>NC_073377.1:79541829-80143079 GCF_028641065.1 Leucoraja erinaceus
GGACACAAAGGCCAAAGATGACCAGGCGAGGAGTGGGACAACGGTTCACTGGATGATCTGAATGGAGACGACGGCTGAAAGCCTGCAGCAGCCTGGGGCTTGCCTGGATTATGTGCCCCTCCAGGAGACTGAGCACAAGGACCGGACTGAAAATAGCACCAAAAATTAGTGACTTGTGCAAGCAGTCTCAGTAGACACTTTCTAAACACTTTGTATTAATCAGGTGTTGTGCTTAGGTATGGAAAAACTTGACTGGACTGTATGCAAAATAAGAATTTCACTGTACCACTGTACCACTGTACATCATTCTCGCTGTCCGAGCATGATGTGAGGAGGGCTCTGACACGGGTGAACAAGAGGAAAGCTGCAGGCCCCGATGGCATATCAGGGTGAGTACTCAAGTCCTGTGCTACGCTGCTCACTACAATATTCAACCTCTCCCTGGACAAGTCCGTGGTCCCTGCCTGCTTCAAAAAATCCATCATCGTACCGGTACCAAAAAATGCCTCCCCAGCCTGTCTGAATGACTACTGTCCGGTGGCCCTTACCTCGGTAGTCATGAAATGCTTTGAGAGGCTGGTGAAGAAACACATCTGCGACTTCCTCCCTCGCAACATGGACTCATTACAACTTGCATACCTTCCGAACAGATCCACGGACGATGCGGTCTCCCAGGTTTTGCACACCACTCTCTCTCACCTTGACAGCCAGAAGGGGGGCTACGTGAGGATGTTGTTTATAAACTTCTGTTCAGCTTTCAACACGATAGCTCCCACCAGACTGGCCGAGAAGCTACTGGAATTAAGGCTCAACACCTCCCTGTGTGCCTGGGCCCTGGACTTTCTCACCGCCAGGCCCCAGGTAGTCAAGATGGGAGGGAATACATCAAAGTCCCTCACCCTGAGCACAGGATCCCCCCAGGGTTACGTCCTCAGCCCCCCACTGTACTCCCTGTACACACATGACTGTGTGGCTAGGTTCAGCTCAAACTCTAAAATCGAGGATAAATGGAGATACTGTGGATAGGGTGAGCTGTTTTAAATACCTGGGAGTCCACATCTCTGAGGATATGACATGGACATCACACACTGCAGCGCCTTTACCACCTCAGGCAATTGAGGAAATTCAGAGTGCCTCAGAGGATCCGAGTGCTTCTACTCAGCGGCTGTGGAAAGCATCTTGTCCGGAAATATTACAATCTGGTTTGGGAATTGCTCCGCCCAGGACAAGAAGGCTCTGCAGAGAGTAGTGCGTTCGGCAGAACGCACTATGGGAACTTCACTCGCCCCCTTCGCAAGAACTCAAGTGCATCAGGAGGTGCAACTCCAGAGCCAATAAAATCATGGGAGACCCCTTCCACCCCTGCAACAGACTGTTCCAGCTGCTACAGTCAGGCAAACGCCTCAGTTGCCATGCTGTGAGAACGGAGAGGTTGAGAAAGAGTTTCTTCCCAGAGGCCATTAGAACTGCTATCTTACCAGGGACTAACTTTTACTAGCAATGTTACAAAATTTTTTTTTTAAAAAATCAAGTCTGCAATTTATCCCATCAGATAAAGCCCATAACAATAAGTTTAATTTGACACCTAATTCACTTTCATATCTCAAGTAATAAAAAAAAGTTATGGCCATTTGTTACTCGGAAATTAGCATCTTGTTCCCTATTGATTTTCTATGGACATAACAAAAAAAAGCTGTCATATGGGACAGTCAAAAGCCTATAACCTTCTTAAAAATTAAGAGAACTGAATGAAATTTTCAGTTATCATAGATTGAAGCATTCTGAAACAAATATAAAATAATCTTACTTGGATGACCTGAAATTAAAGCATATAATTAGTTAGTTACCCAATTGTAGCTAATTTCAAACTTCAATTACTAGTCTAAACATCAATCAATTTCTTAAGAAAAGATTAACATTTTTAAATAGCCTTGTCCAAATAATATTCACAAATAATTCACTTTTTTTTTTTTTGTTTTTTTTTTTTTTTTTTTTTTATTTGGACACTTGGGCTATTTAAAAATGTTATCCATTTCTTAATAAATGATTAACATTTTTAAATAGCCCAAGTGTCCAAATAATATTCACAAATAATTCACATAAAACATGATTTTTAAATCTCATTTACATCAATTTATAGGCCAAATGGAAGGAATTTAGTGTTCATTTGCTGTAAATTAAAGTCAATTTAAATCGGCTTTCTAGTGGGTTCCTGTGAATGCGCTGGTTTAGAACGTTCACATCGCGCTGGATTTGTGCCCTCAAATGCCCAGAAAAATACTGCGGGATATAAAGAGCCCAAAATGAGCTACTCACTATAGAAAACTTTATCAATAGGGTTCTTAAGAAGCCCCATTTAATGTAAAAATAAAGTACCTTTAATTGTTTGCTTTATAAAACCCTGGGGCTGCGAGAGGTTGAGGAGTGAGAGAGTGATTTTTAAACTACTATAAATATTATACAAGGCCATAAAAACTAATAATACCTTTTGCGACGGGGTCTTTCAGCGATTTTCCGTTAATGATTTACTAGGCTGAACATTTTCGATTGGAACAGCCTAGTAAAAATCGCGTTTTAAACCCGCCCCCTCTAAACAGCGCCAAAATCACACACAAGGGGTGGGGGCAGATGCTCAGCCACGATTCAGGTACGTTTTGTAACATACCAACTTTTACTGTACCACTCTACTGCATTTTTTTTTAATTGCTGTTTTTTTCCCTTTTTCCTTCCACCCACAATATTTAATATGAAAAAGAATATGTGATTTTGTTACATTCTGTTTGTAGTTTGTTTGGTTGTTTGTTTGTTGTATTTTTGCTCAAAGTCCACGAGCATTGCCACTTTTCATATCACTGCACATCTCGTATGTGTATGTGACAAATAAACTTGACTTGACTTCACTTGACATATGACAATAAAGAACCATTGACCATCGACTTGGTGAGACCGCATTTAGAATATTGTGTTCAGTTCTAGGAACCATGTTATAGGAAAGCTATTGGCAAGCTTGAAAGGATTCAGAAAAGAAATACAAGGATTTTGCCAGGACTAGAGGATGTGAGCTATAGGGAGAGGTTGAGTAGGCTGGGTCTCTATTCCATGGAGCGCAGGAGGATGAGAGGAGATCTTATAGCCGTGTACAAAATCATGAGAAGAATAGATCGGGTAGATGCACATGGTCTTTTGCCCCGAGTAGGGGAATCAAGGACCAGAGGACATGAATATGAATGAAAACTTTATTGTCATTCAGATATACACCTAGACACAGTGCACCTTGAACGAAATTTCGTTGCATTTTACTCTCCAAAATCAGGTAATAGTTAAAAGTTCTAGGTGTGTCCACAAAAATGCCTCATGTGCATGGTTCTGTAAAATAAATATATATAAAAAGTTTTTAAAAAGTCGATATTTAAAAAGTTCTAGCCTCGGTTTTGTTGATTGTTCAGTAATCTTATGGCCTGGGGGATGAAGCTGTTGCAGAACCTGGTTGTCCTTGAACATAGGTTCAAGGTGAAGTGCAAAAGATTTAATGGGAATCCGAGAGGTAACTTTTTCAGACAGAGGGTGTGGGTGTATGGAACAAGCTGCAGAGGAGGTAGTTGAGGCTGGAACTATCCCATCGTTTAAGAAACAGTTGGACAAGTATATGGATAGTACAGGTTTGGAGGGTTATGAACCAGGCGCAGGCAAGTGGGACTTGGGTAGCTGGGACATTGTTGGCCAGTTGGGCCGAAGGGCCTTTTTCCACACTGTATTAATCTATGACTCTATGACTCTATGACTATTGTATTTAGTCATAGTTGGTCACAAATTTAAACTGAAAAGCTTTAAGATAATTTGATGGTCTGTGAATGTTTGTTTTACGAACGTTCTTGAAGAGGTATGTGTTATAACGTAGCTGCTTAACTTTGCAGAATTTCATTCCTATGAAGAATTGTTCAGTTCTTCAATTTAAAAATCTTGGGTAGTGGAAAGAATAACTTTTGTGCAACGTATCAGAAAACTTCCATAAACACAAACATATCAGTGGGAGCTATATGGCTTTTTCTGCCTGATAATTAGCAATTTAAACAATATAACATGCAGCTGCAAATGTAATAACTATTTTGCATGAGATTTGGGGCTATCAGTTAGGAAGGCAGTGTTAGAGCTTATCGAACATTCATAAGTTACTTTCTCTCATTGTCAACTGCACAGACTTCTGATTTGAAAAAAGTTTAAGGTTAACTGGTGATTTCTCCAAGTTATAGTTATGTTTAATTCATGTTCATTCTGAAAGAAATAATATATGATAAATAAGCTGTTAAAGTGCAGTTTTTTCCCCATTCTTTCTCCTTAAGGGAATTTCCTGTAGCATGACTGACTATTAGCTTATGTGCAAGTTAATTTTTATGAAGACGTCGTCAATTTTTCTGAAATAAAAATAATGCTCCCCAGTGTGAATGCATTAACTGGCTTTATTTGGGTAGCGCTGCACTGTGCAAGTAGAATTGCCTGAACTCAGAAATAAAGAATTTACATTTATACAATTCCTTTCATGTCCTCAGGATCTCCCAAAGCCTTTTTCCAGTGAATTAAATAATTTTGAAAGAGAGCCATTGTAATATATGCAAAAGGGGAAAATAAGGTGCATACACCACAGAAATATATCACCAGATTTTTCAATATATGGCCATATTGATTGAGGAATTAATTTATTTTATATTTTAGATTATTTGATCCCGCCTTTGGAACATCGCAAAGCTCTTCACATGAATGAAAACAATTGTGAAATGGGTAGAAACAAAGTTGGGAGGTATGAATGTGGTAGACTGTGGGCGTGAAAATCAAATTCAATTTGTTGGCCAATGCATACTTGAATCACAATGTTTCAAAATGTAGAATATGGTAACAATTTGCTTTTAATTATTCTAACATTTTCTAAAGTGTGTTTCAATGAAACTCAGAGATCCCACAAGCAGCAAACAAAATATATAAATAGCTCTGTTATGCTCTGTTTTAAGAGGTATTCATTCGAAGAATTGCTGGCCACTGCTCGATGAGGTCCATATGGTAAATTGGGATATGAAATCTTCTACATCCATCTGAACTATTAAAACAGGGAAATGAAATTTTAAAACAGCTGTAAAACAGCTGAAAATTATATCTTCCAGCAATGTAACTTTTCTTTATTTCTCCAACCAGAAACACAACTATGAGAGCATTTAATCTGCTTGAGTGGTTAGTTTAGTTTAGTTTAGTTTAGCTTAGTTTAGTTTAGTTTAGTTTAGAGATAGAACATGGAAACAGGCCCTTTGACCCACCAAGTCCAGCGATCTCCATGTAGTGGCATAAGTAGGATAGGATAGCACTATCCTACACACTAGGGGCAATTTGCAATTGTTACTGAAGTCAATTAACCTATAAACCTGTACTTCTTTGTAATGTGGGAGGAAACTGGAGCACCTGGGGAAAAGTCACGCGGTCATGGGGAGAATGAACAAACTCTGTACAGACAGCACCCATAGTCAGGACCAACCCAGAGTCTCTGGCGATGTAAGGCAGCATATCTACTGCGGTGCCACCGTGCTGCTAAAGTGCGGTGGCTCTGAACAAATCCTTAATATATGGCTAAAAGTCTAAATCCTTTTTTTGGGTATCTCCAGAGAAGTAATGGAATTAAAAAAGGGTAACACACGGAGCTGCAGATGCTGGTTTGCCAAACAAAAATGTGCTGGAGTAACTTAGAGGGTCAGGTAGCATCTTTGGTGGACAGGAATATGCAATATTTCGGGTCAGGGTCCTTCTTCAGACTAATTGGAGTGGGTGGGGGAATAAGCCTTGGAATGTGATAGTCAAGAGTCAAGAGTCAAGAGAGTTTATTGTCATGTGTACCTGGCAGGACAATGAAATTCTTGCTTTGCTTCAGCACAACAGAACATAGCAGGCATTGACTACAAAACAGATCAGTGTGTCCATATACCATTATATACGTAAATACACACATGAATAAATAAACTGATAAAGTGCAAATAACAGATAATGGGCTATTAATGTTCAGAGTTTTGTCCGAGCCAAGTTTAATAGCCTGATGGCTGTGGGAGAAGTAGCTATTCCTGAACCTGGTTGTTACAGTCTTCAGGCTCCTGTACCTGCTACCTGAAGGTAGCAGGGAGATGAGTGTGTGGCCAGGATGGTGTGGGTCTTTGATGATACTGCCAGCCTTTTTGAGGCAGCGACTGCAATAGATCCGCTCGATGGAAGGGAGGTCAGAGCCGATGACGAACTGGGCAGTGTTTACTACTTTTTGTAGTCTCTTCCTCTCCAGGGTGCTCAAGTTGCCGAACGAAGCCACACTGCAACTGGTTAGCATGCTCTCTACTGTGCACCTGTAGAAGTTAGAGAGAGTCCTCCTTGACAAACCGACTCTCTGTAATCTTCTCAGGGAGTAGAGGCGCTGATGTGCTTTCTTAATAATTGCATCAGTGTTCTCGGACCAGAAAAGTTCTTCAGAGATGTGCACGCCCAGGAATTTGAAGCTCTTGACACTTTCAACCATCGACCCGTTGATATAAACGGGACTGTGGGTCCCCATCCTACTCCTTCCAAAGTCCACAATCAGTTCCTTGGTTTTGCTGGTGTTGAAGGCCAGGTTATTGTGCTGGCACCATATGGACAGTTGCTCAATCTCTCCTCTATACTCTTACTCATCCCCATCAGTGATACGTCCCACAACAGTTTTGTCGTCAGTGAACTTGATGATGGAATTCGCACTATTAACCAGCTATGCAGTCATGAGTATAGAGTGTGCACAGCAGGGGGCTGAGCACGCAGCCTTGAGGTGCTCCCGTGCTGATTGTTATCGAGTTTGACACATTTCCACCAATACGAACAAGCTGTGAGTCTGTGAATGAGGAAGTCAAGGATCCAAATGGAGAGGGATGCGCAGAGACCCAGTTCTGCGAGTTTGGTAACCAGCTTGGAGGGGATGATTGTATTAAATGCCGAGCTGTAATCAATGAATAAAAGCCTGACATATGAGTTTTTGTTGTCCAAGTGGTCCAGAGCGGAGTGGAGGGCCAGCAAGATTGCATCCACCATTGATCTGTTGTGGCGGTAAGCGAACTGCAGTGGGTCCAGGTCGAGGTAGGAGTTAATTTGCGCCATGATTAACCTCTCAAAGCACTTCATCACCACAGGTGTTAGTGCCACTGGTTGATAGTCATTGAGGCACGTCACCTTACTCATCTTGGGCACCGGTATAATTGATGCCCTTTTGAAGCAGGTGGGAACCTCGGACCTCAGAAGTGAGAGGTTGAAAATGTCCATAACAACTCCAGTCAGTTGATCCGCACAGGTTTTTAGAACATGACCAGGTATACCATCAGGTCCAGGCGCTTTTCGAGGGTTCACCCCTCTGAAGAATTTCCTGACGTCGGCCTCTGTGACTGAGACTGAAATACCATCACAGCGAATGGGGGCTCGGGAAGGCACATCGGTGTTCTCCCTATCAAAGCGTGCGTAAAACGCATTGAGCTCGTCAGGGAGTGATGTTTCGCCGACATTCGAGCTGCCTCCTGGTTTCGCATTGTAGGAGGTGATTGCATTCAGGCCCCGCCACAGCTGCCAGACATCTGTCTCATCCTCCAGCTTGGAGCAGAAGTCCCTTTTGGCTTTTTTGATGGCCTAACCAAGGTTGTATCTGGCTCTCTTATCACTTGCCTGACAGTGTCCCATCCCCATCTCTTTCCCATTTTTTACCCCCTACTACAATCGGTCTGATGAAGGTCCCAACCTGATACGTCATCAATATAGGGAATAAAACAATTGTGAAATGGGTAGAAACAAAATTGGGAGGTATGAAACTGGTAGACTGTAGGTGTTAAAATCAAATGCAATTTATTGGCCAACGCATACTTAAAACACAATGTTGCAATATGTGAATAATTTGCTGTTAATTATTCTAACATCTTGTGCATGTGATTTAACATAATCTTTAAGTTGTAGATATCTATAAAAATTTAGATATCTACAACTTAAAGATTATGTTAAATCGCATACTCAAGAATACAGAACTAGAGAGCCAAAGATTCTAGATGAATGTTTGAATAACCCTAAAACAGTCAAATTAATATCTTACATTTATAATACTCTTTTAGACAATGAGACTCCATCGACGGAATTATATAGACATGCATGGGAAAATGAATTAGCTCAACCCATAACAAAAGATATTTGGGATGAAAGTCTACAACATATACATCAATGTTCATTAAATGCCAGACATTCTTTAATACAATTTAAAGTACTACATAGAGTGCATTATTCTAAAACAAAATTAAATCGAATTTTTCCTAATATCTCTCCTGTCTGTGACAAATGTCAATACTCCGCAGCTAATTTAACCCATACTTTTGTAAATGGCATAAAAATTAAAGATTTCTGGATGGATATTTTTTTAAATTTATCCGTAGTTGTTAATACACAACTGGATCCCGATCCTAAATTAATAATATTGGGCATATCAGAACAATACCTAAAACTTACAACAAACCAAAGAAATTTCCTTGATTATAATATAATAATTGGGAAAAAATTAATATTAAAATGGTGGATCGGGGAAACGTTTTTTCAAGTTCTTACCTTCACGGAGATATGATTGATTTTCGGATCACATCCTCCGGGCTCTGTGGCCTACCTTTGTGGAGCTGGGAGCCACCTTGGACTGTCGTGAGACCCACCGCGGGGTACGGACTTAACATTGGAGCGGATCCCTTGCCTGGGATCACTCCCACCGCGGCCTGCGGACTACCATCAAGGGCTCGCAGACTCGGGAGAGGCTAATCGGGAGCTCCATCGCCGCAGAAGGTTCAACCAGCACCAACGCGAGGTTCGATCGCCCGGCGCGGGGGAGCTGATAACCCCCCCAATGCAGGAGCTGAACGCCTCAATGTGGAGGGCCCGAATACCGCCGACTAAGGGAGTCAAGATCATCCCGTCAACGGAGGGCTCATGGCCCACGGCTGAAGATGAACAAATGGAAGGCCTTGAACTTTATTTCGCCTTACATCACAGTGAGGAATGTGAAGGAGTCACTGTGGTGGATGTTCATGTTGAAATGTGTTTTTGAGTCTGTTGCTTTTAATTGTATAACTGATCTGGCCAGTGAAATCTGATTCTGATTATGATTCTGATTCTGAAAATAGTCAGAAGATCCTACATTACATACTCAGATATTTAGAGCAGATTTAGAGCATTTGATGAAGCTAATTAAGTTTGAAATTATTAGACAGTGAAGAAGACTTTTTGTAAAGCCAAATTACATATTCAATTGCAGTATGATTTCATTTTATCAGAAATAGTGCACCAAAACAAACTGGGGAACTGAAGATAAACAATGTACTCCTTTCCTGTTGAAAATGATGAAATTTCTGTATGTATTAGAAAATGACCCTGCCCGAGGCAGGATTATTAGATTATTGCTCGAAGCGATGTTTTCAGAGTAAAAGATCACAGGACCTATTTCTGCTGAGAGATATAATAAAACATTTCCTTGGATTTGAGCTGAGGAATACCAGATTGCCTGAGCACAACATATTGTGGAAAATGAGGAAGGCTATTTTGCACATTTATAAAGGAACCCAAATGATTTGTTGTCATGTGTGGAAAAATGAATAAAAGAAAAAGATGTAGATTTCTTTAAAATGTTCACAATTTGATCTGATAATTTTTTTCAATTATCACTGAGTTTAGAATGAGCTATGCATCTAGTTGCATCGACAGGAAAATCTTCATGCAGGTCTATTGCATGAGGTTTCTAAGTGATCTGCTTCACTTCCTAAAACGGCTTTGAAAAATTTGGAGTCTTTACCTCTTTGCGATAATGTAGCTGCAATTTATTATTTTATCAATGATGCTACATTTAATTGTTGTATGGTGTTCACTGTGCTATATTTTCCTAATTTAGAATAACAACATCCTTGTGTCATGCCGTGCCTAAATTATTAGCACACTAGCTAATAATGTAAGCACATCTGCATGATGTTGGTATGGAAAGGAATAAATAGCAGTCAGAACTTGAAGATCTGATCCACGTTCTCTGAGTTAGGTCTTATATGAAATAAATATAAGGTTGTCTGGAAATGTTAAAGATGTATACTCATCAAGGAAAGTGGTGAACGTAGAAACTGCAGAAGCAGGTTTCTCGCAAAGATAGACACAAAGTGCTGGGGTATCTCAGCGGGTCAGGCAGCATCTCTGGAGAAAACGGATGGATGATGTTTCGGGTGGGGACCCTTCTTCAGACTGAATGTAGAGGGTGGAGGGGGTGGGGGAGGTGAAGAGGGAGGTGAAGAGCCAGAGGCGAGAAAAGAACAGGGACAATCTGGGCCAGTCACAAATGACCTCAGACAGGGCTCTACCTGATAAGTCCATTCTTGGCTAGGGATGGTGTGAGCTCAAGCCCTCAAGTCCTGGCAATGTCCTCATAAATCTTCTCTGCACTCTCCCAGCTCACTAATGTCCTTCCAGAGCAGGGTGAAAGTTATTTGCCCATTTTAATCTGCGGATGCACCTAACTCACTGAGTTCCTTCAGTTTGTTGTTTTTTTCGCTCATGAATCCAGGCAGGCTGGCTTCTATGTGTGGATTTCTTGTCTTATCCACTTCTTGTCTTCTTCACTTATTATTCCCAGCCTTGGTTGCTATCTATACCCTCTTCTTTCCCATGCTGTTTAATCTGCCAATCAACCCCTTTACTCCTAACCCAAAATGTCTGTTTATTTCCCTCCATAGATGCTGCCTGACAGCTGAGGACCAACAGCAACTTGGCAACCCATGCTGCCAGTAAATCCAAACCTGGGCCGACGGACTGCTCCATTTCCGAGTTTACAGAGGTTAATAACGAGATATTACTTACCTCTGACCCCGGGTCGATTTGCTCGTTGGAGCTTCAGCGAGGTCACATTTGCAGTCTGTCATGCTTGTCATATCTGTTAGATAGCTGATGCCGCTGGCCAACTCCTCTTGTAGTGGCTAGTCCGTCCCTGAGGGAACAGCAAATTTAGAGGCAAGAGCAGGCAGCTCTTCCTTATGCGATTCTCACACATCACGCATTAAAGCATGGGATTCAGGCACATAGTCATGTTCGGGGTCATGTTCAGAGTCAGATCCATACTGATCTCTGACACTCTCTTAGAGTGGGAGAAATATAACATCCCGAACGAGGCGTTACCACATGCATATGCCTCGGACTGCCTGTGCATGCTTCCATAACACATAGCATATTATGTGACTCCTTCTCCGATAATCTTTCGCGTGGGAGGAATATTCCAACCCTGAAACCAGGGGTAGCTACAGGCATATGACTGGAACTGCCTGTGCATGCTTCCGGAATACGGAGCATAATATTTGGCACTATCTACATCACTTCATTCATCTGAGTGGGAGGAATATTGCAACCCTGAACCAGGAGCTGCTCAGGCATATGTGCATATACTTTAGGACCATCTCCACCACTCCTTTCATCCGAGTGGGAGGAATATTGCAACCCTGAACCAGGAGCTGCTGCCTGACATGCCTTCGTAATACGGACCATTTCTTGTGCCACCATCTGATTCATCAGATGTTCTAATTGAGACAAACACCAAATTACATCTGCCATAGATGTCACAAATCATCCGACAAGACTTGTCCCAAAGACTTGGCTTTGACTTTGCCCCGACTCGGGGTTGTCAGGGTGCTCCCTTCAGCAGCCGACCGGGACTAGCTGTGCGGTTCATTGCTCTGTTTGTATCATCTTTATACTTACCAGACAGGTTGCACCTGCTAGTGACTCCGAGTCCTTGCTCCCTTCTGGAGCCCCAATGGAATATTACTGGGAAGGACTGGAGCGCCTCTGGCCCCATATGACTCGGATGAGCCGGCATTATAATCGGAGTCACCTCTTCTCGATAGTCCGCTAGACAGAGTGGGAGAAATATTGCAACCCTGCCAGGTGTTGTCATCGTCAATTACGTTCATATGATTAAAAGAAGCATATCCCCATTAAATCAGAGATTTGACTGCTTTATCGATATGCACGTAGTCTCTCATAAAAGAATCTCCAACAGTCCCCTCTAGTGAGCGAAAACTACCATGGCTCCACCAGGTGTAGTTCCCACGGGTGTCTGATAGGCACAGCTCAAAAAAAGCTTCCTAAGCCAGGAGCTGTGGACTGCTATGGCGTCCAATTTCACTACACCATTGGTGTTTGTGATAATAAATGTCCTTTGTAATTATCATTTTTATATAAACTTTATTGGCATGATAAGATATATCATTATATTGCCAAAGAATTAAACATGACCTTTGAATGCTATCGACTACGATAGTCACAAACGTGACCGAGTGCCAACTTTATTTACAGTCGCCCAAAAATGAAGCATACACTATATGCAGCTGCGGCGTAGCTGAGCTTACCTGAGCGGTAGCTCCTGGCCACGGCTATTTTTAACTCACCGGCTGCTAAACCTCCTGCCGCAATTTATGAAATCCTAGCTCCTTACGGAGCCCTACGGCTGCCTCCAAATCTGGCCGCCTGCTCCCGTTTGGAGCTCTGATGCCGGCAGCCGTCATTACAGCTCCTATGGAGCCCCACAGTGGCCTGCAATTTCGTCCGCGTGCTCCCGTGCGGAGCTCAAATGGCGGCAGCCGCAATACCAGCTCCTATCGAGCCCCACGGCGGTCTCCAATTTCGGCTGCCTGCTCCCATGCGGAGCTCGAACGGTGGCAGCTGCAACATTTTTCTCTAGCTCTTTATGGAGCTTCCACGGCGGCCCAAACCCTGGCCGCCTCCATAGCCACTCCGGGCCCACTATCGGAGTGGCCTGCTGGAAATAAAATTGACTTACCTGCCAGAGCGCCATGCAGTAGATGTATTGACGTGCATGCGGTCTGGCGGGCTCTTCACGTAGTCACTCACGTGACTTTGAAATAAAATATCACATTAAACACCACAACATTGCACCTATTTATTTATAACTCTATGTATGTATTTGTGTTGAAAAAGGTACTGCAGATGCTGGAAAATCGAAGGAAGACAAAAATGCTGGAGAAACTCAGCGGGTGAGGCAGCATCTATGGATCGAAGGAAATAGGCAACGCTTCGGGCCGAAACCCTTCTTCAGACTGTTTTGCATTAATGAGTCTGTAAAGCTACAACATGTAAGAATTTCATTATTTTATTGCTGGTACAAATGACAATTAAATACTCTTGACCCTTGAATTCAGGTCATTTGTCCAGCTTTTGGGACTATAATTCAATCATGTAACCACAATAGTACTTCAGGTACTGGATGTGATTATATTGCTGACTGATCAGTGCACGGAGGCTTATTGAGAAATAATGACAGGTCCGTCCATGATGCTTTTACAGTAAATGAGAAGATTATTATATTTGTATATGTCTGGAAAGTAAAAAAACGAGAAAGCAAACAGAAATAAAAAGGATTGAACAGAGTTTGAAAAATAACCAATATGCAGCACAGATAATGAAAGCTCTTGACAAGATCCATCTGTTCTGTGATCTAACATTAGGGCAGGGTATTTCCTGAAATGTCATTGGAATGGAATAACAACTCAATAATGTCAGTGCACTTAGTCTGACAAACGTAAGTACTGCTAAATATCATATAAATGCATTAAATTAGTCAACATAAGAGTAAACTATTCAGTCTCAAGAAAGGAAATAATTTAATGTTTGCTCAAATACTTCACCACCCTGCTTCTTTTGGGCCACTGTGAAGTCAACCTATTTGTTCAAGGAAGAGTTGCAATCTGTGACGCACCATTACTCCAAGTGGCTGTTCCTAGGAATATATATATTTTTAATTTAACGTAATAACAAGGAACTGAACAGGCTGGTTTATGGCAAAGAAATACCTAAAATTGGAGTAACTCTGCTGGTGAGGCCACATCCCAAAACAACTTGGATAGGCAATGTTTCGGGCAGGGACCCTTCTTCAGGTTTATTTTAAATAATTAATCTTAAATCATTTAAATAAATAAATCAATAAATAGATGATAGTTAAATAAATAAATAAACACATAAATAAGAAGATAAATATACATATTTTAATGTAATTACTGCTTCAATGCAACAAGCAGAAGTCAAGTTATGTGTGGGAAGGAACTGCAGATGCTTGTTTACAACAAAGATAATTACAAGGTGCTGGAGTAATTGGAGTGCTGGGTCAGGCAACATCTCTGGAGAAAAGGGATGGGAGTCTGAAGAAGAGTTCTGATCCGAAAAAACCACCCATCTCTTTTCTCCAGAGATGCTGCCTGACCCAGGGGAAGTTGTATATTCAGAATAGGAAAATATTAAGGGCTTGTTCATGAGTGTAGATTGGTTACTTCTTTCTAACCAATTGTAGTGCTTGTTAGTAGAATCTCCGCCTACTATGCGGTTTATATTATCAGAAGTTTGCTTAAATAATTTAGTCCGAGTAGCTGCTAGTTACTGAAACACCTTGCAGATGAATGCTGTAAGAGAACTTTAATAAACACGTGTTGTACCTTGACGTGTGCACGACTCGACTCATTACAATGAGAACGTGACTTCCCTTCACATTTTCCCCTCAATGCTCTGAGCAATTGATTTATTATTATGTCCCTGTGCATTAAAGGAAAAATATGCCTTTATATATTTTCGGAACAAATCAACAGAAGGGTCCCGACTCAAAACATTGCCTGTCCATTCCCTCTGTAGACGCTACCTGACCCTCTGAGCTCCATCAGCACTTTGTTTTTTTGCTTAAGATACAGGCATCTGCAGTTTAAGGCACAACTGATTTCACACTCTTCACATTACATAACATGATTCCACTCAGGAATATTAAAATATTCACAATTATCCTATTTTCAATGTGTTTCATTGGGTAGGTTTCATTTATCACAATCTCTTTTCCAAAATAAGGGTGACCCAGCACAATTCCAGCTGATTTGGTTGACAGCATTACAAGGCTCAGTGGATTCAGAAGCCTTCAGTTGTCTACCCTATTTGGAACAAGGAGTGAACTTGCTTTTCATTTATATGTTTTAAAAGGGAGAGCAGTCAGTGTAAAGGGCCTGCCCCATGAACATGCGACTGCATGCGGCAAGCGCGACCAAACAGGAAGCGGGGGCTGCGCGGAGGTCGAGTGATCCCCATACAGGGCCTGTCCCACCAACATGCGACTGCATGCGGTGGTGAGCATGACCAAACCGGAAGTGGGGATCGCGCGGAGGTCGAGTGATCCCGTACGAGTTGACGTGAAGTTCGAGCGAAGGCGTACGCCATCGAGACGCTGCGTATGGCGTCGAGATGCTGCGTCGAGGCGGTGCGTACGGCCTCAATGTGGCTGCGGGCCGGCAGGCCGTAGTCGCGCGGAATTTTTGGACAGTGGCAGTTTTTCGGAGCCCCGCGCGATGTTGGGACCAGCTCCGCACAACTCAATATGGCTCCGGCGATCGAAGTGGGACCGACCCCGCGAGGCCGTACGGCTCAAGGGACCACGTTAGGTCACGCTTGCCGCATGCAGTCGCATGCTCGTGGGACAGGCCCTTTACGGTTTAAGAGATGCTGAAGGTGCTATTGTGTATGAAGTTAGACAAATCGCCAGGGCCTGATCAGATATCCGAGGACAGTTGTAAACTAGAGAGGAAATTGCGGGAGCCCTGTTTGAAATTTATGTCGTCTTTAAATACAGGAGCGGCGCTGGAAGACTGGAGGATGGCAAATGTGCCTTTGTTCAAGAAGGGCTGGAGAGAAAATGCCGAGAGCTATAGGCCAGCTTAACATCTGTAGTTGGAAAGTTACTAGAGAGTTTACTGAGGCGTAGGATATACTGGCATTTAGATGGACATGGTCTGATTAGGGATAGTCAGCATGTTTTTGTACTTGGGAGGTCATGTCTTATAAATCTGATTTAGTTTTTTGAAGACGTGACCAAATGATTGATGAGGGCAGATGTTGTATGCATGTACTTCAGCAAAGGATTTGACAAGGTTGTGGTAAGCTGCTCTAGAAGGTTAGATCGTGTAGGATCCTAGGAGAGATAGCTTAATGAATCAAAAATTAGCTTCATGGAAGGAAGCAGAGGTTGATGGTGCAAGGTTGCTTCTCGGATTGGAGGCCTGTGACTAGTGGTGTGCCTCAGGGTTCTGTGCTGGGCCCGTTACTGTTTGGCATCTAAGTCAATGATTTGGATGAGAACATACATGGCAAGATTAGAAAGTTTGATGCATGCTGATGATGCAAAAGTGGGTGGTTTTGCAGATAGTGGAGATGGTTGTGACAAATTGCAGCAGGATCTTGATTGATTGGCCAGGTGGGCTGAGGAATGGTTGATGGAGTTTAATACAGGGATGTGTGAGGTGTTGTATTTTGGGAAGTCTAATGTGGGCAGGGCCTACACAGTGAATGGTAGGGCTCTGTGGAGTGTTGTAGATCAGAGGGTTCTAGGAGTGCAGGTGCATGGTTCCTTGAAGGTATAGTCGCAGGTAGATAGGGTGTTCAAAAAGGCTTTTGGCACATTGACCTTCATCAGGCAGCGTATTGAGCATAAAAGTTGGGAGGTCATGTTGCAGTTGAATAAGATGTTGGTGAGGCCGAGTTTAGGGTATTGTGTTCAGTTCTGGGCACCATGTTATAGGAAAGATGTTGTCAAGCTGGAAAGGGTACAGATAAGATTTACGAGGATGTTGCCAGGACTAGAGGGTGTGAGCTATAGGGAGAGGATAAGCAGGCAGGGCCTGTTGCTTGGACGCAGGAGATTGAGCGGTATATAAAATCATGAGAGGAATAGAAAGGGTAAATGCACAGGGTTTGTTGCCCAGAGTAAGTGAATCGAGGACCAGAGGACATAGGTTTAAGATGAAGGGGGAAAGATTTAATAGGAATCCGAGGGGTAACTTTTTCACACAAAGGGTGATGGGTGTATGGAACAAGCTGCCAGAGGAGGTAGTTGAGGCAGGGGCTATCCAGACAGATACAGACAGGTACATGGATAGGACAGGTTTGGAGGGAATGGATGGAAAGGAATACTTTATAGTCACATGACAAGGCACAGTGAAATTCTTGGGTTGCATACTCATGGTATGCAAATCTTAGGCCCCCTACGGTCATGGCTGACCATGAGTATCTCCAGGGTTGGAGGACGCCTGTGCTTGACTTTGTTTAATGTGGGGAGACTGGTGCATAGACAGCCATCACATGGTCTTTGACAGATCTGGGTCAAGATCCAGTGGCATGGAGTTCAAGATGACCTGAGACACTTTTCTGCTGCAGCCTTCATCCACCTTCCTAGCCGTCTCAGGATCTCAAGTCCTCACAAGCTACTCCACCATGACAGGATGACAATCCACAGAGAATAGTCAAGGGTCAACAGTGTTTTATTGTCATATGTCCCGGATAGGACAATGAAATTCTAACTTGCTGCAGCGCAACAGAATATGTGAATATGTAAACATAGTACATAATGGGGGAAGAGAAAAAAAAAACATTCTTTCAACAGAGTTGGATTCATCATTCTCTCTGCCACAGAGAGATAGGAGGAGAGACATTTGGGTTGCAGAATGTCTGCATGTTTCTTCTTGGTACCCGAGCCTTTGACTGTAAGCATGTCATCTTGTAGGCAGCACCTGACAACGTAGCCAAGAACAATAGAGAACAGACAATAGGTGCAGGAGTAGGCCATTCTGCCCTTTGAGCCAGCACCACCATTCAATGTGATCATGGCTGATCATCCCCAATCAAGGAGGTTCCACTCCAGCAATAGCCATGTGGTCTGAGACCACGCACAGCTCAATGTTCTGGCAGCAGCAGCAGCGATGCCTTCAATCCGCAGCAATCCACTGGGTCATTTCCACTGAAGCAGATGACAAGACAATAAATGACAGTAATGACAATGCCCATCCACTGATGAATTGGACTTTAAATCCTATGCCTGACCCATGGACAACATGCATGAATTGATTGCAGTGCAGACAATTGAAATCAGTGAGTGTAGATATCACAGTGGTGCAGCGGTAGAGGGTGGCACGGTGGCACAGTGGCACAGCAGAAGAGATCCTGCCTTACAGTGCTAGATATTTGGATTAAATCCTGACCACGGGTGCTGTCTGTACAGAGTTTGTGCATTCTCCCTGTGACCGCTTGGGTTTTCTCCAGGTGCTTCTGTTTCCTCCCACATTGTGTGATGTGCAGGTTGGTCAGTTAATTGGTTTCTGTAAAATTGCTCCGAGTGTGTAGGATGCAAAACTGGAATAACATAGAACTAGTGTATAGATGATCGTTGGTCGACACAAGCCTGCTTACACACTGGCAAACAACAGAGGATAACTGCAGTACTCAGCAGATGACTCAAGGTTTATTAGAGTCAACTGTAATAACCACACTCTCATAAAAACTCAGCCCTTGCTGCTAGGCTATTTAAGAGGAGACAGAATGAGGGAGAATGAGATGTGGAAATAGAGAAGGTGGGAGGAACAGATAGATGGCAATCTCAGTAACCTCTATCTTACCAAGTTGTTCCTGACCAACACTGCAATAAACAATAACCAAGATAGCACCACATTAACTACAATGCAAAAATAAAAGGCGCCATAAAATAAATATCCACATGCAGACCTGCAAAGACACTCGGGAGAGATGGCCTTGGTTGGGAATGGCTCAATAATATTATTGAGTCAGGAAGAGCATTCCTATTCCATCTGGCTGTAAATTACAACAATGTTCACAAAAAAACTTCCAATTCGTTTCTCAGTGAGATCTTACAATATCTTTATATTCATAGTCACACAGCACAGAAATAGGCCCTTTATCCAAAATCGTCCATGCAGACCAATAGAACCTGTCTGAGCCAGTTCTATTTGTCTGCATTTGGCTAATATCCCTCTAAAGCTTTCCTAACTGTGTACATGCATGGAAATGATTTAAACGTTCTTACTCTATCTGGCTCAAATACTTCCTCCATTATCTCATTTCATGTACTCGCCACCCTGTGTGGGAAAATGTTGCTCCTCAGGCTCCTTTTTATTCTTTTCACTCTCACCTTAAACCTATGCACTCTTGTTCTTGATTTCCCTACCCTGAGAAAAAGACTATTCATCCCATCTATTCTGCTCATGATTTTATACACCTCTCAAACATCATCCCTCAGCCTCCTGTGCTCCGAGGAATAAAGTCCTAGCCTGATCAACCTCTTCCCCAGTGGCTTAAGCTCTTGACTCCTGGTACATCCTTGTAAATCTTTTATGCGCTCTTTCTATCTTAATGGAATCTTTTTCAAGGTAGAGTGACCAAAATTGAACACGATATTTAAGTGTGGCCTCAACATATTGTACAACTGTAATTTAACGTGTTAATGTCTGCACTCAATAAAGAAGGGTCCCAACACAAAACATTGCCTTTCCGCGTCCTCCAAAGGTGCTGTCTCTGTGTCAACCTCAATACTGAATTCCTTGACTGATAAAGGCCAGTGTGCCAAAAAACTTCTTCAACATTCTATATACCCGCGGTGCCCTTTCCATGAAACTATTTACATATTCTAATTAGGGATTGCCAGCACAGCTTTGTATGCGGCAGGTCCTGTCTCACTAACTTGATTGAGTTTTTTGAGGAGGTGACGATGGAGATTGATGAAGGTAGGGTGGTGAATTTTGTATGTATGGATTTTAGGAAGGTTTTTGATAAGATCCCTCATGGTAGGCTGATCCAGAAGATTAAGATGTATGGGAATCATAAAGAATTGGTCATATGGATTCTGAACTGGCTTATTCATGGAAAACAAAGGGTTGTGGTCTTATTTTTTGCAATGAAACTGATGAGGAAAAACAAATAAGGTTGTGGTGGAAGGTAGATATCCCGACTATAAAGCTGTGACCTGTGGAGTTCCGCAGGCATATGTGCTGCAACGTCTGCTGTTTGTGATATATTAAAAAATGACCTAGATGTAAATGCAGCTCAATAGGACTTTAGAAGTATGTGGAGGCTTTGGAGAGAGTTCAGAGGGTTTACCAGAATGCTGCCTGGATTAGAGGGTTTCAGTTACAGGGCTAGAAAGGGATAGACAAATTATTTTCACTAGAATGTCAGAGGTTGAGGGGACACTTGAAAGTAGAATATAAAGTGAGCGACAAAGTTTTTTACACAAAATATGGTGGGGGCCTGGAATGCACTGCCAGGTGCAGTGGTGGAGACAGATATGATAATGGGATTCAAGAGGCTTTTAGATAAGCACATGGAAGTGCAGCAAAAAGTGGAATATGGATTAAGTACATGCAGATAAAATCAGTTTAACTTGGCAGCTTAAACACTGAAGGAAGGTCTCTACCCGAAACGTCACCCATTCCTTCTCTCCAAGAAGCTGCATGTCCCACTGAGTTACTCCAGCATTTTGTGTCTACCTTCGATTTAAACCAGCATCTGCAGGTATTTCCTACATAACTTGGCAGCTTGATCAGCACAAACACTGTGGGCTGAAGGATCTGTCCCTGTGCTGTATTCTTCTATGTTCTATGCTATATTGATTCCTTGATTCCTTTATGTGATGAATAAACCCGTATTGTATTGATCACTCTCCATGCCCTATCATTCACTGGGAAGGACCTACCCTGGTATGGCTTCCCAAAATGAAACACCTCACACCTATCTGAATTAAGTATCATTAGACATCCCTTGATTCACTTGCCCGGATGATCAAGTTCATTCAGTTATGTTACTGCCAAGATTAACATATCTAAACAGTGCAAACTTTTATATGATTCAACTTTTTTATTGCAAACAAATGTAAGATTTCAATTTTTGAAATGGGATATTCTCCTGACGGGAGCATAGGAAGTAGTCTAAATTTAGATCAAGCAACAAATTGGACATTTTGCTCTACAAAATTCATTTCTGCTCCTGTTTTTTTCCCCACTCCCAATGCCTTCAGAGGGTAAGAATCGCCGTGGAGCACTGAAAATGCACTCGGGAAGGACTTCCCCACTATCTCTACAGCGGGTTTCAGATCTGCCTGGGAAAGTGATATTATTTTGAACTGTTTTAGGATTATTCCTGGTTATTGCTCGAGATGTTGGTCGCACATGAACTTGTCTCCACTGTCTTGGCCTTTGCAAAAGGAAACAACTGCAACAATATTTAGATGGCAACTTTGACAGAAAGAGGCGGTCAATCATTGACATCATGCCAGCGGTATTAAGAACAGTGATCAAAAGCTCAATAAAAGGTGTTGATTGTAAGCCAATTCTGTAAACAAGGGAGAGAATTGAAATAGCAAAGTGATTCAGGGAAGAAATTGCAGAGCTTCAAGGGCCTGTCCCACGGGCGTCATTTGCACCTCATTTATACGACATCATTTACGTGTCACGATACACGACGCGCACGTGATGCACGCATGACGTGCATTACACGCGCATGACGCGTGGTGGCGTAGGCAGTGACACGCGGTCGCGCGGGGCGCCCCTGGATTTTGGGATTCATAAAATCTTCGCGCGCCACCTGTGTGACGCGCAAATTATGCCCGTGTGGGACAGGCCCTTCAGGCTAAAATAAAGTTGTTTCTGCTACTGCCTGCACTGCTCACACTAAGGGCTGGTGCTGGCAATGGTTGATGCTAATTAATCTAGCTGCATAGTCTCATCTTCTCAGTTTGCAGTCTCAAATTCTTCCCTGCAATGCCTGAACCACTACCCCTTGCACATTTGATATCCTAAATCCTTTTTCTTTAAAGACGAGTTTTTAAGTCAACACACAATTCCTTTTCTAATGTAAGATTTATGCAACTCACTGCCCCTTTAAATTATAACATACATATCATAATAACATTTTTAATAACATTTTTAGTTTGCCCATTAGATACAAGAGCACTTTAACTTTTATTATCGGGCTTGTTCTCAGTCAATGAAAGGTTCACATATTGCTGTTGCTGAAACTATGGTTTTCTTCCCATTGTTTTCAGATAAATTGAAGAATTTTGAGATTTAGAAATGTTTAGATGCCTTAATTTGCTCCATTCCAGGATGCTGCATGGAATAATTTCATTGTTCCGTTTCAGGACATATGACAATAAAAACTGGGAGAAATTCAGAGACCAGCAGAGGAGGACAAATGACTTAATTAGGAAAGGGAAAACAGATTATGAAAGAAAACTGGCAGGGAACATAAAAACTGACTGCAAAGGTTTTTATAGATATGTGAAGAGAAAGAGATTAGTTAAAACAAATGTAGGTCCCTTGCAGTCAGAAACAGGTGAATTGATCATGGGGAACAAGGACATGGCGGACCAATTGAATAACTACTTTGGTTCCGTCTTCATTAAGGAAGACATAAATAATCTGCCAGAAATAGCAGGGGACGTCGAGTCAAAGGAGATGGTGGTACTGAGTGAAATCCAGGTTAGCCAGGAAGTGGTGTTAGGTAAATTGAATGGATTAAAGGCTGATAAATCCCCAGGGCCAGATAGGCTGCATCCCAGAGTATTTAAGGAAGTAGCTCCAGAAATAGTGGATGCATTAGTGATAACTCTTCAATACTGTTTAGATTCTGGAGTAGTTCCTGAGGATTGGAGGGTAGCTAATGTAACCCCACTTTTAAAAAAGGGAGGGAGAGAGAAAATGGGGAAATACAGACCAGTTAGTCTAACACCGGTAGTGGGGAAACTGCTAGAGTCAGTTATTAAAGATGGGATAGCAGCACATTTGGAAAGTGGTGAAATCATTGGACAAAGTCAGCATGGATTTATGAAAGGTAAATCATTTGTGATGAATCTTATAGAATTTTTCGAGGATGTAACTAGTAGAGTGGATAGGGGAGAACCAGTGGATATATCTAGACTTTCAGAAGGCTTTCGACAAGGTCCCACATAAGAGATTAGTATACAAACTTAAAGCACACGGTATTGGGGGTTCAGTATTGATGTGGATAGAGAACTGTCTGGCAAACAGGAAGCAAAGAGTAGGAGTAGGGTCATTTTCAGAATGGCAGGCAGTAACTAGTGGGGTACCGCAAGGCTCAGTGCTGGGACCCCAGCTATTTACAATATATATTAATGATTTGGACGAGGGAATTGAATGCAACATCTCAAAATTTGCGGATGACACTAAGCTTGGGGCCAGTGTTAGCTGTGAGGAGGATGCTAGGAGGCTGCAAGGTGACTTGGATAGGTTGGGTGAGTGGGCAAATGCATGGCAGATGCAGTATAATGTGGATAAATGTGAGGTTTTTCCACTTTGTTGGCAAAAACAGGAAAGCAGACTGTTATCTAAATGGTGACAGATTAGGAAAAGGGGAGATGCAACGAGACCTGGGTGTCATGTAACACGAGTCATTGAAAGTAGGCATGCAGGTGCAGCAGGCAGTGAAGAAAGCAAATGGCATTCATAGCAAAAGGATTTGAGTATAGGAGCAGGGAGGTTCTACTGCAGTTGTGCAGGGTCTTGGTGAGACCACACCTCGAGTGTTGCGTACAGGTTTGGTATCCAAACCTAAGTAAGGACATTATTGCCATAGAGGGAGTACAGACACTGATTCCTCGGATGTCAGGACTTTCATAGGAAGAAAGACTGGATAGACTCGGCTTGTACTCACCAGAATTTAGGAGATTGAGGGGGGATCTTATAGAAACCTACAAAATTCTTAAGGGGTTGGACAGGCTAGATGCAGGAAGACTGTTCCCGATGTTGTGGAAGTCCAGGACAAGGGGTCAAAGCTTAAGGATAGAGGGGAAATCCTTTAGGACCGAGATTAGAAAAACATTTTTCACACAGTGAGTGGTGAATCTCTGGAACTCTCCTGGAACCACAGAAGGTAGTTGAGGCCAGTTCATTTGCTATATTTAAGAGGGAGTTAGATGTGGAAAGGGATCAGGTGGTATGGAGAGAAGGCAGGTACGGGATACTGAGTTGGATGATCAGCCATGATCATATTGAATGGCTGTGCAGGCTTGAAGGGCCGAATGGCCTACTCCTGCACCTATTTTCTATGTTTCTATGTTTCTAAAAGACTCTTGACTCCCTTGAGTCTTAACAGTGGTGTGCGTATTCACTGGAATTACAAGAAAATGATACTAATTCTACAAATAACATTGGATAAGAAATTTAATCTAAGAGTCCTCTGTGGCTGAGAGCAAATATTTTTGTTTCAAACTAAATATAGTCGATATCAACGATGCACATGAAACTCCGATTAACATCATTCACCTACAAATTTGCTATTGCAGCAATTTATGGCTGATTTTCTTGTTACGTTTTCATCAGCTTGGCCCCAGCTTTAGGAGAATGCAACTTGCTTACATCAGACTTTTTCTGGACTTTGCACTAAATTACTTTTCTTTCAAGCATGTTTTGTCTCCACTTTGAGTCAGTCAAATAATCAAATATATGCTCAAAGATAATTTTATTTGCAAGATAATTCTCCACAATAGATGATTCCATATGTTGATTTACAGTTCAAAAACTAGAAAGCTCTTGGATCATACACCAATTTTTTAACCAAAGCTCACGATTGGAAAGGTGTCAATTTGTTCCTCACTTTTATTCCCTTGGCGAATGCCAAAGATTGTCCCTCCACAAGCTTTTGAAAATTTAGGTTTCCAATTTCTCTAGTTTTACTCACTTTTCTTTTAATGAGAGAAGAACCATTTTACATAAGCTTTCTTTATTTGAGGAGATGGTAGAACAGTAAACTGAGGAAAGAGAAGCATGTGAAGGACTGCACTGTGGCCTATTTGGTAGAGCTGATCTCTTACAGCTCCAGTGACTAAGGTTCAATCCTGACCTTGGGTGCTGTCTGTGTGGGTTTCATCCAGGGACTCTGATTTCTCTCCACAGAGCAAAGATCTGGTGTTTGGTCATTTGATGTTCACTGTAAATTACCTCTGGTATAAGGGTAAGTGGTAAATCAGTAAGTGGTTAAAATAGGGGGGCGTTGAGGAACAAAATATGATTATTGCAGGATTTGTATAAAACAAGACTAAATGCTGATCTGGATGCCAGACGGGGCTGTTTCCGTGCTGTACGACTCTGTGACACTAACCCCGACTCAAGCTTTTACCATCCTTGTACTACTCTTTTTTTTGCTCTTCCCTTTGCTCAGTCACGAATACCAAAGCATACTTGAAAACACAATCTGATGTCAATCACTGTGCTTCAAGTTACATTTGAGTTGTTCTCAAGAAACCACAGGAAGCTGAGTTGGAAGGCAGTGAAGCGCAGCAAGAAAGCAGTTCACGGCACGACCTGTACTCTAACCATCCAAAATAACAGGTCAGGCACATTCATCCTGTAAGTTTCACAAGGAAACAAGGTGAGGGAAAGTGCAATGGGTAAAAAAAAAACGAGAAAAATCACAAATGACTTGACAGTGCCAGATGTGGAACAGAAATAAATCTTGCAAAGAACCAGCTCACATAATCTGTAACTGGTGTAGCCTTCAATAAGATTAGGGGGCACAGTTGGGAGCCCTCTCTACACACCTTCTAAAGCAAGATTTCATTCATAAATGCTTAAGATAGAAAAATAATGCTGAAATAACTCAGCGGCTCAGGCAGCATCTCTGGAGAAAACGGATAGGTGCAGTTTCGGGTTGGAATCTGTCTTCAAACAAGCATTTTAAAATACTGTTACCTACTGCCTTTGTCAGTGCATGGTTTATACACCAGTCAAAATGTAGAAACAAGGAACTGCATATGCTTCTTAATACACAAAAGGGCATAAAGTGCTGGACTAACTCAGCAGGTCTCTGGAGAAAATGGATAGGTGATGCTTCGCATTGTGACCCTTCTTCAGACTGATTGTAGGGGGAGAAGAATGCTGGAAAGGGGAGAAGCATGACAAAGCTTGGCACTTAATAGGACATAAGCGAGGGGTGTTTTTGTCAGGCAGATGGTTGGAACCAAGGCCTGAGATAAGGCACCAGTCAGACTTTTAAAAGAAAATTGATGATTTCTGAGCACAAAAGGTTGTTGTAGTTAATGGAGATTGTTAAATAATCAGGTTAGAGTGAATGTAAAGCAATCCATAATTTTCAGTTGTGCGGTAGTGCATAGAATTGAAACATTATAATTCTTCATGGAGAATATGGAACTCCAATAATATTTATAGTAAAACTCCTTTGGCGAAAATTGAACCTTTAGTTGTTAAGGTTCTCTGCTTCTTGTTTATAGAGGTTCAGCCATGTTGACTTCAATAGCTTCCCATGGGCGATGGCAACAGGCCATTGGGTTTTTCCAGTAGGCCAGTATAAAGATTAGATTAACAAATCACATTTGACATAATATTGTCAGGCTGAAGATGAACCACCTGAAAGAATATTTACCCCCATGATATAAACATTTACACCAAGGACAAAGAGGTTACCTGATCTTTAGACTTTAGAGATACAGCGTGGAAACAGTACCTTCAGACCACCAGGTCCGCGCTAACCAGCGATCACCCTTTACACTACCACTATGTAGCGGCCATTTGGCCTGTTTTGCATGTCATTGATGATGGCATATGCCTTTAAATTTTAGACTGCCCGTTATATTGTGGGTGGAATTTATGATGTGTTTTTGAGCATGTTTGGAGCTAAGATGCTTGCGCAGAAGGTTAGTTTTTAGATTAGTTTGGAGAGACGATGGAGAAGGTTAACCCTTCGACCATGCCAGTATTACGGAGACACGAGGAGTTTTTTTAATGTTTAAAGTAATGCTGGAGTTTGATGAAGATTGCAGTAATGTCAGAAGAAGTTTGGATGTATCTTACTGTTCCATCAACAATAAAGCATTTATTAATCAAAAGACTGTGTTTTTGAAGACTTTCGAAAGATATGAAAATCTGCTGCTACATTAAGGTGAAGGGAACCTCCGGCGGGGAGGGGGGGGGGGGGGGGGGGGGGGGGGGGGGGGGGGGGGGGGGGGGGGGGGGGGGGGGGGGGGGGGGGGGTGGGGGGGGGGGGGGGGAGGGTTAATACCAGAGAGTGGGACAGAAGGTTAAGTCGAAAAGAGACCTCCGTCATAGGATTTGGCTAAGATTCTCGGAGAGGTTTTAGCCAGAGGACTGGTTCCAGGATGAGCTGAAGATAATAGCTCTCGGCCAGAAGGGGCCTTGAGGTCTATCGACAGCATCGAGGCTTATCTGAAGACAATATCACAGAATTTGTGAGTAGAAATTGATTATATTTCTTTGAATTTGAAGCTGCAAGCTTTAATTTTAAACGGCAAATGTAACAGAAGAAACTCAGAAAGTGTTTTTTCCAGTCTGTAAGGAGATTCCAGCCAGACCAACCTTGGATTGTTTTGAATATTTTGATAAGCGCATTCCATTTGAATTATCATCATCTTTTACTCCATTGATGATTGGAGAGATGTTCTTTACATTATCAGTATGATATGGTTTTGAAGGAAATGTTGACAAAACAAAGCCAGAGCTACTATCTTTGTTTCATTAATTTAAAGACTAGGCAATCTGCCAAGACCTCTTTAAAATCATGGATCCAGTAGAGGAAGAAAGTGTTATGCCAGATGAACCACGTGGTGGTGAAGAAAGACCAGCCAGACAACTTAAAGAAACCCAGAAAGAGTTCAAAATGAAGTTCCTCTGTACCTTTTGTACAGAAAGCATGGCGAGACAACTGAATATCACAGGAGGACTAGGATTCGATAACGTACCATGACTAAAGATATCGCGAGCAGGAGTCATTACATTACGAGTATGGAGATATCCAGTTTAGATGAAAATAATTTTATACCGATATCTGAAGTGTTTACACATGGAATTATGGCTGTTGGTCGTCAAAATATACCAAGACAAGAAGACTTGAAGCAATGGGCTTACCTGAAGGATGTCAATCTCCCGAATAAGCAACACACCCAGAATTTGAAACACAAGTTTGGCAGGAATAGTACATTTCATGAAGTAAGAATCTCTTTGAAGAATAATTTCTACAAGGTAGATTGCTTAAAATTCATGTCTACTGAGCAGGAAGCAAGTCTACCAGTAGAACATCTGACTTCTCTTTTTTCCTCGTTAGTATAGTGATTGGTATCCACGTGGGAGACCGGGGTTCAATTTCCCAACGAGGAGCCACAGGGTTTTATTCCCTGACCTTTTGCTTTTGATATATGCTAAGCCTTTATGGTCACTTTTTTAATGCTTATTAGTAATTGCCTCGTAATATAATCGGAACAATTAGGGGCCGGTATGTAGTGGCCATTTGGCCTGTTTTGCACGTCATTGATGATGGCATGTGCCTTTAAATTTTAGACTGCCCGTTATATTTTGGATGGGATTTATGACGTGTTTTTGGGCGTGTTTGGAGCTAAGATGCTTGCGCAGAAGTTTAGTTTTTAGATTAGTTTGGAGAGACGATGGAGCCAGTGTTACGGAGACACGAGCAGTTTTCTAATGTTTAAAGTAATAAGCTGGAGTTCGATGAAGATTGCAGTAACGTCGGAAGAAGTTTGGATGTATGTTATTGTTTTCTATCAACAATAAAGCATTTATTAATCTAAGGACTGTGTTTTTAAAGACTTATCTGAGAAGAAGCTCTGCAGGTCTCTGTGAGCCAGCTCGCATGCGTATCGAAGATATTCCCCATATCAATGCTCATCCGAAAGGTAGCTAGGGAGTTAATTTCTCGAAAGATATGAAAATCTGCCGCTACACTATCCTACACACTAAGGACAATTTACAACTTTAGCAAAGCCAATTAACTTACAAACCCCTACGTCTTTGGAATGTGGGAGGAAACCGAAGAACCCAGAGGAAACCTACGCGGTCACATGGAGAGCATTCAAACCCCACACAGACAGCATCCGAGGTCAGGATCAAGCCCTGGTCTCAAGCGCTGCAATGCAGCAACTCTAGTGCTCCTCCACTGTGCTGCTATCTCTATGCATATTTACAGTGCATCCCTACAATCCAAGTGTGTGTTTATTGTGGTAAAATATCATTAGTCCTATATACTGTAACCAGTAGCTGATTTTTGAATGCAGCATAATCGCAAACATTATATTCTGCTTTTAAACAACTCTGAAATATTCATTTTTTTAATCTGATGTAACTTTAATTTTAAATCAAAAAGAATCATTATAAACCTCATTGTATATACTGATTAATTGTATTTCCAGCATACACCATGTGATTCCAACATATCAATTTGACACACAGTGATTCTTATTTTCTCAATATTTGAATATTCCAGACAGGATTTGCATTGTCTGGAATATTGTCCTATTAAGTGCCAAGCTTTGTCTTGCCTCTCCCCTTTCCAGCAACCTTCTCCCCCTACAATCAGTCTGAAGAAGGCTCACGATGTGAAGCATCACCTATCCATTTTCTCCAGAGACCTGCTGAGTTAGTCAAGCACTTTATGCCCTTTTGTCTATTAACAAGCATTTGCAGTTCCTTGTTTCTACATTTTGACTGGTGTATAAACCATACACTGGCAAAGTCCTATGACACAGTGGCACAACAGACTATACTGCCACCTCATTGCTCCAGCATGTCTGATTCAATCCCAACCTCCAGTGTTTTCTGCGTGAAATCTGCATATTCTCCATGTAATCAGGTACAGTAGGTTACCCCTAAATGCTACTGTCTCTCCCATATCCCAGAGTAGTCAAGGGCAGCTTCTGCCCCACTATTATCAGTTTCTTGAACACATCTCCTATATTGCTCGGATGAAATCCCAAACATCCAATCTAGCTTGAGATAGACACAAAGTGCCGGAGTAACTCAGCAGGTCAGGTAGCATACCTGGAGAAAAAATATTGGTGCCGTTTCAGTTCAGGACTATTCTTCACATCGAAAGTAGAGGGGAGGGAACTGGAGCTAAGAAAATTCCAATCTGCATTGTTGCAGGAAAAAATAAAGTGCTGGAGGATAACAGCAGGTCAGGCAGTGCCTCAACATTTTGTTTTTGGTCCAAATTCCAGCATATGTACTCTTTTGTATCTACCTTGTTGCAGCCCTTGCAATTTTTTTAAATCTGCACTTTGTCTGTTGCCATAACACTATATTCTGCCTCCCTGTTTATTTCCTCTTTTGCACAATCTAATATACTCACGTACAGTATAATTAGCCTGGATAGCATGCATGAAAGCTTTTTTACGGTATTTTGGCACTTGACGTTGTGAAGCTGGAAAGGGTGCAGAGAAGATTTACAAGGATGTTGCCTGGACTGAGCTCCAGGGAGATGTCCAAATGTTTCTTAAATGTTGCAATACTCCCTGCACCTCTCCAGCAGCTCATTCCATATACCCACCGCCCACTGTGTGAAAAAGTTACTCCTCAGGTTCCTATTAAATCTTTCCCCTCTCACCTTAAACCTACGTCCTCTAGTTCTTGATTCGCCTACTCTGGGCAAGGGACTCTGTGCATCTACCTGATCTATTCCTCTCTTGATTTTGTACACCTCTCTAAGATTATATATTCTCTAGATTGGAGAAGCCTTGCAAATTGGTTAATATAATTGACTGTAAATATGGTTGTGTCTGACTATTTATTCTGCTCATCTCAGCCATAAAGCCCTCAAGCAACAGTCTTTTTTTTTCATTTTAAGGATGCTGTTCAGTATTTTACATTTGATGGCTGAGGATTGCCTTGTTTGGACTGGGCCATTATTGGTAGGTTTATTAGTCCACGTGTTGTCACACTTTCTGATATAAGGAAATACTATAATTATGTTTCTTAGCACACTCTTGCATAATGCAAGGCATAAAGGAGAATTTCAAAGAATTGATTCAAGATAATTTAAAGTCTGAAAGCAGAGCAAATGGTGAAAGATATTTCACCACCAGATTATGTTCTAAATGGATAATTCATTTAGAGTTAATGCCCAGTTAAGGACGTTGCAAAACAATCCCAATATTGGGAATATTTAAAATATTATTAGAGTAACTTACAGTCACAGCACAGCAGCATTAAAAACACTGTCGTGGAGATGAGATGTCAAAGGTTTTGGGGAGAAGGCAGGAGAATGAGGTTGAAAAGGAAAAATACGTCAGTCATGATTGAATGGCAGAGTAGATTTGATGGGCTGATTGGCCTAAAATTCAGCTCCAATGTCTTATGATCTTATGAGGAAATACACAGGAGAGAGTATATATATATATTGACTTTATGTGACTACATTTTCTCTCTCCGCAGTCATCTTCACAGGTTAAATACCTTGTCACTAAAGGTTCAAAGCACTGTGAGCCTTTGGCTCAATCTTCAGATAGAGATGGCAGCAGGTTCTGTGCAGTGCATGATTTTGAAAGCCTATAATAAAAGGAATGAGAGCCAGGAATAATGTGAATAGAAAGATCAACATTGAAAACTCTGACACTAGTTGCAGGGAGCAACACTTCAGAGTTCCAATTGGGACCCTTTAATTGTTAACTGTGAGCCATTCTGTTATAGGTTTGCTCTCAGTTTTAGTGGGATTCAAAACCAAAGAATGTAGATTGCATATTATCGATCCATTATCAGTTGGTAATATAGAGATGAGGGTAATATAGAGAGCTCACGTAGATGGTAGTCTCACATCCATGAATGTCATTGGAAAAATGTCAGGGATGCTAAAGTAAATTAAGCCCCGACATCCTCCTTCCAATGACTGGACCATTTGCAGAAATAGTTACAGTCACATTAAACTGCAAAACAGATATTATGCACAAATTACCCATAAAATAATTCCTGTGAACTCCAATTTCCATGCTTTACTTTTATTTGTTGCTAGTATAAGTGGGACCTGTTGGGTCCCAGTATCACATGGGAGGACTGGTTCCCCAATGCAATATTCACCTTTCTGGAGCGCTAGTATGGGTGTTGTGCGCTGAAGGGATGGATTTCCAGAGGGCTAGTATGGACATTGTGGGCCGAATGGATTCCTGGGCTGGCGGTTCAGTCACTCAAACCAGTTGTGCTGGCAGCTCTCTCACTCACGGCTGGTGGGCTCACAGTTGACTCACGGCTATTCCTTGAAATTCCATTTCAAGCAGGGTGCAAGGGCACCAAATTCAAGTGCAGTTTCATACCATTTCAAGCAGGTTGCAAGGCCACTAAAGACAGCGAGTCATGACCTTTCCCTCCCCCATCTTGCAGAGACTGAGCCATGCACACACTTCCGGGTTTTATAGTCCCTCCACCCCTCCCACTAGAAGGGGCACGGCCTTCAAGGCATGATTGACAGGAGCGATAATCTCAATCTTTTTTAAACACTAATAACTCTTTTATTTTTCATCGATGTGAAAAATCCTGGGCACCCGATGAGCGGAGGGGGATTCTGAGTAATATGGCCAAAAATCACAACCATACGTCGTAGCGTTTTGTCTACAATCAATATAAAATTGCAAACTGGAAGTGGTTAAGACTTTTAATTATAGAGAAGGCAAGGATGCTCCAATTAGGCAAGGCAGCTTGCTTTAGCACTTTCAAAACCAAAGGCAAGGCAGCTCGTTTTAGCATTTTCAAAACCAAAGGCAAGGTAGCTTGTTTTAGCACTTTCAAAACCAAAGGCAACACAGCTTGCTTTAACACTTTCAAAACCAAAGGCAACACAGCTTTAGCACTTTCAAACCAAAACACACTTTTGCATTTTCAAACTACATTTTCAAACCACATTAAGGGCACTGTCAGGTCAACAAAACCACTCCAATTTAGTAGACATGTGTTCAGTGTTATTTACAGCTCATACTGAGAATTGCGACCTCTCGCTCCCCCATCTTGCAGAGAACTGAGGCACATCCACACTTCTGGGTTTTATAGTCCCTCCGGAAGAGGCATGGCCTTCAGGAGAGAAAATCTCAACATTTTTTAAACACGAATAACTCTTTTATTTTTCATTGATGGGAAAAATCCTCTCGTCCTGCGCAACGGAGGGGGACTCTGAGTAAGATGGCCAAAAACCACAACCGTAAGTGGCAGCAGTTTTTCTAAAATCAATATACAGAACAACAGGAAGTGATCAAGATTAGACTTTTATTAATATAGAATATTGTTGAGCAACTATCGTGACTTTTTTTAAAATAAATATTACTCAGTATTTACCATGGGAAATAGGGTAAATAATCAAATGCTATTATTATTTATTGATTTTTTTTTCTCATTTATTAAATTGTTTACAGTGCATTATGTTTATATATTCTGTTGTGCTGCTGCAGGTAAGAATTTAATTGCTCTATCTGGGACATATGACAATATTACACTCTTGACTCTTGACTATCTTGATTCTAATACTAAAAAACTAACCACAATTGTTTGAAAACGTAAACAAAATGGATACCATGACGCTTATAGTGGACAGCAATTATAATCAAATTAAAGTGACTGGGAATTTAGATATCCTATTGATGGGAGCAATCTATTGAATTTTATAAAGTGCTCCGTTAAAATAAATCATGGGGAAATTAAAGCATGTGGTTTGGAAGGCCTTTCAAGAAATAGTGCTGAGCATGTAGAACAAATGTATAACCAAGTCAGCAAGCTCCTAAATGGATTAACAAGCAAATTAAAAAGTAAAATAAAGAAACAAATAAAGACTTCATCAAACCTTGATAGAGATGGGAAATAGGGACTGTGATATATACAGTATATATATATTGTATATATATATTTATAAGAATATATATTTATAAGAATAAATCAAAAGTTTGAGCTGAGGGAATTAAAATAAATTGAATCTCCAGAATGAAAACACATTAAAAATATATTCCAATGCACAAATGATGAAAGGCTATTAGATATGAACAGTTTTTCAACAGAGGAAGAGCAGAAGCTAATAAATTATTATTTCCTCAAAGCAAAAACAACCTATATTTAACCCACATCACAGGTTAGGATTTTTTAAGGCCTCATCAACCAGTTTGGTTTATCCTGATGTGTTGGAAGGAACTGCAAATGCTGGTTTAAACCAAAGATAGACACAAAAAGCTGGAGTAACTCAGCAGATCAGAAAAGGAAAGGAATAGGTGATGTTTCGGGTTGAGGTTCTTCTTCTGAAGAAGGGTCTTCTTTCTCCATAGATGCTATCTGAGCCGCTGAGTTCCTCTAGCTTTTTATGTCTATCTTTGGTTTATCCTGAGTCAGCCAACATCTGCTTGTCCCAGGCCTCTGAAGCAATTCATAAAGCTAATAGAACCACAGTGAGGTGAGATTTAGGATCATACTTACAATTATGAATATGTTAAATAGCTTGGTCCCAAGGAGTACTTGCCACTCCTGGTACACTTACCAACCATGTTACCTCCTTATACATTTACTTACCTGCATCTCATGACCCAGATTCTGTGGCAGCAAATGGGACTTCAGGATGGTGTGTTGCTTTCCTGATGCCAGGGTCCAAGATGTCTCAGAGTACAACATTCCCAAACAAAGGGGCACCAACCAGAAGTCATTATACACAATGGCACAAATGACATTGGTAGGAAAAAAAGATGAGGTCCAGTAGTGTGAATATAGGGAGTTTGCAAAAGGTTAAAAAGAAGGACCTTGAAGGATAATAATCTACAGAGTACTCCTGGTGCCTCGCTCATAAGGTTCATAACATTCATTTATTGTCACATACACCAATTGGTGTAGTGAAATTCACTGGCCAGGTCAGTCATGCAATTTAAAAAACCAACAGACTAAAAAAACACATGTTAACATAAACATCCATCACAGTGACTCCTACACATTCCTCACTGTGATGGAAGGCGAAAATAAAGTTCAAGTCCTTCGCTTGTTGTTCTTCCTTGGTCGGGGGCCTCGAGCCCCCGTTGGTGGGTCGGTCTTGAGTCCCGTAGCCAGTGGTGTTTGGGCCCTCCGCGTCGAGGCGTTCAGCTCCCGCATCGGGGGGATGTTAGTTCCCCCGCGCCGGGCGATCAAACATCGCGTCGGGCTGGACGAACCTTCTGCAGTGTTGGAGCTCCCGACTAGCCTCTCCTGAGAGGCTAGTCAGGAGCCCTTGATGGTTATTCCGCAGGCCACAGTGGGAGCGATCCCAGGCAAGGGATCCGTTCCGATGGTAAGTCTGCGGCCCGCGGTGGGGCTCACGACAGTCCGAGGCGGCTTCCATCTCCAGCGATGGTAGGCCGCAGAGCCCGGAGAATGTGATCCGAAACTTGATCACCTCTCCGGAAAGATAAGAACCTGAAATTCCCCCCCCCCCACACATAAAACAAACAGAAGAACATTGAAACAAACTTTAAACAAACACTAAAAATAACAAAAAGGATGAAAAAAATGACTGCTGGCAAGGGTGCCATCTCCCTCCTCCGGCGCCCCCTATTAGCCTTGTGCTGGTGAGTTTAGGAATAGAGAGATATGACAAATGAATGTGGGGTTGAGAAGTTGGTGCAGGTGACAGGAATTCAGATTTTTGGACCATGTGAATATCTTCTGCGGAAGAGATGACCTGTAAGAAAAGTCATGCAGATTTGCAAATGCTACTCAGGAGAGTTTAAACTATCTTGCCAGGGGTGATCGGATCCACTGCAGTAATGAGGTAGGTGGAAGTTTGGAAGTCAACATAGAAGTCAATTATAGCAAATTCATAGACAGGATATGCAGAAGCATGACAGTGGTTGGATTAAATTGCATTTATTTCAATGATAGAGGCCTGACTGATAATGTGGATGATCTCAGGCCATAGATATGTACGTGTGACCAAGATAATTCAGTTTAGAGATACAGTGTGGAAACAGACCCTTTGGCTCACCAGGTCTGTGCCAACCCGTGATCCCCGCACACTTTACACTATCCTACACACAATAGGGACAATTTTACTATTATACCAAGGCCAAATATCCTACAAACCTGTATGTCTTTGGAGTGTGGGAATAAACCGGAGGTCCCAGAAAAAAGCAACGCTGGTCATGGGATGAATGTACAAACTCCGCACAGACAGCACTGGTAGTCAGGATCAAACCCGGGTCTCTGGCGCGGCAAAGTAGCAACTCTTCCACTGCGCCACCGTGCCACCCAATGTTATAACCATTATGGAAACATAACTAAGGAAAGAACAGGACTAGAGTCATAGGGTCATAGAGTGATACAGCGTGGACGCAGGTCAACATGTCCCAGCTACACTAGCCCCACCTGCCTGCATTTGCTCCATATCCCTCCAAAGCAGTCCTATCCATGTACCTGTCCAACCGCTTCTTAAATGTCGGGACAGTCCCAGCCTCAACTAGCTCCTCTGGCAGCTTGCTCCATACACCCACTTCCCTTTCTATGAGAATGATACCCCTCAGATTCCTCTTAAGTCTTTTCCCCTTCACCTTCAACCTATGTCCGCTGGTCCTTGATTCACCTACATCAGGCAAGAGACTCGGTGCATCCATGATTCCTCTCATGGTTTTCTACACATCGATAAGATCACCCCTCAGCCTCCTGCACTCCAAGGAATAGAATCCCAGCCTACATGTGTCAGAGGTTATGGGGAGAAGGCAGGAGAATGGAGTTAGGAGGGAGAGAGAGATCAGTCATGATCGAATGGCAAAGTAAACTTGATGGGCCGAATGACCTAATTCTACCCTATACCTTATGACCAACTCAACCTCTGTCTTTAGTTCAGACCCTCTAGTCATGGCAACATTTCAATACATTTTTTCTGCACCTTTTTCAACTTGATAACATGTTTCCTATAACATGGTGCCCAGAACAAAACAAAATACCCTAAATGAGGCCTCACCATGCGGTCTTATACAACTGCAACATGACCTCCCAACTTCTATACCCAATACTCTGATGAAGGCCGAGGTGCCAAAAGTATTTTTGACCACCTTACAGTATCTACCTGCGACTCCCCTTCAAGGAACCATGCACCTGCATTCATAGATCCCTCTAGATCAGGCAACTGAATCATCCTACCACAACCAGGGAGCAGTGCTGAACTAATATCTACCTCTTCGATAGTGTCCCTCGGACTATCATTGCTGGGTTTACATTGCACTACACTTTATTTCCTTGTCATATATCTATACACTGTAAATGGGTCGATTGTAATCATGGATTGTCTTTCTGCTGACTGGTTAGCATGCAACGAATAGGTGCACGTGACGATAAACTGAACTGAACTGAAGAACCCAAATCATAGAAGTGGGGTTGTGTTCAACTGCATTAATGCTGTAGAACACGGTTTCAGAAAATTTCCATTCAATTTTAGTAGTTGTAACTTTGAAAAATAAAATCAGTGACGAGTTCTTGGTGGTTCTTTTTTAGCTCATGAGCAGAATAAATGAATGTGATAGTATTGTAGCAGAATAAGTCTTGTCCCAGACAAAGCCTGAACAGCTTATGAATTGAAGCTTCAGAGATCCCCAACCTGATGCTGGATTTTTGCAGTGGGAGCTCCCTTTTGAATCCAGCAGGATATATTTTAGCAATCTGAGCTTGTGCCAGTCAGCCCATGTACCCTGAGGAAAACCATCAGGAACAATAAAATGAGAAAGATTCTATGCAGCTTTTTATAAAGAATCTCTGAATTGCATTCCCATTAGATAAAGCTCTTTGTGCATAACTTATTTTTACAGTTATGAGACAGTCCATAAAAATAACAATTTAAAAAATCCAATATAGCCCTTATTATGTTTCAAAGGTTTTTTGTTATTAAAATGTCAAAAATCTTTTAAAATAGAATTTCCATTTAAATTTACCAAACATGTTTTCAATCCCACATGAGCCATAAAGGTATACAGTGCTTATGCAATGGATTTTGTGTTTTAGGTTTAGTGTGGTCCCAGTCATCTTCTCTCACCACCACAACAATAGCCTGTGTACATTCATTTGCACATTTTACGCACTGTTACACTCTTTAATTAGATTTTGTTTGGAGGCATTCACTAATGCTTCTTCACAAGCAGAAGTTGCCCGTGACCCGATTTTACATCCCTTGGCGACCTATTGATCTAATGCAGCTGGTGGGGGATAACTTTATCTACCTCCTTCCAGTTCATTTCATCCGTCCCATGGCTGACCTAGTGGATACCTTTTTTAAAATATTTTTTTATTTATTAGAAGCGATTGTACAAAAGTAGAACCAACGGCATATAAAATTATACAGTTATTGTACAGCTTCAATTTTAACTTTTTAACTTTGAATTAGAAGAAAAGAAAGGAGAAAATGCAAGAAAGAGAAAAAGTGAGATGTGCAAAGATAGAACTCCTTGACTATCAAAGTAGTGTAGCCAAAGAGTGAATAAAAGAAAGAAAGAAGGAAGGAATAGAAAAAAATAAAAGGAGAAAAAGAAAAAGAGAATGAAAAGTGGTGGTGTACCTGCCTCTCATCCCTCCCCACCCACCTCACCCAGCGCATAGTTAGATTTAAATCCAAAGTTGTGTTGCGCCACACTATCCTTGTACGAAATCAATGAATGGTACCCTTGTCTTGGAAAAATGATCTGGTTTTTCTGCCAAGGCAAGTCTAATTTTTTCAAGATGTAGTGTCTTGGACATGTTTATAATCTACATCTTAAGAGTAGGGACTAATGCATATTTCCAAAATTTAAGTATTAGTTTTTTCACCGTTATCAGGCCATAATTAAGGAAACGTCTTTGAAATAGTGATAGCTCAGAACAGGCTTCTGAAGTACAGTGATCAATTCCGTGTCGGGATCCAATTTTATTTTTAGCGTCTCAGAAAAAAATTCAAAAATTCCTCTGCAGAAATTATGTAACTTTATACAAGAGGCAAAGGAATGAGTTATAGTTGCTTCCTGAAGGACACATTTATTGCAAATATGAGATACATTTGGAAAGATCTTATTCAGTTTAGACTTTGAATAATAGAGTCTGTGCAGTATTTTAAATTGAAGTAACGAATGCCTAACGTTAAGAGAACAGTTGTGTATATTTAGAAGGTTTTCCTCCCATCTGTCTCTTAAAATTTGTCTAGTGTGTCTGGCAACATAGATTGATAGTCTTGGATATATGATATCAGATAGTCTTGTATTTGAAGGTATTTAAAATATTGGCTACCTTTCAGATGATATTTCGACTGTAATTCTTGAAATGAGAAAAGAGTTCCCATCTCATAAAGATCTCCCAGTTTTTTAATTCCTAATCTTTCCCAATGTGTGAACATTTTGTCTAAAATAGACGGCTTGAACGAAGGGTTGTTGGCAATTGGTGTGAGAAGAGATAAATTTCTCAGTTTAAGGGTTGACTTCACTTGTTTCCAGATTCGTACGGTACTGTGGATAATTGGATTTTTCTCATATAGTGTTTTCTTCAAATTTATTTGAGAGAGAAGAATCACGACTATATTAAAAGGCGAACAATCCTCTCTCTCCATTATTAACCATTTTACCTGTTAGCATGTGTTGTCCATCCAATAGATTACGTTTTTAATATTCGTTGCCCAGTAATAGTATAGAAAAATTGGGGCGAGCCAGTCCTGCCGATTTCTTTGGGTTTACATTGATGTCGTTTATGGATTCTATGTGTTTTATAATCCCAAATAAAGTTTGTGATCAGAGAATCAATTAAAAAGAAAAAAAATTAGGAAGATAAATTGGTATTGATTGAAATAAGTACAGGATTTGAGGAAGGAAGATCATCTTTATGGCATTTATTCTGTCTATGAGAGACATCGGAAGCGTTTTCCAAAATTGAGTAAGGGCATTTATTTTGGTAATTAATGGAGGAAAGTTTGCTTGAAATAGAGAATGGTATTTTCTAGTTACGTGAACTCCAAGATATTTAAATTTTTCCATAGCAATTCGAAAAGGGAATTTTAGAAGGTGTGTTGGCTCTTGAGGTTTTATTGACATGATTTCACTTTTGTTCCAATTTATTCTATATCCTGAAAAGGAACCGAATTTCTCTATAAGATTTCGTATACTTGGAATACTAACTTGGGAATTGGTGATATAAAGTAATACATCATCTGCATATAATGATATTTTATTATTAGAATATTTAGTGTTATAGCCGTGAATATTCAGATGTACTCTTATACTTTCGCTAAAGGGTCAATCGCAAGGGCAAATAACAGGGGTGATAATGCACATCCCTGCCTATTGCCCCTGGATAGTTGAAATTTAGGTGAGAGCACATGATTAGTCAGTATTCTGGCAGTCGGCTTGTCATATAGCAATTTTATCCATGAAATAAAATTTTCTCCCAGCTGGAATTTTTGCAATACTGTAAAAAGATATTTCCATTCGACTTGGTCAAATGCTTTTTCTGCATCTGATGAAATAATTGATAAGTCTTCCTTTATCGTTCTGTGTGAGTACATTATATTAAACAGGCGTCTCAAATTGTTAAACAAGTGTCTCTTGGGTTTAAGACCTAGTGGCTTTTACCCATGGATTAGTTATTGCCATCACTTTCCTTCATTGAATGAATGCCAAACCATTGCTTTAGCCTTTCATTGGCAGAACAAGCTCATTTATCTAACACCTTGCTTAATGCTGACTAAACTGTTCCAGCATCATTAGCCAATAACAGCATAATCGTGACTTGATATCTCCAGTCCATCTTAAAATCATTTTTTCTATCTTTTGTACTTATGCAAGGAATGATGATGTCAGTCAGTCTGAAGAAGGGGCTCAACCCGAAACGTCATCCCTTCTATCCAGAGATGCTGCCTGTCCCGCTGAGTTCCCCAGCAATTTGTATCTATCTTAAATATATGATGACTGTCAGCTTGCATCACCCCTGGTTCCCTCTGTTCTGTGGCAAACTGGCCAAGCTGGTGTTCTTGGTGTTCTTGGTGAGGAGACGATCACATTTTATAACATCTCAAAATGAAATGACAGCAGAGATTGAGTAATGATAAGCAGGTGGGAAATGGAGAGGAAATGGAGAGGATGATTATGTACAAAGATGCCATCAATTGCAATTGTTTCAGCCCCACTGTTACAGCATTCTTGCGTTAACAGCACCAGAGAAAGTAGAGATTAAAAAAGTCCAAGAGTAGGCACAAAATCTTGAAAGACTCTATGACTATGTAGAAGCAGGCTCTTCATTGTTGGACACATATTTTCTTCCTGCCCAAGATTCCACCTGGAGTTACCTAGTATCTCAAATCCGATGTTGAAAGGTAACACCCTCTGTAATACTTAACACACAACTTGTGAACAACTTACAATCATTTCCTGAAAGAGCCCAATCAGGTTTCTTGGATTGTTTATAACCCAGTGAGAAAAGCAAGAACTAGCACAATGTGTTTCTAGTCCTACTGAAATTACTCCATGTTGGGTGCAGTGTGATGAATTCTGCTGCATAAGTAGAAACTTGAATTACATGACAAAGGATATCATGTGGTGGATGCCTAATGCAGGGAAAACATCAGTATCACCAGCACAAATTGCCTTTGAAAGCAACAAATCCAATAGTGTGCTCTGTGTGCTTTTGTCTGGAAACGACTTCCAACTTTTGAATAAATTTGAAAGTGGATTATGTGGTGCCAAAAAAATGGAGCCAGATGATTCAGTTTCAAGGCAATATAAACTTTGGGTTAGGTTAGGTCAAACACATTCTCTGTGAACTATTATGAAAATCTCATGCTCAACCTCCATGAAGCACTGTATAAATTATTCATTTGAGTCTTACTTTACAGGCCTGTTCACACAGAACCTTTTCATCTTTTGATCATTTCACGGATTGCATTCAGAGTTTTCTGTGGATAACCTGTTCTAGTTTCTGAAAGCTAACACAATATCCTACAGGGACATAAGACTCATGCCGTATTTCTGTTCCTCTTTCATATTTCCTCTTGACTGCTCCTGATATTTCTCATTTAGGTTTACAAAATGTTGATCCATTTCATCTGTTCAATAAATGTTTTTCTTTTGGAATGAGTGCTAATCAGATATTAGCTGCAGGATTGTGAAGTTAAATTCAATGTTATTTGTAAGAAGAGTTCAACCTGATCTGTCAGCTTCACATGGAGATGGAATGTACAAAATCTACCCTATTATACGGAACATTTTTACATTGTATGGACAAATCATACCATTGCCATTTTTTATATATAGAAAAAAAAACTGAAATGAAGCTCCTAGGGGGTTTTCGTTAAACCTATTTTTTTCTATTCACTCCATAATAACTGTTATATATCTGCTCAGAGAATACAAAATGACAGGCTGATGCGTGAAGAAGTAAATGTAACTGGTAAATGGACACAAAGAAGCATGTTGAGTCTCTTTATAAGTGAAGGCAGTATAGTTCATGGTCTCCGAAGTAAAACTGCATTAGCAATCAATTTTCTCTTGAAATTCTTATAATGGACTCCGGAAAAGAAAACACACAGCTAGAATGAATAAAGTAAATCTACTTTGTGAGGATGCGTATCGCATTTTTAATATGCATATTCCATTCCAATGTATTTTTTATTCCATTCTATTGAATAGAGATTGGAACTCTAATTAGATAGTGAGAATTGCTGAACTTTACAACCATACATGAGCTAATAGTCACTTTAAGCAGAGGAGTTACAGAAATTAATTTTGGATTCAAAAAATGTTATTTCACAAATCAATTTAACTTTCAATTATTATGTTATCCTCGGCATATATAAAAGAGGAATATATTTTAGAGTAAACAGATCTTTTAACCCCATTCTGTTAATGGTTTGAAGAAGTCCTCAAGGAGTGGAGGTATGTGTTGAGTATGCCAGGAGTGGACATATTTCAAGAGGAATTTAATCATGGAAAAAGACTGATGTCAATTAAATGAAAATGGGAAAACTAAGACCCGATGATAATTGCAAAAGATTTTGAACTTTCCAGCTGGATGTAAGGCTGATGAATTAGTGTTCGCCTCCCATTGAAACAACCATCCACTTTTAATTTCCGTGAGAAGGATATATGTTTAAAAGATTTCCTATCACAATCTACAAATTCAGCTTTAATCACTGAACCAATAATTAAGGCTGCTTGCAGTGGTCAGAAAGCTCCAGCACAGAGTTATTCCCATCTCACAAGCTCATCAGTGAGTTGTAATAACTGGTTAGTTCCTGCATTGAATTCTAATGCTGAGGCACTTTGATGGAGCTTTGGTTATTGTCCTATACAATTTATTTCTAACTTATACCAGCTCAGATTTGACCTTATAATTATTTTCTGGTTATTATTTTTTTACAGTTCTTTATTGTTTCGGAATAATTGTTAATGCTACTTTTGAACCTAATGACCCTGGAAAATTGCATTCTCCCAGGGCCAAGCACATTGTGATGTTTTTAATACAACAATAACAAGTAGGTTTGATGTATTTATGTCTGAGAATGGTTGATAGGAGACAAGCAGGAAGCAGGTAATTAAGGTGGAGAGGACAAAAGCACAGTGTTAGACATGGGTTTTTGACATGCTTTGAAAGGAGAAGAAAAAGAAGAATAAAGTGGGTTTACAAGATTTATTCAAAGAACAGGACACACTGACTGCACATTCATAAGTGGAGGCCAGATCACCAAAACATAAATAATTTTTTATAACTTGTGATCCTTAATCATGCAGCGGTTACATCAATAAGCAGGGCTTTGTGCAGTGGAGATGGGAAGGCCAGGCTGGACAATAGGGACATAATAGTCCAGCTCCCCCTCTATAATCATTGTCCATTAATGATATGAATATCAATCTGTGTTTATGTGCCTTTGTGTATAATATCGGTTTAATGTGCCCTTCCAAATGCATTCCAATTACTGCACATGACTCTGGCAATAAATAATTATCCTGTGGGATTGGAAAATGCATGAACTAGATCTCTCCTGCTGATGCAGAATCTTCGATGGAAGCCTCTTGTGTATTGGGATTAAGTCCATCAGTCAAGGTCAGCGTACGTGGACGTACTTAAAGTTATAGACAAATATAGCATGGAAACTGGCTCCACGGGCTTCCGAGTTTGCACAGAGCATCAAGTGCCTTGTGCTAATTCTATTCTAGCTCACTTTATTTACCTCACATTCACACTAGCATCACCCTCCAAAATTTTACTTCGGAGTCACGTGAGTGATTCCGTGAAGAAGCCCCGCCAGTGCGCATGCACGTCATTACATCGTTCGCATGGCAAGGCACCCGACGTGCAGGTCTTCGTTCCCTGCCGACGGTAAGGTGAAACCTGCAGGTGAGAGTTTTTATTACCTACCAGGTTTGATGTTCATGCAGGAACTTCTCTTCACAGAAGTATCCTGCAGGATTTGTCGAAATTCGGCGAGTGGACCGACTATGGGCTGTGGGGAGACCCCGGTTCTGACCGCGAAAGCGGATAGTCGGGTGATGTCGGGAATTTTGCGTTTAAAGCTGACAAACAGTCAGCGGTTTCAAACCTGCAGTGTTCCCAGGCCGGGTAAAACATGCAGGTGGGCAGGGCTACCACCAGAGTTGCTGACAGTGAGGTCAGTGGCTCACAAAGTCATCGATCTGTGAGGCCCCAGGCATGGGGTGCGATTGCACTCAGAGGAATCAGGCTGAAAGGATTCCCTTCGGGAAATAAGTATGTACTTGTGGGGTTTTTGCTGTTATTTTTTAACCCTTCACAGGCACCAGTGTGGGCCTATGGGCCTGGGACAGGGCTGTTTAGTGCATGAGCACGGGCCTATGGGGCTGGGACAGGACTGCTTAGTATATGAGCACGCACCTATGGTACCGGCCGCGCCAGCAGCGCCTGGGACAGGACTGCTCAGTGTGGCAGCGCGGGCCTATAGTACAGGCCGCGCCAGCAGCGGGACAGGACTGCTCAGTGTGACAGGGCGGCAGAGTGTTTGAGCGCACCAACTGCATTGACGCATGGAGGAGGCTGTGAGTATTTAAATCTCCAGGTAATGGCCACAAACTTAGCTGAAGTTCGGGTTGTTTTGCTGTGGTGCTGCGCTGTGTATTTCTTCCAGGACAACTCCATGGACAAGACGACCAAGGGAAAGAGGCAAACCGCAAGAAAATCGGTAGACAGCCGCGGGAGCATGGTCTGTGAACGGCTGCCTCATACCCCTGCACAGTCGCCTGTTGGGACTGCAGGGCGACTGCAGACTTGGGTGGTGCAAAGCACAGAGCCAGCGCCAGTCGGGCATTAAGGCCACCAGCAAGTCTGTTAGGCCCACTGACTAGCCAGAGTCAGGAGCGGAGAATTTCTCTCTGGGGCTGGATACCGTTTTTTTAAAGGTTATCCCAAATGGAGCACCTCTTGCAGAGGTTGTTTCCCAAGGGTACACTCCAGGAGCAGGAGTGGTGTCGGCAGTAGGCTGGAGAAGAGGCCGTGCCAGCAGCACCTAGTAAAGGGCTGCTCGATAGCACCCTCATTATTGAGGCGCGTGCCATGGGTCAGCTGAGTTCTGACCCCGACTCTGATGGTGAGTTCAATCCAGGTGAAGAACGACAACTGCCAGATGTCCCATCCCTGGCAGTACGATTCGCTCTCCCGTCAGAGTCAGGAGAGCTACTGCGAGATGAGTTGGCCTCCACGATAAATTGTTTAGTCTCCCATCAGCTACAGGAGCTCACGATGGATGAGACCGCAAAGAAACATGAGACCCTGGGGAACTGCGTGTTGCCTTAAGGTGCCGGCAGTGAACCAGCTGATATGGGGTCAGATGGGCATGGCAAGCGTGCCCATGAAATGAAGCTGCAACGAATGCTGCTGGGCTCAGGAATTACTGTGTTCGCTAGAAAGGGCAGCTGTCCGAGACGCAGCAAGGTTAAGCCACCGGTGGTCGGCAAATCTGAGAAGGTATCCCTACAAGAGAGGTGCAGATTCCTGCGTTTGGACCAGGAACAAGCCGGCCATCGACGCAGATGCATAGCTGGTGCTCTGCAATGGGACCACGGATAAATGGCAGAGTTCATCATTTGGTGACACCCTATGTCTTCTTCGGCTGTGGCAGCATGATAGCTGGGCACAGATTCCACGCACCCTACCAGTCCTACTCAACAAGGTGGGTCTGGCACTTCCAAAACATAGGTAAGTGGACCACTCACAAGTTGGTAATATTTACACTTGTTTGTACAGCACACAAAGGATAAAAAGCATGGTCATCTGCTTAGAGGGCACAATGCTAGCATTCCAAGCAAGTTTGGAATTAGAGCCAGAATTGTCAGTTTTCCAGACAGCCTCGAAAATTGGGCAGAGTTGTCATGCAAAGCACCCATGGAATGATAGCAGGAGTGGCCTGTTCATTATAAGAAACACTGTTTAACTGTTCCAATAACAGTAAAACATTGCAAAATGGGATAAACCATATTCCCGGGTTATTTAACAAATTATTAAATCGGTGTTTCGACTCGGAGTTCGAAAACATTTGTTATGTTTGTCTGAATGATATTCTAATGCTGTATTTTTGTTAAAACCACCGGTTCAGTCTCAAACTATATTTGAGAAATTGGGCTCAGCCATCCAGCTAACTTTAAGTTGTTACCTAATAAACTTATTGGTCATTGGGATTTATCTTTAACTATTGATTAATTATGACTCCGCCTTGGGGCACGAGATGGGAGTTAATAGAAACCTGCTAAAGCTCAATTCTATTCATCTAGACCTTGGCAATATAGTAGCTGTGACTCAGCTGTGCAAGTCAGGAAAGTAGCAATCTCTCAAATGACATGTAGGTGATTGTTAACTGGCTTATGCTTTGAACAGCTGAAGCTACCTAATTCCTAATGATGAACAAACAGTATTCTGCATTGCTCCAGCTAAGTGCTCTAAGATGGGAAAACATTGAGAATGTCATCTCTAGTTGGAGGTGCAGGAGATTTGCATAAGTCGCCAATTCTTCAGTTGTTGGTATCAACTAGTTATAGACGCTAGACACACCCCATGGGTAAAGGGCTTGAGCGAATACATATCTACAAGCCCAACTTCAAGTTGATACGCTACGGTGGTGGCAGATGTTAGTCACATGGCAATCAAGTATAAGTATCCTGGAATATTTATCTAATTCCATGCCACTGGTGTATCATCAAGTTCAGATTCAGGACAACACAGAATAGTGTTGAATCACAAAGTATTTATGAAAATATGGTTCATGCTTTTTCACTGATTGCAAAAATATGTGGTATAACAATGGTGAGAGATACATTCTCGCCACAAGAAGGAGGAATGTTCTTTTATGCTTTTCTTCATTTTGCCTCATCAATCGGGTCTTGAAATAAAGTCAGCAAGCTCTCGCTTTAGTTTTCGTACTGTCTGACGGGCTGTGCAGACATGCTTCCCGCTTCGTCGGGCATGATAATACAACCGTATAAGGTTATTCTGAAAAAACGAAAACTTTGCTGGTCCAAACTTTTGTTCAGGAAACCAGCCTCTGCATAACAAAACAATCATTGATTTACACATTCTCAATGGACAGCCTTACGGCTCAGGTTTGTCACATCGATCCATACATGTGCTCACGGCAGAGTGCAGGGAGAGCACCAAAAAAGCAGTACTTTCCTATTCAGGAGATGTGAAGGGGGTTTTGTTTAATCTTAATGTTACATTTAATATGGTACATATTACTGACTTCTTCCAGTCAGATTTTTTTAACCCTGGATATCGAGTTTGTAAACGATGTCTTTAACACAAGTTCTCCCAGTACACGCATACGCAGTATGGGATATTGACATTAGGTTAACAATACGTCACCAAAGCCAGCTACATCCTTAGTCATGACACTAGGATCAGCACAACGAGGGCAGACATTGCAGAAGTTTCGGCTAGATAGGATGGAAATGGCTGCAGATGCCATTACATTCTACACTCTGATCTACACAAGCAGAGCAGACCAAGGGTGGCAGGATTAAGATCGTATTTCGACATACCCCACGGACTCACGTCTATGTGTGAGGGCAGGTTTGCTATATTATATCGAGGCCACCATAACCCTACGAGGTGTGGAATCAGTATTGTTTTTTAGCCACAAACAATCACACAAGGAAAAGTCAGTTCAGACTATTTCAAGGTGGCTGAAGCAGGTTCTGGTTTTATGCAGGTAATGACACTGATGATTTTACATCTCATTCCATCAGGGCGGAATGGATGTTCCCATCGACCATATCCTCGCGACCGCAGGATGGTCAAGTGAATGCATTTTCAATATTTTTTTTACCATAGGCTGATCGCCGAAACCGGGCTGTTTGCCCATTCTGTTCTGCGTTCACTTTTAGCCTCCCCTGACATAGAGGGGTTACTATTGATTGCTTTATTCACATAAGCCATTAATACATTTGAATCAATGTTATGGTTAATGCATTGTTGATTAGTCACTTATTCTGAGTCAATCGATGCAGTGAGACGCCAGGATTTGAATCTGTGGCATGAAATCACAGAGCTTTGAACTCTTCACAGAATCACTCACGTGACTCCGAAGTAAAATAGTAAGATTAAACGAGAACTTACCAGTTTGAAGTTTGATCTTTATTTTATGAGGAGTTACGTTGGTGATTACGTGCCCACCACGCCCAACCCTCTCTCTCATAAAGGTCATATGGTAGTTCTCATGTTGCTGATCTTACTATGTTACTTCAAATATTCTGTTATCTGTGATTGCATACCGCTGCTTTGAAGATTAACGTGCATGCGCACTGGCGGGTCTTCACTTAATCACCAACGTAACTCCTCATAAAATAAAGATCAAACTTCAAACTGGTAAGTTCTCGTTTAATCTTACTTTTCTATTACTCAAGTACACACCCAGGGCAATTTAGAGTGGCCAATTAACTGACCAATATCTTTACAAGTCAGGCAGCATCTTTGGAGAAAAGGAATGTGCCATTTTGGGTTTGAAGAAGGGTCTTGACCCGAAACGTCACCTATTCCTTTTCATCAGAGATGCTGCAACCTGACCCGTTGAGTTTCTTCAGCATTTTGTGTGTAAACCGGCATCTGCAGTACTTTTCTACACACAATGTCTTTTTGATGTGGGAGTAAATTGGGCCACTTGGAGATTAGCAAGGGAGAATACATACAAGCAACAATGGAGATCAGATTCAAACTTGATTCACTGCAGCTGCGAGGCATTGAATCTATTGGCAGCACCAATGTGCCACCCTTCACCTCCTGTGAATGTACTTGACCATCTGCATCCTCAAACAATAGGTGATAATGGTGCCCTTCCCATTAATAGACATTACGGAAACATTGGCTAGAGAATAATCTTCGAGGCTGGGATACCTTCTGACATTTAATAGTGATGAATACCTCAGCACCATGCCTTATAATCTCTCTCTATCTTGCCAGAACTGATTCTGGTGCCTTTTATTTACAATAAGATATTCTCCCCCCCCCCCCCCCCCCCCCCCCCCCCCCCCTACAATCAGGATTGAAATCTTCAGGCAACATTTTAAAATAATATTTGAGAACAAAGTAATTTCTGGACACAGACACATTGTCACTCAGAGACTTCACAATCAATTTATTGCAGTGCTGGTGTGACTGCTTTCGGGCTTGGGGCCATACCCTGATATTAAATGAGTGTTCAAAGATTTGATCAACTCTTTACATTCCTGCATCTTGAACGCAAAGCTAATCTTACATGCCTTTTTATTTTACACTATTTTCCCTTCATCAAACATTCATCCAATTGTTCTCGTTACCTTCTCAGTCATTCTCTCATCCTTAGTACAGTATTCCGTATTCAATCGTATTAATGTGTAAACAGATCTCCCCTCCCTCTCTTAACAACAGGATTTCTTTCAGAGCCTCATGCATTGTCCTTAATTATCCAAAAAGGGCCCATCATGTCTCTCTAAAAAGCTGGATAGAATTAGGCCCTTTGGCCCAACTTGCCCATGCCAACCAGTTTACCTTTCTGAGCTAATCTAATTTGCCTGCATTTGGCCCATATCCCTCTGAACGTTTCTGATCCATTATCTGCTGAACCTGTCTTTAAAACATTATAATTGGACCTGTCCCTATAGCTTCCTCTGACTGTTCATTCCACAAACCCATCACCTTCTCAGTGGCTCCTCAGGTCCCTTTTAAATCTTACCCCTCTCTGCTTAAACCCATGTTGTCTTGATTTAGACAATCTTGCCCTGGGAAAATGACTGTGACCAAATGCCTTATCTATACCCCTCATGATTTTATATCTCTCTTTAAGGTCACTCCACAAACTCCTATGCTCCAGGGGAAAAAAAGTCCTATCCTCTCTTTATAACTCAAGCCTTCCAGTCCTGGTAACAACCTTATGAATCTTTCCTGCACCCTTTTCAATTTAATGGGTATGCTTTCCACAGGTACGTAAGTAGAATCATCAGTATCTACCTTTCCTGAGTGTTGGTTTGTGAGTTATATGAAGGGGTCCACATTTCTCAAGGTCTTGTAATGAACCATTATTGTTGAGGACAGTGCAGTATAATCAAAGTAGTTTGATATACCTTAGTCTTGCCCTTAGACTTTAGACAGACCTTATTCTTGCAGATCTTCATTGCGAAGACAATCCACTCATATAAGGATACAAAGGATGCAAAGGATACAAAGAACATTTATCATCACATACACCAATTGGATTAGAGAAATTTGACTTGCCATTGGAGCACACGAATAAAGATAAGATACAACATTAAAGAATTTAACAATAAACGTAAAAACATCCCCCCACAATGGTTCCCACTGTGGGGGAAGGCAGCAAAGTCCAGTCCCGTCCCTTGTTCAACTATTGTGGCCTCCGCAGTCGCCGCTATGGCAGCCCGATGCTTCAGGCCCTCTTGCCGGGAAGATTGAACTCCGGCATCGGGTGAATACTCCTCAGCGGCTTGGAATGTCTGGAGCGGCTGCTCCTACCCTGGAGACTGCGGCACCCGAAGTCCTCAGGCCGCGCTGGTTGGAGCTCCGACTCTGGCGCTCGGATCCCAGGCTCCGCGGTGTTTTAAATCCAGCGCCGCCCGCGCTGGATGCTCGCAGCCACAGCTCCTCGATGTTGGAATCGGCGGTCACAGCACTCCGGAGCTTACCGCACGGTAACCCAGGTAGGGCATCGCCCGCTCCGTGATGATGTCCCAGCACTGTGCCGCCACCAAAGCTGGGGTTCTGGCCAGTCCCGACAGGAAACGCCGTTCCAATCCGATGGTAGGCCAAGAGGAGGGGGGGGCGAAGAAGCAGCTCGGAGGGAAGCCGCATTTCCGACCAGATAGGGACTAGGAAATAAAGTTTCCCCCTTCCCCTCCCCCCACCCACCCACCACATAAAAGGCTAGAAGACTTTCAAAACAAACAAACACTCTCTAAAAATAAAAATAAGGGTGAAAGGACTAACAGCTGCTTGCAGGGCAGCCATACTCGACAGTGCCCCCTACATATGTTTATGGGGTCACTTCTGAATGCTAGGTTTGCAGAAACTAGATTCATAACTATAATTAACTGCCTCTGCTTGGGCCAACACTTGATACAACAAATGTATCCCGTTAAAAGTCCAACCGTTCAATCTAAATCCAAAGGATTTCAATGAAAAAATCAAGCTATCTGTGGGTACTGGAAATCTAAAATAAAAACCAAAACTGGTGGAAATACTCAGCAGGTCAGGGCACCTGTGGGAAGGGAAACAAGAATTCATATTTCAGATGGGAGATGCTTTGTCAGAGCCGAAAAAGAGACAGAGGAAGCTTGTAATACTGCAGGGAGAGTAGGGGTGGACAGGGTAAAGCAAGGGGGACTGTGGGGATAAGTTGTTATCTGGCCAAGAAGGAAAGGTAGCAGCTACAGAGTGAGAGTGTAAACTAAACAGTGTGTGAGTTGTGAAATGCAGAGCAGCAGCATTGCTTGATCACACCTTCCACTCCCAGAGTGAAACAAAGGAAAGAAAGGGGAATGCGGAACAAGCTGAGCTAATATCACAGATGGGTGACTGGAGCAGACCAAGTAATCGAGTTGCCTGAAGTTGTAGAATTCAATTTTGAGTCCAGAAGGCTGCCGCATGCCCAGACGGAAAATGAGTTTCTGTTCCTCATGCTTGTGACGGGCCTCATTGTAAGTGTGGGAAGCCACAGACTGATAGGTCAGAGTGGGAATTAGATAAAGAATTAAAGTAGCAGGCAAAGGAAAGCCCAGGGTCATCCCTCAACCTGAGTGCAGATGTCCTGCAAAGTGATAAGCCATTCTGCCTTTAGTTTCTCCAGCATAGGTGATGTGACATTCTGTACACTCAATCACCAAAGTGAATTGCTGGTTCCCTTGGAAAGACAATTTGGGTCTCTGGATAGTGGGAAAAAAATGCTGTTTGTCGGGGGCAGTTTGTAGGAACAGAAGAATGAACCATGGATTCCTAAAGGGGAACAGTCTCTGTGAAACATTGAAAGGAAGGAGAGGGAAAGATGTGTGTGGTGATGGAATATTGTTGAACGTGGCAGAAATTGCAGAGTATTTGAGGTAATTCCCTTATTGACCAGATTACTTTGGTTATCGCTTATCACCCTGGTTTTACCCTGGAGACATCCACCCTCCCTCATCATTCTGAAGCTTTACGAGCTCCTTTTGTTTCCTCTTTGGTTCTGTTGAAGGGTTTCCACCCTGAAACGTTGGCTCTGTTATGCCCCTGTCCCACTTTAGGAAACCTGAACGGAAACCTCTGGAGACTTTGCGCCCCACCCAAGTTTTCCGTGCGGTTCCTGGATGTTGCAGGTGGTTGCTGGAGGTTGCAGGTAGTGGACGCAGGTAGGGTGACTGACAAAAACCTCCGGGAACCTCGGGGAACCGCACGGAAACCTTGGGTTGGGCACAAAGTCTCCAGAGGTTTCCGTGCAGGTTTCCTAAGTGAGACAGGGACATTTCTCTCTCCACACGTGCAGCTTCAGTTGCTGAATATTACTAATATTTCATGGGTTTTTTATGCCAACGAGTTTTATATTCAGATACCTAATTAGTGGTTCATGTTCTCGAGTTGAATGCCTCCCTTCCAACAGTATTCTCACAATGTTGTCATGGTTTCTTTTTCAGCAAAGACCAGAGGAAAAAAGATGGATGTGTTCATATGTAGAGCTTCAAGACATCACAAGGTACGAGATGCACTATTTGCAACAAGGGCTTCCCCTGGTCCATAAATAATGTTTTTTTTAGAGATACAGCGAGGAAACACGCTTTTTGGCCCACTGAATCCACGCTGACTAGTGATCACCCCACACATTAACACTATCCTACACACACCGGGGATCATTTACACATACACCAAGCGAATTAACCTACAAACCTATACGTCTTTGGACTGTGGGAGAAAACTGAAGATCTCGGAGAAAACCCACACAGATCATGGGGAGAACATATAAACTCCGTACAGACAGCACCTGTAGTCAGGATCGAACCTGGGTCTCCGCTGCTGCAAGCGCTGTAATGTCCCTGTCCCACTTAGGAAACCTGAATGGAAACCTCTGGAGACTTTGTGCCCCACCAAGGTTTCCGTGTGGTTCCCGGAGGTCCCCAGAGGTTTTTTGTCAGTCTCCCTCCCTGCTTCCACTACCTGCAACCTCCAGCAACCACCTGCAACCTCCAGCAACCACCTGCAACCTTCGGGAACCGCACAGAATCCTTGGGTGGGGCGCAAAGTCTCCAAAGGTTTCCGTTCAGGTTTCCTAAGTGGGACAGGGACATAAGGCACAACTCTACTGCTGCGCCACCGTGCCACTCCTACACCGTGCCATGTTGGAAAGGCATTAGAACTAAGTCCACTAATGTTCCTTCAGCTGACAGTTTTCCTTAACTTTTGGAAAACCAATATGTTTTTCAGTCTGTTTTTCAGTCTGAAGTTACCAAAATGTGAGTCATGCAGCTTAATTAACACACTACAATTACTGATTTCCCTTGCAGAGTAGCTTCCTAGGCCAACCACAACCCACTTCACTCAAATCAGGACTATGCAAATCAGCAGAGGAATGTGCCCTTTTAGTCTCTATCCCATGTCTCTACCCCACGTCTTCACAGCTCCTTCCTTCGTGCGATATTACATCTGCAACTATCAAGGATGAGCAACAGATTAAATGACTAGCTAGTGGAGTGTGAACTTTCAATCAGGCAGCATATATTTGATAATTGATAATAGTAGACCTGCACTTATTTTTAGGGTCATTCTTTAAACAATTGAGAAATACTTTGAACTTGTAGATTCTGAACTGGAAAAATTAACAAGCTTTCTTCCAAAATTATCTGGTTGGAATTGGACAAAAACAAAGTAAGGCTTACGTATTTGGCATGACTACCAAATTTATTTTGAAAAAAGCCAGGAAGTGTAAAATTTTCCAGAGCTGAGAACAAATATTCCAAAGAAGGGAGACCAAATTGGAATAAGGGTAGATTTAAACCAATGCCACTTTTACAACATTGTACATGTGGAAACAATATTAACATGAAAGTTACAGCAGCAGATCTGAGTATTTCTGTTGAAATTCCAGCCAAGTGGGTAAATTCCTTGTAATGAGAGTCTAATATTTAATGCGGGAGGGATCTATGTCATGTGGTTTTATGGGACATGATAGTTGCTAGTGAAGCCAGCATTTATTGCCAAACCCATTTTTTTCTTGAAAATGAATTGTTTGCTGGTTTACTTTAGTTTAGTTTAGATTAATTTATTTTAGTTCAGATTAGAGGTACAATGTAGAAACAGGACCTTCGGCACAGAGTCTGTACCGCCCAGCAATCACTGCACACTAACACTATTCTACGAACACTAGGGAAAATTTACAATTTTACAAATCCAATTAACCTACAACCCTGTATGTGTTTGGAGTGTGGGAGGAAACCAGTGCTCCCAGAGAAAACCCACACAGTTCACGGGGATAACGTAGAAGCTCCATACAGACAGTACCTATAGTCAGGATTGAACCTTGGTCTCTAGCTCTGTAAGGCAGCAACTCTACTGATGCACCACCTCCTGCTGCGGTTTATTCCAGTGAGCAATCAAATCTGTAATCATGAGTACATCAGAACAAGTAGCAATGACAGACTCATCCCTGAATGATGTTGGTGAACCACATGAGCCTTTAAAACAAACTAATAGTTTTATGGTCACGTTACTGATATTTACTGTTTTATTTTTAAATTACAGGTTTATTTAATTAACTGGTTATAAGTTCCACATCTGTGGTGTTGGGAATTAAAAAACTCAGTGACCACTAATTCTTAAGGCTGTTCAAGCAGGAAAATCTTTGGTAAAGAAATATATTGGAAACAGATTGTATACAGATGGTCATGGAATACTTTTGAGAGGGAAAACACAGGAAAACTGGATACATCATATACATAGAAACATAGAAAATAGGTGCAGGAGTAGGTCATTCGGTCCTTTGAGCTTGCACCACCATTCAATATGATCATAGCTGATCATCCAACTCTGTATCCTGTACCTACCTTCTCTCCATACCCCCTGATCCCCTTAGCCACAAGGGCCACATCTAACTCCCTCTTAAATATAGCCAATGAACTGGCCTCAAATACCTTCTGTGGCAGAGAATTCCAGAAATTCACCACTCACTGTGTGAATTTTTTTTTTCTCATCTTGGTCCGAAAAGACTTCTCCCTTATCCTTAAACTGTGACCCCTTGTTCTGGACATCCCCCACATCGGGAACAATCTTCCTGCATCTAGCCTGTCGAACCCCTTAAGAATTTTTTTATTTTTTTAACTTTTATTTTTATTAGAAGTACGGTAAATTACAATACTACACAACACATATATCTTAATACATTTTTTGTACCGCTTCATTTTTTTTTTAGCTTTAAGAAAAAGATAGAAGTAAAGAAAGTAAAGAAAGTGCGCAAGAGTCGTGAAGTGCAAGAGTGTTGGGAAAAGAAAGCCCCTTAGAAAAGAAGTTAGAGAAGGAAGTAAAGTGAGAAAGTAGACCCTAGAAAAGAAAGAAAAAGAAAATAGGAACAATCGTTCTATTATAACATTAAACACCGCAGAAAGGGGCCACTTAAGAAGTTTCTATAAGATCCCCCCTCAATCTTCTAAATTCGAGCGAGTACAAGCTATCCAGTCTTTCTTCATATGAAAGTCCTGACATCCCAGGAATCAGTCTGGTGAACCTTCTCTGTACTCCCTCTATGGCAAGAATGTCTTCCCTCAGATTAGGAGACCAAAACTGTATGCAATATTCCACGTGTGGTCTCACCAAGACCCTGTACAACTGCAGTAGAACCTCCCTGCTTCTATACTCAAATCCTTTTGCTATGAATGCGAACAAACCATTCACTTTCATCACTGCCTGCTGCACCTACATGCCTACTTTCAATGACTGGTGTACCATGATACCCAGGTCTCGTTGCATCTCCCCTTTTCCTAATCGGCCACCATTCAGATAATAGTCTACTTTCCTGTTTTTCCCACCATGAAAAAAAAACATTGTTGCTTCATTATGCATTGTATTTCTCACCATCTAGAGCTGGTAAAATATTCATGTGAAATTGTTGCCTTTATTGGCAGAGAAAGAGAATATGTGGGCTGGAGTTTTGGTCAACACGTTACAGAAAGGATGCAATTGCACTCAAGGGTGTTCATAATTGATTTATGAGAATGTTACCAGATCTGGAAAGTTTTAGCTGTGAAGAGTGATTGAATTGGCTGGGATTGTTTGTTTATGGAACCAAGAAGGCTGAGGAGAGGTTAAAATGAAGCTCATTAAATCATGAAGGATTGAGATGGAATTAATTCTAAGGATCTACTTTCCTTAACAGAGGTCTGTTACTTGGCCCTAAAGACTTTAAGTAATTGGTTGAATGATGAGAATTGAGAAAAAGGGGTTTCACCTAAAAGTTGTTGGGGTGGGTTGGGGAAGGAAGTGATGACATGACATTATGGCAGTGATACAAACTATTATCATATATTGAACATTTATGGATAGATGCTTGACGTGCTTTTATCTGCAAATGTACCAACTAGGAGTTGGGAAGTGGGATTAGTTCAGAGTTTTTAAACAAGGAACTACAGATCTTGATTTATTAAAAAAGCCACAAAGTGTTGGAGTAACAGAATGGGTCAGGCAGCCTCTCTGGAGAACATGGATAGGTGACATTTCGAGTTGGGGCCCTTCTTTAGACTGATAGTCCAGGGAGCATGGAAAGAGAGCTGGATAAGAGGAGGAGCAGGAGTCTGGTATGAAACAGGTGGATACAAGTTAGTGGGGGGGTGAAGTTGATGAGCAGATGATTGGACAAAGTCTAGGGATGGAAAGCAGAAAGTGTGAGGCAGAAGCATTGAAGAGTTATGAATTGTGAAGCGAGATGAGGGAATGTAGGTGGAATGGGAGGCGGAGGGGTTAAATAGGTGCAAGGGTGCAAGTTCAATTGGGATACAGGGGAAAGAGGGGGTGAAAGGGAAGGAGGGATGGGAGAAGATGGTGGGGAGGGTTAAATTTTTCTAAAATTGGAAAATTCTGGATACCATTAGATTGAAAACTACTCAAGCGGAATATGATGTTTAAGAAGGAACTGCAGATGCTGGAAAATCGAAGGTAGACAAAAATGCTGGAGGAACTCAGCAGGTGAAGCAGCATCTATGGAGCAAAGGAAATAGGCAACATTTTGGGTCGAAACCCTTCTTCAGAATATGAGGTGTTATATGTGAATTTATGTTGAATGTTATATGATGAATATTACGTGAATATGTTATATGATGAATGTTATGTGAATATGCGGAATATGAGGTGCTAATCCCCAGCACATTTGCATGTGGGCTCTCTCTTCCAATAGAGGAGGCCTAGAACAGAAAGGTCAGTATGGGAATGGGAAGGGACGTTAACATGGTTAGCAGCTATGAGATGTAGTAGGTCTTGGTGGACAGTGTTCAGTGAAACGGTTGCTGAGGCTACGCTTGGCATCGGCGATGTACGGGAGATCAGATTGGGGACACTCAATGCAGTAGCTGAGTTAGAGGTGCACATGAATCATTGTTTCACCTAAAAGGATTGCTGCGGTCCCTGAAAGGAGGTGAGGGAGGAAGCATAGGGTCATTTTATTACATCTCAGTACCCATGGAGGGGGTGGTTTGGGTGGGAAGGAATGAGTGAACCAAGGAGTTGCAGAGGGAGTGGTCTCTGGAGAAGGTGGAAAGTAGTGGGGGTGGGGAGCTGTGATTGATGATGGGATCATATTGGAAGTGGCAGAAATGTGGGAGAATAATGCCAAGGCTGATGGAGTGAAAGGTCAGGACCAGGAGCACTCTACCCTTGTTCTATCTGCAGGGAGGGGGAGAAAGAGCATAACTACAGGACACAGAGGAGACATGGTTGAGGGATCCATCTATGACAGCAGAGAAGACATTATGTTTATTTAAGCAAGAGAACATCTAGGAATGCTCTAGAATGGAAAGGCTCATTTTGTCAATAGATGCAGTGAAGAAGGAGAAATTGAGTACAGGGGGATAGCATCTTTGCAAGTAGCAAAGGGGGGGAAAGTTTAGTCCAGATAACTGTGAGTCGGTAACTTAGTAGTAGACACCAGTCTGTCTATCTGTGGTGAGGCCAGAATCAAGAAAAGAGAGGTGTCAGAGATAGTCTAAATGAATGTACGGGCAGGGTAGAAGTCAGTGGTAAAGTTAATGAAATCAACGAGTTCTGCATGGGTGCAGGAGGCAGCCTCAATGCAGTAGTGGATGTAATGGAGAAAGAGTTGGTGCCTGTGTAAGTTTAAATCAGAATATTCTATGGAAGGCTGAATAAACTATGATTCTACACTTCTGTAGTCTTCTAACCCAACTAAATCACTAATTTGTTAAAGCAAATGCAGGGAAGCCAAACAACAAGTAATGGATTACAAGTTAGCAAAAAGCTGAGAGGCATTGCCCAAGTAATTCCAATTACAGGAAGCCAGATAGCACTAATGATAAGTCCATCTGTGGAATTAATGATTCACCTTTTTCCATCACAACATTTCCACAGCTTCTGGCAGTTTCCACAACAGCTGACGCAGAGCCACAATAATCAATTTGGTCGCATAGACATTCTGTTTATGACCCTCCGCGTCTGTGTGGGCTGTGAGAGCTGTCCAACTGACAATCTTATATTTTTCAAGTACTTGGCTGAGGCTCTAAATTGGCTATGGAGCTTTAACACAATGTTCCCCAAATAAGACTGGGCATATTTAAATCGGTGTTTAACCATTAAATGCACATGAACTGTTTTGTCACAGTTTATAAGGTCTTTTATCACCGCCACAACAATGAAGTTCAATCAACGACAAAATAAACTGGAACGTGTCGACCTTTGTCTAAGTATATCAGAACAAATTTAACATACTGTGAAATAATTTTACATATCCTTTACTTGGACAATAATATTAAGATTTTCTGTTCCTGTTTCCACGCACAAAAAGAACATAAAAAATTGAAAGACCAACTTAAATTCTACCCAGTCGCACCCGGTAGGCAGATAATTAAAATTATTGCCCCGTATTCAATTCCATTCCTGTCTTCCTTTAATTTAACCTCTCAACTGGCCAACATTTGTTTGAAATCAGCTAGGTCCTCCTTTAAATTGGCAGATAAAGATCTAATTTCAGTTTGAACTGATGACTAAACCAGGTCAGATGCTGTAACTTTCCTGGCAGCTGAAGTTAGGGAAAAATAATTAGATTCTTCTCAATTACTTCCTTTTTGATATTTTCTGTGGGGTCAAAGGCAGCTGGAAGCTTCCTTCCTTGGTCTAAATTCCTTCCTTAATTTGAAATGTGACCACATCCAATCCCACAATATCTGAGTTTTAGATAACATTCATTCACTGTTGACCAATGGTTTCCTGACAGCTGAAATAAAAGTCTGGTCTCAACCCAAAACGTCACCCATTCCTTCTCTCCAGAGATGCTGCCTGTCCCGCTGAGTTACTCCAGGTTTTGGTGTCTTCGGTTTAAACCAGCTTCTCTAGTTCCTTCCTACAAATAAGATTCTGGCTCACCGGCTATCTTTTGGTCCATTTTCTGTTTTAGTGAGTAGCTGACCAGATTCACTCAGATGAAACCCTGGAATCAAAATTAATTGCCAATGTTAAAGCACTCACTTCTTAAATTTAGTATTGGGAAATAATGAGCATATGTCAGAAGTTCTAGGAGCAGAATTAGGCCATTTGGCCCATCAAGTCTACTCCTCTATTAAATAATTGCTGATCTATCTTTCCCTCTCAACCCCATTCTCTTGCCTTCTCCCCATTACTCCTGACACCCATACTAATCAAGAATCTATCAATCTCTGCTTTAAAATTATCCATTGACGGCCTCCACAGCCTTCTGTGACTGAAGAAATGAGCTCTGAAAATTTGGGAACTTTCCATCCAACAGCATAATTGAGTATCTTTGCTAGCAGAATAATATGAGTTTAAAATGTTGGTTCACCACCAAGTATGCAAGAGCTATTGAGGATTGTCAATGTATGTAGACCTTGCTAGCATTTCTCATATCCACAGAAATGAATGAGGAAATAAAACAAAATCTGTTTTGGAATCCACAGTATGCTTACTATTTGATTATACTGATGCTTCTATACCACAATGTGGTATTTTCAATATACAGGTAAAATGTAAGCAAATCAATGTATGTATAATTATTTCTAAATACAATCACTTTCACAACAATTGAATAAGCTTTCACAGAAGCAGCAGAGTGCCAAGCCATTAGTATCTAACTCTGTATTGCTGACATCAATCATCGTGGGATGAGATTAAATATTCCTATAATGCACAGCTACTCTTGATTAGTTTCTGTCTTCACTGAGAAAAATATAGAGAGTTCCAATTTTAATAACAACTTTGAGTTCAAGACTTTGGAGACCTCAACATTTTTGATAAGGTTAATTATCATTAAGGAGAAGAAGATAAGATTGCTCTGCAGGAGCAATTTTGCAAGTTCTACATCCCAAGTGGAGAAATGGATTAAAAAAAATTAAGCCATACATCATTTGACACAAATTTTCTTCAGTCAAAGGTTTTGACTACCTGTTGCTGCTCTTGGGCTTTCCAGTATCTGAGTAACAGGATGAAAGCAACCAGGACATTTCTACCCAAACTCTTTCAAGCTAATTTGTGGATATATTCTTAATAGAACTTAGAATCTGACCTTAGAATTTGAAAGATTAATTCATAATAGATTTGATTATTTGGAACCAGATTTTGGTTCATAAAAAGAGGGCCCAAAGTCCTTGATTATTTCAGCGAGTCAGGCTGCATCCCTAGAGAACATGGTGATGTCTTGGTTTGGGACCCTTCTTCAGACTGATAGAAATCATATTTAGCATGTTTCAGCATGCCGTTCAGTTGACACCTTTGGAGAAAAATGTCATTTAGAATCAACACTGCCCTAGAACAGTTTGCAGAGAAGGATGAATGCAGCTCTTGATGGCTCAGTGATGTGGGGGACCATAGAGAACATATTGTTCCTTGGAGAAGGGATAATGGTGAACCAGGTTGGGTAAAAGAATGGTTTTTGGTCAACCAGGTTGGGTAAAATAAATTAATTTGTTGATGAGCAGATAGAGAGAAACAAATGAAATCGAATGAGCAAAGGCTAACATTTGGATTTTTGGACATTTGGTCAATTTTATGGGTTGTGATCCTGCAATAGGACTGAGAGCATGGAGGGAAAAGAGCCAGAGCATAGAAGTAAGAGGACAGGGTGAGACATGGTGCTGGTAGGTGAAAACAGATAAGAATGCAATGATGGGCAGATAGAATAAGATGGGGGAGGGAAGAATGGGTAGGAACAATGAACCAAGGGAGAAGAAACTCAGGTGGATAGGTATCTGGGTAATTGGCAGATCAAACTAGATGAGGGAGGAAAATGGGGGAGGGACAGATGGAAAGGGTGATGAGAGAACATGGGTGAACTGTGGCAGAAGGAAACAAACAAAGGGGGAACGTATTACCAGAAATTGACAAATTCAATGGTGATGCCATTGTCCTTCAACACTGTCCTTCAATGCACTGTGTGAAAAACCTACCCTTCACATCTCCTTTTGGATTTGGCATCATGGTGGCAGTGGAGAAGGTTAAGGCAGACAAGTCCGTGTGGGAATGAGATGTGGTGTTGAAATCACATACAGCTAGAAGTTCAAGATGGCCAAAAGAAGCAGATACACTGCTATAACTGAGGTGCTGAAGACCTGTCATCTCTAACAGTTGGTGACAGAGTGAGAATGAAGTCAATATTAGACAGTCACCAGACATGATAAGTCGACCAATGATAAGTCAATCTATTGCACACCCGATCACATTGCGGTCATGATGGAGAGAAGCGGAGGACCAGGTGCAGGGGGCAGGGATTTAGATTCTTAGATCACTGAGATCTGTTTTGGAGTAAGGCGGAACTGTACAAAAGGGACGGATTGCATCTTAACAGATGGTGGACCAACATTCTGGCAGGCAGGTTTGCCACTGCTACACGGGTGGTTTTAAACTGAATAAGGGGGGTGGGGTGTCAAATGGGATAGTCGAGGATGGAGTTAAAGGGAAAGAGAGTAAAGGGATGGTTAATGACCCCAGGATTAATGGGAAAGGAAGCTCATAAAGGGATACGAGAGTATGGCCAAGTGTAATAGGGATCGATGTGAAAGGTGAAATGTGTAAGGAATTAAAAGTATTGTATATGAATGCACAAAGTATAAGAAGTAAAGTAGACGAGCTTGAGGCTCAGTTAGAGGTTGGTAGATATGACATTGTTGGGATTACTGAGACGTGGCTGCAGGAGGATCGGGCCTGGGAACTTAATATTCAGGGTTATACATCCTATAGTAAGGACAGGCAGGTGGGCAGAAAGAGGGGGGGGGGGTAGCTCTGCTGGTGAGGGATGGAATTCAGTCCCTTGCGAGGGAAGACATAGGGACTGACGAGGTAGAGTCACTGTTGATTGAGTTAAGGAATTGTAAAGGCAAGAAGTAACTAATTGGTGTTATCTACAGAAACCAAAATAGTAGCCCAGATGTAGGGTGTAAGTTGCAGCAGGAGTTAAAACTGGCATGTAACAAAGGTAATGCCACTATGGTGATGGGGATTTCAATATGCATGTAGACTGGGAAAATCAGGTTGGTTCGTGACCCCAAGAAAGAGAGTTTGTTGAATGCCTCCGAGATGGATTTTTAGAGCAGCTTGTAATGGAGCCGACCAGAGAAAAGGCAATTCTGGATTTATTGTTGTCCAATTAACCAGATATGAAAAGAGAACTCGAGGTAAAGGAACCCCTTGGAGGTAGTGATCATAATATGATTCGTTTTAATCTGCAATTTGAGAAGGAGAATGTTAAATCGGAAGTGGCAGTGATGCAGTTGAACAAAGGGGACTATGAAGGCATGAGAAGGGAGCTGGCCAAGGTAGACTGGAAAGGGATCCTAGGAGGAATGATGGTAGAACACCAATGGCAGGAATTTCTGAGCATAATCCGGAAGACGCAGGATCATTTCATTCCAAAAAGGAAGAAATATTCTAAGGGGAGTAGGAGGCAACTGTGAGTGACAAGTGAAGTTAGGGTTAAAATAAAACTAAAAGAAAAGATGTATAATGCAGCAAAGAGTAGCCGGATGCCAGTGGATTGGGAAACTTTCATAGGACAACAGAAGGAAACAAAACGGGCAATACGGGCTGAAAAGATGAAGTACGAGGGGAAGCTGGCCAGGAATATAACGAAGGACAGTAAAAGCTTCTTTAGATATATCAAGGGAAAAAGAGTAGCAAAGTCAAATGTGGGTCCCTTGAAGGCAGACACGGGTGAAATTATTATGGACAACAAGGAAATGGCAGAAGAGTTGAATAGGTACTTCGTTGTCTGTCTTCAAGACACAAAAAATCTCCCAGATGTACTGGAGGACAGAGGATCTAAGGGGGTAGAGGAACTGAAATAAATTTTCATTAGGCGAGAAATAGTATTTGGTAGGCTAATGGGACTGAAGGATGATAAATCCCCTGGGCCTGATGGTCTGCATCCCAGGATCCTTAGTGAGGTGGCTCTAGAAATTGGTGATCATTTTCCAATGTTCAAAAGATCATTCCTGTGGGGTGGAGGATAGCTAATTTTATCCCACTTTTCAAGAAAGGAGAGAGAGAGAGAAAACGGAGAATTACAGACCAGTTAGCTTGACTTCAGTGTTGGGAAAAATGCTGGAGTCAATTATTAAAGAGGTAATCATGGGGCATTTGGATAGCAGTAAAAGGATTAATCCAAGTCAACATGGATTTATGAAAGAGAAATAATGCTTGGATAATCTTCTGGAATTTTTTGTGGATGTGACAAGTAAAATCAATGAAGGGGTGCCAGTGGATGTAGTGTATCTAGACTTTCAGAAAGCCTTCGATAAGGTCTCGCACGGGAGACTGGTGACTAAAATTAGAGCACATGGTATTGTGGGAAGGGTGTTGACATGGATAGAAAATTGGTTGACAGACCGGAAGCAAGGTGCGGGAGTGAACGGGTTATTTTCAGAATGGCAAGCAGTGGCGAGTGGAGTACCGCAAGGCTCTGAGTTGGGGCCGCAACTGTTTACCATATATATTAATGATTTGGAAGAGGGAATTGGGAGCAACACTAGTAAGTTTGCGGATGACACAAAGCTGGGTGGCAGTGTGAACTGTGAAGAGGATGTTAGGAGGTTGCAGGGTGACCTGGACAGGTTGAGTGAGTGGGCAGATGCGTAGCAGATGCAGTATAATATAGATAAATGTGAGGTTATCCACTTTGGCGGCAAAAACAAGGGGGCAGATTATTATCTCAATGGGGTTAGGTTAGGTAAGGGGGAGGTGCAGCGAGACCTGGGCGTCCTTGTACACTGGTCACTGAAAGTTGGCTTACAGGTACAGCAGGCAGTGAAGAAAGCTAATGGAATGTTGGCCTTCATAACAAGAGGATTTCAGTATAGGAGTAAAGAGGTTCTTCTGCAGTTGTATAGGGCTCTGGTGAGACCACATCTGGAGTATTGTGTACAGTTTTGGTTCTCCTAATTTGAGGAAGGACATCCTTGTGATTGAGGCAGTGCAGCGTGGGTTCACGAGATTGATCCCTGGGATGGCGGGACTGTCATATCAGGAAAGATTGAAAAGACTAGGCTTGTATTCACTGGAGTTTAGAAGGATGAGGGCATATTTTATAGAAACATATAACATTATAAAAGGACTGGACAAGCTAGATGAAGGAAAAATGTTCCCAATGTTTGGCGCGTCCAGAACCAGGGGCCACAATCTAAGAATAAAGGGGAGGTCATTTAAGACTGAGGTGAGAAAAAAATGTTTTCACCCAGAGAGTTGTGAATTTATGGAATTCCCTGCCACAGAGGGCAGTGGAGGCCATGTCACTGGATGGATTTAAGAGAGTGTGTGATAGAGCTCTAGGGGCTAGCGGAGTCAAGGGATCTGGGGAGAAGGCAGGCACGGATTATTGATAGGAGACAATCAGCCATGATCACAATGAATGGCCGAAGGGCCGAATGGCCTCCTCCTGCACCTATTTTCTCTGTTTTCTATGTCTATGTTGCACCCATCCTGGAGGAACAAGTGTCACCTCAGGAAAATCACCGGAGAGGCTCATTTGACGGAAGCATACGTGGAAGTATATGAGGGTGCAGAGCAAGCACATCGTGACCCAGTAACACATCCTGTAAGAAATGCAATGAGATCAAATCAGATCATTAAGGAACATTCATTAACCTCCATTATCTAAACAACTTTACATCAAGAACAGAAATGTTTACCTTTTGTTTTCTGTTATTAAAGAAAAAGCTGTCTGGTAAGAGGCATTCCCACTTCCTCCGTCTATTTTTTCATTTCTCTCCACATTTCAGTATCTATATCTCTCTCTTTGTTTCATTTACATTCATTCTCTTTTGTCCTCTCATTCTTCATCTCACTATTTTTTCTCTCTTTCTGTTTGTAACTTTCTGTTTGACTATCTCTCTCTCTATTGCTCTCTCTTTCTCTCTCCCTCTTTCTCTCTCTCTCTCCCTCTCTCCCCCTCTCCCTCTCCCTCTGTCTGTCACCCTCCTTCCCTCTATCTTGTCTATCTTTCCTACCTTAGACAATGACACTGAAAAACCTCATCATCAACTGCCGTTGTTGTTTGACATATTCTTGTTTGAAATGGGACCAGGCAAATTGATGGTGATATTTTGGAAGAGGCTCCATTACAATGAGTAGATTAATTTATCTGCTCTCATCACCACAAGAGTACACAATCTGCAAAAGGCAAGCTAAATCAGATATAAAAATAAACGTGTCATGTTGTAAGTGGGTATATATTATAGAAATAATCCTTATTCATAATCATGCCACTCAGCAACAAATACCTGACAGAATTATAATACAGCACTGAAAGTGGTCTCTTAGCTCATCATGCCCATACGGTCTCTTTGAAGTAGCAGCCCAACTTAGTTCCACACCCTACTCCGTTCCCTGTAATCCTGAAAATTAGTCAACTTCAAGAACACGTCTAAGTGCCTTTGAATGTTGCCTTATAATTTTACTATCCTTTCAGTTAATACATTCCAGACTTAAAAGCCCTCAGAGTAAAAAATATTAATTTACCACTTCAGTTATTTTCCCATTTATTTTAGTTCCATGATTTCTGGTTACTGCTGCACCTACTTCTAAAAATTCTTTACTCAATCTTCTTGGCTCTGAGAACACTTGCTTCTCCAACCTCTCCCACAACTGAAATCCTTTATTCTCCATGCCATTCCAATAATGCGCCGCCCTACCAATTTCAAGTCCATGACGCCCTTACCAAAGTGTGCGGCGTAGAATAGTCCACTGAGCTGGATTATGCATTGGGGGTGGGCTGAGGTTTCACATGGATCTGCACAGTTTGGCGCGCCTCTGTTGGTCAGGTCTGCACAGCACAGTGAGTATCTGGATGTACAGTGGACCTCAGGCACTGCTTCACCTGACACCTTTTCCAATACTGGATTCAGCACTGAGATCAGAAACCTACTGAGGTGATAAAGCAGATGAACTTTGCACCTTATTCATCAGCTTTACACATACCTTGCTGGCAACACAAGCCAGAGCCCTAGTGATCTAAACGGGGCCATCAACATTCATTTATGCAGGAAGGGTAGTTGAAAGTTTTTGTTAATTTCCCAACATTTCCCAATTTATTTATGTTTTCAATGAATGAATGGTGCAGTAAACCATTAAACTTTACTTTTATTTAACTATTGTGGTTTCCAGAGTTCCCGGATTAAAAACACATTGGTTCGGTATACCTGCTAAACCAGCTGTGTGGCTGCAGCAAAACCGAGGACCTGTGTACACAACACCCTCTGATTCCCATATCCACCACCACAGTCCCATTGTCTGTTACCTCTAACGTGCCCCCTCAAAGAAGGTGAGAATCGGTGATGTGCAACAAGAGAAACATGACACCATAGTGATAAATTTAACACAAGATCGAGATTAGATAAATTAAAGAGTGGGAATGCTGCCATGGCCATTTTCCATCAAGGTGAACAATTCACAATGAGTTATGACAAACAAAGTGAGATACTCAAGCATCAAGTGCCCCAGTCTGTGTCAAAGTATTATATCAAATTTGCGAGAAACAAAGGTCAGTGAAAATGGAGTAAGTGTTGGATCTCTGGATTGAAGCCACACTTTGGAGATGTGCCAATGGGCAGAATGATTGTCAGCAAGAATATCAAGAGCTTTATTGGAACAATTTTGAGAAGCATCAGGTGGCGAAGAATGGTTTCAGAACTTTAAGAAGAGGTTAACAAAGAGGTCATTTCCTTACAACATTAAAGAACATGGTGGATGGTAATGCATCACAAGGACATCCCAGTGAGCTTCTAATTTTAATGAGGAGAGAGAATATTTAGTGCACGTCAATGCAAATTAAACCGCCTTAAGGTGGGAAAGGATTTCAACAAGAATATACCTCTGAAACCCAAGTGACTATAAATGCTGGACTCTTGGCCAAAAACAAGCTGCTGGATGAACTTTGCGAGTCAAGCAGCATTAGTGGAGAGAAATGGACAGATCAGGTTTCAGATTGGGATCCTTTCTCAGACTGACTTTGTGTAGCGGGGTGACAGCTACTAGAGAGAGATGAGGAGAAGAGATGGGGAAAGAACTAGCAAGTGATAGGTGGATACAGGTAGGGATGAGTTCATTGGCAGTTGAGGCTAGTGGGTGAGGGAAGGCTGGAGGTAGTAACCAAAGTTGGAAGTGACGGTGGGGAGGACAAACAAAGAGGTTTTTTCTTTATAACATGAAACTAATTAGCAGGATTGCAAGGGTAAAAATAGTGGAATTTCATTAGAAAAGAAAATGGGGCGTTAAATGTACAGTGTATTCAGAAAGTATTCAGACCCCTTCATTTTTTCCACATTTCCAGCCTTATTTTAAAATGGGTTAATTTTTTTTATTATCAATCTACACACAATACCCCAGAATGAAGAAGCGAAAACCAGTGTTTAGAAAAATTTGCAAAGTAATTAAAAATAAATAAATAACTGAATTATTACATTTACATAAGTATTCAGACCCTTTGCTATGTCACTCAAAATTGAACTTAGGTTCATTCTGTTTCCATTGATTATCCTTGAGATGCTTCTGCAACTTGATTGGAATCCACCAGTGGTAAATTAAATTGATTGGGCATGATTTGGAAAGTCACACACCTGCCTATATAAGGTCCCACAGTTGACAGCGCATGTCAGAGCAAAAACCAAGCCATGAAGACAAAGAAATTGTCCGTAGATCTCCGAGACAGGATTGAGTCAAGACACAGATCTGGGGAAGTGTATAAAACAATGTCTGCAGCATTGCAGGTCCCGAAGAGCACAGTGGCCTCTGTCATTCTTAAATGGAAGAACTTTGGAACCACCAGGACTCTTCCGCCGGCCAAACTGAGAAATCGGGGGAGAAGGGCCTTGGTCAGGGAGGTGAGCAAAAACCCGATGGTCACTGACAGTGCTCCAGAGTTCCTCTGTGGAGATGGGAGAACCTTCCAGAAGGCCAACTATATCTGCAGCACTCCACCAGTCAGGCCTTTATATTTGTGGCCATATGGAAGCCACACCTAATTAAAAGGCACATGAAAGCCCGCCTGGAGTTTGCGTAAAGTCATCTAAAGGACCCTCAGACCATGAGAAACCCAATTCTCTGGTCTGATAAAACCAAGATTGAACTCTTTGGCCTGAATGCCAAGTGTCACATCTGGAGGAAACCAGGCACCATTCATCACCTGGCCAATACCATACCTACGGTGAAGCATGGTGGTGGCAGCATCATGCTGTGGGGATGTTTTTTCAGCAGCAGAAACTATGAGACTAGTCAGGATCGAGGAAAAGATGAACGGAGCAATGTACAGAGAGATCTGTGGTAAATGGTAGGGAATTGAAGAATGTAGGTACATGGTAAATGGTAGGGAATTGAAGAATGTAGGTGAACAGAGGGATCTGGGAATAACTGTGCACAGTTCCCTGAAAGTGGAATCTCATGTAGATAGGGTGGTAAAGAAAGCTTTTGGTGTGCTGGCCTTTATAAATCAGAGCATTGAGTATAGAAGTTGGGATATAATGTTAAAACTGTACAAGGCATTGGTGAGGCCAATTCTGGAGTATGGTGTACAATTTTGGTCGCCTAATTATAGGAAGGATGTCAACAAAATAGAGAGAGTACAGAGGAGATTTACTAGAAAGTTGCCTGGGTTTCAGCAACTAAGTTACAGAGAAAGGTTGAACAAGTTAGGGCTTTATTCTTTGGAGCGCAGAAGGTTAAGGGGGGACTTGATAGAGGTTTTTAAAATGATGAGAGGGATAGACAGAGTTGACGTGGAAAAGCTTTTCCCACTGAGAGTAGGGAAGATTCAAACAAGGGGACATGACATGAGAATTAAGGGACTGAAGTTTAGGGGTAACATGAGGGGGAACTTCTTTGCTCAGAGAGTGGTAGCTGTGTGGAATGAGCTTCCAGTGAAGGTGGTGGAGGCAGGTTCGTTTTTATCATTTAAAAAATAAATTGGATAGTTATATGGATAGGGAGGAGGGTTATGGTCTGAGGAGGTCGAGGGACTAGGGAGATTATGAACGGCACGGACAGATGTACAGATGAGATCCTGTTTCCGATGAAAATATGCTCCAGGGAAAACGTTCTCCAGGGTGTTCAGGACTCAGGGCAGAGGTTCACCTTCCAACAGGACAGCAACCCTAAGCACACAGCAAAGACAACGCAGGAGCGGCTTCGTGACAAGTCTGTGAATGCCCTTGAGTGGGCCTGGTTGAGCCTGGACTTAAACCCGATCGAACATCTCTGGAGGGATCTGAAAATAGTTGTGCATCGATGCTCCCCATTCAACCTGACAGAGTTTGAGAGGACCTGCAGAGAAGAATGGGAGAAATTACCCAAATACAGGTGTGCCAAGCTTGTAGTGGCATACCAAAGAAGACGAGGCTGCAATCGCTGCCAAAGGTGCCTCAACAAAGTACTGAGTAAAGGGTCTGAATGATTATATAAATGTGATATTGCAGTTATTTCTTTTATAATACTTTACAAAAATTTCTAAACACCTGTTTTTGCTTTTTTATGATGGGGTATTGTGTGTAGATTGATGGTAAAAAAAAAAGAATTTAAATCCATTTCACATAGCAAAATGTAGAAAAAGTGAAGGGGTCTGAATACTTTCTGAATGCACTGTAGTACTCGAGGGAGAGATGGTGGGAGAAGGGAATGAGGGAGGTGGGGCTGGTTTGGAGCAATATGAAGTACCCAAGGTCACGAGGTGAAGGTGATAAATGTATGGGGGAGTTAGAGGTTGGGGAATGAAGTAGGTGCTGGGGTGGGAAGAGAAGGATGAAAGGTATATGTGAGGGGAGGGGGTGAGTGTTAGATAGCTGATAAGGTAGGGTAGTGTTTACCTAAAATTGAAGAATTCTATGTTCATGCCATTGGGTGGTAGGCTACCTATGATAAGGTTTTCCACTCTAGAACATCCCATCGTTTACTTCCTGCATCAATGCATCACCCACATTCACTACCTCTTTTACCCATATTTCATTTTCTTATCCCATTCCCTTCTCCCTCTGTTTCTACATTTCACTCCCTACCTATCGTTCCAATGAGATTCCGCCATTGACACCTTTTTTTTCATCTCTACATATCTCCTCTGACCTTTATACTATCTCTACTTTTTAATCTCTCACACTTGACTCATCTGACAATCAGCATATCCTTACCTAGATACATTGGCTGCTGTCACTTACATCTGTTTACCAATATTCCTTCTCCATTCCTTCAGTTTGAGGAAGTGTCCTAAAAAGTTATTTGTCCATTTCCCTTCACAGATGCTGCCAGACATATCGCGTTCCATGACCTGCCTGTTTTTTGTACCTCTCTCAGGAAGAACACGGACGATCAGTGTTCAACAAAGTCCTGCACAGGCTAACTTCTTTGCAGCAATGCTGGGGCTGCATGCTGAAGCCATGTTTGTTGTTGATCAAAGGACCTGACTGGTTTTAACATGTTCTGCCTGTTTATTGGAAATGAAATAAATAAATTGGGACACCAATCAGTTAGTTGTGGATAAGTTCAATAATCACTTTCTTCACTGAAAAAAACACCTGTCGAGAAAAAACAGTAGACTTCAAGGTTGTATGGATCATGGACAATGTTCCATGATATACACAAATACCCACAAATTTGGCAGCTATCTCATTTTCATAAGAGATAGGAGAAGATTTAGGCCATTTGACCCACCAAGTCTGTTCCACCATTAAATCATGGCTGATCTATCTCTTCCCTAATAACCCCATTCTCTGGCTTTCTCCCCACAACCTCTGATATCTGACATTTTGATGTGGAGTTTTGCCCTAAACACCACTCCCCCCATCTTGATTAGTATGTGATAAAGATCCCACAAGCCTATTATATCAGGCATACTTCATCATCACAATAATGCATAATACTAGACAATGTGTCATCATCAAATGCTGATCAGTATCTCAGTGTTATTCAATGCTGGAATAAATACATTACTGACTTCATGAAAAATATTTTAAAAAATCTATGGATCCATGATCCAAGTCACAACCAGTAAATACATGTTAGTGAAACTGGTGAAAGGGAGTGGTCAAGGACTATAAAATCCCAGATGCCAGGATGTGAGTCAGTCACTCTGGAAGATCTGTGATTCTGCTACGAGTCAACTGAACTATGAGTCTACTGAACTGTGGGTCGAGAGCCTTCTTCCTAAGCATATTGTATATTTGGGAGGTATTTGGGAGGTAAAGGAATTAGATTAATTGTTTGGCCAGCCCTGTACTTGAAACTGAAATGGCAATGCAAATGAAATGAAATGAGAATGAGATGAGTTGTTTGGCCTGCCCTGTGCTTGAAACTGAAATGGCAATGAAATGAAATAAATTGAAAATGTGATCAGTTGTTTGACCTTCCCTGTTCTTGAAACTGAAATGGCAATGGAAATGAAATGAAATGAAAATGAGATGAGTTGTTTGGCCTGCCCTGTGCTTGAAAGTGTAATGGCAATGGCAATGGCAATGGAAATTAGATGAGTTGTTTGGCCTGATCTGTGCTTAAAACTGAAATGGCAATGGAAATAAAATGAAATGAAAATAAGATGAGATGTTTGGCCTGCCATTTACTTGAAACTGAAATGGCAATGGAAATGAAATGAAATGAAAATTAGATGAGTTGTTTGGCCTGCCATTTACTTGAAACTGAAATGACAATGGAAATGAAATGAAATGAAAATGAAATGAGATGTTTGGCCTGCCCTGTGCTTGAAACTGAAATGGCAATGGAAATGAAATGAAATTAGTTGCTTGGCCTGCCTGAAGCCACTCATTTTGGTCCACCTCTTTAGCTGAGAAACCAGTCCCTTTTGCCCAAAATGCCCGTATTAACCCAGGAGGAGCATTTTGACCCAAAAGGCCAGTACCAGGCCAGGAAAAGCCCAGAAAAATTGCCTTTCACTGAGATTTCACTCAGATTTTTGTTTAATGAGTCCATTCAGCCCATCAGTAAGTATTTTGCCCTGCATGTATTAAACCTCACCCCAGTATTTTTCTCCCTCACATCATGGGCTCCCTGTCAGATCCAGGCCAGGATAGACTTTCCTCCTTCATTGCTGTGATCTGCAGAAATAGATGAAAAATGTCTAAAATTGATTCTCCATCCGCTTCCCCTTCTCTCTCACAGAGTCTCTCCCCTGTTTTAGGCAGAATTTCTGGCAGTTTCTGACCTTCCAGCCCTACCAGCCCTTAGTGACTGAGCTGCCAGCCTATCAGGCCTGAGTGACTGAGCTTCCAGCCCAATAATCCATTTGGACCACAATGTCCATACTAGCCCTCTGGAAACCAGGCCCTTCGGCCTACAACACCCATGCTAATGCTCCAGAAAGCCCCCCCCACCCCTACACTGGCCACCAATATTGCAATTGGCGGAGAGGTGGAATATTGCGTTGGGGGACCAGCCCTCCTGTGGGAACATGGGACCCAGCGGGTCCCACTTAGTCTAGCATATAAAATACAATCATCAAACTCAAGTACAATAGATAAAGCAAAAGGCGAGATCCTGAGTCCAGACCTCTCAGATTTGTAGAACATCAGTTCCGTAGTGAAAAATGAACGGAACGAGGAAATGGGGAAAGTGAGTTGGGGCTTATGCATACTTTGCAAAGCTTTACAGTGCACAACATTTCTCACATGACATATCCTTGAAGCAAAATCTTCAAATTAAAAGATAAATTATTGGCAGCATTGTTGTTATCTAGAGAAATAGTCAAAGAAAAATCAGTTGTGTTCTAACATGTTGTTCAAACAAGGTCGGTATAATTTCCCCATAACCCTTCCCGCCATCACCATGGTCAACTTCTCTGCCACCTAATGTCTCTCCGGTTAATCCATAGAGCTTTGCCGAGCAGCAGTAACTCTAATGCATTTTCAACATTTTATATGTTAAAGTGAGTTTATTAACAGTCTTGTATTATTTATTATACTGTACTTACATATTGTACTCTACATTTTTTTTAAATAGGATTGGTATGTTCAGGATTTACAACCATTTTCACAGTTTTGTTGTGAAGCAGTTAGTTTGTCTATCTGTGTCTTCCTTGAACACTGATAAAACTATAGTCATAGAGCTATATGTCATGGACGTAAACCCCACACCTCTCCTTTTCCATGCCGCCCAAGTTGGCATATGGGGTAGCCCCTTTTGCCTGCAGTCTTAATCACATGGTGTACCTGGCTCACCACTTTCAGAGAACCATGCATCTGTAGTACCAGATTTGTCTTTCCTGCAACATTCACCAGGACTATACCATTCAATGCGTAAGCCCTGCCCTGATTTGGCATATTTAATTACAACCCTATATTTATCAGACTTAAATTCCATTTCCTATTCCATGGCCCACCTTCACAACCAATCTAGACCAAGTTGTAAAGTTGGGTATCATTCCTTATGGTCCACTATCAATTTTGTTCACAATGTTAACTACATTGTCATGGAAATTGTTTATGTAGATAACAAAAATCAGTTGCCCAGCAGCAATTCTTCTGGCACAGTACTAGCCATAGGCCACCAATCAGTAAAAACAACCCTCCACAAAGATAGATTACCCTTGACTGAATGGTATAGTAGACTTGATGAACTGAATGGTCTACTATGACTTATGTACTTATGGACTACCCTTTGACTCCTCCAGCCAAACCTACATTGAATCCAATTGCTTAGCTCACTTTTGATCCCATGTGATTTAACCTTCCATGCTGGGCTATTATGTGGAACCTTGTCATAGGCTTTGCTAAAGATGATATATGTAATGTTTACTGCCCTGCAACAACAATCCTCTTGGTTTCCTCCACAAATAAACTCTACCTAGTCCACGAGTAGTGATTTCCCACACACAAAGCTATGCTGGCTATCTCTAACCAATCCCTGCTTATCCAAATGCTGATAGATCCTGTCCACAGGTGCAGATTGTCCAGTTAATTTTACTGTATAAAAAAAGAACCTCTTCTTACAGTTCTCAAGCCATTCTTTGCTCATATTAATGACTGCTTCACACTCTCAAGACCTGAATGTAGATTGGTTACTCCACACTAACCAATTGTACTGCTGTATTATTAGAAGCTCCACCTACTACATGGTTTATATTATCATAACCCAGCTCGTGTTGTTAGTGTATTTGTCGCTGCACAGCTATAACAACATGCTGAAGTGTACTGTAAGTGATTTTTAATAAAACTCTGATGTACCATGTTTGTGAGAATGACTGGGTCATTTACATGGTGTCAGAAGTGGGATCTGCCAGTACAAACCTTTGGCATCCAGGACAGAGAACACGGATGCACTGCCTATCTGAGCAGCAACTTCCTCCACTGCGCTCTTATCTGGTGAGCAACAACAGAAGGCTTTACAGATGCAACCATCTACAGCTCCTTCCTGTGAAGGAACCACGTCCTGCAGTCTCGTGTCCAGAGGCCACACGTCTGACGTACCCTTCTACTGTCGGACTGTCTCTTCCCTCGCGCTCTGCTGCTGCGGATCAGCCACTGACCTATGGCCTCACCACAATGTTCGGTGCCCCACTCGCCGTCTTCGCCGTCTTCACCCCATAGGTCTCCGGTGCTGTCCCCGCATGGGTCTCCAGTTTCTTCCCCAGTGAAGGAAGGAGATGCGGGTCTATACCGCACCCACGCGGGACGGGTCTGTAGGCCACCTCTTAGGTATGGGGATTTTCTGTTAACCATCTATGCATTATTAGCATTTTGGGTACTGCATTACTTAGCTATCACATATTAGTATGTGTATGCTTATTGGGCACCTGCATTTAGATGTGCTTCATTTTATTTCTACAAGGAAAGATGAAGATTGGTTACTCCACACTAACCAATTGTAGTGCTTTATTATTAGAAGTTCTGCCTAATAATATAAACACTGTTTATATTATCATAACCCAGCTCATGCTGTTAGTGTATTTGTCGCTACACAGCTATAACAACATGCTGAAGTGTACTGTAAGTGATCTTTATTAAAACTCTATTGTACCATGTTTATAAGAATGACTGGGTCATTTACACTGAAAGCTAAGGATTTATTGCATGTAATATTTTAACTGATTTCTTTTTCAATTTTATTTCTTTAGCTTTTTATTATTTTAAGCTATTCCGGACTCTTTTAAATATCTCTGAATATCAGACACATTAAAAATATTGCAAGTTCCTTTTCAATGAAGGAAACTGAGAGCAGATACTCGGATTCTATCAGCCCAAGATCTGGTCACCATTTGAAACCTATGCTGCCTCTTGGAAAAGATATGGGGTGCAAACTTCGAGAACAACTCATGCTATGGCACAGGGCAGGTTTGTGGATCACATGTTTGTGTGGGGGCAGGGGTTGAGAACGTGAGGCCCAAGCCAGATGGAACATGATCCACACCTATCAGTTCAGCTATGGTCTAACTAAACATCTTTTACTTCCAACCGTCATATCTATCTATCTATATATTAAAACTGTGTGTGTGTGTGTGTGTGTGTGTGTGTGTGTGTGTGAGAGAGAGATGTGAGAGAGAGAGATTCGGCCTTTGATTCTTTCCTACGCCAAATCAACTCCGAAATTCTCCGAGTTTTATTATTTCGCTAGCGATTGCACTTTTACATTCAATCATCCACTCCTCAAAACATTTGGACATTTTTATGTACACGTTTTTTAATAAAATCCTTCCCCCACCCCTCAACCACTTATTTTTAAATCTAAATTGGACTCACGAGCTGCTTGACATCACAATGCCACAATGACGACCTATCCAGACCCACATGCCTCCAGGCTCCGCCCCCCCCCCGTCGCTGTGGATTAAAGACGCAGAGAGATGGAGAAAGCACCGAGCATGCGAGCCCATGGAGCTCAGAAATATCCAGAAAGTTCTGCAGAAGCCCGCCCGCCGCGGCCTTGATCGGGATCCACGCCCGTCCACATCCTCGCTCGGGTCCAGCGCCTGGTGGGAAGGCTGCTGCCGCGGGCCAAGCCCGGTTCGACGCCTGCCCGCCCACTGCCTCGCTGGGGGTCCTCAGGTCCATCCCCACCCAGCGCCTGGTAGGGAGGCTGTCTGACGTATCCATCCCTCTTCCACCGCTCCCTCCCCACTCTGCCACTTCTCTCCCCCCTTCTCTACCACCCCTCGACCCCTTCCCCAACCCCTCTCTCCTCCCCCCCCTCCCCCCCCACCCCCTCTCCCCCCCCACCCCTTCCCCTACCCCTCTCTCCCTCTTCCACCACTCCCCCTACCCCCCTCCCACCCCTCATCCCCCACCTCTCCCCAACCCCCTCTCTTTCCCTCTCTCCCTTCCCTCTTCCTCCCCCACTCTTCCCCCTCTCTCCACTCTTCCCCTCCCTCCACACTCTTCCCCTCTCCCTCCCTCCTCCACCCTCTTTCCCCCTCCCTCACTCCTCCTCCCTTTCCCCCCTCTCCCCTCCCCTCCCACCCCCAACCCCTCTCTCCCCCACCTCTCCCCCCTACCCATCTCTGCCTCTTCCACCACTCCCCCTACACCTCTCCCACTCTTACCCTCCCTCACCACTCTTCCCCTCTCTCCTCTTACCCCTCCCCTCTCTTCCCCCTCCCCCTACCACTTTCCCCCCTCACTCTTCCCCCTCTCTCCCCTTCACCTCCCTCTCTCCCCTTCCCCCACCCCACTCTTACCCCCTCCCCCATCCCCTTTCCTCCTCCCTTTCCCCCCTCTCTCCCCCTCTCCATCTCCCTCTCTCCTCAACCCTCTCCCTCCTCCCCTCCCACCCCCTCTCTAGTGTACCTGGACATTCAGAAAGCATTTGACATGGTCGCACATAGGAGATTAGTGGGCAAATTTAGAGCACATGGTATTGGGTGTAGAGTGCCGACATGGATAGAAAATTGGTTGGGAGACAGGAAATAAAGAATAGGGATTAACGGGTCCCTTTCAGAATGGCAGGCAGTGACTAGTGGAGTACCACAAGACTCGGTGCTGGCACCGCAGCTATTTACGATATACATTAATGATTTAGATGAAAGGATTAAAAGTAACATTAGCAAATTTGCAGATGACGCAAAGCTGGGTGGCAGTGTGCACTGTGAGGAGGATGCTATGATGATGCAGGGTGACTTGGACAGGTTGGGCGAATGGGCAGATGCATGGCAGATGCAGTTTAATGTGAATGCATGTGAGATTACCCACTTTGATGACAAAATCAGGAAGGCAGATTATTATCTGAATGGTGCAAAAGTTGGGAAAATGAGAAGTACAATGAGATCTGGGGTCCTTGTTCATCAGGCACTGAAAGTAAGCATGCAGGTACAGCAGGCAGTGAAGAAAGCAAATGGCATTTTGGTCTTCATAACAAGAGCAGTAGAGTATTGGAGCAAAGAGGTCCTTCTGCAGTTATGCAGGGCCCAAGTGAGACCACACCTAGAGTATTGTGTGCAGTTTTGGTCTCCAAATTTGAGGAAGGACATTCTTGCTATTAAGGTAGTGCAGAGTAGGTTGATGAGGTTAATTCCCGGGATGGCAGGACTGTCAATAGGAGAGTCAACTGTTGATTGAATGGAGCGGCTGGGCTTATATACTCTGGAATTTAGAAGGATGAGAGGGGATCTTATTGAGACATAAAAGATTAATAAGGGCTTGATAACACTAGACGCAGGAAACATGTTTCTGATGTTGGGGGAGTCCAGAGCCAGGGGCCACAGTTTATGAATAAGGGCTAGGCCATTTAGAACGAAGATGAGGAAACACTTTTTCACACAGAGGGTTGTGAAACTGTGGAATTCTCTGCTTCAGAACGCAGTGGAGGCCATTTCTCTGTATGCTTTCAAGAGAGAGTTGGATAGAGCTTTTAAAGATAACCGAGTCAGTGGATATGGGGAAAAGGCAGGAATGGGGTAGTGAGTGTGGATGATTAAACATGATTACTGTGAATGGCAGTGCTGGCTCAAAGGGCTGAATGGCCCACTCCTGCACCTATTGACTATTGTCTATTAAAGTCTACCATTGAGTACATTAGGCGAAAATATAAGTAAAATAATAGTCAGACGATTGGTTCAAAAGAAAGCTTTTCTACATAGCAAAATTAAGACATACAATAAATGAGATGCTGGGCCATCTGCGAGGCCGAGTGGAAAATAATTTGAAAAAGAAATCAAGCATTATGTATCTTCATTCGAGATATTTATTACAAGCTGAGAACATTGGTTGTATAAGCTCCACCAGCAAGCATCCCCTCAGGGCAATTAATTTATACTGAGCAGAGAAGTAGGTATAAATGTTTGAATTTTTAACTTGACATACAATGTGGACTGGCATTGACAGGGTTAGTGGAACAAAGGGTTCAAATTATTATGCACTAGACTAAGTGGCACCCGTTGGGGCCAGTCTCACATGGGAGGCCTGGTCCCCCAAAGCAACATTCCACCCCTCCACCAATTCCAATATTCCGCCACACAGGCATAGCCCCCAACTGCGCAGGCGCTGCTGACCGGATCCCATTGTGATGCCCCTGACCCTGACCCCCCCCCCCCCCACTCTGCCCCTTGCCTTCCAACCCACCCCCCCCCCCAAGCACTCACTCCATCCTCCGTCAGGCACCCCACCCCCTTCCACTGTTAGTGGCTCTCCGGCGGCGCAGCCATTCTCTCCCATTGGGTTCCCATTTTGACGTAGAACACGCAGGTATTACAGCGCAGGTGCAGCTGACAGGCACGGCAAGTGGAAAGGCGATTTATTAAAGCTTAAAATGTGAATAACTCTTAAAATATTACAACAATTTAAATGTTAAAGTGGAGATTTATTCAGTCCATTCTTTCTTGTTGCGTCTCTTGTTGTGTTCTGCAGCTGGAGGAGGGGATCAGCATCAGGCGGGGGCCGTCTGTGGCCGGTGGAGGGAGCATCCTGTAGCCTGGGGAGGGGCATGGCATCAGGTGGGGCTGTCAGGGCCCGTTGGGGTAGGAGGGAGCGTACTGCAGCCGGGGGAGGGGGATGGCTTCAGGCGGTGGCCAGTGGGGGGGGGGGGGGGGGGGGCTTTCCGGAGGGCTAGTATTGGTAATGTGGGCTGAAGGAACTGTTTCCAGAAGGCTAGTATGGACGTTGTGGGCCGAATGGATTCTTGGGCCAGTCCTGCAACAGGGGACGGGGAGGCTTCAGCAAGGGTCTGGTGGGAGGGGTGGGGGAGGAGTGCTGCCGTGGGCTATCACGGCCGTGGGCAACCGCTGCCGTGGCCTGCCACTGGGGTGGTGGTGTGTGTGTGGGCGGGGTTGGTGAGCCCCGCCAGAGCCCGGCCCTGCCAGTGCCCAGCCCCACCAGCACCCTCAATGCACCAACTTTCACTCCTCACTTCCCCAGGATATCAAATTTGTAGCAATCGGGCAGGCTCTGTACTCCGGGCGGCTTCTGGACTCACAGTTCACTCACACAGCTTCTCGACTCATAGTTCACTGACACAAGGTTTCTGGACTCACAGTTCACTGACTCATGGCTTCTGGGCTCACAGTTCACTGACTCACGGCTTGTGGACTCACAGTTCACTCACTCACGACTTGTGGGCTCACAGTTCACTCACTCATGGCTTGTGGACTCACAGTTCACTCACTCATGGATTGTGGACTCACAGTTCACTCACTCACGGCTTGTGGACTCACAGTTCACTCACTCTGGATTGAGGAGCACTTCAACAACAACTCCGACCCCCGACGCATGTGGCAAGGCATCCAGGCCATCACGGACTACAGACCCTCCAACATCACCCCCACATCCAGTGACGCCTCCTTCCTTGAGGAGCTTAACCACTTCTATGGCCGCTTCGACCGGGACAATCTAGAGACAGCCATCAAGGCTGTGCTACCTGCCGATCACCAACCCCTCACACTCACCCCATACGACGTGTACGTGGCACTGAGTAGGACTAATGCACGTAAGGCTGCTGGCCCTGACGGCATCCCCGGGCGCGTGCTCAGTGCCTGTGCTGCGCAGCTGACAGACGTCTGGACTGACATCTTCAACCTGTCACTTGCCCAAGCAGTTGTCCCCACTTGCCTTAAAGCCACCTCCATCGTGCCAGTGCCAAAACACTCCACTGCGGCAAGCCTCAACGACTTCCGCCCAGTTGCACTTACCCCCATCATCACCAAGTGCTTCGAGAGGCTGGTCCTGGCACACCTCAAAAGCTGCCTACCCCCCACACTGGATCCCTATCAGTTTGCCTACCGCAAGAACAGGAGTACGGAGGATGCCATCTCAACGGCACTTCACTCCGCCCTCTCCCACCTTGACAACAGAGACACTTATGTAAGAATGCTGTTCATCGATTACAGCTCAGCATTCAACACCATTATTCCATCAAAACTGATCACCAAACTCGGTAACCTGGGCATCGACCCCTCCCTCTGCAACTGGATACTGGACTTTCTAACCAACAGACCCCAGTCTGTGAGGTTAGACAAGCACACCTCCTCAACCCTCACCCTGAACACCGGCATTCCTCAGGGCTGTGTGCTGAGCCCCCTCCTCTACTCCCTCTTCACCTATGACTGCACACCTGTACATGGTACTAACACCATCATCAAGTATGCAGATGATACAACGGTGATTGGCCTCATCAGCAACAACGATGAGCTGGCCTACAGGGAGGAGGTCCAGCACTTAGCAGCATGGTGCGCTGACAACAACCTGGCCCTTAACTCCAAGAAGACCAAGGAGCTCATTGTAGACTTCAGGAAGTCCAGAGGTGGCACGCACACCCCCATCCACATTAACGGGACGGAGGTGGAACGTGTTTCTAGCTTCAGGTTCCTGGGAATCAACATCTCCGATGACCTCTCTTGGACCCACAATACCTCTACTCTGATCAAGAAGGCTCATCAGCGTCTCTTCTTCCTGAGGAGACTGAAGAAGGTCCATCTGTCTCCTCAGATCCTGGTGAACTTCTACCGCTGCACCATCGAGAGCATCCTTACCAACTGCATCACAGTATGGTATGGCAACTGCTCTGTCTCCGACCGGAAGGCACTGCAGAGGGTGGTGAAAATTGCCCAACGCATCACCGGTTCCACACTCCCCTCCATTGAGTCTGTCCAAAGCAAGCGCTGTCTGCGGAGGGCGCTCAGCATCGCCAAGGACTGCTCTCACCCCAACCATGGACTGTTTACCCTCCTACCATCCGGGAGGCGCTACAGGTCTCTCCGTTGCCGAACCAGCAGGTCGAGGAACAGCTTCTTTCCGGCGGCTGTCACTCTACTAAACAACGTACCTCGGTGACTGCCAATCACCCCCCCCCACCCCCCCCCCGGACACTTATTATTTATTTTTTATTCAAATCGTTTGCTATGTCGCTCTTCAAGGGAGATGCTAAATGCATTTCGTTGTCTCTGTACTGTACACTGACAATGACAATTAAAATTGAATCTGAATCTGAATCTGAATCGGACTCACGGCTTGTGGACTCACAGTTCAGTCACTCACAGCTTATGGACTCATAGTTCACTCATTCATGGCTTGTAGACTCACAGTTCTGGACTCAACTCTCACTCGCGACTTCCAGGCTTCCAGGCTGACTGACTCACACCCGACTTCTGGACTCACAACCACCTCCGGGGATTTTTCTCCTCGCCTCGGTGATTGACAGCGTGTGCTGGAAGGAGCATTACCTGCATGGTGACAGACAGGTGAGACGAACTATCTGTTGATTTCATGATTTTTTAAACCTTCATAACTTATGTAATATTCCACTAATTGGAACAAAACTTAGTGCGCTTGGAGCAGAGGAAAACGGTGAGTAAGGTGGTGAAAAATTCTAGCGATATAAGGTACCGTTTTTGTGCAAATTTAAAAACAATGCAAACCGGAAGAGGAACAGATGAAAGTTTTAGTAATAGTATATATTTACTTGGGTTAGGTAGATGGAATAGGAAGTCGTCAAGGTTGAGACAGACGTTGTGTATACTGAAATCTTGCGCAAAACACAAAGGAGGAACTCAGTGGAACAGGCAGCATCTGTGATAGGTATGGACAGGCAACGTTTCGTGTCAGGACCAGAGTCGGTCTGAAGAAGTGTCCCTACCTGAAATGTCTTAAGTTTATAAGTTCATAAGTGATAGGAGCACAATTAGGCCATTTGGCCCATTAAGTGTACTCCACCATTCAATCATGGCGATCTATCTTTCCCTCTTAATCCCATTCTCCTGCCTTTTCCCCCATAACCCCTGGCATCCATACAAATCAATGATCTATCTATCTATGCCTTAAAATATATCAATTGACTTGGCCTCCACAGCCTTCTGTGGCATCCATCCATTTTCTCCACAGAAGCAACCTAACCCGTTGAGTTCCTCCGGCACTTTGTGATTTGCTCAAGTATTCAAGGCTTTTGCTTGTGGAAGGTAATGTGAATTCAGAGCATGTACAATGGCTGATACAGGTTTGGGTATCAATTTTGTATCTTCCCTGAGTTCTATTTGCAATAATTTCAACAAATAACAAGAGGATTTCAGTATAGGAGTAGATAGCTTCTTCTGCAGTTGTATATGGCTCTGGTAAACCCACATCTGGAATATTGGGTATAGTTTTGGTCTCCTAATTTTAGGAAGGACATCCTTGTGATTGAGGCAGTGCAGCGTAGGTTAACAATATTGATCCCTGGGCTGGTGGGACTGTCATATGAGGAAAGATTGAAAAGATTAGGCTTGTATTCACTGGAGTTTAGAAGGATGAGGGGTCACCTTATAGAAACATATAAAATTATAAAAGGACTGGACAGGCTAGATGCAGGAAAAATGTTCCCAATGTTGGGTGAGTCAAGAATCAAGGGCCACAGTCTTAGAATAAACGACTGAGGTGAGAAAAAAACTTTTTCACCCAGAGAGTTGTGAATTTGTGGAATTCCCTGCCACAGAGGGCAATGGAGGCCAAATCACTGGATGGATTTAAGAGAGAGTTAGATAGAGCTCTAGGGGCTGGTGGAATCAAGGGATATGGGGAGAAGGCAGGCACAGGTTATTGATTGGGGATGATCAGCCATGATCACAATGAATGGTGGTGCTGGCTCGAAGGGCTGAATGGCCTCCTCCTGCACCTATTTTCTATGTTTCTATAAAAATCAGGAAATGTGTATGGCGGGCAGGATTACATCATAATTCTAACTGAAAATCACTTCATGCTTTTCTTTGATGTTCAATTGAATTCTACTATTATCTGAAACTTCCATCAGACTATAGCATGACTGAGTTGCCTCACAACAGCTCAATATAACATTTGGATATGAATAATATTTATTGCACAATATAACAATCCATTTCCACACAAACCCCTGGCATGATAATAGAGCCTCCTGTCATATTTCCTGTGCTTCACCTTTCATCCACTTTACTTCCAGCAGAAGCAAGGATAGAATCCTCCTCCTCCACACTTTGGGAAGTTCTCAGATCCATCTTCCAGTGCTACTCAAGATTAGGGTCCGGGATAGTTAGGCACAAAAGTCCTATATTCTTTACCTGACCAGCACTCCGTGTGTTCATGAAGAAATGTGGTTGTGTTTGAAGAATGAAGAATAGCACAGAGTGAACATCATTCAGGTGAAAGTCAATAGTTCAGGCCGCATTCCAGATGCATTATCTCCTAAAGTGCTCAATGGTAGATTTTAAGGACATGTAATGTGAATACTTTCAAAAAAATTCACATGATTGCAACTGGTTGACATTCAGCTAATGCTTAGGTTTCTACCCCGAGTATAATTTCAACCCACCAAATGTACCAATAATAGCCACTAAAGTGCAATATTAAAGCAATATCAGATAAATTCCGAGAGGTACCCATTTGTACTACTGTTTACTCCTGCCATGGAAATAGGTTCACAGCTATGAATTTCAATTGCTTGATATTTACCATGGTTGGAAAGAGGGTTTACAAAAGTGTGAAGTGCATGGAAGGCATCATTAAGCTGTCATGCAACACTCCCACCACCATTAATGCAAGTGGATAAAAGGTTATCTGTAAGTTCAGCCGTGAGACAAAGGTTGCCTAATGGACATATTGAAATCAAGCTCCAAGGGGCAGGCAGGAGAGATTAGTGTAGATGCGGCATGTTAGAAACATAGAAAATAGGTGTTGGAGTAGCCATTCGGCCCTTCGAGCCAGCACCACCATTCAATGTGATCATGGCTGATCATCCAAAATCAGTACCCTATTCCTGCCTTCTCCCCATATCCCTTGATTCCATTAGCCCGAAGGGTTATATCTAACGCTCTCTTGAATACATATTGGTCTGTGTGGGCAAGCTGGACCAAATGGACTGTTTCCACGCTGTATCGCTCTATGATTGTAGATCTGTGACTCATGTTATGAGTCATACTTTGTAGCTACGCCCACTAGTTTAACAGAAAGCCCCTCTGCCTTTCTCTCTCACTGTTTAGAGCAACGTGCTAAGATGTAGTTACCTATGCTGTAACGTTAAAAAGTCTTTGGATCTTAATCACGATGTGTGACTCTGGTTATTCCAACGGCAGAAGCTAAATATGGTGTCAGAGTGTATGGACTCACTCCTTGCTTAATTATATGTAGCATTAGACCAAGTGCAGACCCGTTCGGTCTGTTCCCCCAACATGTAGTTGTGTGTGGGGGGGGGGGGGGGGGGGGGGCGGGGGGGAGGCGGCATGGAGCGTCACACACTAACTACCCCCCCTTCTGCAGAGGCAGGGGAGCGTTGGGGAGAACTAGAGGGAGAGGCAGAGGGAGAGGCAGAGGGAGAGGCAGAGGCAGAGGGCAGAGGCAGAGGCAGAGGCAGAGGCAGAGGAGAGGGAGAGGCAGAGGCAGAGGCAGAGGCAGAGGCAGAGGAGGGGGGGGGAGGAGGGAGAGGGAGGGGAGGGGAGGCAGGGAGGCAGAGGGGGAGGGGGGGAGAGGCAGAGGCAGGGGGGGGAGGGGAGAGGGGGAGGGGGGGGGGGAGGGGAGGGGAGGGGGAGGGAGGAGGGGAGGGAGAGGGGGGGAGGGGAGGGGAGGGAGGGGAGGGGAAAGGGGAGGGAGGGAGGAGGGGAGGGAGGGAGAGGGAGGGGAGGGAGGGGGGGGGGGGGGGGGGGGAGGGGAGGGGAGGGGGGGGGGGAGGGGGGGGAGGGGGGAGGGGGAGGGAGGGGGGGGGGGGGGGGGGGGGGGGGGGGGGGGGGGGGGGGAGGGGGGGGAGGGGGGGGGGGGGGGGGGGGGGGGGGGGAGGGGGGGGGGGGGGAGGGGAGGGGGGGGGGGGGGGGGGGGGGGGGGGGGGGGGGGGGGGGGGGGGGGGGGGGGGGGGGGGGAGGGGGGGGGGGGAGGGGAGGGGGGGGGGGGGGGGGGGGGGGGGGGGGGGGGAGGGGGGGGGGGGGGGGGGAGGGGGGGGAGGGGGGGGGGGGGGGGGGGAGGGGAGGGGGGGGGGGGGGGGGGGAGGGAGGGGGGGAGGGGGAGGGGGGGAGGGGGGGGGGAGGGGGGGAGGGGGGGGAGGGGGGGGGAGGGGGGGGGGGGGGGGGAGGGGGGGGGAGGGGGGGGGGGGGGGGGGGGGGGGGGGAGGGGGGGAGGGGGGGGGGGGGGGGGGGAGGGAGGGGGGGGGGGGGAGGGGAGGGAGGGGGGAGGGGGGGGAGGGGGGGGGGAGGAGAAGAGAGGAGGCGGGGAGGAGGGGGGAGGACCATTCTGTCCTGTCGTCTTCCCGGATAGCACCTCAGCCTTCTGTCCACGACCTCGTGGTTTCTGTCTGCCTCTCTCCTGGGCTGTTTGGTGTATCCCTGCAACGGCTCCTCAACTACCTGCCTGACTTTGACTCTCCTTTTGTCTGTCCCTCGCTGGTTTGTTTGCATCGTGTGTTGGATCTCCTGGTTACCGGACCTTCCGCTACCCCGACTACGTCTCCTGCCTGCCCCTCTTCGGAACCCTCGCTCAATCCTGAGCCTCTGTGAGTACGGTGTACCCATTCCTATTTTACTACTCTGTGTAACAGTATCGTATTAAGGTTCATTACCAATTATACCTGCCTGATGCTGTGCTGCGATTGGGTCCAAGCTATACCCGTTACAACGGGGATCAGAGGGTATGGAGAGAAGGCAGGCACGGGATACCGAGTTGGATGATCAGCCATGATCATATTGAATGGCGGTGCAGGCTCGAAGGGCCAAATGGCCTACTCCAGCACCTAACTTCTATGTTTCTATGTTTCTATTGCTTTTATTTTAGTTTGTTGTTTTCTCCGGTGATATTTCTGCTCTCAGATAACCAGAGATCCTGGTGTTTGATGAGGACCTTGTAGAACGGTGGCGCGTATTTGAAGAGGATTTTTCAATTTACATTGAAGCGGCTCACCCTACTGCTGCTCCCAGTGTTTGAGCGTCAATTCTTCTTAATCTGGCAGGCACAGAAGCTGGTCGACGTGCCAGAAGATTTCACTATGAACCGGCTAGATTTGACCTGGCTGGTGTCCAGATCGCTCCTGCTGAATCCATCCGAGACCTTGGCTGCCTACTACCCAAATTCCGACAGTTATATGAGTTAAGTACTAACTTGGTCATGGAGATGCATTTGCACTTTTCCTGAAGCCAGAGACAGGGAGAACTTGTGGAGATGTATGTCAGTGCATTGAAGCACATTGCCAATCGATGTGATTTCAGGGATATATGTGAAAGCCTTGTCCGTGACCGTCTGGTTTATGGAGTCCGCAATGATAAATTATGCGACGAGTTACAGCGGGATGCTGAGCTTACTGTAGAGACTGGTGAAAACCGCTGTCACATTGCTGAAAAGGCTGACACTCATACAAATGTTTTAGGACACTCTGCTGGTCGTGAAGTTAATGTTACCGTTCTCAAGTGCCCGATACCTCTATCATGAGAATAATAGACAATTGCTTTAACTGTGGGGGGTCACATGCTGCTGTTCATGACCGTTGCTCTGCCTATGGAAAATTATGTTGATTTTGCAACAAAATAATCATTTAGAAACATAGAAAATAGGTGCAGGAGTAGGCCATTCAGACCTTTGAGCCTGCACCGCCATTTAATATGATCATGGCTGATCATCCAACTCAGCATCCCGTTCCTGCCTTCTCTCCATACCTCCGGATCCCTTTAGCCACAAGGGCCACATCTAACTCCCTCTTAAATATAGCCAATGAACTGGCCTCAACTACCTTCTGCGGCAGAGAATTCCAGAGATTCACCGCTCTCTGTGTGAAAAAGGTTTTCCTCATCTCGGTCCTAAAAGATTTCCCCCTTATCCTTAAACTGTGACCACTTGCTCTGGACTTCCCCAACATCGGGAACAATCGCCTGCATCTAGCCTGTCCAACACCTTAAGAATTTTGTAAGTTTCTATAAGATCCCACCTCAATCTTCTAAATTCTAGCGAGTACAAAACGAGTCTATCCAGTCTTTCTTCATATGAAAGTCCTGACATCCCAGGAATCAGTCTGGTGAACCTTCTCTGTACTCCCTCTATGGCAAGAATGTATTTCCTCAAATTAGGAGACCAAAACTGTACGCAATACTCCAGGTGTGGTCTCACCAAGACCCTGTACAACCGCAGTAGAACCTCCCTGCTCCTATACTCAAATCCTTTTGCTATGAATGCTAACATACCATTCACCTTCTTCACTGCCTGCTGCACCTGCATGCCTACTTTTAATGACTGGTGTACAATGTCACTCAGGTCTCGTTACATCTCCCCCTTTCCTAATCGGCCACCATTCAGATAACAGTCTACTTTCCTGTTTTTGCCACCAAAGTGGATAACCTCACATTTATCCACATTATACTGCATCTGCCATGCATTTTCCCACTCACCCAGCCTATCCAAGTCACCGTGCAGCCTCCTAGCATCCTCCACACAGCTAACACTGCCCCCCAGCTTCGTGTCATCCGCTAACTTGGAGATGTTGCATTGAATTCCCTCATCCAAATCATTAATATACATCGTAAATAGCTGGGGTCCCAGCACTGAGCCTTGCGGTACCCCACTAGTCACTGCCTGCCATTCTGAAAATGACCCGTTTACTCCTACACTTTGCTTCCTGTTTGCCAGCCAGTTCTCTATCCACATCAATACCCCCGATGAACCCCCAATACCATGTGCTTTAATTTGTATACTAATCTCTTATGTGGGACCTTGTCGAAAGCCTTCTGAAAGTCCAGAGATAACACATCTACTGGTTCTCCCTTATCCACTCTACTAGTTACATCCTCGAAAAATTCTATAATCTTTCATAAATCCATGCTGACTTTGTCCAATGATTTCACCACTTTCCAAATGTGCTGCTATCCCATCTTTAATAACTGGTTCTAGCAGTTTCCCCACTACCGACGTTATACTAACTGGTCTGTAATTCCCGGTTTTCTCTCTCCCTCCCTTTTTAAAAAGTGGGGTTACATTAGCTACCCTCCAATCCTCAGGAACTACTCCAGAATCTAAAGAGTTTTGAAAAATTATCACTAATGCATCCACTATTTCTGGGGCTACTTCCTTAAGTACTCTGGGATGCAGCGTAACTGGCCCTGGGGATTTATCGGTCTTTAATCCATTCAATTTACCAAACACCATTTCCCGGCTAACCTGGATTTCACTTTGTTCCTCCATCTCATTTGACCCCTGGTCCCCTGCTATTTCTGGCAGATTATTTATGTCTTCCTTAGTGAAGACAGAACCAAAGTAGTTATTCAATTGGTCTGCCATGTCCTTGTTCCCCATGATCAATTCACCTGTTTCTGACTGCAAGGGACCTACATTTGTTTTAATTAATCTTTTTCTCTTCACATATCTATAAAAGCTTTTGCAGTCAGTTTTTATGTGCTCTGCCAGTTTTCTTTCATAATCTATTTTCCCTTTCCTAATTAAGCCCTTTGTCCTCCTCTGCTGGAATCTGAATTTCTCCCAGTCCTCTGGTAGGCTGCTTTTTTCGGGCTAATTTGTACGCTTCATCTTTTGTTTTGATACTAACCCTGATTTCCCTTGTTATCCACGGATGCACTACCTTCCCTGCTTTATTTTTTTTTGCCAAACTGGGATGAACAATTGTTGTAGTTCATCCATGCAGTCTTTAAATGCCTTCCATTGCATATCCACCATCAACCCATTAAGAATCAATTGCCAGTCTATCTTGGCCAATTCATGTCTCATACCCTCAAAGTTACCTTTCTTTAAGTTCAGGACCCTTGTTTCTGAATTAACAATGTCACTCTCCATCTTAATGAAGAACTCAACCATATTGTGGTCACTCTTGCCCAAGGGGCCATGCACAACAAGACTGCTAACTAACCCTTCCTCATTACTCAATACCCAGTCTAGAATAGCCTGCTCTCTCGTTGGTTCCTCTACATGTTGGTTTAGAAAACTAGCCCGCATACATTCCAAGAAATCCTCTTCCTCAGCACCCTTGCCAATTTGATTCACCCAATCTATATGTAGATTGAAGTCACCCATTATAACTGTTTTACCTTTGTTGCACGCATTTCTAATTTCCTGTTTGATGCCATCCCCAACTCCACTACTACTGTTAGGTGGCCTGTACACAACTCCCACTAGCGTTTTCTGCCCCTTAGTGTTTCGCAGCTTTACCCATACTGATTCCACATCCTCCAAACTAATGTCCTTCCTTTCTATTGCGTTAATCTGCTCTCTAACCAGCAACACTACCCCACCTCCTTTCCCTTTCTGTCTATCCCTCCCGAATATTGAATATCCCTGGATGTTCAGCTCCCAGCCTTGGTCACCCTGGAGCCATGTCTCCGTGATCCCAACTATATCATAGTCATTAATAGCTATCTGCACATTCAACTCATCCATTTCTTCAAATGCTGTAGTTCACGTAGCAACAGAGTTCAAAGAATATTATTTGTTAATTCACTTGGCTGTGAAAAATTGCTCTCAGAATGCTCTCAACCAGCTCCCACGGATTTGCAAGCTGCTGGTGAAGGTTTTGACTTTGACGTACATTCCTTGTCTGATTTAATGCATAAACAACTGGACCACAAGGACGCTTTGCTCGTTAATAGCAAGTACTTTTATCTGAAGGTTGACACAGGTGCTAGATGTAACGTGATCTGTTTCGCTGTGTTTAAAAAGTTACAAAAAACAGAGACCTTCACTCCAATGGCTGCCTCTTATTCCATTTGCAGGAGATACACTGCACCCTATCGGTCAAGTTGAGTTATATTGCTGTCTTAACCCACGTGTCCACAACCTGAGTTTCTATGTGGTTTGTGAGAATGTTCCGTCACTACTAGGTGCCAATGCATGTCAAGACATGGGTCTTGTCTTTTTCAGTCCTTCTGTTTGTCATTTGACTTTAGCCAACAAATCTTGACACAATACAAGATTTTGTTTGACGATAAGCTGGGCAGGTTGCCTGTTAGGTACACAATTACCATTGACCCCGAGGTGATTCCAGTTGTTCGTCCAGCTCACAAGATTCCCCATGCTATGCGGGACCATGTTCAAAGTGAACTTAACAGAATGGTGTCTCTAAGTGTGATTGCTCCTGTCGCTGACCCCTCGGATTGGTTTTCCACCATGGTCATGGCAACAAAGAAGAATAAAGATGAAATATGTATTTGCATTAATCCTAAAGACTTAAACACAGCCAGTAGACAACCTCACTATCCCATGCGCACTGTGGACGAGATTGCAGCGCAGATGACTGAGGCAACTGTATTCACAGTACTAGATGCCAAGAGTTCATTCTGGCAGATTTCGCTGTAACACAACTCCTCCAAGTTAACTACTTTCAGCACTCTGTTTGGGCATTACAGATTTCTTTGCATGCCTTTTGGCATAAGCTCTGCTAGTGAAGTATTTCAACAAGTGATGGAGCAGTTGTTTGCAGGCTACCCGTGCTCCATTGTAGTGGATGACATGTTCATTGCTGGACAAACTGTCGAAGAACACAATGCTAATCTGACGAAGGTCCTGAATCGCGCCAAAGCCATCAACCTCAAGCTGAACCCTCAAAAATGCAAATTCAGGGTAAGTGAGGTGAAATACATAGGCCATGTGTTTACTAAAGACAGCCTGTAAACTGATCCGGTAAAAACCAGTGCTATCAACGAGCTCCCAGCACCCATAGACGTGCTCAGTTTGCAGAAATTCCTTGGCATGGTTAACTGCTTGAGCAAATGTATTCCGGACTTCAGCGAAATATCAGCCCCATTGCATCAGCTTACACACAAAGTCACTGCTTGGACCTGGCACAAGCAACAGCAGAGGGCATTCGACACTATTAAGTAGCAGATGTCTTGTGCTCCTACTCTCGCTTACTTTGATCGTAAATGACCGGTCACACTGACTTGTGACGCTTCACAAAATGGACTAGGCGCAGCATGTCTGCAAAATGACAGTAGCGGCAATAAGCCTTTTGCTTATGCCTCGTGCACCATGACTGACACAGAACAACAATATGCTCAAATTGAGAAAGAGCTGTTGGCGGTTGTTTTCCTCCGCAAGAAATTTAACGACTTTATCTTCGGACAAACGGTCACGATTGAAACTGACCACCAACCTCTGATCAGCATCTTCAACAAACCAATTCTTGCCTCTCCAGCGTGCCAACAGCGGATGTTGCTCCAACTTCAAAACTATGACATTGCTCTTTGCCGTCCGAGATGAGCTCGTGCTGCAGGATGGCATCATTTTAAAAGGACACAGGGCTGTGGTCCCTGCTTCGATGCACAGCAAGTATTTTAACGCTGTCCACACGGGGCATCCAGGTTCTTAAGCTACCATCCTACGGACAAGAAACATATTTTACTGGCCTGGCATGGCCAAATACTTCACCGAGAATATGGCATCCTGTGCAGTGTGCAACAGCTTGGCACCTCACCAACAAAAGCAATCACTTCTTTCACATCCAGTTCCTGCACTTCCGTGGTCTACAGTGACAACTGACATATTTGAGTGGCATGGCAAGCAGTACCTGGTACTCGTCGATTCATATTCAGGATGGTTTGACATTGATTTTTTTTAGCAGCCCCACTTCTCGCAGGATAGTTTGCTCGCCATTTATCAGTCAACAGAGCTCCGGGCATACTGTTGTCTGATAACGGCATTCAATTTACCAGCCAACACTTCAAGGAATTTGCTGCATGCTGGAATTCTCGCCACATTACCAACAGCCCTTAATATCCACAGTTGAATAGACTAGCTGAGCAGGCTGTCAAGAATGCCAAACAGCTCATGGAACATTTGTACAGAGTTAATTCCAATGTGTTCCCGGATCTACTCAAGTTACACAACATCTCCCGCGACCCCGTTTTGGGTTCACTTGCTCAACGTTTATTGTCGAGGCAGATGCGAGCCACGGTGCCTGTGGTGGATCAGGCATTGGTCCCACAGGTGGTTCCACCATCGGAAGTCCAGTCCAGGTTACGACCAAAGTGTGACATTCAAAAACAGTGGTATGACAAAACAAGTAGGCTACTGCCACCATTAACCAAGGGGCAGGTGGTTCGTTTGCAGAATGACAAAGGCCATGACCGTATCGGTGTAATATCAGGAACTGCTTCTGAGCCATGCTCATATCTGGTCAGTGCCAATAGCGGCACCTACAGGTGTAACTGACAACATATCCTGCCTGTGAATGAGCCAGCTCCACCACCATACTATCTCGATCGTACAAGTGTACTTCTGTCCTTGTCCAGCAGCATTAATCCCCCTACACAAGCACAACAACCCACCTTTGCAATGACTGCTTTGCCAGTAGTGACGCCCCCTGCTCCTGCGCCACAGTCCCCAGTTTCATCACCGGGAATGCTGGTTCAGTCTCCCTCACCTGTGAAGCCTCTGGCTCTGTTCCCGGTGGGGAAAAACGGAGATGGTCTTTATCGCACTCGTGCAGGTCGTGTTTGCAAGCCCACCATGAAGTACTCGGGCTATGTTTGACTTTCCTTCAGCTTATTATCAATTGCTATGCGTGCCTTATTTAGTCAATGGTTTTGTACTGACATTTAATTCTTTAAGAGGGAGGGTGTAGATCAGTGGCTCATGTTATGAGTCATACTTTGTAGCTACACCCACTAGTTTAACAGAAAGCCTCCCTGCCTTTCACTCTTACTTTTTAGAGTAACATGCTAAGATGAAGTTACCTATGCTGTAATGTTAATAAAGTCTTTGGATCTTAATCACGGTGTGTGACTTTGGTTATTCCAACAGCAGAAGCTCAACAATGACTCTACAGTGTAGCTGGGATTCTAATTGACTACTGCATGTGTATCCCAGGGGTCAAGAGACTCATCAGTGAAATAAAGACAAAAACTGCTGGCTCCCCAGGGCAATGTATTAACGCACCTCATGGGGCAGGAAAGGCATGGACTTCTCAGGCCTCTGAATAAAGCATTTACATTGAATTAATGGGCTGTCTCACATTGCTGAGTATCATTAAGTTTATGTGGGTAACTGGACCAACAAGGTTAAAACATGTTCATGAAAAATAGTTTTCTGAAGGACAAAAATAATTCTCAGTTTTCATATTCTGAATTTGCTCTGGCTCATTCAATGAAAAACTGAATTAGCAACCCTCTTATGTGCTGGTGTGACTCAGAGCAATAACAGCACTGAAGATAATGAGCTGTATAGCCAGGCTCTTGTGTTCAAAAGTGACCTAAAGAATTGAAAGCACCAAAGGCGAAGGGCTATTGATAATGTAAAATTCAAAGGAATGTTAAATATTTATAATTATGTCAGCAAAGGATTGATTAAACCTAGCACCTAAGGAAGCCTTCCAACCCAATTGCAAAGCTGATGTTTGAATGAGGGAAATCTTTTAAGATGTTGCAATATGCACATGAATATGAAATCAAAAACTGAAAAAATTCCAGTTTGAATTGCAAACCTCAGACGGCCACACACATCTAAGCCGGGGAATCAGATCAAAATTCTAAACGTAGGGAGGAATATTAGATGAAGACAGTTTAATCTATCCTTTGGTACAGATGTTATGATGCATGGATAATCATAAACATGGAGTGCTGTTGGGAATATTGGTAAGATAACTCTTTAGTTCTCAGATCATGTACAGAATAACGCGTTTGGATTGACAATGTGTATGCAAATATCGATTTTTAAGCTTATACCTGAATATTGCAGAATAATTTAACAATAAGAACTTTTAAATATTCAAAGTGAAGCTGAAAAATAATTTTTAATCACAGCTTCAAAGCTACCTTTAAACCTGGTTATACTATTCACATTATATAGTAAATTGTACAAAGTTAAAACTCTGTAAAGAGAAACCAACAAGGGTAATATTGGACTGAGTACTGAGATTTCGGAATGCTCTGAAAGCACTTTGCACAGTGCATTTCCTGAGCATGATCCCAATTGAACACTGAAATTTTCTGTCATCCAGAATCAAGCAGTCAACGTGCAGGCAATATATCACAAATATACATTACTATGCCTGACAAGTGTCAGTGCACTGTCATTTTTTTTATTTGTGAGCAGCTTAAATGGATTGCAAACCCAAGAGAGGGAACTGCTGCCTTAAAAGCAAAAAATAGTCTGCAACATAATTGCACATAGGTGGCAGGAGTTATTCTGATGTTCTATAGGTGCACTTGCAGTGTCAGTCTGTCAGAAACATATAGTGCGGGTGGATCTTGATAGCATTCAGTGTGCAACCATTATGTGACATTAATGCAGCCATTTTGCAGCTCCCAACCTCAGCTAACATGTTCCATTATTCTTACAGTTCACAGTGACAGGAATGATCCCTCTGCGATGCTAGTTGGAGTATCAATTACTTGAGATTGTTGGTTGGTTTCTTGTTCTTCTTCTTACAATACTGCAAAGGATTGTTGCTTACTACAATTTAGCTTAAATTGCGGAAGTATCCAATGAGGGTTAATGATTGGACCTACGCTGCCTTTTGCCATCTAAACTCATTAGCTTCATTATGAATCACATCTCTTCCAAAACAGAACAACTGGGAGAAGGAACATGGCAGAAACTACTGGTAAAGGGCAGAAGAGAAGGGAGAAGGGCATGTCCACTATTGTTTACATTGCTTTTGCTTGATCATCCAAAGGATAATATGTAAGAAAAATGTCTAACAAATATTGTTACTACAGCTGCCACAATACTTTTAGTTGCTCCTTGCAAGGAATAATACGCAAGAAATATGTCTTCCATAATTTTGTCACTGCGGCCATATCAGACAATGGGAAACTGCTTTACCAATTGTTGCCAAGGTGACAGTTGCAAGGTGAGAGTTTTATGCATCATTAACCTTCCATTCTGCAGCTAGTTTTTGTAATTAAATTTCTGTATTTGTCATTGACTGGTGCATGAATGAAGTTGTTGATGATCTCTTATAAAAAAAAAACTGTCTATGTTTTACTCTCATGGCAGGTGGAGAGAGCACATGCCTTTGCAGAATCAATGGCTTCCTTTGGTGCAAGGTAGCTTTCGGATGCTGCAAATCAACTTCGCCCTATATGAGAAACCCAAAAATTACCAGTGGTGGAATTCTGAAAAAAAAGTGGAAAATGCTGCATACACTCAGCATCTTTAGAAAGAGTTTGAAACCCTTCATCAAAACAGTGTGTGAGAGAGAGAAAGAGAGAGAGCAAATTAGTTTTCAATAGCTGCTATGAATTTCAATCAGTAGATGTATTTGAGCCACCCAAACTGGTAAGGGGTGACAAAAGTCCATCACTGATGTTATGTAACATGCATACAATGAACTCTGAAGTTTCTAATCTAATTGCATAGATCATTGGTATGCAGAAATATTATCTTTACTACTGGGACTGAATAAACCCTACACTGCCCATAAGGTCATAAGTGATAGTAGCAGAATTCGGTCATTCGGCCCATCAAATCTACTCTGCCTTTCAATCATGGCTGATCTATCGCTCTCTCCTAACCCCATTCTTCCACCTTCTCCCCATAACTCCTGACGCCTATACTAATCAAGAAATGCTCAGCAGAATGGAACTCCAGACTGCATTGGTCTGATGGCTACTGATCAATCTTGCCATAAAGGCAGAAAACATGAAGGCATCATAATCTACTGAGAGGCAAAAACATGATTAAAAGTAGCAGATGTAGTCTAGAGTAGGGAAATCAATATCCTGGTGGCACAGGTTCAAGGTGCGAGGGGAAAGATTTAATAGGAACTAGACCAAGTGGGACCCGTTGGGTCCCTTCTGCCCCGTGGGGTTGGGGGGGGGGGGGGGGGGGGGGGGGGGGTAGTGGACACACACACACACACAATATTATCTATATTACTAAATCTCTGATCTTGACCGCTTTTGGCCTACCGTGCTGCAATTTCAGACAGAACGCAGCCACCTACGGCCATCATTTTTGGCCACCTCGCCCAGAGCCCGCCTCTGCCTTACGGGTGTGGATGATTTTTCCCATCGATGAAAATCAAGGAGATATTAATGTTTGAAACAAATTCACCATTCTCTCTGCTGCCTCTGCTGGAGGGAGGGGGAGGGACTATAAAACCAGGAAGTAGTGTGCCTCACTCACTCTCTGCAAGATGGATTAAGCCAAGGGTCACATCTCTCTGAGCTCTGAATAACACTGAACAAAAGTCTACACAACAGTGAGTACCCTTAATGAGGTTTGAAAATGAAATATGGTTTGTTTGAAGTAAAAAGACACTCCCTGCAAATGGTTGTTTGGATGCTTTGGCTTGAAGTTGAAAGGCACTACTTACTGCAAATGTTGGCATGAAGTTGAAAGGCACTACTTACTGCAAATGGTGGCTTGGGTGCTTTGGCTTGAAGTTGAATGGAACTATTTACTGCAAATGGTGGCTTGGGAGCTTTGGTTTAAAGTTCAAAATGCACTACTTACTGCAAATGGTGGCTTGGGAGCTTTGGCTTGAAGTTTAAACAAACCACCAACCTCTCTGCTGCACCTGCTGGAGGGAGGGGGAGGGACTATAACACTAGGAAGTGGTGTGCCTCACTCACTCTCTGCAAGGTGGGTTAAGCCAAGGGCCACGTCTCTGTGAGCTCTGAATAACACTGACCAAATGTCTACACAACTGTAAGTACCCTTAAAGTGGTTTAAAAATGAAAATATGATTTGTTTGAAGTAAAAAGGCACTGCCTGCAAATGGTTGTTTGGATGCTTTGGCTTGAAGTTGAAAGGCACTACTTACTGCAAATGGTGGCTTGGGTGCTTTGGCTTGAAGTTGAAAGGCACTACTTACTGCAAATGGTGGCTAAGAGGGAGGGGGTAAAGAGGGAGGGAGGGGGTAAAGAGGGACGGAGGGGTAGTGAGGGAAAGAAAGGGTAGAGAGGGAGGGGGCATGAGAGGGAGTCAGTAGCATGTGTGAAAATGGGAAGGTTATGTCCTAGTGTTTGGAAGAAGATAGGAATTAAGGGGATTGACAGACAGCTGACACAACCCTGGTCCACACAGACACAAGAACAAAGGGAAGATAGATAGATAGATGTGAGAGGCAACATTTTCATACAGGGTGGGTGCTGGGAACGAGCTGCCAGAAGCAAATAATTATAACAACACTTAAAAGACATTTGGTACATGGTCCAGACACATGGATAGGAAAGGTGTAGATGGATTGTGGGCCCAATGCAACAGGCTGTTCCATGCTATGTCTCTATAACTATGGAGGAAAAAGAGGAAAAGGAAAGAAGGAGACTATCTACATATTCCCTTATTGCTCTAGGTATCCATGAAGAATTGCTTGCACTCAAGTGCAACTCCATGAACAGCAGGTTGAATCCCCCATCACCCATCCTGTGGAGAAAGGTTATCACAGCATTGTACAGAATGAAATAAACATCCCAAACAAAGCTTTTAACTGAAATCAAGTTGTTGCAAATGAAAATCTATTGTCCCAGTCTTTCCATGTTGCTAACATTTTCCAGCCTAGCACCATCTTTGTCAAATTGTGCTGTGTGTAGATCCCACTGCAGTGCTACCCTCTAAAACAGAGATAACAGCTCACAGTGGCATGAGGCCATTTGCACCTTTTGACTGCAAGAGTGAAATTGAGAAATGGTCTGTCTTCAACCTTGCCTTCTTGTTGTTCTTGTAATGGGTATAGCTTGGATCCAATAGCAGCATAGAATCAGGCAGGTATAATTGGTAATGAACCTTATAACAATACTGTAACACAGAGTAGTAACACAGGAATGGGTACACCGTACTCACACAGAGGCTCAGGATTGAGCGAGGGTTCCGAAGAGGGGCAGGCAGGAGACGTAGTTGGGGTAGCGGAAGGTCCGGTAACCAGGAGATCCAACACACGATGCAAACAAACCAGCGAGGGACAGACAAAAGGAGAGTCAAAGTCAGGCAGGAAGTCGAGGAGCCGTTGCAGGGATACACCAAACAGCCCAGGAGAGAGGCAGACAGAAACCAGGAGGTCGGGGACAGAAGGCTGAGGTGCTATCCGGGAAGACGACAGGACGGAATGGTCAGGGGCAGGCAGGTTTGAATCCGTGTAGGCAGTCGGGAAATCGCTGGAGTGTCTTGAATGAATGCTGAGAACAATCTGGCACTGTGTGAACGGTGAGGAGAGTCTATATACCGGGTTAATAGGTGATCAGAGGCAACTGAGTGCAACAGGTGAGGAGAGTTAGGCTGATGAGAGGGGAGTGGCAGGCAGGCAGGCAGGTGAGGAGAAGGAGGGACCGGTGGAAAAGTACTGGGAGGTGAAGTGGATGAGAATGAGGAGAGGGCAGACTGTGACAGTTCTTACACTGATTTCATATATTTTTAGTTTGGTTGACTTCAAAGATACAGTGTGACAACAGGCCCTTCAGCTCACTGTGTCTGCGCCAACCAGCGATCACATTTGGCATGGACACAGTGGCATACCGTAGCCACACTAACATGATCTGACACACCAGGGACAAGTTACGATCTTACAAAGCCAATTAGCCCACTGACATGTGTATCTTTGGAGTGTTGAAGGAAACCAGAGCACCCGTAGAAAACCCACGCAGGTCTCAAGGAGAATGGGTAAATTGCTCGTTCTAAGCTTCCCCCAGTCTAATGTCAGTCAAAAAAACACTGAATCAAGCACTTGCGCAACTAATCTTCATTTTGACAAAACGCAATTACAAATCAATTACTGTATCTAACCACCGTGGGTTCGATCCTCGTATATGCCTGATCAAGCCCTCTAAGCCTCGCTGAAACAGAGACACTACAGAAGGTCACGCAGTCCCAAGCGTTCTCCCAGAAGATCGATGCAGGACCTTGTGGCAGCGGACTTTTATAGGTCCCTGGACCTCGAGGGGCCGAACCACATGGGGGTGGTCTCTTTCCAATCCAATTACAGATATCGATTAACCCCATACATGACAGACATTTTCCAAACCCAATAATACAGTGGCTAATAAATTTTATTCAAACAGTGTTTCTCGGAAGAAGCAAACATCACAACATTTACCCTGATATGCAGGAAAACCAGACAAGGCTCAATACCTCATCCAATCAACATTCTTGTTTGCAGTCATCCAGTCCATTCTATGCATTTTGCACCTAATTGACAGGGTCTGCAGAAGTTCCCATTCCCTTCCTGCAGCTTGGATCTAGGATCTAGACAAACTGGCACCACTCTGCAGCTTGTCCCAGTTCCACAGAGAGCACTTTCAAATTAACCAAATATCCCAGCAGCCCTGAAGCCTTTGGCAATTTTAGAGTCCTAGCCTCTCCTATCTGGCCAGGATTAACAAGTGGACAAACTTAGCACAGGCAGCACTCATGGTCAGGATCGAACCCAGGTCTCTGCCGCTGTAGGAAGCAACTTTACCTCTCAAGATTCAAGATTCAAGATTCAAATTAAGCAGAGGGGCTGCCCCCATGCCGCCCGTCTTTCTGAAATTAAATCAAAATAAGGTGCAAAAGTGGTGTAGATAGAGATGAATGTTTATTCCATCGACAATTTACTATTTATGAAAAGGTGGATGAAAAAAACAACAAAATGGTGTCACTGAACATAGTGCAACACGACTTTATGCTTGAATAGGGCTTGCTTGCTGTGGATTTGGATTTGAGAGCATTAACAGTGTGAAGTGTGCAAAGGTGAATGGTGACTCTTCCTTGATGCAGCTCCAGATTTTTTATGACTTTCAATGTTACTTTCCAGCAAGTTCTCTGAATAAACACATCTCCTTTCAAGCAGTTCAAGCTACTGTAAATGGTGTTGGCATTATCAGCACTATCACTCAGTGTCAGTGCCCCTTATATGAATCCAGCAATGAACAGTTGACTAGTTCTGGATAGCACTGCAATGAGGCAGGCTGCATGAATTTGGCATACTTTCTGTGTTGGGCAGGCATGGGTTAATGAACCACAATGATACCTGTGCCAAGTTTAGAGGATTTTTACATTTAACCCTCTAACATTTTGAACGCGATGTTCATGAAACATCACCTGTATTGTTTACTTAATACCATCAGAAGAAACCTCTAGTGGGGAACCTAATGAGAATTCCCTGCACAATCAACTAATTAATTTTCCATCTAACCTAGATCGGTCTTTGTGGAATAAAATAATGAAGAGATCATTTGGTGATTCTTAAGTTATGTTTGGAGGAATGCATGCTGCAGATTGTAGCACACAGCATCTGTTCCCATTTTTGTAGGCATATATCATTTTGCCCATGTTGCAGGGGAAGTCTGGTGGAAGTTCTATTCAATGGAAAATTGATCAGTCACTTCCAAGCATTGAACGGGGTTTTCTCAACATCAATCATGCTCATGATGTCATCATCAATATGCACAATATATGTACAATGTGCAGAATGCCGGTGTCAGGGGCTAGGGGAGAAGGCAGGCGAATGGGATTAAGGGGGAAAGATAGATCAGCCATTATTGAATAGTGGAGTAGACAATGGGCCGAATGGCCTAATTCTGCTCCAAACACTTACGAACCTATGTATATTTATATCTGCTTTATCAGCTGAAATTGGTGCAACATGCTCAACTGCACACTTTGATTATCACTCCTCGTGAAGCAACAAACAGACTGCTCTGCAAATGAATTTAAGGGTTCTGACTGGGAGAATAAATTATAGAAGCACGGAACTGCAGATTTATTTTTTACAAAAAAAGAGACAAAGTGCTGTAATGACTCAGAGAGTCTCGGAGTAATTCTGGAGAACATGGATAGGTGGCGTTTCAGGTCAAGACCCTCATGCAGACTGATTTGGTGGTGAGGTGGAGAAAGCTGGCCTGGCAAGTAATAGGTGGATACAGGTGGAGGGGTGGTGATAGGCAGATGGTTGACCAAAGTCCAGAGATGAAAAGACAGAAGGTTTGAAACAGAAGGATTGAAAATTTATGAATTATGATGTTAGAGGAAGTAATGTAGGTGGAAAGGGTAGGTGGTGGGGAGAACTGGCAAATTGTTGTTTTCCACATATACCTGTTCAGATTTCAATGCCACATGTATTTGTTACACCAATGGTTGTGTAGAAACAATGCCGATGCTGTTATACAAAAAAAGGGACAATGTTCTGGAGTAACTCAGTGGATCAGTCAGCATCTCTGGAGAACATGGATAGGTGACGTTTTGAGTTAGGATCCATTTTCAGACTGATTGGTTCTTGTAGTGTTTACTGCAGGCTTTCAAAGCAATGCCTAGCACAGCCTTTCTGTGACATTTGTCTGCCATGACTCATTGTGGCCCGGGGCCTCTCATTGTATGATACTCTATCTGTGTGGATGATCACAGGGAAAGCTTCAGAAGGTGGACAAACTCATTGCACGGTGGCGCAGCAATAGAGCGATAGAGTTCAATAATGACCTGGGGTACTGTTTGTGTGGAGTTTGCACGTTCTCCCTGTGACTGCTTGGGTTTTCTCCCACATCCCAAAGACATCCAGGTTTTTAGGTTAATTGGCTTCTGTGAATTGTGCAGTGTGTACAGAGTAGATGTGAAAGTAGGATAACATAGAACTCTTCACCTTCCGGAGTTTCCGCTGCGGCAGACGCCTTCCGGATGTGCCGCTGAGAAGCTCGCGGGTCAGAGATGGAGCCTCGTGAGTCGATGAAGCCCATGGCCAACAGTCCCTGGGTCTGCGAAGCATGCACCTGAGGCCTGGTTCGGTGCCACGGAGGCATCTGGAGAAGACCCGATGGCGATACTGGAGAGGTCAGTGTGGCGGTCGATGATGACGAGAACGGACCACGTGGAAGTGAGGACGCCGCTGCCAGGGAAGGCAACAGTGGAAGACCAGGTGTGGGGGGACCACCATGAACTGAGGAAGAGGGGGAGGTCCTGGCGCGGGGGAACTATGTAACTTTGTAAACGCCGTTTATGGGTGACTATTTGCATACGTTGCAAGCAAAGAATTGCACTGTGACTTGTCACATGTGACCATAAAGTATTCAATTCAATTCAATTCAAATAAATGGGTGATTGATGGCCAGCATAGATTTGGTGTTTCCAAGCTGCATCTCTAAAGTAAACTACACACATGTCATGCACTAAATAATGATGAAATTCAATTTCTTGGCAAGATATTTAAACCATACATGCCTACAAGCATGACTAGCTGTACAGGAATATGCTTGTCACTTATTAACTGAAAGTTCTGTCTTTCCCAGTAGTTAATCAGTTTGTAAAATAGCCATCAATGTAATGCATCAATGTTCTCTTTATTACTTTTTTTTCCAGCTGAATATTTCCATTTGTATCTTGATAACTCATAGCTCTTGGTTTGGTCCTGACCTTGATTGTAGACAGTGTAAGTTTTGATCCTTCTCCCCACAATCATGTTTCCACTCAATACAGTGCGTCCCATCCACATGCCAAAGACTTGCTGGTACATTTGTTGGCTCCTGTAAATAACTTGTGAGTGATGGAGAGTAGCAAAAAGAATGGAGGAGTTTATGGGCATATGCAAGACAGAATAAGATGCAGGGCCACAGGAATATCAAGGGGGAAGATGGGTAAAGGGATTGAAAGCATTAATTTGCTGTGAGTTGGGCAGTATGGTGGTGCAGCGGTAAAGTCACTGGCTGAGATCCAGGTTCCATCCAGGCTCTGGGTGCTGTCAGCATGGAGTTTGTATGTTCATTTATTTTTATTTTCATTTATTTTATTTATTGTAATTCGATAAAAACATGCTTCCACATGAACCATGAAGGAAATTTGTACTAAGGTCCGAGTAGCGTAATCGTGCAGTAAGACATCAATAAAGTGCAGTAAAGACATCAATAAATTCTAACATATAAAAACATTCCACAATAAAATCTAAATAATAATCAGCCTATGAATAAATAGTAAAAAGTAAAAAAAGCAGCATGGTTAAAGGCAGCAGCATAATAATGTCCATAGCAGCAGCATTGGCAACAGACAGTTCACTGAGGTAGCGAGGGTTCAGTCAGTGAGGTAAGGAGTTTAAAACTCACGGCCTCGGGAAAGAAGCTGGCTTTAAGTCTTGTTGTCCTGGCCTTTATGCTGCGCAGCCTTCTCCCTGAGGGAAGGGGAGCAAAGAGTCCATTTGCCGGGTGGGTGGGGCCCTTCATGATGTTTGAGGCTCTGCTCTTGCACCTGCTGATGTAAATGTCCTCAATGGCAGGGAGGCAGTTAATTGTGATTTTTTGGGGCAGATTTGACCATCTTCTGCAACGCCTTCCTGTCAGCAGAGGAGCAGATTCCGTAGCACACTGTGATACATGATGTGAGGACGCTCTCCACCACACACCTGTAAAATGATGTCAGGACTGGGGAGCTGAGGCCAGCACGCTTCAGCTTCCTCAAGATGTAAAGACTTCCCCTGACCAGCGTGGATTTTCTCCTGGATCTCCAGTTTCCTCCCACACTCCAAATACATACAGCTTTGTTCGTTAGTTGCCTTCTTATCATTGTACATTGTTCCTAATGTATGAAGGTTAGTGTTAGTGTGCAGGGATCGCTGTGCGGCATGGACTCGGTGGACCGAAGGGCCTGTTTCTGCGCTGATTCTCTAATCTAAAACTAAAGCAGCATTGTCCTGATTGGTTGAATAGCTTTCTTCTGTATCATTATATGTTAGTTGCCAATAAGAGCTTCTCATTTCAACTTTTGCAGTATTGATTGTACACAATCCTTCTGAAACAAAGCTTTAAATCTACACAAATGAACGAACTGCAACAAATTGGCATTGGAACAAGAGTTTAATTAATACAAACTTCAATGGCAATGTACTGTAAACTATAAGGAAGATGTAGAAACACTTCAGGAAGATATGGATATGCTAAGGAATGTACAAGGACATGGTAGATTAAATACAGTGTGACCAAATGTGAGATCATGCTGTTTGAAGGAAAAAATAGAAAGATTAAACGAGAACTTACCGTTAGACATTTGATCTTTATTTTATGAGAAGTTGCAGTGAGGGATTATGTGAAGAAGCCCGCCAGTCCGCATGCGCGTCAATCTTCAAAGTAGCTGTATGAAACCACAGAATAGTTGCAGACCTAAGCTATAGAAAGATTAATGACCTTAGAGCTACCGAATGATCTTTATGAGGGTTGGGAGTGGAGGGCACATATTCCCTCACTTCAACTTCTCATAAAGTAAAGATCAAACTTCAAACGGTAAGTTCTCGTTTAATCTTTCTATTTTATTTTGAAGTCACGTGAGTGACTAAGTGAAAACTTCAAAACTCTGTGGTTTCATGCAGTAACCCAATCTGTGTGTGAAACACTTAAACAGATAAACCATTAATGGTACAAAAACATGGGTTATTAATTCCATGAAGCTAACTTGCAAAGATGGCCATTGCTCTTAACCAGACCATAGTCCTAATTGACTTTGAGTTAGGCAATAACTCATGCAACACTGTGCAGAATTCTATCTGCAAATATCCAGCCATATTCAGCTAAATTTTATAATTTATTAGCACGCACTATGTAAGCCTCTTGCTGTATGATGAAAGGGAAATATCCATTCTATGGGCTGCTAATGAGCCATCAGCAATATCTTGAGACTATTGAATAACAATAAAGAAACTATCTTTCATCTCATAGGTACTAGCAAGCTCAGTGCACTTGTATACCTAATGACACCCCCAATCTCTGCTCTGGTGGGTACGCTGTCAACTTCAAATGTACGCAATCACGCCCATTTTGCTTATGAAATCATCCCCATAACAAGCTACCCTAATGTCAGTTATAACCTAGTGACCGAGCCAGAGATTGAGGAAAGACTGTGTTCTTTGTGCTGAGATCAGTTGCTGAAAGCATAATCATCTTAAAAATACTGCCCCCATTAGGAGTATAGTAGAAGAATATTTGCATAATAATTTACTGATATACATCGCACAATACAATGAGTGTAGGCTATTAGAGTGGTCATATAAAAGACACCCTGCATAACGTTAGCCAACAGCGGGTGAATAACCAATAATTTATTGTCCCACTTATGGTACTATAGAGAATGACAAAGCAGCACAAGCAGTGTCAATTGTGCTATCACATTAACGCTTCTCTAGGCTCAAACTGAAAGCCACACAAACCTCTGTTACTTCCGTTTAAAAGTAACTCACATATTTTGTTCTCAAGCTTCCCATACAATTGTGAAGAGCTAGCTGCCCGAGAAGGCAGGCTGCCCCAGCCATCACTCGTTACCGAGTGAATAGGAGTTGCTACGGAAGCCTTACTATGGCCTGAATGAATATGCAAAATTGGCACTATTAAATTTCATGTTGCCTCATTCTTAATATCGCAAGAGGTATCTACTGATAACCCCTAAGTTTTATCAGCTGCAAATGTTGCATATTATCTAAACTCGATTACACAATGCACTTTGATCTGAGTTGGGCAGCTTTGGCTTCCACCGCTGGCTTTGTTATTAAAATACCAGATAATCTGTGCCTCGTGTAGAGATATGGCAAATTATGCATCTTCAAGATCGATTCTCTGAATCAGTTAAATTGCTGAAAGCTAATCATCCATCTTAAACTGGGTAACTAAACACATGATCAGATTAGCCAAATCCTAACCTGATTTGGCATGATCCACATTTCAGTAATCTTGAGAAGTATCAGAAATATACCCCTTGTTTTTGGCCAGACCACTCATCCTCCGATGAGATGTCACTGATTCCATTCGGAACCACCGTTCCTCTATTGACCATATGGATGGAGATTTTTTGGCTTCTCTTGCCGCGGAAGATGCATTATCTATTTATTTATACATTTCACTGATAACATATAATCAGAACCTTATGATTAGAGCTGAAAACAGTCTCCCTTTGATGTGGGAATACGAGTTCCCTGTCAACTCATGACTATAAGTCACCACAAATTCTCAGCGTTATTACTCAGAGTGGAATTTAGCATAATGCAAGCCTGAATCAGGAATTGCCTCGCAGTCCTCTGACTGAAACCACTTGTGTGAGTTGCCAGAGTGCACAACACAATCTCTTCGACCCGCCACTCAATCATACTGGTATTGAGAGCGGATTATTATAAATACATTGGTGATTCACAACGTGAACCTGCAGGTCAGATAAAAAATATTATGCCAGACCAGCTTCCTGCTGGTAGCTACCTATTCCAGAGAGGATGGCAATGATGATTCCAATGAACCGGCAACTCTACTAACTGAGGAGAAAATAAAACATGCGTTGAGGAAGACTTCAACTACTTCATTCTACTGAGCAGTCTGATAACCTCAATCACAGATGATGAGGCAGTGCTTCCCTTGTCAATATGACCCATATGGCCAGCCAGTTCCATGATGGTCTACCCTGAACCAGGGTAACGAAGCTGTTTCTACTTGGAAGTTACAGAGGTTACTATGCAAGGCACCCTGCCAATGTCTCTGCATCAACCTGATTTACCCCAGAGGCAGTGAAAAAATATTATGCTGATGCTGTAAGCCCATGTTCCAGTAAACCCAAACCTGGACCGGCAGACTGCTCCATTTTGGAGTTTTACAGAGGTTAATAAAGAAACCTTATCTGCCAGTGTCTCTGAACCCGGGTCGATTTGCTTGTTGGAGCTTCAGCGAAGTTCATTTTGCAGACCCTGTCTGTCATGTTTGTCATTTCTTCAGCTGGTGTGATGTTAGATAGCTGATGCCACTGGCCAACTCCTCTTGTGGTGGCTTGTCCGTCCCCAAGGGAACAGCAAATTTAGAAGCAAGAGCAGGCAGCTCTTCCTTATGCGACTCTCGTACATCATGCATTAAAGCATGGGATTCAGGCACATAGTCATGTTCTGAGTCATGTTCGGAGTCAGCTCCATACTGATCTCTGACACTCCCTTAGAGTGGGAGAAATAGTACACCCCGAACCAGGCATTGCCACATGCATATGAGTTGAACTGCCTGTACATGTCTCCATAGCATGGAACATATTTTGTGACACCATCTCCGATAGTCTTTCGAGTGGGAGGACTATTGCAACCCTGAACCAGGAGTTCCTACAGGCATATGACTTGAACTGCCTGTGCATGCCTCCGTAACACGGAGCATATTATTTGGCACCATCTCCAACACTCCTTTCATCTGAGTGGGAGGAATATTGCAACCTTGAACCAGGAGCTGTCTCAGGCGTATGACTCGAACTGCCTGTAAAAGCCTCCGTAACATGGAGCATTTCTCTTGCCACCATCTGATTCATCAGATGTTCCATTTGAGACAAACGGCCAATCACATCTGCCATAGATATGGGGACAGAATCCCCTTGACCCAAATCGTCCGTCTGACATGTCTTTGACTTTGCCCCGACTCGGGGTTGTCAAGTTGCTCTCTCTAGGAGCCGAATCGGGACTAGCTGTGCAGATCGGCGCTGTCAGTATAAATCATCATTATTTATTACACTTACCGGACTGGTTGCACTAGCTAGTGACTCCAAGTCCTTGCTCCCTTCAGGAGCCTCAACGGAGTATTTTAGGGAGGAAATAGAGCACAACCCTGTACCAGGTGTTGTTTCTTCAGGCATCTGGCCCCCATATGACTTGGATGAGCCGGCATTATAATCGGAGTCACCTCTTCCCGATAGTCCGCTTGACAGAGTGGGAGAAATACTGCAACCCTGCCAGGTTTATAATTATAAGTACAAGATGGCGGATGTGCAGGAGTGGGTGCCATCTGTGTATGGCAGCCTGCCCGCAGTCCGTCTCTTTACCATTTTTTAAATTTAAAGTCCTGTCAAAAAATGTTAGATGGAGGTCTTTTATGTGGTGGGTGGGGGTGGGGAAGGGAGAAAATGTATTTCTTAGTCCTCTACCTGGTCGGAGAGGCAGCCTCCCTCCGAGCTACTTCTTCCTCACGTCCTTGCAGCCTACCATCGAGAATGGAGTGGTGTTTTCCTGTCGGGACCGGCCGGGACTACAGCTTCGGCGGCGGCGCAGCGCAAGGACACCATCACGGAGTGGGTGATGCCTTAGCAGGTCGCCATGCGGTAAACTCCGGAGCACTGTGGCCGCCAAATCCCAACATCGCAGAAGTGTGGCTGCAGGCGTCCGGCCCCGAACGGCATTGGATTTGGAGCGCAGCGGAGCCTGGGATCGAGTTCGCCGGGGTTGGAGCTCCAACCGGCGCGGCCTGAGGACTATGAGTGCCCCGGTCTCCGGTCTCCGGGGAGGAGGCAGCCGTTCCAGACTTTCCAAGCCGCTGAGGAATGTTTCACCCAACGCCAGAGTTCCATCTTCACGGCAAGAGGGCCCTGAAAATTATCGGACTGGCTGCAAGGCCACAAATGGGCCCGACCTCGGATGTTTCACAGAGGAAGAGGACTTAACTTTCTTTTTGAAGGTCAAAGACACTCTTCTAAACTCGCAGATTACGTCGCCCAAGTGGGACAGCCCCTTCACTCTACCTCAGCAAAGCCTGCAGCATAATCAAGGACAAGTCACACTGGCCACTTCCTCTTCTCCCCTCTCCCCCCTCTCCCATCAAGCAAAAGGAATAGAAGTGTGAAAACACACCTCCAGATTTAGGGATAGTTTCTTCCCAGCTGTTATCAGACAACTGAATCATCCTACCACAACCAGAGAGTAGTGCTGAACTACTATCTACCTTATTGGTGACCCTCGTACTATCCCTGATCGGACTTTGCTGGCTTTGCCTTGTTATTCCTTATTATTTTATTACCTTATCACTTGATTGTAATCATGTATTGTCTCTCCACTGACCGGTTAGCATGCAACTAAAGCTTTTCACTATACCTCAGTGCACGTGACAATATAATAAATTGTAAACTAATTAACCCATGTGTTCCGGTTGTGCCAATAAATTTCTTACCCGAATGCCTGTACCAACTCACCTGCACCTCTAGTTATATACTGTGAAGAAACATATTGCTGACCTGTAATATTGTAATATTAACTTGTAGCAACAACCATATAACCATGCGTAAAATATGGTTGTCAAGTGAATGTGATACCAGATGAGTAATCCAGATGCCTGGGCTAATGATCCAGGATTATGAATTCAAATCTCACCCCTGCTCTTGGGTGCTGGGGTGAGATTTAATAAAATAAAACCGGAATGAAAAGACTGGTCTGATGACCACAAAACCAACTGTTTGCTGTAAAAACCCATCTGGTTTAATTATGGCCTGTGAGCATAGCAAATCTGCCATTTATGGCTAGACTATAAAAGATTTCAGACTCAGAACAACGTAATCTAGACAATTAAACTAATAGTCCAGGGATTTGATTTCAAATTCTTCCCCACCACTTGTGGAATTTGATTTCATTTAATCAGCTTGTAGTTAATTAAATCCACAAGGATGTTGCCAGGACTCGAGGTCCTGGGCTAAGGGGAGAGGTTGAGCAGGCTCGGACTTTACACCTTGGAGAGCAGGAGGATGAGGGGTGATCTTTTGGAGGTGTATAAGATTATGAGAGGGATGGATTGGGTAAATGTACAGTGTCTTTTGCCCAAAGTAGGGGAATCAAGAACAAGAGGACATAGGTTAAGGTGAGGATGGAAAGATTTAAGAACAACCTGAGGGGTCACTTTGTTTTACACAAAGGGTGGTAGGTGTATGGAACGAGCAGCCAGTGGAGGTAGTTGAGGCAGGTACAATCATAACGTTTGAGAGATATTTGGACACGTACATGGATAGCATAGGTTTAGAGAGTGATGGGCCAAGTGCGGGCAGGCGGAGTAATGTAGATGAGGCTTGTTGGTCACGTGGACAGGTTGAGCTGAAGAACTTGTTTCCACACTATATGACTCTATGACTATGACTCTTAAATGAAAAAGGCTGATCTGGTGGTCGCATAACCACTAGGTTTCTGCACAAACCTTTCCCAGGGCAACTCAACCAGTCATTCAGTTCAAGGGCAGCAAGGGATATGCATTTAATGCTGATTTTACCGGTGACACTCATTCAGAAAATGAATAACATTTTCATTCAAGTGATGCTATTTACCTGCATTAATGGCTCAGAGAGATAGAACATGAAAGAAAATGCGATCATGAGAGAGAGGTCATGAGATAGATCAGAGATATGAGAGTGATATACAGAGAGAGAGTCAGACGGAGTTTGAATAATAACTGCTTTCATGTTTCAGTGAATGGTTTTAATTTATATCTATTTTTTTCATCCTTGGCAACAAGAAATTGGATACGATGGCCATATGTGAAACTACGAAACAGCATAAATTGGTTAAATGTCAGATTGTGCCTGCGCTATTTTGAAAGCTTGGATATGGTCACGCAACTTGTTCATTGACATACCATTAAAGTTGGTCCTGTGTGACACTTAACATATTTCCTATAGCAGTGTCGGCAAACCTCAAGCAATACTCCAAGTGCAGCCTCATCAATGTCTTGTATAACTGTAACAAAACGTCCCAGCTTCTGTATTCAATTTATTGCCTGAAGAAGGCTGTCATGCCAAAACATTATTCGCCATCCTATCTACCTGAGATGTCAATTACACAAAAATGATGTATTCTGTTCTCTAATACTCCCCATAGCCTACCATTCACTGTGAAAGTACTACCCTAGTTTGATTTTTTTTTAAATGCACCACCTTACACTAATCTGAATTGAACTCTGTTAACCAATCCTCGGCCCTCCTGCCCAGCTTGTCAAAATCCTGCTCTAATTCCTCATTATCCTATTCGCTCTTTATGTAACCAACTATTTGTGTATCATCTGCAAACTTAGTAATCATGTCCTGTACATTTCTATCCCAATCGTTGATATAGATGACACACCGCAATGGGCCCAGCACCGATCCTTGTGACACACCATATATAGAACCATAGAGTCATACAGCACGGAAACAGACTTAGTTGATGAGAGGTCCGTTCAGTTGCCTGATAACAACTGAGAAGGAAACCGCCCCTGAATCTGGAAGAGAAAGAACAAAATTTGAAATCTTGACACCAGCCAGCTTAACACCTGCTGAATATTGGGGCAAAAAAAATAGTTAGAATCATGAAAATTAAAGCATGTTCAACTAATCTGGTAGACTCATTCAACACCTCTTCCTAATCCCAAACCTATCTTTCTGTCTTGGATCTTATCCATTGCCAGAATGAGGCCACATGCAAACTGGAGGAATTAAAAACACAGAAACGTAGACACTAGGTGCAGGAGTAGGCCATTAAGCCCTTTGAGTCGGCACTGCCATTCAATATGATCATGGCAGATCATCCAAAATCAGTACCCCGTTCCTGCTTTCTTCCATTATCCCTTGATTCCATTAGGCCCAAGAGCTAAATCTCACTCATGAAAATATCCAGTGAATTAGCATCCACTGCCTTCTGTGGCAGAGAATTCTACAGATTCACAACTCTCGGGGTGAAATAGTTTTTCTTCATCTCAGTCCTAAATGGCCAACCCCTTGTTCTTAAACTGTGACTACTGGTTCTGACTACCCCAACAATGGGCATGTTTTCCTGCATTTAGCCTGTCCAATCCCTTACCCGGGTTGCTCACAACCCAATGATATGAACATTGAATGATGGTATGAACATTGAAAATTGAATGCTCAAATTTTAGTTACCACCACCCCCCTTTATTCCTCCTCTCTTTCCTGTGTTGCACCAGGCATACATTTATTTCTCCCACTATCCTGCCCCCCTCCCTAACCCATCTCCTTCCATCTATATACCCTTCTTCTAGCTTCACATTTCACTCCTCTCCTCTGCTTATCTGGTTCCCTTTTGTTTTTTTTTCACATCTGGCCTTTGTCTACCCATCTGCCAGTCAAATCCACTGTAGACTTTCAAGCTACAGCACGGAAACAAGCCCTACGGCCCACTGACTCAATGCCGACCAGTGTTCGATCCCTCAGTACACTAGCATTATACTACACACTAGGGACAATTTACAATTTTACCGAAGCCAATTAACCTACAAATCTGTACATCTCTGGAGTGTGGGAGGAAACCGGATCACGCACAAAAATACCCCACACAGTCACTGGGAGAACGCGCAAACTCCATACAGACAGCACCTATAATCAAGATCAAATCCAGATCTCTGGCACTAAAAAAGCAGCAACCCTACCACTGCGCCACTGTGCCACCCCTCTTTTCCAGTTTTTCCCCCCTTCTATAATCTGTCTGAAGAAAATTCCCAACGTAAAACATCTCCAATCGATGTCTTCCAGGGATGCTGCCTGACCACTGAGATACTCCAGCACTATTGTGTTCTTACGTTACACTAACATCTGCAGTTCCTTGAATCTCCATGTAACAATAACTCTATTTTTCTCTCTCAATTAACACTGCTTGATCTGCAGGGAATTTCCTAATGCCTTGCACCTCACAGCTTTTACATGTTCTTTTGATTGTGATTTTCCTCATTTATCTGGCTTCCTTGACCTATCAATCTGATAGCACCATGGTATCTTGCCCTATAAGAGATGTTTACTTTATCTCCCCCATCTCTCCCCCACTGCTCTGCAATGTAAAACTGATCTGTTTTCTCCCTTTCTGACAGTGCTAACAAATAATCTTCAACCTGAAACGTTAACTCTGATCATTTTTCTTACCCGACACACTGAGTGGTTCAGGTATTTTCTGCTTTAGTGGTAATTATGAAGTTGAAGCAGTTTGTCCTTTAATTGGTAAATTGTGAAACAGAAGGAAAGCAATGCACTTAGGACAAAGCAGGTGTCTAGGTAGATTTTAATTATCTGAATGGCCAATGTGTGAAGCATGCTGGTTATTTATCTGTCCCAGTGGCAGGTTGATCTTGAACTGTTCTTCAGATAGATTCAGCTGATGGATTCCTGATGCCAATGGATCATTGGTCCAATTGATTTTTTTATTATCATGTACCGAGTTACAGTAACATTCTTATTTTTTTGTACATTTCAGTCAATTATCATTCATATGTAATGTCCAATTCAAGATTAAGTACAATGTTTATAGAAATAGCCCACTGAGACCATATACAAGAGTTGCCAGGTTTAGGCGCCATTTTCAAAGTCCAAGCAGCAGCTGGCCATAACCATATAACCATATAACCATATAACAATTACAGCATGGAAACAGGCCATCTCGGCCCTACAAGTCCGTGCTGAACAATTAGTTTCCCTTAGTCCCACCTGCCTGCACTCATACCATAACCCTCCATTCCCTTCTCATCCATATGCCTATCCAATTTATTTTTAAATGATACCAACGAACCTGCCTCCACCACTTCCACTGGAAGCTCATTCCACACCGCTACCACTCTCTGAGTAAAGAAGCCCCCCCTCATGTTACCCCTAAACTTCTGTCCCTTAATTCTGAAGTCATGTCCTCTTGTTTGAATCTTCCCTATTCTCAAAGGGAGAAGCTTGTCCACATCAACTCTGTCTATCCCTCTCATCATTTTAAAGACCTCTATCAAGTCCCCACTTAACCTTCTGCGCTCCAGGGAATAAAGACCTAACTTATTCAACCTTTCCCTGTAACTTAGTTGTTGAAACCCAGGTAAATTCTAGTAAATCTAAAGGCCAGTTGTCCTGGCTGAAGGGCCTCCAGCTGCCACCTCGACCTGAATCAGCCAACAAATCATTGTCCCTCTCCTCGGCATTTGTGCACGGGGGGCGCCTCACGCTGCCGACCTTGAGGTCACGCAAGGTAAGACCTGATCCCCTCACCGGCCCATTGATCTTGTGTCCGCCGTCGCCGACTGCCTCTACTCTATGGTTCTACGGTTCACAGAGATGAATAAGGGCCAAGCTCGGCGGCCTCTCTCTTCAGGTTCCACAGCAGACAGCTATGCCTGCTTCCGGGGAGTAGTCGCGGCCTGACGATCGTTCTGCCACATGGTCCGATGCTCGGTTTCAGGTGAACGTGGTGAAGTAACAAGCAGGGTCTTGGGCTACAGTACATGATTGGAGGCCATTTGGAACTCGAACTTGGAACTGTGATGATTCTTGAAAGAAGGTTGTAAATGAAGAGGGAATTAAGACAGCTGCAGGGAATGAACCTAGACTTGAAGTGGCCTATAATATTTCAGGTTTCTTTTAAAATGCACTGTACACTCATTCAGAGCACATACCTCACACAATCTACCTGCTCCCCTTTGAATTATAATTCACTCATATTGTACTTAGTCCACCAGAACTTTATGGCGCAGATACTCTATGTTAAGCAGGGGAAACTGTGCTGCACCTTACAGCTCCAATATCTTGAGTTCAATCCTGACTTCAGATGCGTTCCTCTGTAGAATTTATCATTCACCATGTAACCACACGTTTTTCACCAGGTAAGCCAGTTCCCTCTCAATCCCAAGGACATGCTGGTAGGTGTCGGTAAATTGGTCTATGTACAAGTGCATGTTAAGAGATCAGGGTACATTGGATGAGCATGTCAGAGAGAACAGGCAACAGGGAATTAAGGAGGTAATGAGATTGATGGGATCAATCCAAAAGTCAGTATAAACTTACTGGGCCAAATGGCATATTTCTCTGTTGTGGGAAATATATTACAAGGCAACCTTTTAAAATGATAAGCTGATCGAGTTTAATTTGAGCCTGTTACTCCTTTGCTAGTGCCAGTTTGAGTGAAATCAAATCAACCCCATTACAATCAGAATTGGAGAAGTGCCTTAAAATAGGAAGTATTCATTGTTCTTTGTTTCTATCTCTGACTACACAAATTGATTCTTTTATATCAGTGTTAGATTATTAAAAGTTGCGGTGACAGCTGATGATGTTAAAAAGAAAAGTATTTCGATTTATAAAGTGATTTTCATCTCCACAGGATATCCAAGCACGTCATGACCAATGAAGTCCCAGGGAAGTGCAGTGATTGAGACGTTACCAGGAGCACCACTTCTTGTTGTTTGACAAACAGTAAATACAAACCGATCAGATTTTCTGTTTTGATGAGCTAAGCAATAGATTTGGACCTGGACAGAAGCGGTTCTGCTCAAGGGATGAGTGTGAAACTGCTTCCTTTTCTGTGTAGCTCCTGGCTGAATTGTTGCTTAATTTCAGCTTTTTTCTGCTTTTGTTACCCAAGGATGAAAGATTGCCAGAAATTGACAAGAGATCGTTTGTGTTAAGCAGTTAGACCAGCTCATCGGAAATATAGGACTGTTTTGATTGTCAGCCTGCATTAAACAGATATGTTTCTGAATGAAGCCGTGACTAAAAGTTCAGCAGGGATGTGAACCATTGAACATTCATTGATTTATTGTCTGGTGATATCTCTGTGTACAACTTAATATTTGACCTGACAAACTAAACTTCTTAAAATAAATTAAGTGCCATTTATTTTCAAAGTTCAAAGTTCAAAGTAAACTTTATTGTCAATTCAAATAAATTGGATTGAAATTGCGTTTCCCCATACTCCAAATGTGCAAGTAATATTTATAACAGACAGACAATATACCAATAAGATAGACAATATACATTATTTAAAATATACACAGTGTACCAGACTGTAGTAAAATTTTGAGGTATGTTATTAAGGTGCAATAATAAAGGTGCAATATAGAAACGTGCAAATAGCATACTGCAGACATTGAGTTAAAGTTAAATGTTCATGGAATTTTCTTGAGTGTGTTGAGTAGTCTGATGGCCTGAGGTAAACAGCTGTTTTTGAATCTGGTGGGTTTGCTCCGCATGCTGCGGCAGCGCTTGCCAGATGGTAGGAGAGTGAACAGTTTGTGTGCTGGGTGGGTGGTGTCTTTGGTGATATTGGTTGCTCTCTTGCGACAGCGAGATGGGTATAAGTCCTGGATTGCAGGTTGGGGTGATCTGGTGATCTTCTCCGCTGTCCTCACCACTCTCTGTAGTGCCTTCTGGTCAGCAGCAGAGCAACTGCCATACCAAACTGAGAGACTGCTGGTAAGAATGCTCTCAATGGCACCCCTGTAAAAGGTGGTGAGGGCAGAAGGCGGGAGGTCGGCTCTCCTCATCTGTCGAAGGAAGTGGAGGCGTTGCTGTGCTTTCTTGACTAGGGAGATGGTATTGGTGGACCATGTCTGATCATCTGTGATGTGCACTCCCAGGAACTTGGTGCTTTTCACAGACTCCACTGCACTGCCATTGGTGGTGAGTGGGGTGTGTGCTGTCTGTTTCTTCCTGAAGTCCACAGTTATTTCTTTTGTTTTATTGACATTGAGTTGAAGGTTATTGATGTCACACCAGCTGATGAGTTGTTGTACCTCCTATATTTTCTGCTTCTTATAGCTCAATTTGTGGGACAAATGCAACAATTGCAATCCTGCAGGTCCCAGTACCGTCTGTTATGCGCTCCCTCTACTGGTGTTAATTATGTACTAATCTGTTTCTCTGATTTCCATTAGTACCTCCTGCTGCCTGGCTGCTCCTGTACCCGATTGGAGGCTCCTGGCCCAAGCTGCATCACGTGAGCCTTAATGCGGAGCCTCAGCTTAAAAAGACCATGTGCACTGGCAGTCTCTCTCTCTGTCTCTCTCTTCCCCCTCAAACTGGTGGCAGCAGTCTGGTGTTGGTTTAGTTTGTTTGATTGCATAGTGTTCTTTATGTAACTCTTCATTCTGTATTAACTTATTTTGCTTGGGAAGGATGGGACTGGCATTATTGTTTTCGTGGTTTTGTTTCAGATTTATTTTCACACTGAGGCAGGTTTAGAGTCTCTGGTCCGACGGCCCGGCCCATTGAGTGGTCGGCCAGAGCACCCTTTATCTTTTGTTTTCTAGCCCATCCGACCCCTCTTTGTTTGATTGATCCAGGTTTAGTTCTTTTTGTTAGTGAAAAATAAATAATTTTTCCATTTGAACCTGGTTTTGTATTATGTTATTGGCTTTTGAGGTATTTGATTTTGGCGGCCGTAACACTGGCCAGGACTGGATTTTACCAATGCAATTCAGGATTTAGGTTAGGTTTCAGGTTTGGGTATAGGTTTATTATTGTTACATGTACCAAGGCACAGAGAAAAGATTTGTTTGGCATGCTATCCAAACAATCAGATATCACTATACATCATAACAATCAACTTAAACTCAAGTACAATGAGCAAAGGGTACAGAGTGCAGAATACTGTACTCAGGATTATAGCACACCAGCTCCATGGGCAAACTCCAATGTCTGCGATGGTGTGGAGGTGAATTATAGAGTCCCTTGGCTTCTGGAAGGACTGTTCAGAAGCCTGATAACAAAGGTAAAGAATTTGAGCTGTTCCTGAGTCTGGCAGTGCACATTTTCAAGCTTCTGTATCCTCTGTGGTGAGAAGAAGGAAATACTATGGTGGGACAAGTTGTCCATTATGTTATCATTGTCACTTTTTTGCTCCATTCATTTGTTCTATATCTCTCTATATCACTGTCAATATCTCTTGTTTCACATTCTCCTGATTCTCAGTCTGAGGAAGGGTCTCAACCCGAATCATCACTTATTCCTTTCCCCCGGAGATACTGTCAGACCCACTTAGTTACCTCAGCTTTTTGTGTCTACCTTAAGGTTTTCATTATGTTGGCTGCTTTCCCAAGTAATGTGGTGTAGATCAGGAGTCAAGAGTCAGGAGTCTTTTATTGCCATATGTCCAAAAACAGAACAATGAAATTCTTATTTGCAGAATCATAACAGATATGTGAACATATTATTCCGTAAAAAACATATTAGACAACAAAAAAAGTTCAGTATATATACACAAAAAAGCAAACAGGCAAAAGATAGACAATAGTAGTGCAAGGACAAAAATACTCACCAAGGCTATATTGTTCAGAGCCTATTTGAAGGTTGTAGAGTTTAATAGCCAGATGGTTGTAGGGATGAAGCTGCTCCTGAATCTGGACGTTAATCTTTTCAGGCTACAATAACTTCTTCCCGAAAGGCAAGAGTGAAATTAGAGTTTGGCCAGGGAGGTGTGGGTCTCTGATGATGCTGGCTGCCTTTTTGAGAACTATTATCCCGTTGATGAAGATAGGTTTGTGGACAGAGGTGGAGAGAATCAAAATCTTCAGATTCCTAGGTGTGCATACCTCTGATGATCTGTCGTAGACCCAGCACATTGATGCAATTATAAAGAAAGCCCATCCTTGGAAGTCAATGGTGGGAAGTCTGGTCTGTGTGCAGAGCTGTTCTCACACCAAGCTGATGTGCAACCCAACAGAATGGTTTGTATAGATTATTGTAAGAGATGGAACTACAAGGATTTACCCCAGGTTTCAGTCAGAAGCTGGCCTTCTCAGCAGTGTTTTTTGCCCATCACTGAGCCAGCCACCTTTTGACTGACTATGGGTCAAAGTAGTCACTCCCATTCTGGATGGTGTTATCCCTCTGTAGCTATGGTGGCTCCCACTCCCCACCCCTACCATAACAGTGATTTGTTTTACTGCGGCCCAATTTCACAATATTGACCAAGACAACCCATCTACACTAGTACCACCTGTCTTTGTTTGGCTTTCTTTGGCCCATATCCTACTAAATGTTTCCTATTCATGTACCTGTCCAAGTGTATTTCAAATGTTGTTATAGTAACTTCCTCAACTACCATTTCATACAAAGTTCTGATTAAATCATTCCACTCTCACCATAAAGCTAAATCATCTGGTTCTTGATTCTCCTATTCTGGGTTTAAAAAAAAAACAACTCTGCATTTACCCTATCTAGTACTTTCATGATCTTATAAACCTCTTCAAGATCATCCATTATCTTCCTGTGCTCCAAGGAATAAAGACCTAGCCTGCTTACTTACTTACTTATTTATTTACTGCCTATTATGCCTCCTGGCATGTAGGGCAGCAACGAAGGTCCTCCACTCAGTAGTGTTGATTCCTTCAGTTGCTGTTTCCATAACAAATTTGTTTTATGAGACAGGGTTGTTAGCCTTGTGCTCAACCTCCAAACTGGAGGACCAGTGGATCGCTCTTCGCCTTGCCTCTACCCTTTAACCTGTCCAGCAGGGGGACCCTAACAGGAGACGAATCTCTGCTGGCATAGCTCTAGGGGTCACTGAGACACACCAGCTTCCCGACCACGACAAGGTTGTAATCCAATGGGGAGTAGCCGGTTCAACCTCTCCCTATAGCCCAAGCCCTCGAGTCCTGGCAACATCCTCATAAATCTTCTCAGCAGCCTTCCAGTTTAACAAGCACCCAAATACCAGGCTGTCACAATTTCATCGACATCATTATTGTCATTGCATTCATCTTAATCCAAATGTTCACTTTATACATTGAAATCATTCTCAAACAATCCAGTGAAGTTCATTTCTCTGCTCTGAGAGTGACTCCCTGTTTCTCTGCCTGGTGAAGGAGTGGGCAGCGTGCCATCTCAGTCCTAATCTCTTTACTCTCTTCAAATGTCATTCCAACAATTGAAATAGGATGCACGCTTCCGTGGGTAGCCTTGTGATTTAGCGGCAGATTATGCCCAGTTTCTGCAGGAACATTACCATACAAACAAGAATGAAACAATGTGCTGCTTGACCAAATCTCTTATTCCCTCAGTGACTGACAGTGAGCATGTATGATTTGGAATGTACCGCCTGAAAGCAGACAGGCAGGCAGTGGCAGAGGTAAATTCAATCACGACTTTCAGAAAGAAATTGGATGAATTCTTGAAGGAGAAAGAAATATTAGGACCAAGGAAGATTCAAGGAAATGGGGCTAATTGGAAAGCTCTTGAAAAGTCATGATGAACGTGACAGGTGAATGGCATCCTTCTGAGCTGCAGTGATTTTAAGGCTCAAAATTTTTGTTATTGAGATCAAGTGCGGTAAAGTTGAGCAGAAGTAGAGTTGCCTTACAATGCCTGAGACCAGATTTGATCCTGACTATGGGCGCTGTCTGTATGGAGTTTGTATGCTCTCCCTGTGACCTTTGTGGGTTTTCTCCAGGTGCTCTGGTTTCCTACCACGTTACAAAGATGTACAAAAAGGTTAATTGGCTTGGTAACATTATAAATTGTCCCTACTGTGTGTAGGACAGTGTTAGTGTGTGGGGATCATTGGTCGGCGCAGTGCCGAAGGGTCTGTTTCCACGCTGTCTCTCTCAACTAAACTAAACCCAGAAAGTGGCACGGGATAGAAAAGGAATAGAAGAGAGGAGACAAATAATCTGAAAATCCACAAAAACATAGCTGGCAAGTCAAATACTGCCCTGGCCGATAGATTCACTGTCACACCTTCACCAGAATGGAGGGGTAAAGTAAAGTGTGTTCACGTCGCAAACCTGTTTTCACCAATCTTTCCCCCACCACGCACAAGAAGCGCAAAACCGATACCATTGTATGCAGATGCCGAGAAGTGTGCTCAGCTCTGGCTGAACAACTTCTAATCTTGTATGTGGACTCGATAAGACGAAGAAGGCCACAAGGGTTGGTGGGGGTGCTGCAAGCTGGCAGCCCTGCCAGCAGCGTGTTAGTTCTTACTTTTTTTTGTTTTTGTACTATGTCCCAATGTATGTGTTTAATGTTTCTCTGTGTGTCTTGTGCAGGGGGTGGTGTTGGGGGATAAGGCCTGAAGCCTGAAGCCGTGGTCTGCAGAGCTCCAGCTGGTGCAGTGTCTGCAGCCTGGGATCCCTTATTGGGGACCCACAGAGGAGAAGAGCTCTGACCGCCGGTCTGCGGCCTACCTCTACTGTGGGTGTGGCGAGGACTTACCATCTGGAGAAGAGCTCCGACCGCCGGCCCTGCAGTCTGCGATGTTTCTGGCTGCAGCGCGGCGGTGACTTTATATCTTCGACCGCCAGTCTGCGGCCTACACCAACTTGAAGCCGCGGTCTCTGGTGGGGAGGCACCGTTTCAGGGCTTACGTGCACTTTACATTGTCTACAGATCTGGACGCCTGCAGCGGCGACTGCGGATGGTTGCGGTCCCAACCATGGGGAAAATGGAGGAGGACTGGTAAATTTTTGTACCTTCCACCACAGTGATGAATGCTGTGGTGGATGTTTGTGTTAATTTTTTATTGTGTTTTTGTGTGTTCTTTTTTTATTGTACCACTGCTGGCAAATTCATTTCACTTGCACTTTATGTGCAGTGGTAGTTACATTTTAAGATTCCAGAATATTACATCCTTAATACTCAGTAAATGCATCGTGGTATTTTTTTTCCATTTAGTGGGAATTACAGTTTTGTATCAGGTTTCCTTAGGGAATAGTTGGTGCATTAGTTCCCATAAACTATTTTATAGCAGTCTGCTTCCCTCGGCAATTTCTGCTGTATGGGAATTCCTCCATCTCAAAGTATATGCTTAATTTCTCTACTACAAACCACAGTGCTACGTCCAGACACGAAGGATTCAATTCTTCATGTTCTACACTTTGCTAGCAGTTTCCAACCAAAGATCTACTGTATCCTTTAAGTTTACTGCAGACTATTCATCCCCAATGATAGCAATTTCACATTCTCCTCAAGTCTTAGGTACCTCAATGATCTCAATGTCACCCTTCTCTACAAAAACAGGGGCAATATATTTATATTCGCTGTCTTCTTAGAGTCATAGAGTTATAGAGTGATACAGTTTGGAAACATGCCCAACTCACCCCCACTGGTCAACAATATTCTAGTTACACTTGTCCCACTTGCCTGTGCTTGGTCCATACAAACGAATGAATACGTTTATTTGCAAGTATGTACACATACAATGAATTCTTCTTGGTGTTCCGCTTGCAAGTAACAACACGACATACAGTAATGTACAGTTCTATCCATGTACCTGTCTAACTGTTTCTTAAACTATGATATAGTCCCAGCCTCAACTACCTCTGGTAGCTTGTTCCATACACCCACCAGCCTTTGTGTGAAAAAGTTACCCCTCGGACTTGGATTAAATCTTTTCCCCTTCACCTTGAACCTATGTCCTCTTGTCCTTGATTCCCTACTCTGGGCAAAAGACTACCCGATATATTCCTCTCATGATTTTGTATACCTCTATAAGATCTCCACTCTCCTGTGCCCCATGGAATAGAGACCCAGCCTACTCAACCTTTCCCTATAGCTCACCCCATCTAGCCCTGGCCACATCCTTGTAAATCTTTTCAGAACCCTTTCAGCTTGACGATATCTTTCCGATAAAATGGTGCCCAGAACTGAACACAATATTCTAAATGCAGTCTCACCAACATTTTATACAGCTGCAACATGACTTTCCAACTTCTACACTCAATACTCTGACTGATGAAGACAAAAGTGCCAAAAGCCTTTTTGACCATCTTATCTATTTGCGATTCGACCTTCAAGGAACCATGCACCTGTACTCCTGATCCCTCTGTTCTACAACACTACCCAGAGGCCTACCATTTACTGTGTAGGTCATGCCCTTGTTCGATGTCCCAAAATGCAACATCTCACACTTTTCTGTTATGAATTCCATTAACCATTCCTCCACCCACCTGGCCAATCGATCCAGATCCTATTGCAAACTTACACTATCATCTTCACTATCAGCAAAAACCACTAACTTTTGTATCATCAGCAAACTTGCTAATCTTGCCCTGCATGTTCTAATCCAAATAATTAATGTAGATGACAAACAATAACAGGCCCAGTACCGAACCCTGAGGCACACTACTAGTCACAGGCCTCCAGTTCAAGAAACAACCTTTTCCCATCATCCTCTGCTTCCTTCCATGGAGCCACTTTGCTATCCATTCAGCTATCTCTCCTTGTATCCCATGCAATCCAACCTTCCAGAGCAGCCTACCATGCAGAACCTTGTCGAATGTCTTACTGAAGTCCATGTACACAACATCTACAGTTCTGCCCTCATCAATCTTTTTTGGTCACGTCTTCAAAAAAATCAATCAGATTTGTGAGACATGACCTCCCACATACAAAACCATGCTGACTTTCCCAAATCAGCCCTTGCCCATCCAAATGCCTGTATAACCTATCCCACAGAATACTCTCCAGTATCTTACCAACTACAGATGTTAAGTTCACCGGCCTATAGTTCCCAGCATTTTCCCTGCAGCCCTTCTTGAATAGAGGTACAACATTTGCCACCCTCCAGTCTTTCGGCACCTCTCCTGTAATTAAGGATGATCGTACATTTCAACCAGGGCTCCCACAATTTCCTCTCTAGTTTCTCACAATGTCCTGAGATATATCTGATCATGCATTGGAGATTTGTCTCCCTTCAAACACGACAGTACCTTCAGTACTTTGATGGTAACCCTGACTGCTCTCATGGCACTTCCAATGACTGCTCCAATTTCATCCATCCTACTGTCTTTCTCCTCGCTAAATACAGTGGAGAAATACTCCTTTAGGACATTGCCCATCTCCTGTGGCTCCACACAGAGGTGACCGCTTTGATTCCTGAGAGGTCCCTCTCTCTCTATAGTTACCCTTTTCCCCCTCATGTATTTATAAAATATTTTGGGATTGTCCTTAATGCTACCCGCCAGATATATCTCCTGGCCCCTTCTTGCCCTTCTGATTTATTTTCTTAGTTTACTCCTTAGTTCTCGTAACTCCTCCAGGGATGCACTTGATCCCAGCTGCCTATACCTGTTCCATGCATTCTTCTTGTTTTTGACTAACATCTCAATTTCCCTCATTAGCCAAGCTTCTTTACGTTTGCCTGCTTTGCACTTCATTCTAACAGGGATGCGTACATCCAGAGCTTTCTTTAGTACACTTTTAAAAACATCCCACTTGGCCGATGTTCCTTTCCCCTCAAATAACCTGCTCCAGTCAACTTGAGCAAGACCTTCTCTCACACCCTCAAAGTTGGTGTTACCCCAGTTGAGCATTTTAAGGCGTGGACCCTATCCATAACTATCTTGTGGTCACTGATACCTAAAAGCTCCTCTTCACACTTCATTAACATGCCCTTCCCAATTTCCTAATACTAGATCCAGCATTGCCCTCTCACGTGTGGGGTCCTCCACATACTGCTTAAGAAAACTCTCCTGAACACTTTTGAGGAATTGCACCCCATCTAAACCATTCACGCTATGATTTTCCCAGTCTACACCTGGCATCATGATCAGGTTCTTAAAGCCATTGCAGAAGCCTTCAGCATGGGAATCAGCAGCTGCAGACGAGCGCGGCCCACCACCCAGATGATCACCTTCGTGAAGGCCGGAGTGCAGCTGCCAAGAACCACAGCAGCAAGGAATCCGTCAGGAATCCTGCCGACTGCGCAGGACTGGCAGCATTCTGTAGACCTGGTGAAACAGCTAAAGTTCCCACAGCACATTGCCACAACCACCCTGAGGCGAGACATCCTCCTGCTCAGAGGCGACCAAAAACATCATCTTGTTGGAACTGACGGTGCCGTGGGAGGACCATCGGGAGGAGGCCCACAAGAGGAAGATGACCAAATACGAAGAGCTAGTCATAGACTGCCGTAAGCAGGGCTGGAAGGCAAGGTGTATGCCCATTGAGGTTGGCTGCAGAGGTTTTGCAGGGCAATCGCTCTACAAAGCCTTGAGTGCACTGGGCATCAACGGAGTGGCGAGGAGAAAAGCCATCAGAAACACCACAGAGGCAGAGGAGAAGGCCTTGAAATGGCTCTGGATCAGGAGAGAAGGTCCATGGGGAGGAGCGAATGCCACCTGAACACGTCGTAGGTCTGATCAGCCGCGGCTGGGTCGCCTGGGTGAGGGTGTCTTATGTTGAAAGACCCGTAACACCCAATGGCCCAGGTTACATCACTGATGATGTGTTCAGGAACATCAATAGATGTATTTTTTTTTAATCAATATTGGGAAAGTTAAAATTCCTTACTACAACAACCTTATTTGACCTACAGCTGACTGCAAACTCCTGGCACATACGTTGTTCTAATTCTAATTGACTATTCGGGGGGTCTGTAGTGCACCCTTAACAAGGTGATCATCCCTTTGTTGTTCCTCAGCTCCACCCATACAGCCTCACTGAACAAACCGTCCATAATGTCACATCTGAACACAGCCATGACATCCTCGTTAACCAACAATGCAACCCCCCTCCTCTTTTTCCTTCACCCCTGTCTCTCTTGAAGTTCCTGCACCCCAGAACATTCAGCTGCCAGTCCTGCCCCTCCCTTAACCAGGTTTCCGTCATGGCTACAATGTCCTAATCGCTCGTACTTAACCATGCCCTCAGCTCATCGGCCTTACCCGTCATGCCTCTTGCATTAAAGTACGTGCAGTTTAAACCAAGCCTCCTTCCTCGTTCTGCACCTTTCACCTGCCTATTCTGTCCATTAACCTTTCTCACACCACCCTCCATACCAACTTCTAGCCTCTCACATGCCTCTGTCCTGCACGAGATCTCACCCCATGCCAATCTGCTTTATACCCTCCCGTGTAGCATTAGCAAACCTTCCCGCTAGGAAGCTGATCCCCCTTCAGTTAAGGTGTAACCCGTCCCTTTTATACAGGTCACTCCTGCCCCGGAAGAGATCCCAAAGATCCAGAAATCTGAATCCCTGCTCCCTGCACCAACTCAGCCACACATTCATTTATTCTTCATTATCAAATATGCATTGAGCCCTGGACACAAGTGGTCAACATTATTTTTTTGTCACATACATCGATACCCAGACCTATAAAATAAATCTATGTATAACCTTCACAAAATTATTGAGGACGTCAAGAGACAATTTCAGATCAGGCTTAGAGTCCCAAACTAACCAGACACCCATCGACTGTGGCAAGGCTCGCATGCGATAATGGGCTACAAAGAGAAGTTGGGCAGAATTGCTACCAATAATATGCCTCTCTCCAACAAGCTCAATGCCTTCTATACTTATTTCAAACAGGTCAGTGGAATTATGTCCTGGGGCACCTATATCTATGTTTACCATTGTATATGTCAGATCGGCATTCCTAAGAGCAAACTCACAGAAAGTGACAGGTCCAGATGGAGTATACAACTGTATTTTAAGAACCTACCTGGACCAGTTGGCAATTGTATTTGTGGACATCTTTAATCCCTCCATACTGCAATCTGAGGTTTCCACCAGTTTTAAGAATATCATTGTCATCCCAGTGCCATGAAAACAAGGTTGTATGCCTTAACAACTTTGACATCCACCATCATGAAATGTTTCAAGAGATTGGTCATGACACACATCAACTCCAGCTTGGCAGAGAGCCTTGATTCACTACAATTTACCTACGGCTGCAACAGACCCTTGACAGATTCCATCTCCCTGGACCTAGACTCATCCCAGGAACATCTGGATATAAGAACCTATATCCGATTCTGATTCATTGACTACAGCTCTGACGTCAATAATCTAATTCCAACCAAACTCCTCTCTAGATCTCCGGACCTAGGATACAGCACCCCTCCATGTAACTGGCTGCAATCAGTAAGGACAGGCAACAACACACCTTCCACAATAATTCTCAATTTTGGTGCCCTGTAAGGCTATGTTATCAGCCCCATACTATACTCCCTGAATACTCATAAGTGTGCGGCCAAACTCTGCTCTAACTTAATTTACAAGTTTGCAGGTGACACCACCAAGGTGTGCCAGATTTCAAACAATGATGAGAGAATATAGGAAGGAGATAGAGACCTTAGTAGCATGGTGTAATGTCATAAGCTCATAAGTGATAGAGCAGAATTAGGCCATTCCACCATTCAATCATGGCTGATCTATCTCTCCCTCTCAACCCCAATCTCTTGCCTTCTCCCCATAACCTCTGACATCTATGACATTTTGATGTGGAGTTTTGCCCTAAACACCACTGCCACCATCTCACAAGATCTCACAAGCCTATTAGTACACCCATACAGATCAAACTAATGTTAACAACCTTTCCCTCTATGTTAGCAGAGTGAAGAAGCAAGTCATTCGCTTCAGGAACCATGGTGGAGTTCCTGGCCCAGTCAGCTAAAGTGGAGTTGTCGGCATCTTCACCTTTTTAGGTTTAAATATCACCAACTATTTGTTTTGGTCCAAAGCACTTTGAGGCTAAAGCTAAGAAAGCAAACCAACATTTCTACAGAAAGTCAAGGATATTCAGCACATCTCCAATGACACTTACCAATTGTTATTAATGCACCATAAAAACCATTCAGTTAAGATATATCACAGCTTAATTGGGCAACTGCTCTTCCCAAGGCCACAATAAATTGCAGAGAGCTGTGAAGGCACACACAAACTGGAGGAACAGCACCTCCTATTTTGTTGGATAGCTTGCAGCACAAGAATATGAACATTGAATGACCACATTTTAGGTAACCTCTAACAAACTCCCCTTACCACCCTTTTCTCTCGCTCACATTCCCAGAAAGCGGTCATAGTAATGTAAATGCACCATTTAGTTTGACTTCAACTTTCATGATAGAAATTGAAGTCGAACTAAATGTTGTATTCACATCACTATTCCATGTTGTTAGGTCAGGAGGACCATTAAAGGTGCACTGCACACACTAACACAGTCTAACAGTAAAAGGCAATCAAATCAACACACAAAATATTTTCTAATAAAAGGTTTTCATTACTGCAAAAACTTATAGTATTTTATTTGTAACTTTTGCATGCTCCTTTATAACATTTTACGTAACATTTTTCAACAGTACAACTTGACTATTAAAACAAGGACAACAATTCTTGATTTAAAAAAATGTATACAATACTGGCCCCAATCATCCCATTCCACCCACTCATTATTCTTGACTCAACCAAAATTATTTCTGAAATATTGGTCATAAATTTGGTGCAAAGCTGCTCCAAAATAAGGGTCAGAGTGCACCAGAAAGCATCTAAAACTCCAGAGCTTCCAAGGCCCTTAAGCTCATGATGTGCATTGCGCGCACATTATTTCACATACATTTTTTGTAATCCTGTCATGTCACCCCCTTTTTTGAAAAGCTTCATACCGGCCTGGAAACATTTAGACAGGTACATGGATAGGACAGGTTAAGAGGGATATGGGAAAAACGCACGTAGGTGGGACTAGTGTTGATGGGACACATTGGCCATTGTAGCCAAGTTGGACCAAAGGGCCTGTTTCCATGCCATAAGACTCTATGACTCTACAAACACATCAAGTAAGAAAAACTACAAATGCTTAATTGCTTAAAACAGAGTCTAATTCTAAGTCAAAGGTAATCTAATAAACCACGCTAAACATGATTTAGCCACAATACCAAACCAGTTTCAACAAAATCCATTACATATGTAATTAAAGAAAGCAATTTCAAACAAGTTTTATTGGCACATGTTCTGCTACTTTTCAGAAGTTATATATTGCTGGACCAGATTGCATATCCATTCTTAGAAGTCAAGTCACATTCAAGTCACATTTATTTATATAGCACATTTAAAAAAACAACTCTCGTTGGCCAAAGTGCTTTACATTTGTTATAAGAATAGTATAAACAAACAAACTACATACATATATACATATAGCCCTCGCTCAGTGGACATCAAAGTGTCTCCAATGATCTGCTTTCTTCATAAATCCCATCTGCTTTGCTAATTGCTGCCAGCATCGTTCTGGTTCCTGTTTGCAATTGTTTTGGTTTTCCTAGTTACATTGGCACAGAAACAGATATGGAAAATAAAAGGGAAACACAATTTTATGTTACAAAAAACCCCAATATAAATTGAAGGCAGAATCACATTTTTAAAACAAACTGTAATTCTTGGCCAGCAGTTGAATAATTTAAATTTATCCCAACTTATTTTCCCAGAAGGGTAATTCAAGAGAAAGCCTGGATAGAGTGGATGTGGAGAGGATGTTTCCACTAATGGGAGAGACAAGGACAGAGGCCTTAGCCTCAGAATAAAAGGACATACCTTCAGAAAGGAGATGAGGAGGAATTTCTTTGGTCAGTGGGTGGTGAATCTGTGGAATTCATTGCCATAGAAGGCTGTGGGGGCCGTTAATGGATATTTCTAAGGTAGAGATTAATAGATTCTTGGTAAGTACGGGTGTCAGGAGATATAGGGAGAAGACAGGAGAATGGGGTGAGGGAAAGATAGATCAGCCGTGATTGAATATCAGAGTAGAATTGATGGGCTAAATGGCCTAATTCAGCTACTACGATATAATACGATACAATAGAAACATAGAAACATAGAAAATAGGTGCAGGAGTAGGCCATTCGGCCCTTCGAGCCTGCACCGCCATTCAATATGATCATGGCTGATCATCCAACTCAGCATCCCGTTCCTGCCTTCTCTCCATACCTCCGGATCCCTTTAGCCACAAGGGCCACATCTAACTCCCTCTTAAAGATAGCCAATGAACTGGCCTCAACTACCTTCTGCGGCAGAGAATTCCAGAGATTCACCGCTGTCTGTGTGAAAAAGGTTTTCCTCATCTCGGTCCTAAAAGATTTCCCCCTTATCCTTAAACTGTGACCCCTTGTTCTGGACTTCCCCAACATCGGGAACAATCTTCCTGCATCAAGCCTGTCCAACCCCTTAAGAATGTTGTAAGTTTCTATAAGATCCCCCCTCAATCTTCTAAATTCTAGCGAGTACAAACTGAGTCTATCCAGTCTTTCTTCATAATAGTACTTTATTTATCCCAGGAGATAAATTGATCTGCTAATAGTCATAAAAACACAAAAACACAAAATACATGAAACATGAAATAAAAAATGAAATACTGTACCTTATGAAATAAAATGTAAAATGCAGCTAATACTCACCAGCATCTACAGAGTGTTAGGTGAATGACATAATCTAAGCTGCTCTGCCAAAGGAATTTTTTACCTTTATTAAATGTATTCCTTTAGTAATGATTTTTGCTCAAAAATCAAATCCTTGTTCACTGTTGTGGTAATTGCAGAGGAGGAGTGAGTTTTTTGAGGATAATCTAATCAGGTGTTAAAGCCATACATGTGTTTTTCCTGGCTGGCAGTGCTCTGCCTTCATCCAATTTATATTGGTTGCCCTCTTCTGGGACAACCAAAGACAATTGCACTTGCATTCTGCTTTTTTTTCAGCTGCTGGTCATCCATATTATTTGAGAAAGTCCACAGATCACCAACTTTAAGTTACTTGCTGCAAAAAAAATAATCATTATTTGCTATCCAAACGCTGCATTCTCAACAAAGTGATAAGTCCATTGAGCAAAAACCTCCCCTACGGCATTTGCTGCTGTTAGAGACATAAATTCCATCAAATTTACATGATGTACTCTCATGGGTACCGGTCTCCCAAAGGTTCATTCCACCATGATGTAAATAAAGCTTCAAAAAGACTGGCACAAGACCAGTGAAATGAACTTTATTTCCCTCGTGGTTCATTGCTTTCTGTGCGCCTCTATAAATCTTGTTCCTTACGGCCCCAAAAACCAGGAAAGCAATTTAGCTGTGACTACTTTTTTCTTGGAAAAGAACATCTTGGATTGGATTTAGAATCCGGCTATTGATGGGTTTAAATTTCAAATCTGTGGTTTAGGAAAAAAGACAGAGGCCTCCTTCAGGTTGAAGCAGTCAGGATCAGGCAATCTGCTCGACAATTATAACAATGTAAGAATACACCTAATAGGTAATCAGGAGGGCAAAAGGGAATGGATCTAGTAGGCAAGATAAAGGAAAATATCAACAGATTCTGCAGGCACTCCAAGAGTAAAAGGGTGGCTAGGGAGAGAATAGGTTACTAATAGATCAGTGTGGATGATTTTGTGTCAAGCCACAAGAGATGTGAGAGATTTTAAATGAGAATTTCTTATCAGTTTTTACTCTGGAGCAGATTATGGAAGAAATTGAGGCATATGAGTTGTGATATTTTAGAGCATATACAATTACCAAAGGAGGAGGTGATGGCAGTTTGGAAATGCATAAAGATGGATAAATCCTCAGTGCTTGACCATGTGCATCTTTAGACCTTATGGGAAGCAATTAAATAAATTACAGAGGTTTTGCAGACATATTTGCCACAGGTGAAGTGCCAGAAGGCTGGACTTTACCCAACGTGGACCATTAATTAAGAAAGACAGCAAAAACATGCCATTGTATTAGATATCGGTGAGTGTGATGTCAGTGATGGAAAGTTATTGGAGGGTATTCTGAGGGGCTGGTTTCTATTAACATTTGGATGGGAAATAAATGATTAGAGATAGTCATAATGGCTTGTGGAGGCTTGTTGTTCTGATGGAGGTCTACGGATAAATAGTGTGCTTGGGGTTGGAGCTGTGTTCACTGATGTTTGGAAATCTACATTAACAATTCGGATGACATCATAGCCATCATTGTTATGGCCCTGTTCCACGGTACGAGTTCATTCCAAGAGCTCTCCCAAGTTTGCCGTGATTTGAACTCGGAGATTTACGGTAATGGCCACTCGTCGGTACTCGGGGCTCCCGTGAACATTTTTCAACATGTTCAACATTTCAACATGTTCATCATGTTGAAAAATCTTCACGAGTCTTCCTGAGCTTACCTTCCATTAGCGAGTCTTCCCGAGTACCTGCCGTTAGCGTTACGAGCCGCTAAGAGACATCCCCGAGATCCGACGTACCTGCTACGTTCATTCTCCGTGCTTACGAGTTTGATTTTTTTTAAAACTCGGGAGAGCTCTTGGAATGAACTTGTACCGTGGGACAGGGTCATTAGTAAATTTGCAGATGACACCAAAATTAATAGTATAGTGGACAGTGCAGAAAGATTTAGTTAGGAAGGGGGACCAAGGAATGGCAAGTAGAATTTAACTCTGACAAGTGTGAAGTATTGCACTTTTGTGTGTCAAACCAGGACATGACTTACACAGTAAATGTTAGAGCCCTAACGAGTGAGAGATATCCAGGACTGCAGATGCATGGTTCACTGGAAACATTGAATCTGATGGATAGGGTGAATACAAAAGCACTTGGCATGCTTTCCTCCATTGGAATGGATACCAAGTACAAAAGCTAGGACATCATGATAAATCTGTACACGTCATTGGTGAGACCACCCTTGGAGTACTGTGTGCAGTTATGGTCAACCAGTCTAGGAAGAACTTGGAAAAGTTGCAGAAGAGATTCACCGGGATGTTACCGAAACCTGTAGGCTTTGGGTAATAGGGAGAGACTAGATAGGCTGGGAGTCTTTTCTTTGAAGCGTAACAGATGGAGGGGTAACATTATTGAAGTATACAAATTCATGAGTGGTATGGACAAAGTGAATACTCTAAAAATAAAAAAGGCATAGGATTAAGGGGAAGGAGGAGAAATTTAAGAAGGGTGTCAGGAGCAATATTTTCTCACAGACAGAAATCCAAACTTTCAGGACAAATTAATTTTACCTACATTTCTTAAGATTTATATTATGTGTGGTTTATGGCATTTGTTGATTTTGGATGTAGGTCTGAGCTCCAGTGGAACATTTCAGAATTACTCTGCCCTATAACCCTAATAATGCATCACAGAGGGACTGACAAAGTGTAGTCACTGGGATTGAGCACATCTGTTTTGCTAATAATATTGGTACATTAGTATGTGATTAATGAAAGGATTATGGCACTTTATTTATTCATTCCGAAAAAAAGAGGGAGTTTAGTGGTTGCCAGATTTTAATTACTCTGCCTGTAATCCAAAGGCCTAGACCAACAATCCAAAGTTCCAAATCTACCATAACAGCAAAGTAATTAAACTCGGAGGAAGCCTCTAGTTCCTCAGAAGCTTATGGAAATTTGCCATGTCTGCAATAATTCTTATCAATTTCTCCAGAAGCACCTTAGAAAGTATCCCATCAAGGTGCATCATAGCTTAATGTTCAAGTTCCGATAACATCCTGGCAAATATTTTCTGCACCCTTTCCAACTTAATGACATTCTTCCTATAGCTGGGCAACAATAACTGCACACAGTACTTCAAGCTCTGTCCAAGACTGCAAGAAACAGAAGAGAGTTGTAAACACAGTGCGGTCCATCACATGAATCAGCTCAGCCCACAACCCCATGATCATCTTTGCTTTGTGTTGCTTCGGCAAAACAGCTACCATAATCAAGGACCACTCATACCTTGGTTGACCTCTCTACCCCCTCTTCCCTCCTCTTCCTTCAGACAAAAGATACAAAAGCTTGAAAGCACGTACCTCCAGATTCAAGAACTGTATTTTTTGCTGTTATCAGACTCTTGAATGGACCTCCCATAAACTAGGGATTAATTTGCCACCCTTCCAATCTAACCTTGCTGTCCTAGCACGGTTTCCTTTTTAATCTGCACTTTCTCTGTATCTGTAAATATATTCTGCATTCTGTTTATTTGTCTCTTTTCTCATCCTCATTAAGCTATCTGCGACAGATCCATCTGCACAAATAGAAATAAGACTGTGGAGAAAATGTCGAATGTTCACCCTAACCAATTGCATATATTCCCTCAATATATGTTGTTGGTCCTTTACCACTGGCTCTGAAGCATGGAACTCCTTTCACAATAGTAAGCCAGCAATGGTTCAAGAAGGCAGTGCATCACTACATTGTCAGGGACATTTCAGGCTGCAAATTATTGCTGGCTTTGCCGGTCATGCCATCCTGAAAATGATTTGTTATCAGTATTTATTCGATATAATAATATAATTTAATAGTTTAAATAGTCCAATGATCGACCCTAATATACTGTGAAGGAACAAATCATATCACCATTATTTTTTGAGATAGAACATGGAAACAGACCCTTCAGGCCACCAAGACCATGCTGGCCAATGATCACATGGTCTCATGAGTTCTATGTTAGCTCACTTTCTTATCCACCCCCTACACATTAGGAGCAATTTTACAGAGGCCAATGAACCTCCAAACCCACATGCCATTGGTGTGGGAAGATACCAGAATTTAATTCAGAGATACAGCAGGAAACAGGCCCTTTGGCACCACTGAGCAGCAATCACCCGTACAATATGTTCTATCCTACCCACTTCTTCTTATCGAGTCCACACACAAGTTTAGAAGTTGTTCAGCCAGAGCTGAACACACTTCTCGGCATCTGCAAAATGGTGTCTGTCTTGCGCTTCATGTGCATGGTGGTGGAAAGATTGGTGGAAAAAGGGCCGCGACGTGAAAGCTCTTTCCTTGACCTCATCCTACCCACCAGGGACAACTTATAGAAACCATTTAACCTACAAACCAGCACATCTTTGGAATGTGGGAGGAAACCAGAGCACATGCAGAAAATCTACACAGTCACAGGGAGAATGTACAAACTCCTTACCGCCCAGCGCCTTGGCTTCGTTGGCGGCGCAGCGCTAGGGCGCTATCGCGGAGCGGAGCGGGCGATGCCTTGCCTGGGTCGACGCGCTGGAGCTCCGGTGAGCTATGGCCGCCGAGATCAACACCTGCAGGTCAGCGGAGCGGAGTGGATGGCACCGACCTTAACATCGGGAGCCTGGGAGCTCCAACCCGGCGCGGCCTTGTACAGGCTTCGGAAGCCGACAATCCCCTGCTAGGAAGCGGCCGTTCCAGGTGGCCCAGCCGCTGTGAGGACTCTCCCGACGCCGGGGCAACACCACCCGGCCAGAACGGCCAGGAACATCGGGCCTCTGTAGAGGCAATAGCGGTGGCCTCAATAGGCCTGACTTTGGGTGAACTGGGGATGGGGACTGGACTTTGTGCCTTCCCCCACAGTGGTACCCACTGTGGGGGGATGATTTTTCTGTGTGTAAGTTAACATGGTAGTCTGAGTGCAAGATGGCTGTCGGAAGGGAGAGTGGTGGCTGGCGCGCTTTAGCTGCCGCTGCTCTCTCTTCACATTGTGTTTTTGATTTTTTGATTTTGTGTCTTTGGAACGATTTCTATCTTTAATTTGTGTATTGATGATGTCCTTATTATTTATTTTTCTCCGACTATATGTTTTTTTTCTCTTCTGTTAACTTTTGTAAGGTGTCCTTGGGTGTCCAGAAAGGCGCCAGCAAATAAAATTTATTATTATTATTGTTATTATTACGGAAAGCAGCCGTAGTCAGGATTGAACGTGGCTGTCTGGCGTTGTAAGGCAGCAACTCTACTGCTGCGGCATTGTTCCACCCCAAAGTATACCTGAGGAAACCCATGCTGTCACAGGAAGAACATGCAAACTCCACACAGATAGAAACAGAGAACAAGAATGAACCCAGAATTCTGGTGCTGTGAGGCAACAGCTCTACAAGCTGCACCATTGTGCCACCCTATCTACATTTTCAAACTGTCACATGCATACTGTGACATTTAACCAATTCAGAATATTTAATATTTTCACTGAGATCCATTGTACTCAGTTATGTTATGTGCTACTGCAGTTGTGCAAAATGGGAACTATTCAGAACTGACCAGGCAGCTCAAAATGGACATTGATGAAGTGCTGAGGGCTATTAGCAGAACACCATTACATTATGATCTGGCACACCCTGCACTCTCCTGTTACCATCAATATCCTGGAGATACAAGGAACTGCTAATTCTGTAATCTTGAGCGGAACACAAAGTGCTGGAGTAATCTGAGAGTCAGGTAGCATCTGCAGAGGGAAAGGATAGGCAACATTTTGGGTTGGGACCATTCTTCAGACTGAAGAAAGATCCAAAACATAAACTTCACCTATCCATTCTCTCCACGGATGCTGTCTGTCCTGCAAAATTACTCTGGCACTTTGCGTTCTGGCCATCGATATCCTGATGGTGATCAATGAATAAAACCTCGACTTGATGAGCCCATGTTGGGAGGCCGGAGGCTTAGGTTCCTGCAAGGCTGCCTCACCTCCTGGAACTTTGAGGTCTTTTCACCATTTACAAGGTTCTTTCTAAATATGGTTACACATGAGGACTGTGACGGGCCATTCTTCATTTGTCTGGATGAACACAGAGGCAACAGCATTCAAGAATCTCAACCCCACTCCATTGGCAGACCACCAATCGCATGAATATTTATTTATTTCATAACTTGTTGACAGGAAGCAAGGTATATGGGATGCAGGTAAATTTTGCTGAGATAAAAACCCACCCATGATCTTAATGAATGATGGAGCAAGCTCAAAGGACAATAGCCTACTGATTTAATGGCTCAATGGTTCAATGTTCAATGGTGTTTTATTTGTCACATGCAATTGTTCAGTGAAATTCTTTTTGCATATTTACATATGCAAGTGCTGCCATGTTTTGGCACCATTTCCAAAGTGCAAAGTCTGTTCCATCCACATGCTCGCAATACTGGTGCAGTTCCTGATGTAAAGCACTTTGGTGTCAATGCGAGTTGACTTAAAACTTGCTATATAAATAAAACTTACTTACTACTTACTGATCCCGGTAAGCACCAGGCTCCTGCAGGGCATTCCTCCATCGCCCTCAACGGGCTCAGCTAACAAACCGGTGATCCTCTCCTCCACTGATCCATCGGGTGGTTCCGTGTCCGCTGAGCCTTTGGATCTTGCTACCACTTCTTATGTTCTGCTATCTCATTGATAGCTATTCTGAGGGCATTCACAAATCAATGAGCTCTATATCAAAAAAAGGGCAAGGGCAGCAAGTTCATGGGAACACCGCCACCAACAGGTCCCCTTCCCAGTTGCATACGCTCCATACAGATATATGTTGATCCTTTGTCATCATTTCCTCTAAAGCCTGGAATTCCTTCCCCAACAGTGAGCTTGCAATGGTTCAAGAAAGTGATGCACCCGCTACATTCTTAGGAACAATCCAGGATGGGAAATAGATGCTGGCTTTGCCAATAATCATTGAAAAATGGTTTCAGAATGAATTGCTATCACAATTTATTCATTGAGGACAAGTTGGAATAAGACACACTTCAGTCACATTGTAAGCTGGAAAGAGTGCGTAGTAGATTTACAAGGATATTGCCAGGACTGCACTATATTGGAAAGGTTGTGCAGGCTAGTTCATTATTCCCTGGAGTGAAGGGGCTTGAGGGGTTGATTTGTAGAGGTGTGTAAAATTATGAGGGGAACAGATGGGGTGAATGCACATAGACTTTTCTCCAAGGTAGGAGAATCAAGGAATAGAGGGCATAGGTTTATTGTCTGCTCATCCTTCAGTATGATTATGCCTGATCTTATATTAATGAGTTATGCATTTATATCACCTCTGATGAATTGATATCACTCACAGTGGGGAAGCTAAGGGTTAATCTGCCGATTACTGCTAAAATCATTAGAAGAATCAGCAATCAGAATTCCAGAAGCTAACTGTTAATTACAGATGTGGAAAAGCTGCTTTACACCCTGCTTAACGGTGATTTATTGTGGGATGCTGAGAATACAGAATATTTAGCCTTCTGAGTGGAAATCTTCAAGGTTCTTTTTGAAGATTGCAATTTAGATTTATTGTACAACATTTACTTGAAAGGTAATCCCATGATGGAAGTCTTACTTTTATGCACACATTATCCAATAGAAAAGGATCCCAGCTATGACATTAACATTAATGTTTTAATGTTGAACATTATATTTGTGCGTAAAGCAGTAACCGACCCAAATCAAAAGAACCTTGCTTGTAAATTCATTATTAATCTAACTAATTAAAGTTGTCCTACTAATACCTCAGGCAAAGTCATACTAAGGTGCAAGCTATAAAACTTTTTAATTGAAAGGTTTTTTTTTCAAAATAATATTAAAATGTTATAAGCACAATGAAGTATTTATTATTTAGTTGCTATTTCTTCCAATGCATATAATTTGACTAACAAAACTAATTTAGAAGTTGTGCATATATGATAAAATGCATTCATGCAGTTTAATTTTGGTTACTCTTTTACTGTTGACCCAAACTGTTTTAACTAAATGGAAAAACATAAATATTAAATCAGTAATGCAATGGTCATTAAAAAGACTTAAAAATATGTTTATATTCCCATGTAATTTATATATTTATGTATTTGGATGAATTTGATTCATTAGAAATTAAAAGCATTCAAATTCAAGTTTGCATTAAGAAAAATGACAACCACGATAGGCAGGCCATTCAATTGTAGCAATAGCTTGAAGATGGGCAATTTCCAGTTATACCCAGGTCCTTTATCATAAATTTTTAAAAACAACATTTTCCAGTCTTATACAAAATTGAGTTTTCTACTTAACTATAAAATTTAATGCTTGCCTTTCTGAAAAACCCCTATCCACACTTGCAACTAAGTGTTGACTCTTAGTTCAGTGGTGAGACCCCTAAGGCACAACACGGCCTTCAGTTTGAAAGATTCCATCAATGTGCCCATCTGTGTACCTATTGTGTTGGAAAGAACAGCAGATGCTGGTTTAAATCCAAAGTAGACACAAAATGCTTGAGTGACAGTCTGAAGAAGGGTCTCGACCAGAAACGTCACCTATTCCTTCACTCCAGAGATGCTGCCTGTCCCGCTGAGTTACTCCACTATTTTGTGTCTACCTATCTGTGTGCCAATCTGTCTCTCTGTGTCTTTGCCTGGAGGCGGGTGTTTGAAGGAAATCAATACAGAACTATCCACCTCAAGAAACTGCTGAGAAAATGTTGACAGCAGATGTCAAAGCTTTCAAAATATACTAAAAGATTCTGAATTTTCAAAACATATTAAAAATTTCTGAAATCACTTAAATAATCACAAATATTAATATGTTTGAAATAATTAAAACACAAAAACAAATGAACTCAAATGAAATAAAACCTAAAATTGCTGAGATTTATTTTAATCCCCTTGTAAATGTTCTCCTCCATTGAAATCTTAGGAGGGGGAATCCCGGTTCCGTTTTGATAGTGAAGGGCCTTTGAGTGATTTCCCCTGTGTAAATAAAATAAGTAGTTGGTACCTCACATGAGATAAATACAGCATCAGAGCACATTAGAAAAATCGGTGCTGAACAGCCAGCAAGTTTCTGAGTTTAGTTTTCATGCATAGAAATCTTGAACTTGCTGGCAGTTATGTAGGAAACACTAATGGTTCAATGGTACAATTTAATGAAATGAACAGTGAAATTATTTTTTGCATACAGCTCAGTAACAATATTCGTTGGGGCGGCACGGTGGTTCAGCGGCAGAGTTGCTGCCTTACTGCGCTTGCAGCGTGAGAGGCCCGGGTTCACTCCTGACTACGGGTGCTGTCTGAATGGAGTTTGTATATTTTCCCGTGACTTGCGTGGATTATCTCCAAGATCTTCGGTTTCCTCCCACACTCCAAAGATGTGCAGGTTTGTAGGTTGATTGGCTTGGTATGAATGTAAAATTGTCCTTAGTGTGTGTAGGATAGTGTTAATGTGCGGGAATCACTGGTCGGTGCGGACTAAACTAAACTTAAACTAAACTAAACTAAACTAAGCATAAGCACAACAATATTTAAGTGCAAGAGTGTAAAATAATGCTTATGTACAAAATTGTAAGATATCAGATTACATTGAGATAGTATATATGAGTCGCCATGTTTCTAACGCTATCTACATAAACCCCGGGCATTTCCTCACAAAATACAGCCTGTGAAGGACCTATTGAAATATGCCTCGAGAAAATTGACTCTCAGTGAGTTACCTTATATATTTAAAATGCAGCAGTTTACTTTGTCTAACGATAAATTATTGTTTTAGGTGACCCTCAAAAATGGGAACAAACATTGCATAACCCTGTAATGTTAAGAAATTCTGTTTTGTAGTATTGCCATTAAAACACAAAAACTATTTGCCAAATATATAAGACTTGTTTCTGTAATAAATTGCTGGTACAATGTGTGCATTCCACTTTAGTTTCAAGCAGGATCTTCAGTATTCTACTGTAATTAAAAATATTTAAAATATTTTGATAATAGCACAGTGTATCTTTCACAACTAATGGTTTCCTGTATTAGAAATTGTGGCTTTTTAACACTTATCTGCTAATGAATAAAATGTGGTCTTATTTAATAGTATTCATCCTATTAAACCAATCAATATTATACTCAGTGACAATAATATATACAATGGCCTAGATTCATTATTGTATTTTAGGCAAGATTCAATCTTTAGCCTCCTACCTTTCCATTGTGTAACACATTTGCTAAACCCATTCCATAAATATTTAATCAGCTATTAAAAATAAGAATGAATTATTTATCTTCCATTGAATCCTGCAGCTGAAGCAAGTAAAAAGAGGTTTATACTGTAAATTGTAGGGCTCAGCATTTATCCGAGGTGATTGAACAGAAAGAATAAGTTGCCGATAATCCGATATGCTCAACCACATCCTTTCAAATGGCAGTTGAACCCAGTGCACTTTCAAATATTTTATCGAGAAAACAAAATCTTTTCAAATAATTCAAAGAGGAACAATTATGCCACTGAGAAGTGACTCTCTGGCATACATTCTGTAAAGTTAGCAAAAATTCAGCACATGTGCATATATAAATATAAATGTTGATTTTCAATACATTGCACATGCAAACTTTTATGTTCTGCAAATTTGTCAGCCTAGGTTGAATGCAAATGTCAAACTAATTGCAAACTGAATAATAAAAACTACTGCTGAATGCAGACTTGCTAGTTCATTCTTTGCACACCAGTTATAATATTCTCCTGTTTGCTTTGGCAAGAAATTCCAGAACATGGCAAAAAGCTTATTTGTACTACACAATAGAATTTCATGCGAAGCCAAATCCCAAATGTGATCAGAATAACCACTTACTTGAAAGAATAACTGTTTCTCTCTCCACATATCCTGGATGACCTGCTATGTATTCACAGGATTTTCCCATCTCAGCATGGCGGTGAAGCAGAAGAGTAGCATCAAAGACCCGGTATGATCCCAACTAAGGGTGCTGTCTGTATGGAGTTTGTACGTTCTCCCCGTGAACACGTGGGTTTCCCCTGAAGTCTCTGGTTTTCTCCCACATTTCAAAGACGTACAGGTTTGTAGGTAAATTGGCTTTGATAAAAACTGTAAAAAGGTGCCTAGTGTGTAGGATAGAGCTGGTGTACGGGGATTGCTGGTTGGCGTGGACTCGGTGGGTCGAAGGGCCTGTTTCTGAGCAATATTTCTAAACTAAACTAAATTAATTTCAGATTGTTTGTTTACATCTGCAATATTTTGCTTTGGATGAGTGTGGAGGTGCCTGGACTAGCATGATATGTGAAGCATGTAATGAAAGGCACTTCTGCTAAATGGGACTCATACATAGTACAATCCGTACACAGCAGCAGGCTTCACAAACAAGGCCTGATTCATCACAACAAAGGAATTTGTCAGTGCAGAGCTGTTAAAATGGCAAATCTGACAGGAGTATATCAAAGTCTACATGCGTTATTGTTCTTGGAGCTAGTTTGGGGTAGAATGGAAGAGCTTTTTAGACGTAGCAACTGAGAAATGTGTAGGAAAGAACTGCAGATACTGGTTTATACCGAATTATATATTCCAGTCTGAAGAAGGGTTCCAACCTGAAACATCACCTATTATTTTTCTCCTGACACTCTAAGTTACTCCAGCATTTTGTGTCTATCTTGGGAAGAAGAGTTTGTGTTTTCAGGTGAGTTTAATGTAGATCATGTTTTATAAAATGAGCAAAACGAAGATGGAAATGCAGTAATTTCCTTGAAACAGTTAAGGGCCTGTCCCACTGTATGAGGTAATTCAAGAGTTCTCCTGTGTTTCCCCCTGATTTGAACTCGGAGAATGTCCGTAGCGGGTCCGTAGGAGTTCATGGATGTATCGTAGCGGCTCGTACGAGTAAAAAGTAACAATTTTTTTCATCATAAGTATTTTCTTACTGATGGACATTTTTCGCGGTGTTGAAAAAATGTCACGAGTTTACTGGATTTCCTGAGTACCTACCGTTACTCGTACGACCCGCTACTGACATTCGCCGAGTTTGAATCTGGGGAAAACTCAGGAGAACTCTTGAATTACCTCGTTCAGTGGGACAGGCCCTTTACCTTCATGAAATTCAGCAATATGAGACTGCCACAGTCATCACAGTTTTGCACAGTTTTGAAGTAGCAAGAAACAAGATACTTGAGTCCCACAACAGGAAATAAAACAGATTTAATTACTTTTAATCAGAAAGTTCTGAGCTTTCACTAAAAACATCATTTTATTAAAGTATTGTTCAAGGTGCAATATCTGTGTACCCAAGATAACAAAATTAACCATTCGCAGATATCATACTTCTTCCCAAATCAATAAACAAAGAGACAGAGCATGGGATTTAATTACACAAATTTCCAGCAGTGTAGAAACTGAGACAGGCACCAAGGTCCTTGCATTTTATTAAAGGCACGACAGAGTGCAGGTGAGGCTCAAAATAGCTGAAGAACCTAGCACAGCAGTGGCTGTCACAAATGGTAAACTAATCTTAATGGCAGGGTCACATTTGCGGATTGCATACATACACAGTCTGACTAACTGGAGGGATTAGAAGAAGCAGCTCTGTTGGTTTACAGATTCAAATCTTTAAAGACAGAACGACCAGTGTGTTATAGGTGTTAAAAATGTCTGCAAGATACTTGGCCTTAGAAATAGGGTAATAGAGTGCAACATCAAGAAATATATTGGCTTAGATATTTATCTGGGAAACAAGCCTCCAGGCCATTGTTTCACCTGGCAAGAAGTTGCAACAGGCTAAAAAACAAGTTGAGATAAAGGGTATCATTTTCAAGCCCAGCAATTTATCATCATCTATAATGTATTGCCTGAAAGAAAAGCAAAGGAGGTTTGGTAGCAAATTGCAAAAATGGATTGGATTAGTAGCTGGTGCTTGATGGTTGGCATAAATCAGATGGGTTGAAGAACATTTTTTGTGCTGAGTGACTCAATGATTTAAAAGAATAGACTCTAGACAATAGACAAAAGGTGCAGGAGTAGGTCATTCGGCACTTCGAGCCAGAACCGCATTGCAATGTGATCATGGCTGATCATCCACAGTAAGCTCCCCGCTACTGCCTTTGCCCCATATCCCTTGACTCCATTATCTTTAAGAGCTCTATCTAACTCTCTCTTGAAAGCATCCAGAGAATTGGCTTTCACTGCCTTCTGAGGCAGAGAACTCCACAGATTCACAACTCTCTTGGTGAAAAAGGTTTTCCTCATCTCTATTCTAAATGGCATACCCCTTGATCTTAAACTGTAGCCCTGGTTTAAGACTGTCCCAACATTGGGAACAGGTTTCCAGCCTCTGGTGTGTCCAATGCCTTAATAATCTTATATGTTTCAATAAGATCCCTTCTCATCCTCCTAAATTCCAGTGTATACAAGCCCAGTCGCTCCATTCTGTCAACATATAACAGTCCCGCCATCCCGGGAATTAACCTCGTAAATTACCCTTCAGTAGCAAGAATGTCCTCCCTCAAATTTGGAGACCAAAACTTAAAGCCAAAGCCAAAGTCAAAGTCAAAGTCAAAGTCAAAGTCAAAGTCAAAGTCAAAGTCAAATTTATTCGTCACATGCACCAACAGACACAGTGAAATTAATTTTCCAGCAGCGATACACTTAAAAAGAATACACAATACACAATAGCGTTCAACACAAACAGCCACCACAGCATTCTTCACTGTGTTGGAAGGTAACAAAGTTCAGCCAGTCTTCTACCCCCATTCATCCATGGTCGGGGCCATAAACCCTCCGTAGTCGCCGCTACGGACAGCCAGATGTACAGGCCCTTTCGTCAGGATGATCAAAACTCTGACGTCGGGACGGTCAAACACACTCCACGGCTTGGAGCGCCCGAATCACCAAGTTCCCTTCCGGAGACCGCGGCTTCAGTATGATATAGGCCGCAGGCCGGTGGTCGGAGTTCTTCTCTGGTGATCCCCGGCAAGGGATACTAGACTCTGGATGGTGAGTCCACGCCACGCCCACAGTTAGAAGCTCCGCAAACCACAGCCCCATGATGCCAATATCACCAAGCCAGCTATCGAGCACTCCTTTCTGGTGACCTCCGGCAACAGTTTGCCCCGCTCCACGAGGTAAAAGTCGACGCTGCGACCGCTGCTGAAGCTCTGGGCCCGACTCCAGGAAAGGCCGCTCCAATCCAAGCTGTTGGGCCGCGCGATGGGAGCTGGAGAAGCAACATGGAAAAATCGCCTCTCCATCAAGAAAACGACTGATAAACGGTTTCTCCCTCCCCCCCCACACAAGACATACCGAGAGACACTCACTAAAACAAATGTTTGGACACACTTCAAATGCAAACTGCACACAATTATCCAGATGTTGTTTTTAATAAGGCCCTGTAGAACTGCAGAAGGAACTCTTTGCTCCTATATTCAACTCTTCTTATTATGAAGGCCAACATGCCATTTGCTTTCTTCACTGTCTAATGCACCTGCACGAAAGGTGGACAAATTAGATAGATCTTCCAAAGAGCAGGCTGATTGCTATGTTTCTGTGTTATACACAATTCACCACAATGAATGGTTATCACCAACATTATCAATGCCTAAAATTATGCTCTTGACCTCTTTTAATATTCTAAAAAAAGTTGAACAGTATTAAGCCATACTTGGTGTAGAGCACAAAGTGCAGAGTAACTCAACATGTCAGGCAGCATCTCTGAAAGGCATTGCTAGGTGACATTTCAGGAAGACACTTTTTTTAGACTGTTTAAGTCTGAATAAGAGTCCAGCCCTCCATTTTCTCCAGTGATGCTGCTTAACATGTCGTCTATTGTCTATTGACCCTGTATGGCTATTCCAATGCAAAGGATTGCAAGAGGTTACACAGTGTGGTGCACACAGCCAAGTCCACCATGATCCTACCTACCATTGAAAATGTTTACATGAGGCACTGCCTCAAGATGGCAGCACCTATCATGTAGGACTCTCATTATCTAGCCTCTTCTCACTGATACCATCAGGCAGGTGGTACAGAAGCCTGAAGTTGCAAAGCACCAAGGTCAGGAACAGCTACTTTCCTATAACAATCAGGTTTCTGAACCAAACTACTCATCTCTTATCCTACCTCGGTAATGGAACACTATGGACTACCTCCTACACTACCGATGACTTGCTTTCTGAAAGTGTATTTTTGCACTAATGTCGTGTTTTCTACACAGGCCTTTTTTTTCACTTTCTTGTAACATTTATGTGTAATTTATGTATAAATTATGTGTTTGTATTTTGTCTATGTGCCTGTGATGCTGCTGCAAGAAAGATTTTCATTGTACCTGTGCCTCACAGTACTTGTGCATATGACAATAAATCAACTTTACTTTTCTTGATGACGTGACTTGCAATCACACCACTTGCAATATGTCACATTGGCCTAATAAGTGTCTGGTCAGATGTCACAGTGCACTGGTAAATTCGATGAGAAAGAATACTCAACAGAAGCTAAACATGCAAATAAAAATATAGGAGAACTTTATTTTCATCCTCTCAAGCTAGCACAAAACAAAAAAACTTTGAGCAATGGTTGTCATAGAATCATCAAGTAAATAGTTTGATAATTGAAGGGCCTGGATGACTATTTTGACTGTCCTTCTCTCATCTAAATAGTACTAGACTAATTGGGAACTATTGGGTACCAGCTTCACATGGGAGGGCTGGTCGCCCAATGCAATATTCCACCTCTCCACCAATTCCAATATTGGTGGCTAGCGAGGGGGGGGGGGGGGGGGGGGGGGGGGGGGGGGGGGGCTCTGGAACGCTAGTATGGGGTGTTGTGGGTTGAAGGGACTGGTTTACAGAGGGCTAGTATGGACACTGTGGGCCGAATGGATTTTTGGGCTCAGTCACTCAAGCCTGGTGTGCTGGCAGCTCACTCACTCACGGCTGGTGGGCTGGCAGTTGACTCGCGGCTATTCCTTGAAATTCCATTTCAAGCAGGGTGCAAGGCCACCAAATTCAAGTGCGGTTTCATACCACTTCAAGCAGAGTTCAAGGCCACCAAATTCAAGTTCCATTTCATGCCACTTCAAGCAGGATGCAAGGCCATCAAATTCAAGTGCAGTTTCATGCCACTTCAAGCAGGATGCAAGGCCACCAAATTCAAGTGCAGTTTCATGCCACTTCAAGCAGGGTGCAAGGCCACCAAATTCAAGTGCAGTTTCATGCCACTTCAAGCAGGGTGCAAGGCCACCAAATTCAAGTGCAGTTTCATGCCACTTCAAGCAGGGTGCAATGCCACCAAATTCAAGTGCAGTTTCGTACCATTTCAAGCAGGGTGAAAGGCCACCAAATTCAAGTGCAGTTTCATGCCATTTCAAGCAGGGTGCAAGGCCACCAAACTCAAGTGCAGTTTCATGCCACTTCAAGCAGGGTGCAAGGCCACCAGGTCAAGTGGTTTCATGCCACTTCAAGCAGGGTGCAAGGCCACCGATGAAAGAGAGTCATGACCTCTCCCACCCCCATCTTGCAGAGACTGAGCCACGCCACACTTCCGGGTTTTATATCATTTGTATAATTCTGATGATATATTGAACCGAGTAGTGCCAGCAATGGCTGCCTCGCCAACAGTTTGTCTGTCCCTTCCTTCTTTGTTGATTGTTTGTATGTGTTAAATGCACGTGTTTAATGTTCATTAGCTTGTTTTACGTGGGGTGATGTGGGGGGAGTTGCGGGAGTATTTTTTGAATATCTTACCTCGACGGAGATGTGATTGTTTTTCCGTATCGTATCTCTGTCCGCACTATGGCCTAACATCAAGGAGTTGGCAGTCTATGCTGGTGACCAACTTCAAGAGTTCCAGCTCGGGAGCCTGCGGAATTACCATCACGGAGCTCGCAGTCTCTGGTTAGAGAACAACTTCTGGAACTCCAAGCTGCAGGAGCTTCGATCGCCCTAACGTGGGGGCATCGATCGCCGGCTGTGGGAGTTCCAAAAAGATGGTTCGACTGCCCCGACCGCGGGAGATTAAAGAGTAAGAAGATTAGAATTTATTGCCTTCCATCACAGTGAAGAATGTGGGGAATCCACTGTGGTGGATGGTTATGTTAACTTTTTTGTAGTTGTGGGTCTTGTTGCTTTTTTTTAGTATTGCTGTATGGTGTTTCGCATATCACTGTACGTTAATTGGTACATGTGACAATATGTACCAACCTTTGAATATTGTTCTTCTTCTTCAAACTTTGCATTTCAGTACAAGTTCCTGGCATAATTTTTGCTGAAGACATAACTTAATTTTAGTTTAGTTTCGGGATATAGCATGGAACCGTCCCTTCAGCCCACCATGTCCATGCAGACCAGCAACACCCGCATATTAACACTATCCTACAATTTGAAATTATACCAAACCAATTAATCTACAAACCTTTGGAGTGTGGGAGGAAACCAGAGATCCCGGAGAAACAAACTACGTACAGACTGCACCCCTAGTCAGGGTCAAACCCGGGTTCTGGTGCTGTAAGACAGCAATTCAACTGCTGCACCACCAAGCTGCCCTCTGCTCTCTGCAAATGTTCCGTGATTTATCCCTGAGTGGGAGTTGGGAGTAGTTCCCCTTCAGTCACTTAATTAAAAGCCTTTGGCTCCATATGTGAACTCAGTTGCCACTCACATTCTTCCCTCACCAAAGTGGAGGGGAGAATGTGAGTTTGTGGATGTGACCTTGACATTAGTTAAAGTTCTTTTCCAAGCTTTCACAATTTTTGGCATTTGTAATTTAGGGCCTGAGCACACAACCAAAAGATTTAAAAAAATGAAAAGTGTGAGGAAAAGAGTCTTTATCAACAAGAGTAATTTCCCCAGGTTACACAAAAAAGCTGGAGAAACTCAGCGGGTGCAGCGGCATCTATGGAGCGAAGGAAATAGGCAACGTTTCGGGCCGAAACCCTTCTTCAGACTGATCGGGGGCCAAATAGGCAACGTTTCGGGCCGAAACCCTTCTTCAGACTGATCGGGGGCTGCACCCGCTGAGTTTCTCCAGCTTTTTTGTGTAACCTTCGATTCTCCAGCATCTGCAGTTCCTTCTTAAACAGAGTAATTTCCCCAAATTGATGTTTTGCTTGGTTACATTTCCCATCACTTTTCTTGCCAGCATGAGAACAGGACCAATTCACAATACATGAACTATAGGCTGAACTTGAAAGTTTCACCCCCACCAGAGGACAATTTTCATGCCATCATAACCCATCTGAATCTGAAAGGAAGGGAATGCCATGCCATCATAATAACCAACAGCAATCATACTTCCGCATAGATTTATTCAAACTGCAAAAGGGAACTGCAAAATCTCGCAATGCAACTTCTGCTATCAGGCAAACAGTCTTGTTGGGATTTATAAAAGATTGCAGCGATCTCCAAACAATTAAAGGACAATGCATCTATTAGCTGCTAAAATGTGGGGATTTTTAAAAAAAAATTACAATTATAGAAAATGTATTTTCATGCCCAGAACAGCCCCATAGCCAAGACATACATGATTTCTATTATTATTTTTACCCTTACACAATCAGTTCTAGTTACGGTGGATTGCACCAAATAAGATGCTATTAATTGGCTTTATTCAAATTCCAGGCATGATGAAAACTTTTAGTATTTTATAACATTTTGCTCTTGGCATTATAGTTTTACTGCCTACAGTCAATATTATCAAAGTAAGTAAATTTGTTTATACCTTAGTTAGCTGTGAGTCTATAAAACACGTTATTTGTTGTTCCCACTTCTTCATGTCTGTTGTTCATACCCATTATTAGGACATTGTCTGGTTAAAGCAATTTGTTTTAATCAAGGGTTGTTTGAACATTTTTAGAAATCAATTAGCCAAACGCGATAGTACATTGTCTGCTTAAAGCAGTTTGTTTAAATCAAGAATTGTTTGAATACATTTAGAAAACAATTTGCCAAATAAAAAAGTTTAGAATGAAGGCGCTTCAAATCTCTTGGTTTGGATCCCACAAATAATCGCTGATTCAGTGCAGAGGCAAAATATTTGAGTAACTCTTTGGAGAGAAGGAATGGATGATGTTTCGGGCCGAAGTCCTTCTTCAGGCTAAGTGTCTGAAACTTTGTATCTGAGTTTTCGACATTGACAAAAACCAAATTTAACCCTTGTGTTTCTTTTACACTATTGAGACTTTAGACTTTAGAGATACAGCGTGAAAACATGCTCTCCAGCATGCCAAGTTGCAACTGACCAGCGATCACCCAGTACACTATCATAACCTACACACTAGGGAAAGTGTATACTTTTTTTTAATGCTAATTAACCACCAACTTTGGAGTGTGGGAGGAACCCAGAGCACCCGGGGAAAACCCATGCAGTCACAAGGAGAATGTACAAACTTCATATAGACAGCTCCTGCAGTCATGATTGAACCATGGTTTCTGGGGCTGTAAGGTAGCAGCTCCATTGCTACTCCACAGTGCCACTCTTAAACTTCCTTTCAAAACTTTTCTGAAAAAAACATTAAACTTCATCTCTCCATCATAATCCTCTTTCCTGCCTGTCTATGATAATATAATATTTGCATTTAAAGAGACACACCTAGGATTGCCCAAGAATGTACATACCTTTTTTAAGGACTATCAGTTCCATTGAAAAAACTACTAAACGCACCTGAAAGTGGCTAGAGTAAAGGGCCTGTGACATTTTAGGTGACAGCCTAAAAAGAGGTTGTCGCTTTGCAGGTCGTGACGCAGCGTGAGGCATGTAGTGACGCGCGGTTACACGCGGTGTCTCCCTGCCGCCCCAGGATTTTGGAATGTTCAAAATCCTCGCGCCGCATCTGCGTGTCTTATCATGTCATGCATCCTTTCGCACGATGATGTACAGGTGACACGCGGTGATTCGTGGTGACGCATGGTGATGCACAGTCATTGCCTATGCTTATTTATTTTGCGTCACCGTGCATCACCACGCGTCACCCGTACGTCGTCGTGCGTCATGACGCATCAAGATGCGTCGCAGCGCGTCCCCTTTTATAGCTGGTTAATCAAATGATGTCATGCGTCCCAGATGACGCAACCCGTCGTATCTTGCCGCATCGTGTCGTGGATGGATGTACTTTGACGCCGCTTGAAGTCTGGGACATCACAGGTGCTGTCCTATGATGCCCTATGCTGTCGCATGCTGTCCTATTGTGAAGCGCGCCCTGTCCAATGATGACGCATGATGACGCGGAGTGACGTACCTTGACGCAGCTATGTCGCATCATATCGTACTACCTGACGGCCGGGCATCAGTCACTGATGGCCGTCGTCGCCCATAAAATCGCAAAGTGGGACAGGCTCTTAAATTTCCTTAAAATGTCTTAATTTCTAGTAGAGAAGCTGCCTAACCTCCAAAACAATACTCAGCCTGAAAGCAGTCAGTGATGTAGATTTTAGGTGGGAGAGTAATAGTAATCCAAATCCTTAGTGTCATTTGAACTAAAATATAGCAAGTAGATAATAGTGCTTTCAAGGTGAACGCTGAGGCAGAGAATGAAATTGGGTTCTATTCAGTGGAAAGGGATTAATGGTTTCAGAAAGGGAAAGTGAAACGTGAAAGTAAAACTATTGGCAGAGCACTTTAGGGAAGTGGTGACTGGATTCAAAATCCACTTTGCAAGTTTTAGCGCTGTAATTTTGTTAGAGTGTCTATTACTTACTATTTCAGTACAACTTTAAGAAAATAGAAAATTTTACACTGACCAGCTTTCAATATGCCGCTGACATTTTCTCTACTCTGTCCCTTTTTCTGAAGGTAAGACAAGGTAGAATTGATGATTTTTCTTGGTCCACTGGTACCTTGCTCAGTGTATGACCCAGACAGAAGACGCTTGCTTCATCATGTATGTGCAGTCAATAAATAGCGATCTAACCCTATAGCCCCTTCCAGCACAAGCCTTGTAGCCAACATAGCTCTTCGACAATGTATGTGTTCTTTTTTGTCACCACTACCATTGTTAAATAAAACAATTACAGAATCCTTGGGATGAAATTATCTTTCCACTTCTCAGCTCTAATTATTCTATTATTTACTTTAAAACCACGTCCTACAGGGTTTTACCCTTGTGCTGAGGGAAACAAAAGATTATTCTGATTTAATTTCACACCACATACAACTCAATTACATCTTCTCACCACCTCCTCTATTCCCCAAAAAATAGGTTTAGCTTATTTAACCTTTCCATACAGCTGCAATTTTCCAGTCCTCTAAAATCCCCTCTGCACCATTCCCATTACAATCACTTTCTTACTCCAATGAGATAACCATAACTTTAAGAAGTACTCAAGCTGTGGCCCAGATAGTTTTGTGCACTGTTCCAGCATGTTCCTACTCTATTATTCCATGGTTTGGCTAAACACGGAAATCACCCTCGTGCCCTGAAATCACTTGTCGTCTATTAAAGATCAGTGGATTTACATTCAAAGGTCCTTTGTTCCTTGACATTGCTATAACCCTGCTATATATTTCATATTTCGTAGAGCCATAAAATCACAGTCATGGAGTCACACAGCGTGGAAATAGCTCATCGGCCCAACTTGACCACTCCAACCAACATGTCCCATCTACACTAGTCCCACTAGTTTGGCCCATATCCCACTGAACCTGTCCTATCCATGTAGCTATCTTAGCACCATTTCTAAAGTCCTTCTTAAACGCTTCTTAAATGTTGTATTTGTGTTTCCTTGCCTTCTTGCACCTCCCCAATGCATTACCTCACATTGTGTTGTGTTACATTTCCTTTCCCATTTTTCTGCTCAACTGACCAGACATTTTGCATCATCCTGTTTTCCAGCATTTACTTGAATGGGATTAAGGACATAGTCAATGTTGCCTAATATCCCATTCCTTGGCTGAAAAACAGCCTGGGATATATTCCATCCAGGCCTGGTGGTTAATTTACTTTCAAATATGCCAAAGTCCTCACAGCATCTTCTTTTACTTTGTATCAAACATGCAATATTTCACACTAGTTGAGCATGAGCAACTCTTCACCATGAGGACAGCAGGAAAATGTTTATTATAGACCTTGCCCATCTTCACTGCTTCCACAGACACGGTTGACTCTTGGTGCTTGCTCTATACGTACTTCTAAAGCATCCCTTGATTGTTTTTGGTTTATTATTTTAATTGCCAAAATCTTCTTCAGCCTTCTCATTTTTTGGGGAGATGGGGAGAGAGAGCAGTGTTGCGGGGTATGGATGAGACCCGGGTGCGAGCCTCATCTATGGTGGCGGAGGGGAATCCCCGTTCCCTGAAGAATGAGGACATTTTCGATGCCCTGGTGTGGAACGTCTCATCCTGGGAACAGATGCGGTGTAGGTGGAGGAATTGGGAGTAGGGGATGGAGTCTTTACAGGGGGCAGGGTGGGAAGACGTGTAGTCCAGAGAGCCATGTGAGTCAGTTGGTTAGTAGTGTACCTTCGATCTTCCAGCATCTGCAGATCCTTCTTGAACATTAAGATGTTTGCATTTAAGCTTTCCTTTTTTACTTATCTTATCCATTATGCACCTTGCCATCCAAGGGAACTCCAGATGTTGTAGATCGACTTTTGTTTTTTGTTGGGAACATATTTATACTAGAATCTCCCTCAGGAGCTCCAAGCCCATTGCCTCAAGACCTTGAAGTTTCTGATTCCAGTCATCCTGGTAACATTGCCCTTACAGCAATCAAGAATCATCATTCCTACTTTATCTTCATCCTACTCCATTACCATGACAAATCCAATTAGATTGTGATAATTAAAATGCAAGTGTTCCCAAAGGGACACTTCCACCTGCCATTTTTATTCCTGAAATTAAATCTTGGAATTGAGTCCCTACTTGAAAGGTTCTTATGAATGCATATTAGGTATTTTGTTCCCTCTGTACTTTTTGCATTGTGTGTATCCCAGTTAATTTGAGATATTCCACTATTATAGTGTAGAAAGGAACAGCAGATACTTGTTTAAACCAAAGATAGATACAAAATGCTGGAGTAACTCAGTGGAACAGGCAGCATCTCTGGAGAGAAGGAATTGGTAATGTTTCGGGTCAAGACACTTCTTCAGACTGAAGGATCTCGACCCAAAACATCACCCATTCCTTCGTTCCAGAGATGCTGCTTGTCCTACGGAGTTACTCCAGCACTTTATGTCTATCCCACTATTCCTGTCCAAATGGGTTTTTTTTTTAAACCCTGTACCCAAAAAGCCAAGGATTACTGGATTATTAGAACTCTGAGCTCCCATGGATTTTGAAGAAATAGCAGCAAAGAGAAGCAGGAAAAAGCAGTGATTGGCTCTAGCCTGAGTGGGAGGAGAGTTAGAAGTGAGTCAGAGGGGAAAAAACAGTTTAACACTGAGGAATTTGGTTTGTAAATTGGTAAATTGGTAAATTATGCAATTTATCAGTCAATATAAGCAAGACAGCTCTTAGGGAGCGGCAGTGAGGGAAGTGCCTTGTGAGTAAAGTGTAAGTCTTTGGCTCATGAGTCTTCGGCGAGGAGGCTGAAGAGTGGAGGCTACGCATAAAGCTTGAGAGGACGGAAAGAGGTGAACACATGTCGGGGCAGATGAGACAGCGTGAGGCGTGCAGAATGTGGGAGCCCAGGGACACAGATGGAGCCTCTGGCTGTTACAACTGTGGCAAGTGATTCAAGCTTCAGCTCCTAAAGGACCATGTTGGGGCACTGGAGAAGCAACTGGATGACCTCAGGGCCATCCGGGAAAACTACTGAGGTAGTCACGCCGAGTATATGGGAAGAACCAAGATGTGTGGCGGAGAGAAAGGGTGGAAATCATGGAGTGCAGAAGACTCAGGTGGCTGTGCCTATTGAAAACTGGTTCTGTGGCAGCAGACGAGATGTGAGGATGGTCTGTTGCCTCCCTGGTGCCAGGGTTCAGGATGTCACAAGCCGAATTCAGAACATCCTCGAAAGAGAAGGTGAACAGTCAGCAGTAGTTGTGACTGTAGGCACAAATAACATTGGGACAAAGAGGAAGGAGGTTCTCCAACATGACTTCAGAGAGTTGTGAAGAAGATTGAAATGCCTGGATAGCTTCCAGTACCTCATGCTAGTGAGGACAGGAGCAGGGAGATGGGGGATCTGAATGTGTCAATCATTGGACAAAGTCAGCATGGATTTATGAAGGGTAAATCATGTCTGACAAATCTTATAGATTTTTTCGAGGATGTAACTAGTAGAATAAGGGAGAACCAGTGGATGTGTTATATCTGGACTTTCAGAAGGCTTTCGACAAGGCCCCACATAAGAGATTAGTATACAAACTTAAAGCACACGGTATTGGGAGTTTAGTATTGATATGGATAGAGAACAGGTTGGCAGACAGGAAGCAAAGAGTAGGAGTAAACGGGTCCTTTTCACAATGGCAGGCAGTGACTAGTGGGGTACCGCAAGGCTCAGTTCTGGGACCCCAGCTATTTACGATATATATTACTGATTTGGACAAGGGAATTGAATGCATCATCTCCAAGTTTGCGGATGACACGAAGCTGGGGGGCAGTGTTAGCTGTGAGGAGGCTGCAAGGTGACTTGGATAGGCTGGGTGAGTGGGCAAATGCATGGCAGATGCAGTATAATGTGGATAAATGTGAGGTTATCCACTTTGGTGGCAAAAACAGGAAAGTAGATTATTATCTGAATGGTGGCCGATTAGGAAAGGGGGAGATGCAACGAGACCTGGGTGTCATGGTACACCAGTAATTAAAAGTAGGCATGCAGGTGCAGCAAGCAGTGAAGAAGGAGAATGGTATGTTAGCATTCAGGGCAAAAGGATTTGAGTATAGGAGCAGGGAGGTTCTACTGCAGTTGTACAGGGTCTTGATGAGACCACACCTGGAGTATTGCGTACAGTTTTGGTCTCCTAATCTGAGGAAAGACATTCTTGCCATAGAGGGAGTACAGAGAAGGTTCACCAGACTGATTCCTGGGATGTCAGTACTTTCATATGAAGAAAGACCGGATAGACTCGGTTTGCACTCACTAAAATTTAGAAGATTGAGAGGGGATCTTATAGAAACTTACAAAATTCTTAAGGGGTTGGACAGGCTAGATGCAGGAAGATTGTTCCCGATGGTGGGGAAGTCCAGAACAAGGGGTCACAGTTTAAGGATAAGGGGGAAATCTTTTTGGACCGAGATGAGGAAAACCTTTTTCACACAGAGTGGTGAATCTCTGGAATTCTCTCCCGCAGAAGCTAGTTGAGGCCAGTTCATTGGCTATATTTAAGAGGGAGTTAGATGTGGCCCTTGTGGCTAAAGGGATCAGGGGGTGTGGAGAGAAGGCAGGTACAGGATACTGAGTTGGATGATCAGCTATGATCATATTGAATGGCGGTGCAGGCTCGAAGGGCCGAATGGCCTACTCCTGCACCTATTTTCTATGTTTCTATGTGTGGCTGAGGGGCTGGAGCAGGGAGCAAGGATTTAGATTTATTGGCCACTGAGATCTCTTCTGGGGTATGACCTGTACAAAAGGAGCGGGTTGCACCTTAACTGGAGGGGGACCGACATTCTGGCAGGCAGGTTTGCTAGGACTACACGTGTGGGTTTAAACTAAATAGTGGGGGGGAGAGATTGACAAATTAGGAGTATAAAGATGGAGTTGAAGGTGAAGTGACTACAGGAAAAATTACAAAAGATTCTCAAATGAACGGGCAGGAAAGCTTGAGCATGGACAACAGAGTAAGGTTAGGGCCAATTGAGAGCGGTGTGATGGGGGAAGCACAGAGGTCAAAGTGCTGTATGAATGCTCGAAGTATAAGGAATAAAGTGAACAAGCTAGAGGCTCAGTTAGAAACAGGCAAGTATGATGTTGTGGGAATTACTGAGTCATGGCTGCAAGAGGGCCAGGGCTGGGAACTGAATATTCAAGGGTATACCTCCTATCGAAAAGACAGACGGGTGGGCACAGGAGGTGGGGTTGCCTAAAAAGACCCTAATGTGTCTAATCTACAGGCCCCCAAACAGTAGCCTGGACATAGGTCGCAAGTTGAATCAGGAGTTAAAATTGGCATGCAGCAAAAGCATGCATTTGATAAGGTGCCACATAGGAGATTAGTGGGCAAAATTAGGGCACATGGTATTGGGGGTAGAGTGCTGACGGATAGAGAAGTGGTTGGCAGACAGGAAACAAAGAGTAGGGATTAACGGGTCCCTTTCAGAATGGCAGGCAGTGACTTGTGGGGTACCGCAAGGCTCAGTGCTGGAACTGCAGCTATTTACAATATACATCAATGATTTGGATGAAGGGATTCAAAGTAACATTAGCAAATTTGCAGATGACACAAGCTGAGTGGCAGCGTGAACTGTGAGGTGGATGCTATGAGAATGCATGGTGACTTGGACAGCTTAGGGGAGTGGGCAGATGCGTGGCAGATGAAATTTAATGCGGATAAATGTGAGGTTATCCACTTTGGTAGCAGAAACAGGAAGGCAGATTACTAAAATGGCGTCAAGTTGGGAAAAGGGAAAGTACAACGGGATCTGGGGGCTCCTTGTTCATCAGTCTATGAAAGTAAGCATGCAGGTACAGCAGGCAGTGAAGAAAGCAAATGGCATGTTGGCCGTTATGACAAGAGGAATCAAATATAGGAGCAAAGAGGTCCTTCTGCAGTTATACAGAGCCCAAATTAGACCACACCTGGAGTATTAGAGGGATGAGAGGTTATCTCATTGAAACATATAAGGTTGTTAAGGGTTTGGACACGCTAGAGGCAGGAAACATGTTCCCGATGTTGGGGGAGTCCAGAACCAGGGGCCACATTTTAAGAATAAGTAGTAAGTCATTGTGAACGGAGACGAGGAAACACTTTTTCTCACAGAGAGTGGTGAGTCTGTGGAATTCTCTGTCTCAGATCGCGGTGGGGGCAGGTTCTCTGGATGCTTTCAAGAGAGAGCTAGATAGGGCTCTTAAAAATAATGGAGTCAATTGATATGGGGAGAAGGCAGGAACGGGATACTGATTGGGGATGATCAGCCATGATCACATTGAATGGCGTTGCTGGCTCGAAGGGCCGAATAGCCTACTCCTGCACCTATTGGCTATTGTCTATTAATGACTACAGGTCTGCCGGACTGACCTCTGTAATCATGAAAACCCTTGAAAGACGTGCTTGCCCACCTGAAAAATATCACAACCCCCTGCCCAACCCCCTGCAGTTTGCATAACGGGCCAATAGATCAGTGGATGACGCTGTCAACCTAGGCCTGAACTTCATTCTCCAGGACCTGGACTGCCAGAGAAACTATGCAAGGATTTTGTTTGAGGATTTTAGCTCTGAATTCAACACCATTGTGCCAGAGCTACTACACTCCAAACTCTCCCAGTTGACTGTGCCTGAACCCCTCTGTCAGTGGAGCACCAACTTCCGGAAACAGCATGTGAGGCTGAAAAGTACATCTCAGACCGACTGACTCTTAGCAGAGGAGCACTGCAAGGCTGCGTACTCTTCCCGTTCCTTTATTCTCTCTACACCAACGACTGCTTGTCCATAGACACCTCTGTCAAGCTTCTCAAGTTTATGGATACACAACCCTGATTGGACTGATACAGGATGGGGAGGAATCTGCCTACAGACAGGAACTGGCACTGCGTCCAGGTGGCCATCACACAAACCAGGAGCTCAATGCTCTTAAGACCACTGTCACATCTGTGCAGTCATTTAAGTTCCTTGGAACGATCATCTCCAGGGACCTAAAATGGGAGGCCACCATTGACTCCACAGTCAAGAAGGCCCAGAGGATGTACTTCCTGTGGCAGGTGTTAAAATACAATCCAGTTATATATGGCCATCATAGAGTCTGTCCTCACCTTCTCCATCATGGTTTCATTCGGCTTTGCCATCAAGCATGACATCTGGAGACTGCAGCGCATCGTTCAATCAGTCGAGAAGGTTGTTGGCTTCAACCTTCCCCCCATTGACGAACTGTACACTGCAAAGGCCAGAAAGCGAGTGGGTAAGATCATCTCTGACCCCTCTCACCACGGGCACAAACTCTTGATTATTGGCTTTTTGCTAAAAACAGAACAAACGGGAGACCGAATTTCAAAAATAACTTTGGAATGAAAGATTGATAAGTATAGAAACATTCAAATAACAAAATATCCTTATACGCAGATGATGTATTACTATATACCACAAAACCCCAAATCAGTATACCAAACATATTAAACCTAATCGAACATTTCGGATCTTTCTCAGGATATAGAATAAACTGGAACAAAAGTGAAATTATGTCAATAAAACCGAAAGACTAAACACATCAATTGAAATTCCCCTTTAAAATAGCTACAGAAAAATTTAAATATTTAGGAATTGAAATCACTAGAAATTACCACGGTATGTTTAATGCTAATTATAGCCCCTTACTTAAGAAATTAAACAATCTAATTAAATTCTGGAAAACGCTGCCGATGTCTTTAATAGGTCGAATAAATGCTATAAAAATGATTTTTTTTTTACCACAAATCCTATATTTATTTCAATCAATTCCAATATATCTTCCAAAATTTTTTTTTTTTAAATTAGACTCAGACATCACAAACTTTATATGGGATTATAAATCCCACAGAATACAAAGAGCACACCTCAGTAAACCAAAAGAGATGGGTGGTCTAGCGCTCCCTAACTTCATGTACTATAATTGGGCAGTAAATATTAAAAATATGATTCACCTGCTGGACAACTCTGCCCAGCAGGTGGACTGGATTATAATGGAGAGAGAGGACTGCGCTCCTGGTAATACAGGCGCGACTCTCCTCTCACCAACGAATTTGAATAACAAATATTATAATAAAAATCCAATGATACATAGTACAATCAGAACTTGGAAACAAATAAAACAGAACTTAAAATTAATAAATCTATCTCTGCTAATGCCAATAGCCAATAATCCTTCGTTTAAACCCTCAATTATAGATAAATCATTTACACAATGGGAAAGAACGGGAATCAAAACGCTCGGAGATCTGTATGAATTAGGGAAATTATTACCATTTCAACAATTACAACTGAAATATAACTTGAAAAATAATCAATATTTTAAATATCTTCAAATCTGTGATTATCTGAAAAAATATACAAAAGACTATTATAATATGCCCCCAGACTTATTAGATGAAGCCATGAAGATAAAGGCTGAATCAGCAAATCTAATATCATACTTATATAATATTATATTGAATATAGAAATACCTACAACAGATAATATTAGAAGAGATTGGGAACAAGAATTAGCTATAAAAATTTCAAAAGAGAGCTGGGATAAACACTTAATATATGTGCATAAATGCTCGATCAACGTACGACATACTCTAATCCAATATAAAACATTACATAGACTATATTATTCAAAAACTAAAATAAATAAATTCTTCCCCAATGTCTCACCCATTTGTGATAAATGTCAGGTACAAGAAGCTAACATAGCGCACTCTTTTGTTTTCTGTACAAAAATTCAAAAATTCTGGAACGAAATATTTGAAATCTTTACAAAATTATTTAAAACAAAACTTCTACCCAGAGTAGAATGGATCATTTTTGGAATATCGGAAGGTAACCCAGAATTAAATATGTTTCAAGAGAACTTACTTAATTATGGGCTAATAATCGGAAAAAAGCTTATACTTAAATTTTGAAAAATGCTCCAATACCAACAACAAAAATGTGGATTTCAAACATGTTCGAAACATTACACTTGGAAGAGATGAGACTCCTCCTAGCAGGTAAAGCAAATCACTTCCAAAAGACGTGGTCTGCATTTATGGAACTATTACAAGCTAAGGTGCAATAATAAGTTAAAATATAAAGGCTACCAGGACCGGGTAATGGGGGGTATAAAATACATTTTTAATAAAAACATGGTTGGTATATCCTTTTTTGCGGAGTTTTGTGTTACAATAGAGCGACTGATTTTCCTTTTTTCCTTTTTTTTCCTTTCTTTCTAGGGTCTTAATTATTTTCTTTGCTTCCTTCTCTAATTCCTTCCCTAAGGGGTTCTTTTCTCCCAACACTTTCCTGCACCTTCACGATTCTTGCTTACTTTTCTTACTTCTTTTATTTCTTTCTCTTTTAAAGCTGAAGTGGTACAACATAATGTAATAAGATATATGCGATGTATTAATGTGATTTACTGTACTGCTAATAAAAATAAAATTTAAAAAAAAAAAAAAAGAAACATAGAAACATAGAAAATAGGTGCAGGAATAAGCCATTCGGCCCTTCGAGCCTGCACCGTCATTCAATATGATCATGGCTGATCATCCAACTCAGTATCCTAGACCTGCCTTCTCTCCATACCCCCTGATCCCTTTAGCTACAAGGGCCACATCTAACTCCCTCTTAAATATAGCCAATTAACTGGCCTCAACTACCTTCTGTGGCAGAGAATTCCGCAGATTCACCACTCTCTGTGTGAAAAGTCCTAAAAAGACCGAGATGAGAAAAGCCCTTATCCTTAAACTGTGACCCCTTGTTCTGGACTTCCCCAACATCGGGAACAATCTTCCTGCATCTAGCCTGTCCAACCTCTTAAGAATTTTGTAAGTTTCTATAAGATCCCTCCTCAATCTTCTAAATTCTAGCGAGTATAAGCCGAGTCTATCCAGTCTTTCTTCATATGAAAATCCTGCCATCCCACGAATCAGTCTGGTGGACCTTCTCTGTACTCCCTCTATGGCAAGAATGTCATTCCTCAGATTATGAAACCAAAACTGTGCACAATACTGCAGGTGTGGTCTCATCAAGGCCCTGTACAACTGCAGTAGAACCTCCCTGCTCCTATACTCAAATCCTTTTGCTATGAATGCTAACATACCATTCGCTTTCTTCACTGCCTGCTGCACCTGCATGCCTACTTTCAATGACTGGTGTACCATGACACCCAGGTCTCGTTGCATCTCCCCTTTTCATAGTCGGCCACCATTCAGATAATATTCTAATCGGCCACCATTCAGATAATAGCGTGAGGGAGGTGTCAATGATCGGCATGAGGGAGGGGTCATTTCCCAATTTAACTAAGTCACCATGCGGCCGCCTTGAGCAGCAAAACTTTAGGGCGCTTCCACAATTAGTGAAAATAGGAAATATTAAATTAAATCAAACAGATTTCTATAACATCTGAGTGCAAAAGGATAAGGATGAAATCGATTGCCTTTATTATTTATTAAAGTAATTAAGACATAGTTTGATTGATGCCAGAATATATAATGTAATATCCCCACAGTCAATAATTTAATCTAATACAAGCCATGTCACATGAAGATCCAATGTTCATAAAACTTCAGCGGTTGACCCTGATCACTTATTCATGTTTCTATTTGAGGACCTGGATGTCTGCACTCAAACGAAAGCAAAATTCAAGCTAGAATTCAGCGCATTGGGAAATAGGCAACGTTTCGGGCGGAAACCCTTCTTCAGACTGAAGAAGGGTTTCAGCCCGAAACGTTGCCTATTTCCTTCGCTCCATAGATGCTGCCACACCCGCTGATTTTCTCCAACATTTTTGTCTACCTAGGGGAATTATTGTTGTGTTATCCAAAATAAAGTTCTCAACGGACCCCCAAACACACGTTTGCGATTAAGGGTGTTAAGCTGTTCCCGATTGCAAATGCAGAAATCGTGCCACGGTGCGGTTTTCACATTGATTTTCGCCAATTCGGTAGTCGGAGCAGATCGATCATTCATAGGCTTGGGTAAGGGTCCCAACAAGATCGGAGAACAGAGTCTAGCAAGCACGGATGGGTGATACTGCTCCTTTGGGTTAGAGGCCCTTTCCTGAGTTAGAGGCCCAAAACTCTTGGTCGAAGCTGGTAACTGCAGCTGCCGCTGGACCAATTTGGGGTTGGGTTAGAAACCCCCTCCTTTCGGTTAGATGCCCATAAAAGTAGGTTGGGTTAGAGGCCCGCAAAACTCAGGCCAGAGCCCCAGCCCAGAGTTGGATATCCGATTGGCAGGATATTTAAAGACAAACTGGGTTTAAGCGGTGCTAAGCGGCACAATACTGCGTTCCAAAAACCGGCATCGAATGTAGGTAAAAAGGGAAACCTTTTGCAAAGGTGTACTTAGGTGGGTTAATATCCCCGCCAGCATGAGATATCTGGATCCCTGTAAAAGGGAGGAAAGAATCTCGAAAGGTATCGGGAATTTAGTGGTTAAAGTATAAATTGGTCAAAAGTACTTTAATCAATCTGAAAATTTCATGGATTCTATTTAAATTCAATAATATTCAGTATCTCATATTGAGCTGCTGGTTAATTCCTAGCGTATATACTTTTCCTTCCAAGTTAACTTGTGTACAAATCGCTTGTAAAAACTTGTTAATAGAAAATCTGTAAAGATACCTTTCAGAGATATATTAAAAAAATTGTGAATCGATTTCGATTTGAAATGTATATATTTCTCTCTAGATTTACCTGGGCATAATAAAGCTTTGAAGTAATAGTTATAGTGTATTAAGATTGCTGATATTGCATTATATTTACTGTGTACTCTGTATTGTTTTTGATTTAACCTTTGAATGTTAGAAACACTGTCGTGATATCGGTTCAGATCGGCTGTAGAGATAAGTAGTTGATTCAGACTGTTATTGTAATTGGAGTCCAAATCATGGTTGATCAATCAGGAGTTCGTACCCCCTCTGATCGATTGTTGATTAGTACCTGATAGCGAAGAGTAACTGAGAGAAGGGAACCTGATTTGTTGGTGAAAAGTAACTGGACAGGAAAAAATACCCAGAGGAGGAAAAGTATCTGAAGGGGAAAAGTAGCAAAGTAAGAAGTAGTACCCCTCAGCAAAGGGTACCCTAGGAATGGGGAAAGTCTTCGGTATGGGAGGGAGAGGTTCACTGGTTGATAACTGTGCGATGCGGGATTGATTTGCTTTTGGAACTGTACAGTTACTGAATGTGATATTAGACAAATGATTGTGGTCTATGTAGGAGTGTGGTTGTGCATGATAATAATCATCGGTGTGATGTCTTGTCTGTGTACGGTGTTGCTTGCGTGTATGGAACACACTTTCATGTTTTTCGATTGAGGGTTAAACAGGCTGCGGGAAAGTGTTCGATTGTCCTCGAATGTGTTTGATTGTTCCCTGCTGTACTCTGATCTTTGGATGACTGAGGATTGTGTAAACTGTAAGGTTGAAAGTGTGTGGACTTGTGGGAGATAGGAGAAGAATTTGAATAAGAAATTAGGATTGGTTGGTCAAAGGAGTAAAGAAGTGCATGACTGTGAACGCTTTGGAGCCATTAGCCACTGTTCAGGAGCAAGCTTAATAGCTTTAGGGATTGAAAGGGAGGAGTGCATTATTGGAATGGATTGGAGGACTTAGGAAATCTGTTTTGGCTGTTTGGAGGCATGGGAAATAGCCCAGATAGTGATATGACAGAAGATGCTAGGAGCCCATTGCAAATAATATGCAATGAGTTCCCTCACAAGGCAGAGAAATTAAGAGATTCGTCGAAAGCGCTGAATAAGAAATTAGGAATTAGAAATTAAGCTATGACCGCCGGGGGACGCATTAGAACAGTAAAAGGATAAAGTACATAGAACAAATTGTTTGGCAGCATTGTAATAGTGACAATGCCTTCCAAGAGTTGTTTGAATGACAACGTTCTGTCGAGCATCACACTGAGGTATGTGGGGACGGGCTGGGACCGGGCGTTATCCACCATAACGTTCATCTCGTGGGTCACTTCCCTGTTGTTGAGGTGGAACATTGAAGATGTTATCTTACCCATGCTGAGCTTAAGGTGCCAGTTCCTCAGGTATGAAGATAGGATGTTCATGTCTTCAGAGAGGCCATCTTCTGCTGCTTCCCAGGATGGTTTACTGAGTAGGATAGCCAGGTCATCAACATAGCCATACTTCTTTGACTGGGTTGCAGGCAGGTCATGGATGTAGATGTTGAACAGCATTGGTGCCAGCACTGAGCCCTGTGGGACGCCGTTCTTACATTTCCTCACCCTGCTGCATTGCCCGTTGCTGGTGTGTAGCCTGAAGCTGCGGCTGCTCAGCATCTCCATGATGAACCTCACCATGTGCTTGTCTGGGATGGATTCCAGAAGCTTCATCTGTAGTCCACGCAGCCAGACAGTATCCTATGCAGCTGTGAGGTCCAAGAAGACAGCGCCTGCCTTCTCCTCTGCTTGGATGCTGTCCTCTATGTCATGGCACAGGAGGGTCATTTAGTCCGCCATTGACCTACCGCTTCGGAAGCCAGCTTATTCTTTAGGCAGCTGGGGGTCGATCACTAGATTGAGACGTAGGTGGAGGAGACATTACAGCAGCTTGTATGGAACACACAGCAGTGAGACGGGTCGGTATCCCTTGGGGTCATCGCTAGGCTTGTTTGACTTTGGCAGAGGGATCACCTTGGCACGGTGCCTGATCTTTGGCTGCTTCAGGCAGTGGAAACATGTGGAGAGGAAGGAGCCCAGCCAGTCAGTTGCCTTCTTTATTGATCTTCTGGAAGAGCGCTTGGGACTGCGTGTCCTTCTGGAGTGTCTCTGCTTGCACGAGGCTAGAAGGGCTTGGCCAAGCAGATGCAAGGATCGAACCCGCGGTGGTTAGGTATTGTATAGGGGAATTATTGTTGTGTTATCCCAAATAAAGTTTAGTTACTCAAGTGCTTGATTCAGCATTATTGACTAAAACTAGATCATATCAAATACCTGCAATATCATGTTTTATGAAAGAGATATGGTAAGTATATATCAATATGTAATGATGAATTGACACAAAGCATGGTCATTCAAAATAATTTTGCAGATCTGCATTGAGGGAGAGTACTGAAGTACAAGAATAATCAACAGGGTTATCCTTTGTCTGCATGTAAATATAGGAGCAGGGATAGGACACCTTTGCACAAAACAATTGCATCACTGCTTCTGCACTCGAATCCTCTTGATATGAAGCCCAGCAAAACATTTACAAGTTTACACATGACACCATTGCTGTAGACCAGACCTTGAACAATGACGAGATGGAGTACAGGAAGGTGATAGCAAGTTTAATAACATGATGATAGGGCAACAACCACTACCTCAGTGTCAGTAAGAAGAAGAAGCGACATAGATGCTGTACGTGTCCCTGTCAGCATCAATGATGCCGAAGTGGAGATGGTTGAAAGCTCCAAATTCCTGGGAACGAATATCACTAACAACTTCTCCCGGACTAACCACATTGATGTTATGGTCAAAACAGCACACCAATGCCACAACTTCTTCAGAAGAGTAAGCACGTTCAGCATGTCTCCTCTGACACTTATCAATGTCTACAGTTGCACTGTAGTAAGCATCCTTTGGTGATCCATCACAATTGGTTTGGCAATGGCTCTGCCCAAGACCGCAAGAAATTGTAGATTACTGGATGAAGCCCAATCAATCACACAAATAGCCCTCCCTCCTGCACCCCGTTGACCCTTTCTACACTTTACTTCAGACTTTAGACTTTAGAGATATAGCTTGGAAACAGGCCCTTGGACCCACCGGGTCTGCACTGACCAGCAATCACTCCATACACTAGCACTATCCTATACACTAGGAACAATTTTACCAAAGCCAATTAACCTGCAAGCCCAAACTTCTTTGGTGTGTGGGAGAAAACCAGAGCATCCGGAGAAAACCCACATGATCACAGGGAGAACATAGAAACTACATACAGACAACACCCATAGTGACGATCGAACTTGAGTCTCTGGCGTTCTAAGGCAGCAACTCTACCATGTGCCACTGTGCCACTCTGTACCCTTCACATTGCCTCATGAATGCAGCCAACATAATCAAGTTCCATTTACATGACTTTTGTAACTTTTCCCCATCGAGTAAAAGATATAAAAGTTGGAGAGCACACACCACCGGATTCAGGAACAACTTTTCCCAGATGTTATCAGACTACTGAACAGTCCTCTCATAAGCTGATCATGATCTCTCAACCTACCTTCTCTGTATGTGCCTCAAGGCTCATCTCTCACCCACCTTTGTGAAATATGAATATGTGGAGATATTATATTCAGTTCTCTCATCCAAAGCAATAATCTATATTGTGATTAGCTGGGATCCCGGCTCTAATCCCTGTGGTATGCCAGTAGTCTTTGCCTGCCTCCTGCAAAAAGGCATGTTTATTCGTATTGTATCTATTCTGCTAGGTACATCCACAGAAAATCCAGGTATATTTGTTAAGCTTGTTTTCTCTTTTATAAATCCACGTTGACTTTATCTGAACTGGTTACCCTTCTCCAAAGTGCTCTGCTTTTACACTTTTTTATAATGGCTTTGATCATTTTGATGACAGGTGAACCGGTCTATAATTCAAAAAAAGACACCAAGTGCTGAGTAACACAGCGGATCAGGCAGCGTCTCTGAAGAACATAGAAACAAAGATACATAAAACATAGCACATAGAACATTTTAAGTAGCGACCCTTCTCAGACTGATTTTGAAGGTGGGGCAAGAAAGTTGGAAGAGCCAAACCTAGTGTATGATGGGTAGATACAGGGGCGGGGGAAGGAGGGAGTTCATAGACAAATAATTGGACAAAGACCAGAGATGAAAAAGACAAAAGGTGTGAGATAAGGATTGGAAAAATGTGAATTGTGAAGCCAGAGAAATGATCATAGGTGGGATGGCGAGGGGAAAAATGGGTGTGTGTTCAGGCAGGGCACAGGGAAGAGAGGGTGGGCAGAAAAAGGGGAGGGGTTAAAGGGGGAAGTGTGCAGTTTGGTTAGGTTAGTTACTTAAAATTGGAGAATTCAATATTCATACTGTTAGATTGTAAGCTACCCAGTTAGATTGGAATGCTTACAATCTAATGGTATGAACATTGAATTCTCCAATTTTAGGTAACTAACCAACACAAACCACTCTCCCCCCCCCCCTCTCTCCTCCCACTTTTGTCCGCGCCCACCTTATCCTCCCTGTGCCCCACCTGACTGCACACTCATTTCTCCCTACACTTTCCATCTATATTCCTTCTTCTGGTTTCAAAATCTGTATTCTTCAATCGTAATGTCACACCTTTTGTCTCTGAAGAAGGGTCCCAGCCTGTTCTTCAGAGATGCTGCCTGACATAGAAACATAGATACATAGAAATTAGGTGCAGGAGTAGGCCATTCGGCCCTTCGAGCCTGCACCGCCATTCAATATGATCATGGCTGATCATCCAACTCAGTATCCCGTACCTGCCTTCTCTCCATACCCCCTGATCCCCTTAGCCACAAGGGCCACATCTAACTCCCTCTTAAATATAGCCAATGAACTGGCCTCAACTACCCTCTGTGGCAGAGAGTTTCAGAGATTCACCACTCTCTGCGTGAAAAAAAAACGCCAGGCATCAGCAGTTTCTTGTTTCTCCAGTCTATATTTCCCTGTTTCCTCTCGATCTCTGTTTTTAAAATTGGAGTTTTAAACATTAGCAACCTCCAATACATTGGAATTTTCCAATCTCAGAATGTTGGAAAGTGACTACCACTGCATTTACTTTTTCAAAGGAACGCTTTGAAAAGCTGAAACATTTTTGCGTTGAAATAGAGCAAGTCACACAGTTTCTTTAATCACGCAATCCCAACTGGACTTCTTGGCACAACATTAAAAATCCATTTAATTCAATATCACCATATCATCAGTTAGCAAAAACTCAGTTGAGTAGTTCAAGATTACAAAATGTGTATTATATTCAATTAAAGATAACCATGATATAATTATGAAATAACATTAATTGCATTAATTTAGAAAAAAAATCAAATTTAGTGCCTTGATGCTAATATAAGTTTGACTTTAATACTATGTATCACATAGTTCAATTGCTTGATTGGAGTGTTAAGCCTCTGCAGCAAGAACTTTATTGAAGTTTCTAGGATATTGAAAGAACAATTTATAGGGCTATAGGTTTGCCTTTTACGTTGTGTATTCTGCTCTATAGTGAAGAGATTTTCAAGGGGATCATAATTTGTGTTAATGATATTTCACAACCCATTTGATGTCCTCATACCAGTGTTCTTACTCTATCATCTTCCTATTAACAGAATCTGATTGTCACTCAAATTAGCCCAATATCACGGCCTTTAACAAATCAGTACAACAACTTGATATTATAGTTAGATTCTTATGCTAAGTTTACCCTTCACAAACCTGAACCATGGTACATTTTCAATAGTATTATTTTAATTTTACACTTTTGAGCACTGATTTTTATTTAAATCAAGTATCTAATTGAAATAATTGCTCAATTTCCAAATGGAAAGGATTTATCAGAAAGCGGAATAGATTTCAGAACATCGCAGTGGAGACATCAAAGCAAGACATGGAATACTGTGTGGAAGTTGAAAGAACAGGTGGTGATCAATTAAGAAGTCTGATTTGGAGTCTCAATCAATCAAAGGTTAATTACACCATTTTTTTCTTTCAGTCTGCATTCTGTGCAGTTGCTGGAGTCTTTTGCAAAATAGTGCTTTGGTGCATCAATAAACTGTAAATATACGAGGAATTATATTTTATGATTTGAATGATTAAAAGTTACGTTCTGGAATCAAAGACATTTATGGCAGAGTGAAAGGTTACGTGTCATGTCATGAAACCTTTCCTATTTCCTTTTGAGATAGAAGAAGTCATTCAGCCGATCAAATCCATGCCAGCCCTCAGAACAGTCTCCGCACTCAAACTTACTTCCCGATTACTTCCCCATCACCTATTCTCCCTTTGATGCTCAGTATCTCTTCTTTAATTCTGTCACCACCTGCTACACTGGAAGTAAGTTATAGAAGCCAATTTAACCTGCCAACCAGCGTGTCTTTTGGATATAGGAAGAAACCAGGGCACCCAAAGGAAACATGGGAGAAGGTGTAAGCACACCCTTTATACCATGGTACTCCCCTTAAACCTGTCATATTGATTTAATTTTTCTATGAAGCTGTTGGTTGCCTTTGGTTGAAAAACCTACCCACTTTTACATTCTCTCACTGAAATTTTCATTGTACTGCAAGCTTCATTAGTCATCAATATAAATGCTTTGAAATTTCAGTGCTCCCATTAGGCATTGTATATTTTGCTGGCGTTGCCTGATTGATCTTTCCTTGAGACCAATCATAGACTGGGCAATTGTTTCACTGAGACCAAATGTAGACTAGGCGATTGTTTCGCTGAGCACCTTCGCTCAATCCGCCTGGACCTACCTGATCTCCCGGTTGCCAAACACTTTAATTCCCCTTCCCATTTCCACACTGACCTTTCTGTCCCAGGCCTCCTCCATTGTCAGAGTGAGGCTAATTGCTAATTGGAGGAACAGCATTTTATATTTCACTTGGGCAGCTTACAGTCCAGGGGTAAGAATATTGATTTCTCTAACATCAAGTAATTAATCCCTGCATTCACTCTCTCTCCATTCCTCCCCACCCAAGTCACACCAGGTTCCCGTTCTCACCTAGCAACAGCTAACAATGGCGTGTTTCCATTATCATCATTACTATTTTGCATACCTTTCATCCATTTGTTCTTTATCTTTACATCACTGTCTATAACTCGTGTTTCCTTTTCCCCTGACTAATCTGAAGAAGGGTCTCGACACGAAACTTCACCCATTTCTTCTCTCCGGTGATGCTGCCTGTCCCACTGAGTTACTCCAGCATTTTGTGTCTATCTTCTGATCTTTCCCAAAGTTTGGTTTGGAAGGCTATTGACTGCAGACTCGATTTATGGCCAATAAAGGGACTAGATTACTGTGCATGGCATTGGGGAATTCAAAGGCTCTGAACTGTGGGGATGGAAGAACTGGTGATTGAGGGAAATGGGATGTAACAAGTAGATTGCCAGTGGGTTTGGGAGTAGTGGAGAAGTTAGATGGATTCCTCATGAGAAATTGGGAATAGTGGCCATTGGAGTCAAAGCCACTCACAGGAGGCAGATCAGGGTGTTGTGGGTCTGCCAAACAATTGGAGAAAGTTGAAAGGTTACAACTGAAAGGTATCGGTAAAAAAATTATTAGCTTGTAGGCCTCCCAGTGCATTTGGTTATGACCACATGAGAGCCAACGATAAAGCAAGCCCCCACAATGCTTTTACAGGACTGTTACAGCAGGGACAACACCACCGTTGATGTGCCTACAATGGACATTGCACTGGAATAGCAAGTGCGATTAGCAATGAGTAGAATTCAATTAATTTATTTTATTATATATCTAATGCGAAATGACACAGAAATTGCCATCAGTTTATTTCACCTCAAACCAAAAAGATTTGTGATTGCAGAAAACATAAACTAAAGCTTTATGCAATTACATTTCCAGTCAAAAGTATCTTCTCTGACCTCACTGGTGGAGGTCAGATTTAAATTAACCCATTATCCCGGATTCATTCCTGCATCACTGGTACCAAGCTGCCACTTGTTGTGCAAGGAGATCAGAGGGATCTGCTAGGGTAATGGCCAGGAACACGTGACCATAATAAGCTAAACTAAACCTAATCCAAACATCCATAAAACAAAGGAAAAGAATTAGCTCATTTGACCCATCAAGTCTACCCCACCATTCAATCAATCATGGCTGATCTATTTTTCCCTTCCAACCACATTCTCCTCCTTCTTCCCCTAATGTTTGACATCCTTACTTATCAAGAATCTATCAATTTCTGCTTTAAAAAACACCTAATGTCATGAACTCTACAGCCATCTGTGACAATGAATTCCACAGATTCACCACACTCTGGCTAAAGAAATTCCTCCTCATCTCCATTTTAAAGGTATGTTCTTTTTTTTCTGAGTGTACCTTTTGGTTGTAGATTATCCCATTACTGCAAAATCCTTTCCAAGTCTGCTCCATCCAGGCCTTTAATTATTCATTGGATTTCAATAAGATACCCCTCATCCTAAACTAGAGTGAGTACATACAAAGAGCCTTCAAAAACTCCTCATATGTTAATTAGGTGATGTGCCTCAATGACTGTCAACCAGTGGCACTAACGTCGACGGTCATGAAGTGGTTTGAGAGGTTGATCATAACGCAAATCAACTCCTACCTCGACAAAAACATGGACCCACTGCAGTTCGCTTACCGCCACAACAGATCAATGGTGGATGTGATATCTCTGGCTCTGCACTCCGCTCTGGACCACTTGGACAACAAAAACTCATAATGATAGGCTGTTATTCATTGTACAACTAGGCATTTAAAAGATGTATAAACTGTATTGAACAATTTGTATAACCTCCAAAAATGTTGGATGAATTTATCGCACGGTTCACACATTGTATATATTTATTACTTGGACAGGGGCCACATGAGTGGCATGGGTGGGGGACAGTTTTGGAGGAATTTGAAAAAAAAGAAAAAAAAATTTATTGAACAATTTGTATAGTCTCCGAAAATGTCAGATTAATCTTTTGCACGGTTCATGAATTGTATATATTTATCAATTGAATAAATGAATAAATAAAGTCTATTTTGAAAGAAAAAAAAGAGTACAACTAGGCATTTAACACAATCATCCCATCCAAGCTGGTTACCAAAATCTGTGTGAAAAATGTTTTTCTCATCTCGGTCCTAAAAGACTTCCCCCTTATACTTAAACTGTGACCCCTTGTTCTGGACTTCCCCAACATCGGGAACAATCTTCCTGCATCTAGCCTGTCCAACCCCTTAAGAATTTCGTAAGTTTCTATAAGATCCCCCCTCAATCTTCTAAATTCTAGCGAGTACAAGCCGAGTCTATCCAGTCTTTCTTCATATGAAAGTCCTGCCATCCCAGGAATCAGTCTGGTGAACCTTCTCTGTACTCCCTCTATGGCAAGAATGCCTTTCCTCAGATTAGGAGACCAAAACTGAATGCAATACTCCAGGTGTGGTCTTACCAAGACCCTGTACAACTGCAGTAGAACCTCCCTGCTTTTATACTCAAATCCTTTTGCAATGTATTAGTGGAAATGTGTCAGCCTCGATAACAATCAGCACGGGAGCACCTCAAGGCTGTGTGCTCTGCCCCCTGCTGTACTTACTCTATACTCATGACTGCGTAGCCGGTCATAGTGTGAACTCCATCATCAAGTTCGCTGATGACACCACCGTTGTGGGACATATCACTGATGGAGATGAGTCATAGTATAGAAGTGAGATTGACCGTTTGACCAAATGGTGCCAGCACACTAACCTGGCTCTCAACACCAGCAAAACTAAGGAACTGATTGTGGACGTTGGAAGGGGTAGAATGAGGACCCATAGTCGTTTATATCAATGGGTCGATGGTGGAGAGGGTCAAGAGCTTCAAATTCCTGGGCGTGCATATCTCTGAAGATCTCTCCTGGTCCGAGAACACGGATGCAATTATAAGGAAAGCACATCAGCGCCTCTACTTCCAAAGAAGATTACAGACAGTCGATTTGTCAAGTAGGACTCTCTCGAACTTCTAAAGGTGCACAGTAGAGAGCATGCTGACCGGTTGCATCATGGCTTGGTTCGGCAACCTGAGCGCCTAGGAGCGGAAAAGACTGCAAAAAGTTGTAAGCACTGCCCAGTCCATCATCGGCTCTGACCTCCCTACCATTGAGGGGATCTATTGCAGTCGCTGCCTCAAAAAGGCTGCCAGCATCATCAAGGACCCACACCATCCTGGCCACTCTCATCTCCCCTCTGCCTTCAGGTAGAAGGTACAGGACCCTGAAATCTGCAACATCCAGGTTCAGGAATAGTTGCTTCCCCACAGCCATCAGGCTATTAAACTTAACTAAAACAAAACTCTGATCATTAATAGCCCATTGCACTTTAACTGTTTATTTATGTGTGTATATATATATATTCATTGGTATATGGTCACACTGATCAGTTCTGTTCTGTACTTTTTTTCTGTTGTGCTGAAGCAAAGCAAGAATTTCATTGTCCTATCTGGGACACATGACAACAAACTCTCTTGAATCTTGAACCCAAACATGCCTGGGATCATTCTCGTAAATCTCCTCTGGACCCTTTCCAATGCAACCACATCCTTCTCAGATATGGGGCCGAAAACTGCTCACAATATTCCATATGTGTTCACCAGCACCTTATAAAACCTCAGCATTACATCCTTGATTTTATATTCCAGTCTAGCATTGCATTTGTATTCCTTACCACCGAGTCAACCTGCAAATGAACCTTTTGGGAAGCCTGCACCAGCACTCACAAGTCCCTTTGCAACTTTGATTTCTGAATCCTCACCCAATTTAAAAATTAGTCTATGCCTTTATTCCTTCTACCAATGTGCAAGACCATGCACCTTACTATACTGTATTCCATTTGCCACTTCTTTGCTCTTTCACTTGTCCAAGTCATTCTGCAAACTCCCTGCTTCCTCAACACTACCAGCCACTCCACCTGTCTTTGTATTATCCTCAAACATGGCCACAAAGCCAACAATTCCATCATCCAGATAATTAATATATAACGTAACGTTGGCCTATTGTATCATGTGTGTTCAAGTACTTTGAAACCTCATCCTTAATAGTGGACTAAAAGTTTACTAAATACAGAAGTTAGACTATGCCTTGTTCCTTTAAACAGTTGAGTTACATTTGTGATTTTCCGGTCCTCTGGGACCACTCCTGACTAGTGATTCTTGTAAGATCACGACAAATGCCTCCACAATCTCAGTAGCTACTTAATGGCTCTATGAATGTCTGCTTTTCTGGGGAAGTCTGCAATGCTGACAGATCCTATGCCCATTCTAGCTTCTATATTGTCTGAAAGAATAGCAGATGAAGTTTCCTCTCATATAATGCAGGACTTGAGTACTTCTCTCAAGAACAATGAACAGCAAACTGTGAAGTGTGGCAGAAACCAGCAGTTGCTGAAGCAGCCTGGAACCACGCTGAGGCCAGGAAGCTGAGACCGATTCTGGACATGACTTACTGTACATAGGCAAAGCACCACATAGAGTCATAGAGTGATACAGTGTGCAAACAGTCCCACGTTTAGTCCATATCCTTCCAAACCTGTCACTTCCATGTACCTGCCTAACAGTTCCTCAAATGTTGGGAAAGTCCCTGCCTCAACTACCTCCTTGGGCAGCTTGTTCCTTACACCCACCACCCTTTGTGTGAAAAGGTTACTCCTCAGATTCCTATTAAATGAAGATTTATTTCTGAGGGTGCAGGAGGCCCCAGAGCTGACAAAAACCCAAATGTTGCATATCATGTTACCTGCATGGATGCTGCCTGGCCTACTGAGTTCCTGCAGAACTTTATTTCTTGCCAAACATCATATCTATATAACTAAAAGTCTCATCTTTACCACTTCCTGTCTGTGATATATATTGATTTTAGAAAAAATGCTACCATATATTGCTATGATTTTTGGTCATCTTACTCACAGTCATTCTCCGCTGAGGCAGCCCTGAGGATTTTCCCAGTCGATGAGAAATAAAAAAATTATGAGTGTTTAAAAAAGCTTGAGATCAGATGATTGGCCCTCTCGCCTGTCAATTACCACGATGAAGGTAACACCTCTTCTGGGGGGGGGGGGGGCAGGTCTATAAAACCCTGGACGTGTCAATCACTCTGGAAGATCGTGAGGGAGAGTCCACAACTGTGATTCTAAGCTGTGAATCAACTGAACTGCGAGTCTGCAATGTACGTGCAATAAATGATTTGTTAGTCCTTAATGACAATGTAATGAGTTGTTTGGCAATTTCGTGGCCTGCACTCTGCTTGAAATGCTATGAAATTGAATTTGGTGTCCTGCACTCTGCTTGAAATGCTATTAAACGGAATTTGGGGCCTGCACTTTGCTTGAAATGCTATGAAACCCAATTTGGTGGCCTGCACTCTGCTTGAAATACTATGAAATTGAATTTGGTGGCTGAAAATGCTATGAAGTTGAATTTGGTAGCCTACACTCTGCTTGAAATGCAGACCCCCTCCCCCACACACCCCCCCCCCCCCCTCCCCTCCCCACCCTCCCTTCCTTCCCCACTGGCCACCAATATTGGAATTGGTGGAGAGGTGGAATGTTTTGTTGGGGATCCCACTTAGTCTAGTACTTATTAACAGTCTGATCGTGTGTGTGTGTGTGTGTGTGTGTGCGGTTGTCATTACATCTTCGCAAAAACACTACTTGGTAACGATAACATTGTTATATATTCCGATTGATATATTTCCCCTCGAGGCCGGGAGCACCTTATCTGAACATTTTATGCTTTATTTCTCGACTGATTACTGACTCAGTACTGAATAAAAGTCTAAAAAAATCTAAAGACTGAAACTAAAACTACCAGCTTCAACTGATTATGTCACAATGGCTCAGCCAGCAGTGATCATCTTCACTGAAGATTTCATCCTATATTTGACACATTATTCATGATTAAAGCTTTGCAAATGCCAACTTTCTCAAGATTTTTACATATTCTGATTCACATTTTCCCCCTCTAGGCAGAGATCCCATTCACTGAACATTTAATGCTTTATTTCTCGACATTACTGATTAAAGTAAAAAAAAAAATCAAATTACCATGAATTTCAAAACCGATCAGCTTCAACTGATGATGTCACAATGATGACTAGCAGGGGGAGGGCGAATTGCTATTGCAACATGCAGGGCAAGTGCAATTGGATTATTTTTTTAAAGAGCACTGCTGAGGCAAGCAAGGTGAGTGCTGGAATCTTATGTTCGGGAATGGTTTAATTTGGAGGACCACGCCTCCTGTGGGGGTTTATGGGTTAGGAATGAGTGCATTCCTAATGGGTCTACACTTGGTCTAGTCTATCTTCTATATTACTAAAAGTCTGTTCTTGACCGGTTTTGGCCATCTGTGCTATATTTAAGAGGGAGTTAGATGTGGCCCTTGTGGCTAAGGGGATCAGGGGGTATGGAGAGAAGGCAGGTACGGGATACTGAGTTGGATGATCAGCCATGATCATATTGAATGGCGGTGCAGGCTCGAAGGGCCGAATGGCCTACTCCTGCACCTAATTTCTATGTTCTATGTTTCTATGTGCTGTGATTTCCGAGAGAACGCCGCCACCTACGGCCGTCATTTTTGGCCACCTTGCTCAGATCCCCCCTCCGCCACAAGTGTGCCGAGCATTTTTCCCGTTGATTAAAAATGTCAGAGATATTAATGTTTTTACAAAACTCCCCATTCTCTCTGCTGCCCCCGCTGGCGGCAGGGGGGAGAGACTATAAAACCAGGAAGTGGTGTGCCACACTGTCTCTTCAAGATGGAGGAAGGCAGAGGGTCACGTTTCTCTGAGCTGTGAATAACACTGAACACATTTCTACTCAAATGTAAGTGCCCTTAGTGGTTCTAAAACGCTTGCAGAATGTGTCTATTGGTTCTAAACTTGCAAAAAAAGTATATATTGGTTCTATAGCTTGAAAAAAAAATGTCTATTTGTTCTAAAGCTTTCAAAAAATGTCTATTGGTTCTAAAGCTTGCAAAAAGTGTCTCTATTGGTTCAAAAGCTTGCAAAAAATGTCTATTGGTTCTAAATCTTGCAAAAAATGTCTATTGGTTCTAAAGCTTGCAAAAAAATGTCTATTGGTTCTAAAGCTTGCAAAAAATGTCTCTATTGGTTCTAAAGCTTGCAAAAAATGTCTATTGGTTCTAAAGCTTGCAAAAACATGTCTATTGGTTCTAAAGCTTGCAAAAAAAATTCTATTGGTTCTAAAGCTTGCAAAAACATGTCTATTGGTTCTAAAGCTTGCAAAAAAATGTCTATTGGTTCTAAAGCTTGCAAAAAAAAAATTGGTCTATTGGTTCGAAAGCTTGCAAAAAAAATGTCTATTGGTTCTAAAGCTTGCAAAAAAATGTCTATTGGTTCGAAAGCTTGCAAAAAAATGTCTATTGGTTCGAAAGCTTCAAAAGCTTGCAAAAAAATGTCTATTGGTTCAAAAGCTTGCAAAAAATGTCTATTGGTTCTAAATTGCAAAAAATGCAAAATATTGGTTCTAAAGCTTGCAAAAAAAATGTCTATTGGTTCTAAAGCTTACAAAAAAATGTCTATTGGTTGTAAAGCTTGCAAAAAAAATGTCTATTGGTTCTAAAGTTTGCAAAAAAAGTCTATTGGTTCTAAAATGGTTCATACTAGCACTCCAGAAAGCTCCCCCTCCCCCACTTGGCTTGGGTGTGTCTTGAAATTGAAAGGCACTACTTAATGCAAATGGTGGCATGACGTTGAAAGGCACTACTTACTGCAAATGGTGGCTTGGTTGTTTGGCTTGAAGTTGAAAGGCACTACTTCCTGCAAATGATGGCTTGGATGTGGCTTGAAGTTGAAAGGCACTACTTACTGCAAATTGGGGGCTTGGGTGCATTGGCTTGAAGTTGAAAGGCATTACTTACTGCAAATGGTGGCTTGGTGTCATTTGCTTGAAGTTGAAAGGCACTACTTTCTGCAAATGGTGGCTTGGTTGCTTTGACTTGAAGTTGAAAGGCACTACTTCCTGCAAATGATGGCTTGGGTGTGGCTTGAAGTTGAAAGGCATTACTTACTGCAAATGGGGGGCGTGGGTGTATTGGCTTGAAGTTGAAAGGCAGTACTTACAGCAAATGGTGGCATGAAGTTGAAATGCACTACTTACTGCAAATTGTGGCTTGGCAGTTGAAAGGCACTACTTACTGCAAATGGTGGCTTGGAGTTGAAAGGCACTACTTACTGCAAATGGTGGCTTGGGTGCTTTGGCATGAAGTTGAAAGGCACTACTTTCTGCAAATGGTGGCTTGGGAGCTTTGACTTAAAGTTGAAAGGCACCTCTTACTGCTCATGGTGGCGGGTGTGGCTTGGGTGTGATTTGAAGTTAAAAGGCATTACTTACTGAAAATGGTGGCTTGGATGCATTGGCTTGAAGTTGAAAGGCACTACTGTAAATGCACTTCCTGTTTGCACTGTATATTGATTTTAGATAAAACGCTACCACTTACAGCTGTGATTTTTCGCCATCTTACTCGGTCCCCCCCCTCCGCTGAGCAGGAGCAGGGAATTCTTCCCATCAATGAAAAATAAAAGTGTTATTAGTTTTTAAAAAAATGTTGAGAATCTCTCCTGTCAATCACCCCATGAAAGCCACACCTTTTCCGGGGGGGGGGTAGGGGTTATAAAACCCGGATATTTGGGTGTGGCTCAGTCTCTGCAAGATGGAGGAGGGAGAGGTCACGACTCGCTGTCTTTAGTGGCTTTGCACCCTACTTCAAATGGTATGAAACTGCACTTGAATTTGGTGGCCTTGCACCCTGCTAGAAGTGGTAAGAAACTGCACTTGAATTTGGTGGCCTTATACCCTGCTTGAAATAGAATTTCAAGGATTAGCCATGAGTCAACTACCAGCCCACCAGCTGTGAGTGAGTGAGTTGCCAGCACAACAGGCTTGATTGATTGCGACGCCAGCCCAATAATCCATTTGGCACACAATTTGCATACTAGCCCTCTGGAAACCAGACCCTTCAGCCCACAACATCCATAGAATATTAGAATTGGTGGAGAGGTGGAATATTGCGTTGGATGACCAGCCCTCCTGTGTGATGCTGGGACCCAACAGGTCCCACTTAGTCTAGTATATTACTAAAACTCTCACCTTGTTTGTTTCTATGCGTGCGTGTGTGTGAGCATGCATGCATGTCTGTTCAATTGATCCAGGAACTACACCAAAACAGTACACAATTGTCCTGTGGTGCTTTATGTCAAGTTTCATTCAGATTGATGGTTTATTTTACAAGTTATTAACATTTTTAACTTTACAAATTCAAGCTTAAGAAAAATTTAACAGCTATTGGGATCCAATTCCTCTTGCAACAAAATTGTAATCCAGGAACACTCAGGCCTGGCAGCAAGTGGGGTGGGAGTGCTGGGTGTGTCAGGGGAAGTGCTATTGCATTATCTTTTACAGTCCTCAAAGCAAGAGGAGGGGGAGGCAGTGCTGGGGGATAAGCCCCTGAACAGTTGGGGGCTATGGGTGAGTGATGGAATATGGGGGAATGGGTGAGTGATGGAATATTGCGTTGGGGAACGTGTTGCGTTGGGGGACCTTGCCTTCTGTGGGGGCTATGGATGAGCGGTTGAATATTGCATTTGGGGAAAGGGTTGCGTTGGGAGACCAGGCATCCTGTATGACAGGGACCCAATGGGTCCCGCTTGGTCTAGTATAGTTTCGCAATTTAGATAGCACGTTTTCATGGAAAATGAGGTTGGTCAAATCTAGTTGCTATGTGGGTAAATACAAACTTAGGCAATAAGGCTGAAATGATGCTGGAAATGAATTGTTTGGAAATTAAATTAATTGGAGCAAGAGGGGAGAAGGGGGTGGGAAATGAGGGGGGAGGGAGAGCAGGAGAGGGTGAGGAGGACAGAGGGTGGGATGGAACATCGTTTGTTGCATCATTTGGAAAATATGCCCTGTAAACCCAAATTTACATAATTTGTGCACACACATAATAATAATAATAATAATAATAATAATAATAATAATAATAATAATAATAATAATAATAATATATATACTAAGTAAAGCAACAGTTCTCTGAATAATTCCACGGAGCTCCACACCACACTGCCTGAAACTATGATGTTTTGTTTCTCGATCTTTTGGCGATGTTTATCCTGTTTCGGGTGGCGAAACAGGATAAACGAAAATCCTTCATGTAACATTTGAGATTTCAAGGATTTGGTACACTTTGTTAACTTGGAATGTAATGGAGTACCTTCTTTCAACTTAGCAAAGTGCAAGTTGGTTAGCCGTCTTGGTTAAGTTTCCACGTTGTATCTCTAAACTAAACAAAGTTAAGGATAGGAAATATCAAAGAAAATGTAAAATATAACCTTTGCCACAATAAGAGACATTCCATTGAAATACATAAGAAATTGTCATTCATTTTTTAATACTGCATGTGCAATATTCATGTTGCATTTTATGAGTTTGTTCATTAGGTTACCAAATGAGCAACTGCAGTAAGTTCACTGTGAAATGAAAACACTTCATTGAAAGTGAGCATACATTTCTGCTTCACTGAAAAAAAAACACATTTTCAACATTGCAGGAAACCCTTAAGAAATAAATAAGTTGAAGTTTGTTCCTCCTTAAACATTCACCGTTTCATTGAATTCACTCCTCCACACATAATTAGTGGTAAAGATCACACTCATAGTGGGATGCCATTTTCAGTATTACACATAGTAATTATAATAATACTCAAAAGCAATGAGGGACACATGCCAACAGGCACAGCAGCATATTCAGGATGAAGAGGATGACATGCATCATGAAATGCATACAAATGGCTAACTCACATTAGATTGAAAGCAATGCTGTGAAGGTTAGAAGAAGGAAATGCTGGCACAGATGGAAGTGAAAGCCTCTTTTTGTTCATTTGTCAAAAATAATTCCATTTTATTGCTGAAATCCGCTCAGACAACAGCACGGATGTCATTTTGCTAAAGTGTAATCACTCTTCCATTTTTCACACTACAATCTCGGCCACCCAGTCATTTTTTGCCATTATATTTCTCTCCCACTCTCCTCAGCATAACTCAAGCAATCCATTCCATTTCCAAACAAGCTGAAAATTTAGTATCACACATCCACGAAAGAGATGCTTTTAACTTGCCCTGCATGGCAAAAATAGCAAACAATGGCTAAAATCATAAAATTAAACTCTAATGTAATAGACTTTTAAATATGTACTAGACCAAGTGCAGACCCGTTGGGTCTGTTTCCCCAACAGCGTTTGCGGGGGGGGGGGGGGGGGGGGGGGGAGGGGGAGCACTCATATTAACCACCGCCCAAACTCACAGGTGGTGGGGGGGGGGTGAGAAGAGGGGAGGGAGGGGAGAGGAGGAGGAGGAAACCGGACAGATTTGGGAGGGAAAGGAGAGTGGGGTAGGGGGTGAGAGAGGGGGATGGGGAGAGAGATGTGGGGGAGGGAGTGGGAGAGGGGTGGGGGAGAGAGGGGAAAGAGAGGGGGAGGGGAGGGAGAGTGGAGGGGGAAGGGGGAGCTATGGAAGAGTGGGGAGGGAGGAGGAGAGGGGTAGGGGGAGTGATGGAAGAGAGACAGAGGGGTAGGAGGAAGGGGGGGGTGGGGTGGAGAGGGAAGGGGGTGGGGTAGAGAGGGAAGGGAGGTGGGGGAGAGTGGGATGGGTGGGAGAGGGAGAGGGGTGAGGAGAGGGAAACATAGAAATTAAGTGCAGTAATAGGCCATTCGGCCCTTTGAGCCTGCACCACCATTCAATATGATCATGGCTGATCATCCAACTCAGTAACCTGTACCTGCCTTCTCTCCATACCCCCTGATCCCTTTAGCCACAAGGGCCACATCTAACTCCCTCTTAAATCTAGCCAATGAACTGGCCTCAACTACCTTCTGTGGCGGAGACTTCCAGAGATTCACCACTCTCTGTGTGAAACATGTTTTTCTCATCTCTGTCCTAAAGGATTTCCACCTTATCTTTAAACTGTGACCCCTTGTTCTGGACTTCCCCAACATCTGGAACAATCTTCCTGCATCTAGCCTGTCCAACCCCTTAATAATTTTGTACGTTTCTATAAGATCTGCCCTCAATCTTCTAAATTCTAGCGAGTACAAGCCGAGTCTATCTTGTCTTTCTTCATATGAAAGTCCTGACATCCCAGGAATAAGTCTGGTGAACCTTCTCTGTACTCCCTCTATGGCAAGAATGTCTTTGTGCATTGGACATTGTGACATCACACGATGGAACGTTCAGCAAGTGCTGGTGCTCCTGCAAAGGCATATGTAAATGATTCCATTCCGATTCGACATATGTGAACATTGGGCATTGTGACATCACACGATGGAACGTTCACCAGGGGCTGGGGCTGATTCTATGGGTGAGATGCCAGTTTTTTTTTAAAATATTGGGAGGGGGGGGGGGAGAAGGATTTGATTAAAAATGTGTACATAAATACGACAAAATGTAATCAGGAGTTTCTATAAGATCCTCCCTCAATCTTCTAAATTCTAGCGAGTACAAGCCGAGTCTATCCAGTCTTTCTTCATATGAAAGTCCTGACATCCCAGGAATCAGTCTGGTGAACCTTAACCATATCACCATATAACAATTACAGCACGGAAACAGGCCATCCCGACCCTTCTAGTCCGTGCCGAACACGTATTCTCCCCTAGTCCCATATACCTGCGCTCAGACCATAACCTTCCATTCCTTTCCCGTCCATATAACTATCCAATTTATTTTTAAATTATAAAAACGAACCTGCCTCCACCACCTTCACTGGAAGCTCATTCCACACAGCTACCACTCTCTGAGTAAAGAAGTTCCCCCTCATGTTACCCCTAAACCTCTGTCCCTTAATTCTCAAGTCATGTCCCCTTGTTTGCATCTTCCCTCCTCTCAGTGGGAAAAGCTTATCCACGTCAACTCTGTCTATCCCTCTCATCATTTTAAAGACCTCTATCAAGTCCCCCCTTAACCTTCTGCGCTCCAAAGAATAAAGCCCTAACTTGTTCAACCTTTCTCTGTAACTTAGTTGATGAAACCCTGGCAACATTCTAGTAAATCTCCTCTGTACTCTCTCCATTGGTGAACCTTCTCTGTACTCCCTCTATGGCAACAATGCCTTTGAGCATTGGGCATTGTGACATCTGTTTCCCCAACGGCGTTTGCGAACGGCGTTTGCGGGGGGGTGAGAAGAGGGGAGGGAGGAGGAGGAAACGGGATAGATTTGGGAGGGAAAGGAGAGCGGGGTAGGGGGTGAGGGATGGGGAAAGAGCTTTGGTGGAGGGGGGATGGGGGGAGGGAGGGTAGGAGGGAGGGGGATGGGGGAAAGAGGGGGGAAAGAGTGGGGAGGGAGGAGGAGAGGGGTAGCGGGAGTGATGGAAGAGGGATAGGGGAAGGGTGTGGGGGGGGAGAGGGGGAAGGGGGTGGGGTAGAGAGGGATTGGAGAGGGGTGAGGAGAGAGTGGGAGAGAGAAGTGTAAGAGTAGGGAGGGAGGGGTAGGGTAGAGGGGTAGCGGGAGTGGTAGAAGAGGGACGGGGGAGTGGTGGAAGAGGGACAGGGGAAGGGGTGTGACAGGGAAGGGTAGAAAGAGGGGTGAGGGAGGGAGAGGGGTGGGGAAAGAGAAGAGAAGTGGAAGAGTGGGGAGGGATGGGTAGGGGGAGTGGTGAAAGAGGGACAGAGGGGTAGGGGGAAGGGGGTGGTGGTAGAGAGGGAAGGGGGTGGTGGTAGAGAGGGAAGGGGGTTGGGGAGAGAGAGATGGGTGGCAGAGGGAGAGGGGTGAGGAGAGGGACACATAGAAACATAGAAATTAAGTGCAGGAGTAGGCCATTCGGCCCTTCGAGCCTGCACCATTCTCCATTCAATATGATCACGGCTGATCATCCAGCTCAGTATCCCGTACCTGCCTTCTCTCCATACCCCCTGATCCCTTTAGCCACAAGGGTCACATCTAACTCCCTCTTAAATATAACCAATGAACTGGCATCAACTACCTTCTGTGGCAGAGAGTTCCAGAGACTCACCACTATCTGTGTGAAAAATGTTTTCCTCATCTCAGTACTAAAGGATTTCCCCTTTATCCTTAAACTGTGTCCCGCGTGTCCTGGACTTCCCCAACATCTGGAACAATCTTCCTGTATGAGACAAATGCAATTCAGGACTTTTCACTTCACAAGCAAAATCAGAATGACAGTTAGTGAAGAATTTGAATAATCACTGAGCGTTCTCTATGGCAACAATGTATTTGAGCATTGGGCATTGTGACATCACATGATGGAACGTTCACCATGGGCTGGGCTCCTGCAAAGGCATATGTAAATGAATCCATTCCAATTGGACATATGTGAACATTGGGCATTGTGACATCACACGATGGAACATTCACCATGGGCTGGTGCTGCTTCTATGGGTGAGAATCCAGGTTCTTTTTGAAATATTGAGGTGGTGGGGGGGGGGGGGGGGGGGGGGGGGGGGTGGGGGTGAAGGATTTGATTAAAAAAGTGTACTTAAACACGACAAAATGTAATGAGGAGCAGATACTTAGAAAGAAAAGCGAAATCTCTACCGAAATGGAACAGACGTCGGCGATTCTGGGTCCGGTTTCGGAGTTGCGGAGCATCAAAGGAAGAAACACGGCCGGAAGCCGTACTTGCAAATGGATCCATTCCGATTGGACATCCGCGAGCATCGGGCATTGTGACATCGCACGGCGAGAACGAATCGAAAGGCAGGAAGGGATCCGTACTGCAGGCGGACGGATGGGTTTGAGTTTTATATATTAACTAGACCAAGTGCAGACCCGTTGGGTCTGCTCCCCCAATGGCGTGATTCCCCCAACCCAATATTCCACCATGCACCCATCCCCTCCAATGGAACTGAAGCCGTTACCAAATGTAAGTTTCCAGCACTCCCCTGCCTCCCTCAATTGCACCTCCCCTGCCTGCTGCAGCAGTGAAAAGTTCAGTGTTCCTGTCTTGCAACTTTGTTTCGAAGTGTGTTGGAAGCTGATAGGAAGGAGCAGCCGTCAACTAATCAAAAGGCAAGAAGGGATCCGTACTGCAGGCGGACGGATGGATTTGAGTTTTATATATTGATAGATAGATAGATAGATAGATAGATAGATAGATAGATAGATAGATAGATAGATAGATAGATAGATAGATAGATAGATAGATGTAATCAAGGGGTAAACACAAAATGCTGGAATAACATAGTGGGACAGACAGCATCTCTGATAGAAGCAATGGGTGACCTTTTGGGTCGAGACACTTCTTCAGAATAGGGATATTAGGCTGATTATAAAATGGTGCTGCAATAAAAGAGCAGCCATAATCTTACTGAAGAATGGACCAGCAATGGGTGGCCAAATGGCTCACTCCTGCCTTTATTCCCTATATTCTTATGTTCTCGGTTGTGATTCACTGCCATGTTGCCTATCAGTAGTTGAGCGCCTATTTGAAACAAGTCTCTTCATAACATATAGATGGATTTCAAAGTAAGAGCATGAGTAGATCAAAGAGAATGAGTTCATAAGTGCATGTTATAGGAGCAATATTAGACCATTTGGCCTATCGAGTCTACTCCGCCATTCAATCATGAGTGATCTATCTTTCTCACAACCCCATTCTCCTGCCTTCTTTCCGTAACCTTTGACACCCTTTTGCCCCTGTCCCACTAAGCAAACCTGAACAGAAACCTCTGGAGACTTTGCACCCCACCCAAGGTTTTTGTGCGGTTCCCGGAGGTTCTCTGAGGTTTTTGTCAGTCTCCCTACCTGCTTCCACTGCCTCCAACCTCCGGCAACCACCTGCAACCTCTGGGAACCACACAGAAACCTTGGGTGGGGCGCAAAGTCTCCAGAGGTTTCCCTTCAGGTTTTCCAAGTGGGACAGGGGCATTACTAATCAATAACATATCAATCTCCGCTTTAAAAATACCTAAAAATTTGACCTCTCCAGTGGGTGTGGCAATGAATTCCACAGATTCACTACACTTCTTCCCCTTTGTCCACAACTCTTAGTGCAATGCGAATAGCTCATCATCCTATAGATGCTTTACGCAGTAAAATATCCATTGAGTGAGATAAAGATGCCCAAATAAGGTGAGCATTAAAATTAGAGTTGTGGGATTAGAAGGAGGAAAGATATTCCTCAGGTTTCACAACGTCAAGGCAGGGGCTGGACTTACTCGTGTTAACTTCACAACCAAGTACACTACAGACACCTCGCTCTGCTGCTCCACCTAGACCTGTATTTGACCTTGTTGACCCAGTTAGTCTTGAGTCCAGCCAAATTTGTCCGGTCCTAATGACAATAAGCTGCCACAGAGAAGTCCATCTCGGAGATGCTGTTTTCCAACTGCACGCGAATGAACCTTTGGCCAGACAATGGACCAATCTTTGGGTTGTAGACATCTTCAGACAGCCCAAGAATTAATTATCTCCCTGTAATGCACATTTCAATTTAAACTCCCAATTTCTGAAGATCTTCTGTCAAAGACAGAATGTATGATAAATATTTCTACATTTGATTACAAAAATAACTTTGGAAAAATGCATATAGATTTTTGCTCACCACTTAAAATAATCACAGTTTGATATAGCTTTTTATTGAGTATTTCATTTGTGGTAAGACAGAGCTGAATGTCAAGAAGAGACATTTACACAGTTGAGAGGAAGCCTGATCTCAATTTCTAAATACAAAGTCACATGGAGATGTAGTGATGCAACTTTAAAATCAACTTTATTAAGATAAACTTACTTTATCTTAAGGTATCACTATGTGTACATATATGTGGACATACGATTCTTTGGCATTGGAGAATCATGTCATGCCCCATAAAATGCAAAATCGATCTGATAGAGCAACTGGCAACAGAGGTTTCAAGACTCAACATGTACAGTACATAATATATAAGACAAGTAGTTAGCCATAAAAATGGGACCTCAGTTTTACTTCAGCACTATTGAATGACATAAGGAGTATAGGAGCAGGGAGGTTCTACTGCAGTTGGACAGGGTCTTGGTGAGACCACACCTGGAGTATTGCGTACAGTTTTGGTCTCCAAATCTGATGAAGGACATTATTGCCATAGAGGGAGTGCAGAGAAGGTTCACCAGACTGATACCTGGGATGTCAGGACTGTCTTATGAAGAAAGACTGGATAGACTTGGTTTATACTCTCTAGAATTTAGGAGATTGAGAGGGGATCTTATAGAAACTTACAAAATTCTTAAGGGGTTGGACAGGCTAGATGCAGGAAGATTGCTCCCGATGTTGGGGAAGTCCCAGGGCAAGGGGTCACAGCTTAAGGATAAGGGGGAAATCCTTTAAAACCGAGATGAGAGGAACTTTTTTCACGCAGAGAGTGGTGAATCTCTGGAACTCTCTGCCGCAGAGGGTAGTCGAGGCCAGTTCATTGGCTATATTTAAGAGGGAGTTAGATGTGGCCCTTGTGGCTAAGGGGATCAGGGGGTATGGAGAGAAGGCAGGTACGGGATACTGAGTTGGATGATCAGCCATGATCATATTGAATGGCGGTGCAGGCTCGAAGGGCCGAATGGCCTACTCCTGCAACTAATTTCTATGTTTCTATGTTTCTATAACGGCGGCAGAGTGGCGCAGCGCTAGAGTTGCTGCCTAACAGTGATAGAATCCTGGGTTCAATCCTGACTATGGGTGCTGTGTGTACAGAGTTTGTATGTTCTCTGTGACTGTGTGGGTTTTCTCGGGGTGCTCCGGTTTCCTCCCACACTCCACAGACTTACGGGTTTGTAGGTTAATTGGCTCAGTAAACTTTTAAAATTGTCCACTTGGTGGGCTGATGGGCCTGTTTCAGCACTGTATCTTTCTCTAAAGACATTAGATCATTCTTATTTGGCACATTTTATGTGAGTTTACTGGTTCCAAGCTCATTTTTAATAATATTCTCACATGGCCACATGCTTGTTTGTCTAAGGTTTCCTGGTGTATTGAGAAGTGCATAGAACAGCTAGCCATTGTTGGAAGGGACAGCAGCATTGATTTTTAATTGTAGTAATATACTTTCAGCACTATCACAAAATTGGAGTTGGGCAACATTGCTGCCCCAAATAGGTATAGTGAGAGCCTCGACATTGAGAACAATTGTATTCAATAAGGTTGGTTAGCATCTGTCTATCTGCAAGAGATGAAGGTGTGGCTTTGACATTGCCCTGCTTGGAGAGGGGAATGTTTCATCCATGGTTGCATTTTCTGCTGTGGCTGACTAGGGCTATCCTTGATGAACAGATCCTCCCACAGTTTCACGGGTGGCGTTTCCTCTGGCCATTAGACTGGCGATTGGGTTGCTGTTGTTGTTGCCCATTTTGTGCCATTGGCATCTGCCCAGGGTCTGGAACCATATGCTGTTGTGGTGCTTCATACCCACCAGGAGGTCCTTTCACTACCTCCTCTTATCCTCAGCAGCTACTTCCCAAGTTTGTTTGGAATAAACAGACTTGTTTTTCTTAAAGTGAATAATAACTTGAAGTTTGAGGGAAATATTGATATTTTGAGCAAATGATGCAAAATCCAAACATTAAAAACAAACCTCTGCAGATGACACCATTGTAGTGAGCTGAATCACAAACAATGGTGAGGCAGATTACAGGAAGGAGATAGAAAACAAAATAATGGTGTCAGGACAAAAAATCTCTCCAGCAATGTCAGCAAAAAGAAAAATCTAGTTAATGACTTCAGGAAGCATTGTGGTGTACATGCCCCAATCAACATCAATGGTGCCAATGTGAAAATGATTGAGCTTCAAGTTCCTTTACATAAACCTTACTAACGATCTGTTGTGGACCAACCACATTGAAACAGCAGCCAAAAAGGCACACCAATGCTTCGACTTCGTAAGGTGACTGAGTAAATGCAGGCATGTCTCTAATGATTCTTCGAAAGCATACTGTTGGGTTGCATCACAGCTTGGCTTCAAATCAGCCCTGCCCAAGACTGCCCTGCCCAAGACTTCTCACTATTGACACTTCATGATGACTCAAAAACACAGCTAACATAATCATAAACCTTGTCCCACCCTAGTCATTCCTTATTCTTCCCACTCCTGTCGGGCAGAAGATACAGAAGCTTGAAAGCACTCATCACCATATTCAGGAACAGCTTATTTCCCTTTGCTATCAAGGCTTCTGAGCAGTCCTTCAATAGCTGACGGATTGCAGCTACAATCTACCCCATTGCAGACATCGGACTTTACCTCTCGATCTGTTGAGCTACAATGCTGAAAACTCTATTCTGCCCTCTGCATCATTTTCTTTACTCTGTGTATTGAACTTGAGTTTGGCCTGATTCTATTCGTGTATAGTATTATCAGATTTGATTAGATAGCATGCAAAGTAAAGCTTTTAATTGTACATCGGTGCACATGATAAAAACAAACCTAAACCTAAACACGTTTGGCGGAGTTTCCATGCTAACATTTTTACACGTCCCACAAGGTGAAACATGGTTGGTTTGAAGTTATGCACAAAACATAAGATTACTTTAATCCAAATCATTTAGCTGAAAGCTATAAATTTGGGACGAGGAGCCAGAACCAGGATGAGACAATTAGCAAGTGCATTGTTTCATTAGATAAGCTTTCCTTGCTTTGCAAAATTGATGTAATTTTTATCCTGCCTTGCAACATAGATGTGGACTGTTAGATGAACAACCTTAGCAAAGATGTAGACCTGACATTTGAATTTATATATAAAATTGCTGTCTGAATAGAAATGTCAACCAAGAATCAAGTGAATTTGGTTTATTGCAAGCGACTGATGTGTCTTTGTTTATTGCAAGCGGCTGATGTGTCACATAGAAACAGAGAAACAGAGAAACATAAAAACATAGAAACTTATAAAATAGGTGCAGGTGCAGGCCATTCGGCCCTTCGAGCCAACACCGCCATTCAATATGATCATGGCTAATCATCTAAAATCAGTACCCGTTCCTGCAGTTTCCCCATATCCCATGATTTCTCTAGCTCTAAAAGTTAGATCTAACCCTCTCTTGAAAACATCCAATGAATTGGCCTCCACTACCTTCTGTGGCAGAGAATTCCACAGATTCACAGCTCTCTGGGTGAATATTTTTTACCTCATCTCATTCCTAAATGGACTACACTTTATTCTTAAACTGTGACCCCTGGTTCTGAATCTGCAAGCTAGACTTTCCTGCATATAGCCTGTCCAATCCTTTAAGAAATGTATATGTTTTTCTAAGATAGCCTCTCATCCTTCTGAATTCCAATGAATACAAGCCCAGTAAACCCATTCTTTCATCATATGTCAGTCCCGCCATACCGGGTATTAATTTCGTGAACGTACGCTGCACTCTCTCAATTGCAATAATGTAATTCCTCAAATTAGGAGACCAAAATTGCACACAATACTCTTGGTGCTGTCTCACCAGGGCCATGTACAACTGCAGTAGGAACTCCTTGCTCCTAAACTCAAATCATCTCGCAATGAAGGCCAACAGGCCATTAGCTTTCTTCACAACCTGCTGTACCTGCATGCTTACTTTCAGTGACTGATGTACAAGCGCACTCAGGTCTCGTTGCACCTCCCCTTTTCCTAATCTGACACGATTCAGATAATAATCTGTCTTCCTGTTTTTGACACCAAAGTGGATAACCTTACATTTATCCACATTATACTGCATCTGCCATGCATCTGCCCACTCACCCAACCTATCCAAGTCAGCTTGCAGCTTCATAGCATCCTCATCGCAGCTCACACTGCCACCCATATTTGTGTCATCCACAAACTTGGAGATGTCACATTTAATTCCCTTGTCTAAATCGTTAATATATATTTTAAGTAACTGGGGTCCCAGCACTGAACCTTGCAGTCACTGCATGCCATTCTGAAAAGGACCCGTTAATTCCTACTCTTTGCTTCCTGTCTGCCAACCAGTTATCTATCCATTCAATACCCTACCCCCAATACAAAATCTGGGATGCAGACCATTAGGCATTGAAGATTTATCTGCCTTCCGTCCCAACAGTTTACCTAACACAATTTTCTGACTAATGTGGATTCCCTTCAGTTCCTGCCTCCCACTAGATCCTTGGTCCCCTAGTATTTCTGGGATACAGCAAGGATACTGGGATACACCAGCTTACACAGCAAGGGGGCCATAGCCAAGTTGTTGCCTTCAAAATCAATTCTTAAGCATTCTGGTGATACTCATAAATGTCCATCATTCACTACAGTTTGCATGTTTGCATCAGCCAATTATTTTAGTTACCGAATGAAAAGTTACATTTGGACAGCTTGCATAACCAAGATTAAGGCATGAAACAGTAACAATTTCAGTAGCAAACTAAAACTAGCAGAAAACAGAACTTCAAAGGATGGAGATGCGATGAAATGCAAATGCTGGCTTACAAATGAAGACACAAAGTGCTGGAGTAACTCAGTTGGTCAGGCATCTTCTTTGGAGAATATGAATAGGCAACATTGCAGGTCAGGGCAACTTCTTCAGACAGAAGCATGACAAGACAGGGATGTTTCCTGACCCGCTGACCGGGTCTGACCAGTTACTTTGTGTCTAGGGGGCCCGGGACCGTTGGAGAGTGTGGAGGAGGGTCAGGGTGGTGAGTACTTAAATCGGGCGTGGGGCTTGTTTTCACAGAGGCCCGGGACCATTGGAGAGTGTGGAGGAGGGTCAGGGCTTTTACTAAAATCCGTAACGTTCCACACTTCATAGGGAGAGTTCTGGTGGAAGCCGCTGATTGGCGGAAGCAGACTAGAGGAAGCAGCTGATTGGGTGCAACCTCAGGTTAGCATTTCTGCTTTCTGGTTCAAGGTACAGTGCCTTAGTAAAGGTACAGTGAGCCAAGGGTACAGTGGGCTAAAGGTACAGTGCTTTAGTAAAGGTACAGTGAGCTAAGGGTACAGTGAGCTAAAGGTACAGTGCTTTTTGTTTATATAATAAAGGTGCAGTTTAAAGGGCAAGAGGGAGCAGCTGTTTGTGAGTCAGATACCTGCTGATTTCTCCCAGCAGTTTCTATTGTATTATACTGGTATCGGATCCAGGGTAAGGCGAGAGAATGACAGTCAGAGCAGTGTACTGTTCTGGATGTCAGATGTGGGAGGACATGGTGTCGGATGGCCCTTCAGACGTCCACATCTGCACCAGGTGCAGCGAGATGGGGCTCCTAAGGGACCGTATTAGGATCCTGGAGCAGCTGCTCGATGACCTCTGGCTGGTCAGGGAGAGTGGCGAGGTCATAGAGGGGAGTTATAGGGAGGTGGTCACTCCAAAACCATGGGAGAGAGACATGTGGGTCACGCTAAGGAAGGGCAAGGGGCAGAGGCAGGAACAAGTGAGTACTCCAATGTCGGTACACCTTGCAAATAAGTACTCCTGCTTGAGTACGGATGGGGGTGACAGCCTACCCGGGGGTAGCAACAGCGGACGGGCCTCCAGCACAGAGACCGGCCCTGTTGCTCCGAAAGGTAGGGAAAAAAAGAAGACGGCAATAGTAATTGGGGACTCTATTGTTAGGGGGTCGGATAGGCGATTCTGTGGACGCAGTCGGGAGACCAGGATGGTGGTCTGCCTCCCTGGTGCCAAGGTCTCAGACGTGTCTCAATGCATCCAAGATATCCTGAAATCAGAGGGAGAGGAGCCTGAGGTCGTGGTACATATAGGTACAAAATGACATAGGTAAAAAAAGGGGTCCTGAAGGGAGGATTTAGGGAGTTAGGAGGAGAGTTAAGGAAAAGGACCAAAAAGGAAACAATCTCAGGATTACTGCCTGTACTACGCGACAGTGAGAGTAGGAATGGAGCGAGGTGGAGGATAAATGCGTGGCTGAAAAACTGGTGCAGAGGGCAGGGATTCAAGTTTCTGGATCATTGGGACTTCTTTTGCGGAAGGTGGGACCTGTACAGAAAGGATGGGTTGCACTTGAACCCGAGGGGGACCAATATCCTGGCGGGGAAATTTGCAAAGGCCACTGGGGAAACTTTAAACTAGAATGGTTGGGGCGAGGGACTCAAATAGAGAAAGCTAGTAGACAGAATGGGAGGCAGGAAGCAGAAAAGGGAAGCACTCGGGCACAAGAGGAGAAAGAAAAAAAAGGAAATAAACAGAGAAGAAGAGACGGGGGGTTTCTTAAATGTTATTTTAATGCTAGGAGCATTGTAAGAAAGGTGGATGAGCTTAGAGTCTGAATAGACACCTGGAAGTATGATGTTGTGGCGATCAGTGAAACGTGGTTGCAGGAGGGCTGTGACTGGAAACTAAATATTCCAGGATTTTGTTGCTTCAGGTGTGATAGAATTGGAGGGGCAAGAGGTGGAGGTGTTGCATTGCTAGTTAGGGAAGATATTACAGCAGTGCTTTGGCAGGATAGATTGGAGGGCTCATCTAGGGAGGCTATTTGGGTGGAACTGAGAAGTGGGAAAGGTGTAGCAACACTTATAGGGGTGTATTATAGACCGCCAAATGGGGAACGAGAATTGGAAGAGAAAATATGTAAGGAGATAGCAGATATTAGTAGTAAGCACAAGGTAGTGATAATGGGAGATTTCAACTTTCCACACATAGACTGGGAAACACATTCTGTAAATGGGCTGGATGGTTTGGAGTTTGTAAAATGTGTGCAGGATAGTTTTTTGCAGCAATACATAGATGTACCTACTAGAGGAGGGGCAGTGCTGGACCTCCTGTTAGGAAATGAGACGGGAAAGGTGGCGGAGATATGCGTTGGGGAGCACTTCGGGTCCAGTGATTACAATACCATTAGTTTCAAAATAATTATGTAGGTCAGTTAGGTCAGAACTGGACCTAGGGTTGAGATTTTTGATTGGAGAAAGGCTAACTTTGATGAGATGCGAGATGATTTAAAAGGAGTGAACTGGGACATTTTGTTTTATGGGAAAGATGTAGAAGAGAAATGGAGGACAATTAAAGGGGAAATTTAAGAGTACAGAATCTTTATGTTCCTGTTCGGATGAAAGGAAACAGTAAAAATTGGAAAGAGCCCTGGTTTTCAAGGGAAATTGGACATCTTGTTCGGAAAAAGAGGGAGATCTACAATAATTATAGGCAGCATAAAGTAAATGAGGTGCTTGTGGAGTATAGGGAATGTAAAAAGAATCTTAAGAAAGAAATTAGAAAAGCTAAAAGTAGATATGAGGTTGATTTGGCAAGTAAGGTGAAAGTAAATCCAAAGGGTTTCTACAGCTATATTAATAGCAAAAGGATAACGAGGGATAAAATTGGTCCATTGGAGAGACAGAGTGGGCAGCTATCTGCAGAGCCAAAATAGATGGGGGAGATATTGAACAATTTCTTTTCTTCAGTATTCACCAAGGAGAAGGATATTGCATTATGTGAGGTAAGGGAAACGAGTATAGTAGCTATGGATACTATGAGTTTCAAAGTAAAAGAAGTACTGACACTTTTGAAAAATATAAAAGTGGATAAGTCTCCAGGTCCTGACAGGATATTCCCTAGGACATTGAGGGAAGTTAGTGTAGAAATAGCCGGGGCTATGACAGTAATATTTCAAATGTCATTAAAAAAGGGAATAGTCCCCGAGGATTGGCGTACTGTGCATGTTGTTCCATTGTTTAAAAAGGGTTCTAAGAGTAAACCTAGCAATTATAGACCTGTTAGTTTGACTTCAGTGGTGGGCAAATTAATGGAACAGACACTTAGAGATAATATATATAAGCATCTGGATAAACAGGGTCTGATTAGGAACAGTCAACATGGATTTGTGCCTGGAAGGTCATGTTTAACTAATCTTCTTGAATTTTTTGAAGAGTTTACTAGGGAAATTGACGAGGGTAAAGCAGCGGATGTTGTCTATATGGACTTTAGTAAGGCCTTTGACAAGGTTCCTCATGGAAGGTTGGTTAAGAAGGTTAAACTGTTAGGTATAAATGCAGGAATAGCAAGATGGATTCAACAGTGGCTGAATGGGAGAAGCCAGAGGGTAATGGTGGATGGCTGTTTGTCGGGTTGGAGGCAGGTGACTAGTGGGGTGCCTCAGGGATCGGTGTTGGGTCCTTTGTTGTTTGTCATGTACATCAATGATCTGGATGAAGGGGTGGTAAATTGGATTAGTAAGTATGCAGATGATACCAAGATAGGGGGTGTTGTGGATAATGAAGAGGATTTCCAAAGTCTACAGAGTGATTTAGGCCATTTAGAAAAATGGGCTGAAAGATGGCAGATGGAGTTTAATGCTGATAAATGTGAGGTGCTACACCTTGGCAGGACAAATCAAAATAGGACATACATGGTAAATGGTAGGGAATTGAAGAATACAGTTGAACAGAGGGATCTGGGAATAACCGTGCATAGTTCCTTGAAGGTGGAATCTCATATAGATAGGGTGGTAAAGGAAGCTTTTGGTATGCTAGCCTTTATAAATCAGAGCATTGAGTATAGAAGCTGGGATGTAAAAAATGTTTAAAATTGTACAAGGCATTGGTGAGACCAAATCTGGAGTATGGTGTACAATTTTGGTCGCCCAATTATAGGAAGGATGTCAACAAAATAGAGAGAGTACAGAGGAGATTTACTAGAATGTTGCCTGGGTTTCAACAACTAAGTTACAGAGAAAGGGTGAATAAGTTAGGGCTTTATTCTCTGGAGCGCAGAAGGTTAAGGGGGAACTTGATAGAGGTCTTTAAAATGATGAGAGGGATAGACCGAGTTGATGTGGACAAGCTTTTCCCTTTGAGAATAGGGAAGATTCAAACAAGAGGACATGACTTCAGAATTAAGGGACAGAGGTTTAGGGGTAACATGCGGGGGAACTTCTTTACTCAGAGAGTGGTAGCGGTGTGGAATGAGCTTCCTGTGGAAGTGGTGGCGGCAGGTTCGTTGGTATCATTTAAAAATAATTTGGATAGGCATATGGATGAGAAGAGAATGGAGGGTTATGGTATGAGTGCAGGCAGGTGGGACTAAGGGAAAAAAGTTGTTCGGCACGGACTTGTAGGGCCGAGATGGCCTGTTTCCGTGCTGTAATTGTTATATGGTTATATGGTTATATGGTCTTCGAATGTTGTCTTTCATTTTGACTATAAAGAGCTTGAACAATATATTTTTTAATTTTCTATGCCAAAGCTACTGGGAGGTCTTTTGTTCCCAACCGCAGAAGCTGTCTACGTCAGGTCAATAGAATCTAGCAGCAGAAAGGATTTCACAGAATTAGGATTCTTCCACACTTATGCACAATTGAATATTGACAAAAGTTGTATTACTGACTATCAACACCTACAACACCCACTCATTCATAAGATTGCTCTGGAGTCAAATCTTCACCCAAGTTTTCGCTGGCATCAGTGAATTACATCTTATAACAAGCACAATGAAATAAAATGTTCTGAGATTATTTGAAGTTGTTATGAAAATGCATGAACACATTATGCAGTTTGGGGGAAGTAGATGCATGTCATTTACTTCAAAGTCAGCAGAGGAGCGACAGTTGAAGAAGCGAGTGCGGGGATTGGCTACAGAAAGGTAAACCCTTGGTGAGTTTTTTTCAGTTTTCAGTGTGGGACATTTAAAATCAGTCAGGGCCAGCCTGCAACACTTAACTGTCAGAGGTGCAGGCAGGAGATTCTGTGGCGACAAGGTGTGTTGCCTCCCTGGTGCCAGGGTCCAAGATATGTCTCAGACCGACTTAAGAACATCCTCATAAGGGAAGGTGAACAAACCGATAGTTGTTGTGCATGTAGGCACCAATGACGTGGAGAAGAAGAGGAAGGAGGTTCTGCAACATGAGTATAGAGAACTAGGTAGGTGGCTGAAAAGCAAGACTTCTAATGTTTTTTTTCTTAGTTGCTTCCAGTACCTCGTGCTAGTGAGGGTAGGAATGGGGAGAATGGATTCTGAATGTATGGCTGAGGAGTTTGTGCAGGGGGCAAGGATTTAGATTTCTAGATCACTGGGATCTCTTCTGGGGCAGGGGTGACCTGTACAAAAGGGACGGGTTGCACCTTAATTAGAAGGGGACCAACAATCTGGCAGGCAGGTTAGCTAGTGCTACACGGGTGGGTTTAAATTAAACAGTGGGAGGGGGGGTGGAGTCAACAATGTGGAGGCGTATGCGTGTAGTTAATGGGAAGGAGAGTGCAGGAAAGGTCACGTTTAAACTAACAGGGCCGGGGAATGGGAACCAATGCAAGGAGACAGAGGGACATAAAAGGAAGACAGAAGCAAAATGTAGAAGGGAGATAAGAAAAACAAACCTGAAAGTTTTGTTTATTAATGCGAGGATCATTTGTAATAAGGTGAATGAATTGAATATGCATTTAGTGGTTAAGGAATATTATATAGTTGGAATTACGGAGACATGGCTCCGGGGTGACCATGGCTGGGAGCAAAACATGCAGGGGTATACAATATTCAGTAAGGATAGACAGAAAGGAAGAGGAGGTGGGGTAGCATTGTAGGTTGAAGAGGAGATTAATGCAATAGCAAGGAGAGACATTAGCTTGAATGCTGTAAAATCAGTATAGGTAGAACAGCAAAATAGCCAAGGGCAGAAAACGCTTGTTGGAGTTGTATACTGACCACCAACCAGCAGTAGGGAGGTTGGGGATAACATTAAGCAGGAAATTAGGGATGTGCGTAGCAAAGGTACAGCAGTTATCATGGGTGACTTTAATCTACATATAGATGGGGCCAACCAAATTGGTAGCAATGCTGAGGAGGAGGATTTCCTAGAATGTATAGAGGATGGTTTTTTATCCTTATCCTTGGACCATGTCCCCACAGACGAGCACCAGGCCACTACCTCTAGCACCATCAGTGACTTCATCAACTCCGGCTCCCTGCCCTCCCCAGCCTTCAACCTCATCGTTCCCCAACCCCGCACGGCCCGATTTTACCTTCTCCCCAAAATCCACAAACCTGACTGTACTGGCAGACTCACTGTTTCTGCCTGTTCTTGCCCTACCTTACTTTTTTCCCCATACCTCGACTATATCTTTGGTTTGATCCCTCCAAATACAATAATACAATACCAATACAATACCATTTATTTGTCATTTGAACCTCACATGAGGTTCAAACAAAATTTGGTTTCTGCAGTCATACAAGAAAAGAACCAAGACACACACCAACAGAATTTACACAAAACATCCATCACAGTGAATCTCCTCCTCTCTTGCCTCTCCCCTGCTCTCCATTCTTCTCCCGATGTCAAAATCAAAGCCCCCGGCAGGCGCTAGCTAGTCCCCGGCCATTTAAAGCCACGCCGGGCGATGTAAGACTCTGCTCCGGGTCTTGATGTTGGAGCCCCTGGCGGGCACTAGCAAATCTGCGGCCATATAGAGCTGCACCAGGCGATGTAAGGCCCCGCTCCAGGTCACTTTCAACCCCGTAATTTGGGCGGGAGAAGTCGGCGTTGCCGGTGCCCCACAAAGCAGTCTCCCACCGGGTACCCGCGAGCTCCCGGTGTCACCATCCACCGGAGTCGGGTCACAGCCGCGCACCACCGCAGCTCTCCATGCTCCAAACTCTCCACGCTCCGAAGCTGGCTAGCTCCACGATGGTAGGTCCGCAGCCCCGCAGGCTCCGTGACTTGAGCCCCCAGGTCATTCCAGTTGGAGGCCGCTCCAACTCCCATTCCGAATCCGACCTTTCTGTCCTCGGACTCCTCAATGACCAGAGGACCACCATAAATTGGAGGAGCAGCACTTGGGCAGTTTGCACCACAGCGGTATGAACATTGACATCTCTAATTTCAGGTAGTCCTTACTTTCTCCTCCCCTTCTCAGCTTTCCCTCAGCCCACTGCCTCCTCCTCTTCCTTTCTTCTACCCGTCCCCCCACCCTCACATTAGTCTGAAGAAGAGTTTTGGCTCGAAATGTTGCCTATTTACTTCGCTCCATAAATGCTGCCTCACTCGCTGAGTTTCTCCAGCATTTTTAACTACCATCGATTTTCCAGCAGTTGCTTATTAAACATCCGAAGAAAATAGATGTTTAACAAAAGAAAAGGGGCCGGCGATCACTCCATGTCCATGTCGGAGAGAAGGCGGGGGGCGGGGTAGGGGGTGGGAGGGTGGGCTTGAGTGGGCTTGAGTGGGTGCAGGATTTTCTGGATCTCCTTCCAAATGGCAATATTTTGTATGTTCAAAGTTAATAAGGTAGACTAGGCAGGAATATAAAAAGGATCACCTGCAGCTGAGAAACAAAAAGATGATTCATGCATGAAAAAGTCATGACCAAAGCAAAGATACTAGAGTGGAGACGGAAGCCGGTTACGGAAATGGTGCTGAAGATTATCCATGACCCTACTACGGCGTTTTCGTCGAGTGGACTGTCTTGCTCCGCTATAGGATCCTTGGTTTCAAGTCTCCATGAGATGGAAAGTGTGGAGGAAAGTGGCACTGTAAGGGCAGACCATGTCTTTCACCAGCTCAATGGAACTTTTGCCAATTCCATACTGACTGTAGAGCAGTAGACCATAGAGCACCCGCTCCTTCCTGAAGTGGATATCAAACAGCTGTAATCCACTGGCGGGACTGTGATGGAACGCAAACTCCCAGTCAAAGTGACAAACATGGTTGTTTACAACGTGGTATCTTGGTCCACGTGGCTTGAACTGGAGGGGGCCGTAGGTTTGAAACTTCTGGCGAGGTCTCTGCGAGGCGTAGTAGGGATCCGAATCCATCCTTTGGATCTCACTTGCTCTCTCACTCCCTATCTCTCACTCTCTTGCCTCAGCATTCACGGAATCATTTGCCATTTTGCGGTGACGGCTGCATCTGCGGTTCCTTCCTGTTGGGGGGAACCCTGGCCCATGGCGGCTCCTGGTCCGTTGCCTCCGTAGGTGCCGCCTGGCCCGCTGAGTTCCTCCCGCATTCTGTGTTTTTTGTTTGTCTCTGGAGTTGAAGGTGGACACGGGGGTGGGGGGGGGGGGGGGGGGGGGAGGCTTCAGTCTGAAGAAGGGTCTTCTCTCCAGAGTCGCTGCCTGAGAGAGAGATGCAAGAAAGCAGCTATGACGTGTATTACACAATAAACTATATAATAAATACACAATAAACAAGTTATGCATTCTTGTACTCTTACATGGATATGAACGGTCATTAAAAAAAATCCTCACCCCCCTTCCTTCCCAACCTCAGCTTCACGGACCTTAAAGTACCCCTAGTTCCTAAAACCCATTTCCATCACTGCAGGCAATGACTAGTGGGGTGCCGCAAGGCTCGGTACTAGGACCTTAGTTATTTACAATATATATTAACAATTTAGATAAGGGAACTAAATGTGACATCTCCACGTTTGCAGATGACACAAACTGGGTGACATTATGAGCTGCGATGAGGATGCTATGAGGCTGCCGATTGATTTGGATAGGTTGGGTAAGTGGGCAGATGCTTGGCAGATGCAGTATAATGTGGATACATATGAGATTATCCACTTTGGTGGCAAGAACAGGAAAGCAAAACGGTGTCAGATTAGGAAATGGGGAGGTGCAACGAGACCTGGGTGTGCTTGTCCATCAGTCACTGAAAGTAAACTAGCAGGTACAGCAGGCAGTGTAGAAAGCTAATGGCATATTGGCCTTCATTGCGCGAGGATTTGAGTTCAGGAGGAAGGAGGTCCTACTGCAGTTATGGTTGTGCTCCTGGTGAGGACCGCACATGGAGTATTCTGTGCAATTTTGGTCTCCTAATTTGAAGAAGGACATTATTGCTATTGAGGGATGCAGCATAGGTTCACCAGGTTAATTCCCGGGATGACGGGACTGACATTTGATGAAAGAATGGGTCGACTGGGTTTGTATTCACTGGAATTTTGAAGGATGAAAGAGGATCTTATAGAAACATATACAATTCTTAAAGAATTGGACAGGCTATATGTAGGAGACATATTCTTGATGTTGGGGGAGTCCAGAACCAGAGGTCACAGTTTAAGAATAAGGGGTAGGCCATTTAGCACTGAGATGAGGAAACATTTCTTCACACAGAGAGTTGTGAATCAGTGGAATTCTCTGCCACAGAAGACAGTGGAGGCCAATTCGCTGGATGTTTTCAAGAGAGAGTTAGATGTAGCTCTTATGGCTAAAGGAATCAAGGGAAATGGAGAAAAAGTAGGAACGGGGTACTGATTTTAGATGATCAGCCATGATCATATTCCGGAAGTGGCGGCGCTGTTGAACAGCTACGGCTCGCCTGCAGTCCGTCTGTTTTTACTTTTTTTTTTTTTTTTGTCTTGTTTTAATTAAATTTTAGTTTATTAGGTTGTGTTATGTGTGGGAGGGGGTGAAACATGTTTTTCTGTCTCTCCCTTCAGGGGAATGCGACTCTTTCTGTCGTTCTCCCTTCTCTGCCTCCGTCTGCGCTGAGGCCTAATGGCGGTGCTGGCGGTCTCCAACTGCGACCAACCTCGAGGCTCCGGAAGCAGAGCCAGCTAGGACTTACCAATGAGAGGCTGGCTGAATTTGGAGCTGTCGGGGCTGAGGCGGTGCTCTGGTGGTGGCGGCCCGACTCGGGGCTGAGGTGGTGCTCCAGTGGCAGCGACCCGACTCGGGGCTGAGGTGGTGCTCCAGTGGCAGCGGCACGACTTGGGGCTGAGAAGGTACTCCGTTGGCAGCGACCCGACTCGGGGCTGAGGCGGCGTTCCGGTGGCTGAGGCGGCGTACCAGCGGCGGCGACCTGAATCCGGGGCTCGGCCGTGGGCCAGTGGACGAAATCGTCGGGAGCTCGTAGGTCACAGGCTGGTGACCTGCTTTTACGGAGCACCCGCGGTAACAGCTGCGTCCGCTGGACTGGAGGGCGGCATCTTCGGCAGCTTCGACCACCCTGGGCCGCGGAGCTTGAACCGGCCCGTTCGAGGAGCTCGGTTGGGGTAACAACATCGGAGGCCTGGATCGTCTCAGCACAGAGGGAGAATAAGGAGGGAAGAGACAGTGACTTTAAGACTTTTGAGTGCCTGGTGAACTCACTGTGGTGGATGTTAATTTGTGTTTATTGTGTGTTTTGTTACTTATTATTATAGTATGACTGCAGGCAATGAAATTTCGTTCAGACCAAAAGGTCTGAATGACAAATAAAGGAATTAATCTATCTAATCTAATCCCAGGAGCGTCGCGCAATACTGCGCACAACTCCATACCCCTCCGCGTTTCTAAGTGGGACCGGTCCACGTGGCCACACGATGCCCGTGTGCCTCAACGCAATGATGGGGTTGCGTAATTTGCGTGCCAAGGACACGCAAGTGGGACAGGGCCTTTAATGTCTTAATGCATTTGTGAAGATCTTGCACCCCCATGGTATCTTAATCGTTGCTAGCTTATTTTTATTTTGGGAGTCATTTAAACCCAGATGAGCATATGTGTGTTTGACTTTGAATGACCGGTGAATATATTTCTCCTGAGCTCTGTCAATCTCAACAATAAATTGTGGGGTCGTTTCCGTACTTATTTGATGGTCAATATTTTCCTCCAGTTCAAGCAGCTTAGATTTTTCTTGATGAAATTGGATCTTGCAATGGATTGGTTGTCAAATGGCCTTATGCTAGTTTGACTTCGTGATGTGAATACTGAACTTGTAACCTGTTGAAATCCAGTCCCACCTTCTGTGTACCTAGCCTCAGCTGACAGCTGATCTAAATCTCTGTAAAAGATAATCCAAAGCAAAGTACCGATAGTTGGAAATGCTAATTAGATAATCTGACAGCCTATTTGACTGTGCCCTCGATAGATTCATACAGAACAGAAATAGGGCACTTGCCCTATTGCCAATCATCAAGCACTTATATCCACTAACCCCAATTTCCCTCTTACATACCAATCACTTCCCCTCTCTTCCCCTCTTCTTCTCCAACTTACCAACACTAAGAGCAATTTACAATAGTCAGTTATGACACCAACTATCACTTCTTTGGCATATAGGAGAAACTGGTACAGGGAAACATGGAGAATGTGCAAAATCCACATAGGCAGCGCCCAAGTTCAGAAATGACCCTGGGACTCTGTGCCTGTGTGGTGAAAAACAGCATTGGCCATGGAACCATTCAACACTCTGAGGTCCCACAATCCAACACTAGATGTACCTCTAGCAAGGCAATCCCAGTGCAGTTACACCATTGGAATTTACCTAACAAGGTGGTACATTTCTAACATATGTTTAGACTTTACTTTAGAGATACAGTGCAGAACCAGGCCCTTCGGCCCGAACAGTGATCACCCCCATAAACCAACATGATTCTACATGCTTGAGATACTTTACAATGTATTTTACCGAAGCCAATTAACCTAGAAAACCTGTACATCTTTGGAGTGTGGGAGGAAACTGGAGCACCCAAAGAAAACCCACACGGTCACAGGGAGAATGTACATACTCTGTACAGTCAGCATCTGTAGATGGGACCGAACCTGCTACTCTGGAGCTGTAAGGCAGCAACTCTCCCGTTGCACCACCGTGCCATCCTCTATGTTCTGAAAGAATGTACAAATCCAATCCAGCTAATTAATGCCAAAAGAGTATACTCTCAATCACCAGAAAAGTGACGGAATAGGTCAACAGCTATGCAGTCAAGCATTGCTTGCTCGCCAACAACCCACTCATCATTTGGTTTCAGGCCTTATCAAAGCTTCAGTCCAAATATAGATCTAGTATATTTGAATATACGTTATGTTGCATATGATATCTAATGTCATCTGAGTGCTTCAGTACATATGTGCAGTCTGAGTGGCATAGTTGAATAAACTGGATACACTTTATTTGAGTTCCTCATGTATTTCATATTTTAAAATGTATGCTTTGCAAGGGATTTCATATGAAGAAGATAACTCACTGAGTTCATAATGTTCACCAGAGGCAAATGTGCTTGGTTCAAATGGTAAAGTGAAATGTTTAAACAACCTTTGACTGAGTGTATTATCGTGGAGTTCTGGTCAAACTGAAATCAAGGTAGCAAATCGCCACTGGCTTAAGACCTACGTTGCTCGTAATTTACTTAAACATTATTTAAGCTTTAAGCAACTCATTTCCATAATACATAAATTCAAAGCATCTGGAATTTTACGCTGATTCCGCAGGCCTCACCGACCCGAGACCCCGCACATGCGCACACTCTGGAAAGGCCCCGCACATGCGCACACTCCATTCTCCCCTCCTATTTATAAGTTGAGATGGTCAGGTTTAATTTGTCTTGATGATCGTCACAGCACTAGAGCATCAGGAGTTAATGGCGTTTCAATAGCGGTGGTACATAATAATAATAATAATAATAATAATAATAATAATAATAATAATAATAATAATAATAATATATCTTTATTGTCATTGCACAGAGGTACAATGAGATTTGGAATGCAACTTCCATCTGATGTAAAAACTTAATTAGCAAAAAATGTAGACACCCAGAGAAACAAGATTGAAAAAAAACAGTTAAAGCAGTATAAAGTGCAAATAGGTCTGTGCCGGGTCAATGTGCGACGTGACCATCCGAGGGAGACAGTTCATGGGGGGGGGGGGGGGGGGGGGGGCACTCAGCAGGACCGGTTCAGAGCAGCTATAGCTCTGGGGGTGAAGCTGTTCCTAAGTCTGCAGGTGCGGGCGTAGAAGGCCTTGTAACGTCTGCCGGATGGTAGAAGTTCGAACAGACTATTGTCGTTCGAGTCTTTATGAATGCTCACTGCCTTCCTGAGGCACCGTGTTTTGTAGATGCCCTCCACGGCTGGTAGCTGTGCCCCAATTATCTTCTGCGCTCTGTGGATGACCCGCTAAAGAGCTCTCCTCTCTGCCTCTGTGCAGCTGATAGTACAATAGTACATATACTGGACTCGCTGGATGTCCCTATCCAGCTATCTAGCAAGTTAAACAATTAATCCAATAAAGACCCGTAGACATGAGATGTTGTTGATTCTTTACTGTTTTCAACTGTAAAACTGTAACATACAAGCAGAAAGAGAAACCGCATATTTAGTAACGTTATACACTTGGTATAGAAACATAAACTATGATGCCACCACTAAATACAATGCTGTTATGTAAGAAACCAGCCAGGGCACATGAAACATTCTTAACTGTTAATAATAGCAATGCTGCACAATAACGTATAAAGCTGCTGTTACACAAACATGATTACTCACAGACAATGCTTCTAACAAACTGGTGCGGTAGGATGGCAGAAATTACACACTAGAATTACAGTCTGCACCATGCGGTACTGTCCCTGAGTTGGGCTTCCTGGCTTATGACAACTTCCTGCCTAACCAGAAAGGTAACCCAAAGCTGTAGGAACCTGAACATCCAGCAGGTGGCATTAATATCTGCAAACAGAAAGTGGTCCAGCACAGTACAATAATAAACAACAATAAGCACAAATTAACATCCACCACAGTGAGTCCTCCAAGCACCTCCTCACAGTGGTGGAGGCAAAAATCTTAGGGCTGCAGTCTCTTCCCTCCTCTTCTCCCTCTGCGCTGAGGCGATACCCCACCGGGCGATGGTACAAACAGTCCCGCGGCTCACCGAACCCCGCAAGCGGGCCGGCTCAAACACCGCAGTGGTCGAAGCTGCCGCGCTCCAGTCCAGCGGACGCAGCCGCTGGCCCGCGGCTGAACCCCGGTCTCAGGTCACCGCCGCCAGAACGTCGTCCCAGCCACTGGAGCACCGTTCCAGCCCCACGAGCTGGCTCGCCCTCACGTGAGTGCCGTTCCACCCTCGGGCTGGGCCGCCCCGACGGGAGCGCCACAGCCTCTCACGGGAGTCGCAGCCCCGCGCCAGGCCGCCCTCACAGGAGCATCACAGCCCCTCACGGGAGCGCCGTTCCAGCCCCGAGCCAGACCGCCCTCACGGGAGCGAACCCAGGGCAAGTCCTGACTGGCTCTGCCTCCGGAGTCTCAAGGTCGCCAGCTCCACCATCAGGCCGCAGTGCAGACGGAGGCAGAGAAGGGGGATACGACAAAAAAGTCGCATTCCCCCAAAGGGAGAGACAGCAAGCCCTGTTTCAACTCCCCACCCCCCACATAAACACAACCTAAAAACCAAACACTTAACTAGACAAAACGAAAAAAAAACAACACAAAAAAGTAAAAACAAACGGACTGCAGGCGAGCCGCTGCTGCCAGGGCAGCGCCGCCACTTCCGGAATTAAGCTCTTGTTTCATATTATCAAGGAGTGATGGAGCTGATGGAGAAGACGGACATGGTGCAAGGTCAAGAAGTGAGACAGTTGACTGATGTCCATCCTGATACTTGATAGTTGCATAAGAAGGGTTAACATCAGTCAGATCAACTTCATCAACAAAAGGCTCATTCTTATTTGATCGGACATACCGACAAAGCAACATAGACCCATGGCTAGTCAATCATGATGACAGAGAGGTACCACTAGAAGAACACCGTTTGAAGTTAAAGAACTGCTCATGCAGAGTAGTATTGGTAGCAGTTGACAGTAGAGGTATGATGGAGTGTAATGCATCTGGTACAACACACTCCCACTGCTGATTGGGTACGTTTGTTCTTTAAAGCCAGTTTCACTGCTTTCCAAATGATTCCGTTATACCTCTCAACCTGACCATTTCCAATAGGATGATATGGTGTTGATTTACTTGTTGCATTGTTTCTCTATCAGAAAGGTGGTCTTTTAAATCTTTTGACAAGAATGAGGTGCCCCTATCAGAATGTATGTAACTTGGAAATCCACAGAATGAAAACAGATGATATAAACATTTGATAACCGTAGCAGCTGACATATTTGGACAAGGAAAAGCAAATGGAAACCTTGAATATTCATCAACTATGGTAAGTATATAAACATTTCAAGAGGAGGATGGTAAAGGCCCTTTGAAGTCAATACTCAAACATTCCATAGGTTGAGTAGCTTTGATCAATCTTCCTTCTTCAGGATGGAAGAACCTTGGATTTAATTCAGCACAGATTCTACATGAAGCACACGTCATCTTCACATCTTCTGTAGAGAAAGGTACGTTTTTGGAACAAACATAGTGTAACAAACGAGTGACTCCAGGATGACACAGTCAATTGTGAAGATCAGTGAGTGCAGAAGAATGAACAGAGGCACAAAATGCTCGAGTTAATGTATCCGGAGCAACATTATCCTTACCAGGGCGGTACTCAATTGAATAACTATATGCAGATAATTCATCCTCCATTCATGAATTTTACTGTTTTTAATCTTCGTTCGTTTCTGATTATCCAGCATAAAAGCTACTGAACGCTGACCTGTTATCAAAGTGAAGTGCTGGCGAGCAAGGAAATTACTCAATTTTCTCACTGCTTCAATCAATATTACTAAAAGTCTGATCTTGACCTCTTCCTGTTGTTCTGTATATAGATTTTAGAAAAAACATTGCCACTTACGGCTGTGATTTTTGGCCATCTAACTCAGAGTCCCCCTCCGCTGCGCAGGGACAAGAGGATTCTTCCCATTGATTCAAAATAAAAGAGTTATTAGTGTTTAAAAAATGTTGAGGTTCACTCTCCTGTAGGCCACACCTCTTTCGGAGGGACTATAAAACCCGGAAGTGTTGAGTGCCTCAGTCAGTCTCTGCAAGATGGGGGAGCGAGAGGGTCATGTCTCCCAGTCTGAGCTGTGAATAACACTGAACACATGTCTACTAAACTGTGAGTGGTTTTACTGACCTGTCAGTGCCCTTAATGTGGTTTGAAAATATGGTTTGGATATGCTAAAGCTGTGTTGCCTTTGGTTTGGAAATGCTAAAGCTGTGTTGCCTAATTAAAGTTGCCTTGCCTAATTAAAGTTGCATTGCCTTCTATCTAATTAAAAGTGTAATCTTGACCACTTCCTGTTTGCGCTTTATATTGATTTTAGAAAAAACGTTACCATGTACGGTTGTGATTTTTGGCCATCTTACTCAGAGTCCCCCTCTGCTCATCAGGTGCCGAGGATTTTTCTCATCAATGGAAAATAAAAGAGTTATTAGTGTTAAAAAATGTTGAGATTCTCTCTCCTGTCAATCACACCATGAAGGCCACGCCCCTTCTGGTGGGCGGGCGGATGGACTATAAAACATTGGAATTGGTGGAGAGGTGGAATATTGCGTTTGGGGGACCAGCCCTCCCGTGTGATGCTGGGACCCAATGGGTCCCACAGGTCTAGTAATTGCTGTAGCTTCCTTTTCGACGGGTGGGCAGTGTAATTCACTACCTTTGTGAGTACGAGACATGAAAGCCACTGGTCATCCTCCTTGATTTAATTTTGTTGATACTGCTAAATCAGAGGCATCACATTCAACAACAAAGGGGAGATCCTCATCGATGGCATGTAATGTCGCAGATTCTAATTGTTTCTTTAAAGAAGTAAAGGTACCAATTGCTGTAGAATCAAGGGGGAAAGATTTTGCTCGAATCAAAAGTTGAATTTTGTCAGAAAAATTTGGTATCCATTTAGCATTATATGCAAACATACCAATAACTCTTTATAGAGAGTTTAATGTAGCTGGAACAGTAATCTCTTGGAATGGGCGGAGTCTTTCGGGATATTTTATTTCCAACCCAATAACCAAGAATATTAGTTGATGACACTGATGTAATTGACTTTGCCTCATTTAATGTTAAATTTTTAGAATGTACAACTTCTAAAAACCGATTTACATTTTCATCATGTTCAGCTTGGTGTTTTCCTGCAATAGTTATATAATCAAATAAGGGAAAGAATCTTTAAGGTTTTCTTGTTCAACAGGTTTGTCCATCTCTCTCTGAAAAACAGCCACACCATTAGTTACACCAAAAGCTTCGTGAACTGGTTTGTAGTTTGAGAGTAATCAATGCAGAGTCTCTTTCTATGTCTCTCCAAGGGGTCCTTAACCACGACAACTTATGCCCTCCAAGGGGAAAACATCGAAACATAGAAACATAGAAAATAGGTGCAGGAGTAGGCCATTCAGCCCTTCGAGCCTGCACCGCCATTCAATATGATCATGGCTGATCATCCAACTCAGTATCCTGTTCCTGCCTTCTCTCCATACCCCCTGATCCATTTAGCCACAAGGGCCACATCTAACTCCCTCTTAAATATAGCCAATGAACTGGCCTCAACTACCTTCTGCGGCAGAGAATTCCAGAGATTCACCACTCTGTGTGAAAAAAGTTTTCCTCATCTCGGTCCTAAAAGATTTCCCCCTTATCCTTAAACTATGACCCCTTGTTCTGGACTTCCGCAACATCTTCCTGCATCTAGCATACCCAACCCCTTAAGAATTTTGTAAGTTTCTATAAGATCCTCCCTTAATTTTCTAAATTCTAGCGAGTACAAACCGAGTCTATCCAGTCTTTCTTCATATGAAAGTCCTGACATCCCAGGAATCAGTCTGGTGAACGTTCTCTGTACTCACTCTATGGCAAGAATGTCTTTCCTCAGATTAGGAGACCAAAACTGTACGCAATACTCCAGGTGTGGTCTCACCAAGACCCTGTACAACTGCAGTAGAACCTCCCTGCTCCTATACTCAAATCCTTTTGCTATGAATGCTAACATACCATTCGCCTTCTTCACTGCCTGCTGCACCTGCATGTCTACTTTTAATGACTGGTGTACCATGACACCCAGGTCTCGTTGTATCTCCCCCTTTCCTAATCGGCCACCATTCAGATAATAATCTACTGCTTTCCTGTTTTTGCCATCAAAGTGGATAACCTCACATTTATCCACATTATACTGCATCTGCCAAGCATTTGCCCACTCACCCAGCCTATCCAAGTCACCTTGCAGCCTCCTAGTATTCTCCTCACAGCTAACACTGCCCTCCAGCTTTGTGTCATCCGCAAACTTGGAGATGTTGCATTCAATTCCCTCGTCCAAATCATTAATATACATCGTAAATAGCTGGGGTCCCAGAACTGAGCCTTGCGGTACCCCACTAGTCACTGCCTGCCATTGTGAAAAGGACCCGTTCACTCCTACTCTTTGCTTCCTGTCTGCCAACCAGTTCTCTATCCACATCAATACTGAACCCCCAATTCCGTGTGCTTTAAGTTTGTATACTAATCTCTTATGTGGGACCTTGTCGAATGCCTTCTGAAAGTCCAGATACAACACATCCACTGGTTCTCCCTTATCCATTCTACTAGTTACATCCTGGAAACATTCTATAAGATTCATCAGACATGATTTACCTTTCATAAATCCATGCTGACTTTGTCCAATGATTTCACCACTTTCCAAATGTGCTGCTATCCCATCTTTAATAACTGATTCTAGTAGTTTCCCCACTACCGACGTTAGACTAACTGGTCTGTAATTCCCTGTTTTCTCTCTCCCTCCCTTTTTAAAAAGTGGGGTTACATTAGCTACCCTCCAATCCTCAGGAACCACTCCAGAATCTAGAGTTTTGAAAAATTATTACTAATGCATCTACTATTTCTGGGGCTACTTCCTTAAGTGCTCTGGGATGCAGCCTATCGGGCCCTGGGGATTTATCGACCTTTAATCCATTCAATTTACCCAACACCTTTTCCCGGCTAACCTGGATTTCACTCAGTTGCCCCATCTCATTGACCCCCGGTCCCCTGCTATTTCCGGCAGATTATTTATGTCTTCCTTAGTGAAGACAGAACCAAAGTAGTTATTCAATTGGTCTGCCATGCCCTTGTTCCCCATGATCAATTCACCCGTTTCTGACTGCAAGGGACCTACATTTGTTTTAACTAATCTTTTTCTCTTCACATATCTATAAAAGCTTTTGCAGTCAGTTTTTATGTTCCCTGCCAGTTTTCTTTCATGATCTATTTTCCCTTTCCTAATTAAGCCCTTTGTCCTCCTCTGCTGGTCTCTGAATTTCTCCCAGTCCTCTGGTAGGCTGCTTTTCTGGCTAATTTGTACGCTTCATCTTTTGTTTTGATACTATCTCTGATTTCCCTTGTTATCCACGGATGCACTACCTTCCCTGATTTATTTTTTTGCCAAACTGGGATGAACAATTGTTGTAGTTCATCCATGCAGTCTTTAAATGCCTTCCATTGCATATCCACCGTCAACCCATTAAGAATCAATCGCCAGTCTATCTTGGCCAATTCACGTCTCATACCCTCAAATTTACCTTTCTTTAAGTTCTGGACCCTTGTTTCTGAATTAATGATGTCACTCTCCATCCTAGTGAAGAACTCAACTATATTATGGTCACTCTTGCCCAAGGGGCCTCGCACAACAAGACTGCTAACTAACCCTTCCTCATTACTCAATACCCAGTCTAGAATAGCCTGCTCTCTCGTTGGTTCCTCTACATGTTGGTTTAGAAAACTATCCCTCATACATTCCAAGAAATCCTCTTCCTCAGCACCCTTGCCAATTTGATTCACACAATCTATATGTAGATTGAAGTCACCCATTATAACTATTTTACCTTTGTTGCACGCATTTCTAATGAGCTGGGTTCTATGAATCCTTCTCGTAAAAGATTAGTTAAGTAACTAAGCAACTGTGTTGATAAAGTTTCTGTCATATTTACTAAAATGTCTTGATTTTGTAGCAATTGGCATGCACTTAGGGGATAAATTAGTGAATAATGAAGGACATTCAACAGATGCAGCAGAAAAACCACACAATACTGGTGGCTTTGACAATACAAGACAATACGATTAGGAAAAGGAGAGATGCAACAGGACCTGGGTGTCATGTACACCAGTCATTGAAAGTAGGCATGCAGGTGCAGCAGGCAGTGAAGAAAGCGAATGGTATGTTAGCATTCATAGCAAAAGGATTTGAGTATAGGAGCAGGGAGGTTCTACTGCAGTTGTACAGGGTATTGGCGAGACCACACCTGTAGTATTGTGTACAGTTTTGGTCTCCAAATCTGAGGAAATACATTCTTGCCATAGAGGGAGTACAGAGAAGGTTCACCAGACTGATTACTGGGATGTCAGGACTTTCATATGAAGAAATACTGGATAGCCTCGGCTTGTACTCGCTAGAATTTAGAAGATTGCGGTGGGATCTTATAGAAACTTACAAAATTGTTAAGGAGTTCGACAGGCTAGATGCAGGAAGATTGTTCCCGATTTTGTGGAAGTTCAGGACAAGGGGTCTCAGTTTAAGGATAAAGGGGAAATCCTTTAGGATCGAGATGAGAAAAAAGATATTCACACAGAGAGTGGTGAATCTCTGGAACTCTCTGCCACAGAAGGTAGTTGAGGCCAGTTCATTGGCTATATTTAAGAGGAAGTTAGATGTTGCCCTTGTGGCTAAAGGGATCAAGGGGTATGGAGAGAAGGCAGGTACAGGAAACTGAGTTGGATGATCAGCCATGATCATATTCAATGGCGGCGCAGGCTCGAAGGGCCGAATGGCCTACTCCTGCACCTATTTTCTATGTTTCTATGTTTCTAAGATCAGGCATAGTTCCTTCATACATTATTTGAAGTGATCTGTGCTGTTTCTGAAAATCCTGACGTAGAATTATATCGCTGCACATATTTCTCAAAATACCAAGACATACAGATTTATGACTAGTTTTGTTCAGAATATAGTCTGCAATACAAGATCCAATAATTTGAGTATTGAGTGTTGTTAGAACCATCAAGATTTCTCTATTTGAAGGAATTATAGTTAGATTTAGTTGAGACACAACTTGTTCAGTTATAAAACTTTCTGAACTGCCAGAATCAAGTAGTACATTAAGTGTGGCCATTGATGGATACCGTTGTAGCTGCATGAGACAAGTTCTGCACATAAAGAGGGCATATACATGGCAGCAGTCACACTTTTAGTAGTTGCTTTAGACTTTCTTACCCTAGAATAATTTCCCTTATTGCCACAACTATTGCGTTGCCTCTCGAGCAGGGCATATCTCTCTATCATGAATATTACCCCCCGCAAAAGTAACACTTCCTTTTCGAATAAGTATATGCTGCAGCATTGGCACATTTATCAGTAGAAATTGTTTCAGCTTGCTCCATCTTAGTACTTGGGTGAGATTATTTTGTAGTACTTGCAGCAGAATACACATTAGATGAGCCATAAGCATCTGAATCTTTCTGAGCCAAGTCTAAAGAGTAAGCTTGATTGTAAGCTGACTGTACATCCAGGGTTTTGTTTTCTAATAGTCTCTGTCATATTAAAGACAATGCCAAACCATTGATAAAAGAGTCTCAAATAACTTCCTGTCGATATTGATCAGCTGTAACTGCTTTGAAGGCACAGTCTTTACTAAGCCTTTGAAGTTCTTGTAAAAATTCATCAAGTGATTCACCAGGTTCCTGTTTCCGAGTAGGAAGGAGGTGTCGAGCGAATATCACGTTGGGTGTCTTAACGAAGAGCTTGCTTAGTACATCAATAGCAGAAACATAAGGTGTACATTCCTCTATGTAATCATATACATCACAAAAGAGAGCTTATTAATATCCTGGATCTGTCTGGTGCATTGTCGCCACACTCATCAAATAAGTTATTTAGTGTACGAAGCTAGTGCTTCCATTCCTTTGCAGCAGTAGGTGAGTTGGGATCCAGATCCAAGTGTTATGGTTTCAATAGTTTTTCCATCTCGATGTCACACTGCTTAACTTCTGAGATTGAGTTGCTTATATTGTTGTGAGGCAAATGAAACTTTTAAGCTACTCGTAATTTATTTAAATTTTAGTTAAGCTTTAAGCAACTCATTTCCGTAACACATAACTTCAAAGCGTTTGGAAAATCTCGCTGATTCTGCAGGCCTCGCCGAACCGAGACCCCGCACATGCGCACACTCTGGAAAGGCCAAGCACATGCGCATACTTCACTGCTCTATCAAAGAATTCTGATCCAACATAAGAATCATAGTCCAGGCCTCAGATTACAATTTTGGGAATTTAAATGTAGCATCGCCTTCCTTCAGAAACATTGTGCAAGTCAAACCAGAGCGGTTATTATGGCATCTTTCTTTCTAGAAATCAGAATATTTTCTGTCTTCCAACAGAGGCTTTCAAAACTATGAAGAGATTTCAGAGTAAGGGGCAGCACAGTGGCACAAGTTGCTGTCTTACAATACCAGAGACCCGGACTCGATCCTGACTATGGGTGCTTTCTGTACGGAGTTTGTATGTATCTTCTGTGACCACATGGGTTTTGTCCGTTTGCTCTGGTTTCTGGTTTCTCTCACATCCCACAAACGTACAGGTTTGTTGATTAATTAGCTTTGGTAAAATTGTCAGTTGTCCTTAGTGTGTCGGATAATGCTGGTGTATGGGGTGATCGCTGGTCGTGCTGACTCAGTGGACCGAAGGGTCTATGTCCGGGATGTATTTGTATATCTAAAGTCTAATTTGATAAGATAGACATGGGAGTTAAATCCGCAAATACAACAATAAGATGGTTGTCAAGAAAACCAATAAGGAATTTAAAGGAAACTAGACCAAGTAGTCCCGTCTCCCAACACGGGGAGGGGGGGGGGCAGCGTCACAAGGAAGGGCTGGTCCCCGAACACAATATTCCACCACTCACCGATAGGTTCCAATACTCACCACTCCCTAGAAAGGGAGAGGGTAGAGAGGAAGTGGATGTTAGGTGGGGGGGTGATTAGAGATGGACGGGTGGAAGAGAAGGAGGGGTGGCAGGGAGGGAGGGATGTAGTGAGAGAGGGTGAGGGGTGTTGAGAGGGAGGGGAGTAAGAGGGAGGGAGGGGAGTAGAGACGGAGGGGTGATAGACAAATGGGGTGTAGAGGGAGGGGGGTAGTGAGGGTGGAGGGGTAGAGAGGGAGGGGTGGCAGAGAGGGAGGTGGATAGAGAGGGAGGGGGAGGGAGGTAGAGAAGGAGAGGGAGGGGGTAGAGACCCTACCCCATCTCCCTCCTCCTCATTTCCCTCATCCTCCTCCCCTCACTCCCATTCCTGCCCCAGGACCTACCCAGGTCATAGAGCAGCATCAGGGGCCTGGACAGCTTGAGACCCCATTGTAATTGGTTCACTGTGAGAGACATTGTGACATCATCATTGGACATTCTCCGAGAAAGCGGAATTGTTTTTTTTTAAACTTTAATTCATGAATAACATTGGAAATATAGGTCGGAATGTGATGGGAAAATATTTATCGCTTCGACAGGAGAAATGTGAGTAGAATATGTGAAAATGTGGCCTAGCGTTTGGAAGAAGATAGGAAAAAGGTGAGCAGAGTGACACATTGCTGGCACAAATAAAGTGTTTTAGTAATATAGATGTTACTACCCAATGGGCAGTTAAGTATTTGCAACTTTCTATGTCAATTTGAAACAGTTGGAGGTAGCCTGATAACCAAATGAGGCAAAAAATAATAGAAGGAAATGTTTCCCGGGTTCGAGTCTGGAGTATTAATGCCATTCTGTCTGACTTGAAACCTTTCCTCTGCTTGCACCACCACAGATGCTAGCTGGCTTGCTGGGCCTTTCCAGCATTAAAAAAAAAAAAAAATTTAAAACTTGAAACACACACAGTTTTATTTTGCTTTTTGAACAACAGATCAATTGGGTTGCACATGCTGTTAATTCAATGGATTAAATCCTGTTTATCTATAATCGTACCTTCCACAGGAAATCGCCAAATATTCGATATTCAATATAAAGTCTATTTTAGGACTCACCATATGCAGGGCGACAAGCTTTGCACATGAGCAGAGATCCATTTGCATTTTTCTCATATTTCTTAAACTGTGGAGTCTTACTGAGTTGAGAGAAACTTTTCTACATTTTAGTATTTTGATTATTCTTAATGTTGTATCTGAAGGGTCTCGAGCTGAAACATCACCTATTCCCTTTCTCCAGAGATGCTGCCTGACCAGCTGAGTTACTGCAACATTTTGTGTGTATATAGACAGTTCTTTATGTCAATCAGATCTTTACAAATTCGTTCTGCAGACCAAGGATACTTTAATTTAACTGACATAGCAACTGTTAGTTGTAAAATGGAGAGAGATTAATAACTTTCCCTCTCTTCAAGTAAACTATTTCTCAAGAAATATTTCAACTTCAATCGTCAGCTATCTACCACTGATTATTTTAAGAGGTGCAATACCTTTCATTTTTTAATACCTATTAGTACACCGAAGTATAAAGGATTATAATCTGATATAGAATGACACCAATGAATATGGATTTGATACATCAATTACCATAACCCCAACTGCCCCCCATTCATCACCTCTTGCAATTTAATTATATTAGCTTTTCATGGCTCTATGCACATCATAACAGGCTTTTGGTTCAAATATACTGAGGACATGAATTGACCAGTGTATTGAATTTGCAAATTTGATTTTAAAAAATCTGATTTCATTTTTTATCCATAGAGGAATACATTTATCAAGCTGCAGCTCTGTTCCACCTGACTCTCAATTGATGGATATGAATTAAACCTCTCTATTGGTTGCTTCTGCAGCCTCCAGCAGAGCCCTTTTACTGACCATCAACTAATTGTCATGGCTAACACCCTGGGTGTTTTAATTCTTTTGTGTTAATTAACAGCTTTATTCCAACATTCAATTCAACAACTGATTTCAGCTTCAAGCAAAATTCTTTCAATGTAATCTTCATGTTGTGCACATTTCAGGCAGTTTCCAGCCATATATCATGAGACCCTTTGAGCACTTTATGGGGCATACTTTCCATAGTTATCTAAGGAACAGAAAAATATCAGCATAAAAATTCTATATTCAAGCATTCATAGAATATCAATACACTTAAAACGACTGCCAAATAGTAAGCTAGCACGTGCCTCTGAGAAATCAAATTCTTAATGTCGCAATTTCATCAAAGTTTGTTTTATTAATAATGTTAATCTGATATTTAAAATCATGCTTTTTTTTCACCAATGAAGAGATGTGAGGAAAATTGCAATCAACAAAACAAACAGTACATTTCTTCTGAAATGTAAATAAAATTGTAGTCAATGTATCTCAAACGTCAGCTGTGAATTATTTGAGCAAAGTTAACTTGATCTACGTGGAGTTGCTGTGTCATGTAGTTTTCATTCCTTTTATATCCCATGGTGACATGTTCAACAAAAAACAATCCATTTAAAGTGAGCGAATCAGCAGCAAAATGTTCTCTATAATGATTTATGTTAATTAGACTGCTGTTCTTGATTTACAGGTGTTGATGAAACTTTAATCATTTATTTTTTCTGTAATATTCGTGAAAAAGACCGATTTTGTCATCATTGTCCTGATACTTATTTATGGAAATTATGTCAAAATTTCCCGTTACAATGAGAATGCAGCAAATTCTTCTGCATATTGCATGAGTGAAATTATGGTGACATACTTTAATTTAACTGAACTGCCTGAACTTGGCTTAAAACTAGAGCAGAAAGGTTCACCAATGTCTAAAATTGGAAGCTGACGACAAGGAAGCCAAGGTACCATTTAACGAGACATTGAGTAAATGCAGTGAATTGTTTCCCAGAGTTGCAAACTGTATTTTTGCTTTGTTGCGATGTTTGTAAGTTCATAGGTTCAGCAAACAAATTGGAATTTGAATGTTGGCCAAATATTGGAACTTACATCTTCTGTGAATGATTATATATTTTTTATCTTTACATGTGAAAATATTTACACTTTTTCCATGAAAAGAAATGTCAGTTTTGCTACAAAAAGAACAAAGACTGTATAAAACAACACAAGAAAAATCTGAATGCAATTCAACATTCCCTTTCACTTTGTTTCTGTGACACATACGTATTGTTCTTCCTCGGTGACTAACAAAAATCAGGAAATAAGCCATGAATGCAGTTTCAGTACAACATTATTTATTGTTCTATCACAGTGGAGGTTTAGAATAACATCCCATCTCCATGAATCAGACTGTCTTATTCAGGATCGGAGTCAAACGTTAATTGTGATTGTATAAGGCTTTATTTTCTTTCCATTTAGACCACTGAAACTACCGCAAATGATTAGGTGGGTGCAAGCAGGACCACATGAAGGATATCAGACATTCAAATCTTTGTTTTCCTAAGCTGTGCCAGCTTCACTTTGGTCATGTCACTGGTGATATTAAGAAATGACCTTGTTCAATCATCCCATTACCAGGTTAAACAGGAAATGAGCATTAGGCCAACATTTACTCATCTTTTGCCCATGTTTTTATGTAGAAGCCAGATGCACCTGACTTGTGGGCCATGGCAGACCATAGACATCTTGAGCTGAGAGACTGAAGCACTTCACATCTGGCCCCTCGGCTTTAAGCCAATTATGGCTGCTGTATGCAGCAACTTCAATGGAGTTGCTGACTTTAGTTGAAAAGTTGGAATTCTAAACATATTTTTCATTTTGTCATATTTTTCATTAAGTTCTTGGTGCATGCGAAGTTTTACGTACAATTATTATTTTCTAAATCTTTTGTTGCAGTTTGTACTGTTTTTAATATCATTACCACAACTATTTGAAATAAGTTAAAAGCTTGCAAAAAGATAAAATTATGTTCCAAAGACAAATCTTCGGGAAACCATTACTGCAGGCTGTGTGAACACTTCAGACCCATTCCAGTCCCAAGATCAGCTGTGGTGGTAAGGCCTCTGAGCCGATTGATCTCACAGAGATGAAAATGTAACTATTAAAAAACAGAAAAAAAGCACAAAATGCAGTTGTTACTGACAGGTTGGATCATTCACGATTGATTGACATTTTGATTGAAGGTCTCAGATTCAATAAACAGATTCTAGGGCCATATTATTTCCTAACTATCACCCAATAGTTGCTGCTGGTGTGAAGAAGTGTTTATACTAGAGTCTAATACAGTTTTCTATTCTATCTCATCGGGTGGCGGCGTCTGTCCGTCCTGTCACTCCTTTTGTTATTTACAGTCTGTTTATTAGTATGTTCCTGGAGGTTTCTTTTTGTGGGTGAAGTTGGGAGGGGATGGGGGAAATAATTTCCCAGTCACTTTCTGGTCGGGATGCGTCTATTCTCCAAGTCGCACCTTCACCCCCCCACCCCTAATGGCCTACCATCTGGATTGACACAGCCTTTCCTGCCGGAGACTGGCCAGAGCTTCAGCGGTGGCGCAGCACTGAATTACCATCGCGGAGCGGGTGATGCCTTACCGGGGATCACCGTGTGAAGCTCCGGAGTGTTGGGCCAGCTGACTTTAACTTCGTGGAGCTGTGGTTTGCGGAGCTTCCAGCCACGGGCGGCGCTGACTTTAACATCGCGGAGTCCTGGGATCCTTTGCCGGGTATCACCAGTGTCGGCCCTCCATCGAGCTCGGCCTATGAACTTCGGGAGCCGCAGTCTCCAGTAGGAAGCGGCCGATTTGGAAACTCCAAGCCACTGAGAGTGTTCTTCCGTTCCAACGTCGGAGTGCATCATCCTGGCGAGAGGGCCTGAACATCGGGCTGCCCGTAGCGGCGGCTGCGGAGGTCTCCATGGCCTCGTCCACAGGTGAACAAAGAGGAAGATGATTGCACTTTATTGCCTTTCCTCACAGTGGGAAAGTTGATTCCGTAGTGTGGGGATGTTTACGTTAAACTCTATCGTGTATTGTGTTCATTTTATTGTATAGCTGTATGGTAACTCAAATCTCAATGCATCAATTGGTGCATGTGACAATATATGTAACTTGACCTTAACTTGAACTTGAATGAACTACCTACTTGCAGTTATGCATTGCTTATGTAGCCCACACATGGGTCCCTGTTCGAAATTGAATGCTGTATTGTCTTGGCCCATAGTTACAGAATTGTAATACATATTACAGAGGGAAAATGAAAAGGAGATGTATGAGGCAAATTTTTTACTTGGAGAATGTGGTGCCAGGAGCGGTGATGGAGGCAAATATTAAAGTGGAATTTAAGAGACTTAAAGAGGCAGCACGGTGTCACAGCTGTGGAGTTGCTGCCTCAAGGGCCTGTCCCATTTAGGCAACTTTTTTGGCAAGTGCAGGGGACTCTGCGCTCGCCACATGTTCGATGGTGGTCTCTGGTGAGTCTCCTTCATAGTCGCGAGGAGTTCCCGCATTTTGAGAACTAGTCGCAGCCTCAGTATAGTCACCGCAAAATGTTCAGCATGTTCAAAAATTGGTCGCCATGGAGAAAATCGATAATCCTGTAGTCGTAGGTGCAGTTGTAGTGGGGTCACCATGTATTTATACGTAGTCAAGGTAGTCGTAGGTAGTTTTAGTTAATCGCCTTTGTTGATCAGTCATTTTCATTGGATCATTGGGAGAAAAAAACGTAAGCACAAGTTTTCAGAACCAAGGGAAACCAACCGGTAATGTTAAATGCCTGCAAACTTCACAGCTGTGTATCTCTGGCTTCTTAAAAGTGTCTCCAGTCCTTCTCCCCTTTCTCCCCCCTTCTCCCCATCCCCCCTCTTTTAAAGGACTTACCGTACACAGTGCTGGCCATCTTAACCCTCGTGTTCATCGCGGTGTGTGTCTGTATCACCTTGGCTTTGCACCATGTGAATTGCAGACAGCACCTGCCCCCGCTTGTCCTGACCCCCGCCTTTGCAATGTGTGTGTTCCACTCTGACGATCGCTGTTCCAGTTCCCGGTTTTTCAGGCAAGTGTCGGCAACTTGACAGTCGCCGGCAGTCCGCTAAAAAATCACCTAAGTGGGACTTGCAGTACTGGAGACCCCGGATCGATCATGATTACATGTGCTGTCTTTACTAAGTTTGTACGTTCTAGTTTGTACATTCTCCCTGTGACCGCATGGGTTTTTCTCCGAAATCTTCGGTTTCCCTCCCACACTCCAAAGACGTACAGGTTTTTAGGTAAATGTAAAAACTGTCCATAGTATATGTATGATAGGGTTAATGTGCGGGGATCACTGATTGGCGCAAACACTCCATTTTGTTATTTTCTACTCACACCCTACCCCCACTTTCCCCACCCAAGCCTTTATCAGGTTGTTAGATCTTAATCTTACTTCATCATTGAAAACATAGTTCTAATGGAAGGTAATTAACCAGAATTAAAACCTATGTTTCATTCTCAATTTGGCAGACCTAATGTTTCTTGATTTGTGTTTATTTCAATTTCCACCAAGCATAATATATTAAAATTATTGTATTTGTTATCAGTTGCTTAATTGTACACCAGACATTTGGGGCTTTGATTCCTGCATTGTTCCTGCATGCTGAAGCTGTATTCTCAAATCCCCAACCTATCTTGTTGCAGCCCATGCACTTTTTGTTACTGCACTTTCTCTGTAGCACTATATATTGCACTGTGTTATTTTTTAATTTTGCACTACATGCTAATTATGTACAGTATAATTGAACTCCAGTTTGGTATGATCTGCCTGGATATCACAAAATACAATGTTTTTCATTGTATCTTGGTACACGTGACAATAATAAACTAATAGCAATATAGGGGACCACGACAATTGACAAAAAATTGCAACATTGCTAAAGACTGTTCAAAAAGGTATTGAGAGCATGTTTCTTGCAAGAAGGGTCTGCAACAAAGCATACATCTTGCTGGCCCTCGTTAGAGTGAAGTATTTTACAGAATATAGCATTAGATTTATTTTTTACTGCACCAAATCTTTCTGCTATGAGCCTGAAGTCTGCATTCACAGTGACAAATTAACATTTGGTTGGCAGCGGTGCTAAAAGTGATCTCCTTAACAATGTGATTGAGGGATTGAGACAATATAGAGGAATGAGGATAAATGAGTTTGGGTAATTTAGTATCAAATTGTGTGCAGAAAGGGAAATGGAAGGATTAAATGAAGGAAAAAGATGAAAGAATCACATCTAATTTACCTTGTCGTCTAACCTCAAACGTAAGTCAAGAATACGATTTTATTTTATATTCACATTATATTTGTCAATATATGGATACATTTTAATCTAAGACTGCAGATCTCCATACAGTTGCTTATATTATTGGGGATAAATCTGTATTCATTAAATTAACATTATTTACAGATCCACTGCATGATTTAATTTGAGGCAGATCTGGTAAATGCAGCAAATATTCAGTCAATTAAAACCATGCTGTAGAGAATGTGGGACATTTGTTATGCAAATAAATATCAGCCAGATGTTATAATCTAAATACTGTTTAATATATTCAATGTGATACATATCAATAATATGAATGGTAGGTAGTCTCAGAAGCCACAATACCCTAAACCTTCCCAATAGAAGGAGCAAAATCAGCAGAACAACAGCTTTGTATGTAAGAAATGAAGACACATATAGCTGTGTTTTTGATAAATGGAATTCAGAAAGCAAATAGTTAACTCGACTTTGATTTGTGAATAGTCGCTTTCATGTCGCACCTGCTTTTGGAACAGCGGTGAATCTTCATTGTCTAAGGATGATTACCACTTCCAGAACACTGGATGCAAAGTGCACTCTTCATGCTCCTACCTCAAATTATCCATTTGTTATTGTATGAAAGACTCAAATTTGTGCCAATCTTGGGATGCACTCACAATGTAGAAAATTAAAAACTTGTGAATCATTGTAGCCAAGTGCAATCGGAACTCTCTTATTGAATTTCCTTCACCTCCCCTCAGGTTTCAGGAGCACTGACATTTATTTTATAATTTGCAATGCGCAACTTCATTTTATAAGAAACCTGTTTTCAATTATCGGTTACTTCATCGAATAATAGGTATGCTTCAACTAACATAGGGATAAATTAGAATAATTGTCAGAAATGACAGTTTGAAGAACATTCATTCCGAACAGTTTAGTTCCCTATAAGAACCCTGGATATTTTTATGATTCCCAAGGAACAGGATATCTTTACAATTGAACCATAGAGTCATGCAGTCATACAGCATGGAAACAGGCTCTTGTTAGCTAGTCTTATTTCCGCATGTTTGACTCATACCCCTCTAAATACTTCCTATACATGTTTGCTCAATAACATGGAGATCTCACTTCTCCACTCTCCTGAGCAATTCAATGTTGAAGATCGAAACACCAGTAACAATAAAAAATAACAACCCAGAGAGCCTGTTAGGATCCAGACTCAATGTGCCGACATGGCTACCCGAAGGGTGGGACAGACGGCCGCTCAGCAGCAAGCCGAGTCGAGTGCGGTTGAGGAGACGGGCGACCAGCAACCTACGCAGACGGCCGCTGGTAGTACTCCGCAGCACGCTGCCGGACCGCCTCTCATGAGCGGTAAACGACCACCTATCCCATTAACCGTCAACCACAGGGTGATTGAGGGTTGGAAAACATGGCGTCGGATGTGGGCAATTTACAGCATGGTCACACAGCTAGACAGGCAAACACCAGCATACCAGACGGCATTTTTTCTCCATACCATTGGACCGTCAAGACCGGAGAGTTACGACAGTTTTGTGTTCGCCAATGACGAGGAGAACCATGAACTTGCCGAGATCATTTGTGTGTTCGAGAGCTACACCATTGGTGAGAAGAATGAGACGTATGAGCGATAGCTCTTCAACAAGAGACAGCAAGAAACAGGTGAGAACTTTGAATCGTTCTTCGTGGGCCTGAGAACACTAGCAAAGTCTAGCAATGTTACAAAATTTTGAGATTTCAAAAATAAAGTCTGCAATTTATCCCATCAGATAAAGCATAAAAAGAAGTTTAATTGACACCTAATTCACTTTCATATCTTCAGTATTTCAAAGGTTATGGTCATTTTCATACTCGGAAATTTGCATCTTGTTTCCTATTGCTCTTCCATTGACTTAACTCAAAAGCTGTGATCGAGGACAGTCAAAAGCCCATAACTTTCTTAAAACTTAAGAGAATTGAATGAAATTTTCAGTTATTGTAGATAGAAGTATTCTGAAACAAATCTGAAACAATCTTACTTGGATGACCTGAAATTAAAGCATATAATTAGTTAGTTACCTAATTGTAGGTGAGAACAGTTCAGAGCTGGTCGAGGAGGGGAGTCAGAGGAACAACTCCAGGATTGTTGGAGTCTGTAGTCTGCGCAATGTTCAAGGACTCGGCAATGGACTTGAACGAATATGCCACAGTTGTTACAGACTCCATAAAGCAATGTGTGGAGGACTGCATCCCTACAAAAACCATCCAAGTATTTCCCAATCAGAAACCTTGGATGAACTTTGAGATCCACACTCTTCTGAAGACCAGACACCGGGCATTCATGTCTGATGATACAGTGGTCTACAAGAAGTCCAGATACGACCTTGGTAAGGCCATCAAAGAGGCTCCAAACTGGAGGATGACAGATATTCAGCAGCTGTGGTGGGGCCTGAATGCAATCACCTCCTACAAGGTGAAACCAGGAGGCAGCTTGAATGTCGGCGAAACATCACTCCCTGACGAGCTCAATGCGTTTTACGCACACTTTGATAGGGAGAATACTGATGTGCCTTCCCGAGCCCCCATTCACTGTGATGGTATTTCAGTCTCAGTCACAGAGGCCGACGTCAGGAAATCCTTCAGAGGGGTGAACCCTCGAAAAGTGCCTGGACCTGATGGTATACCCGGTCGTGTTCTAAAAACCTGTGCGGACCAACTGGCTGGAGATTTTACGACCATTTTCAACCTCTCACTTCTGAGGTCTGAAGTCCCCACCTGCTTTAAAAGGGCATCAATTATACCAGTGCCCAATAAGAGTAAGGTGACGTGCCTCAATGACTATCGACCAATGGCGCTAATGCCTGTGGTGATGAAGTGCTTTGAGAGGTTGATCATGACGTAAATCAACTCTTACCTCGACAAAAACCTGGACCCACTGCAGTTCGCTTACCGCCACAACAGATCAACGGTGGATACGATCTCACTGGTCCTCCACTCCACTCTGGACCACTTGGACAACAAAAACATATGTCAGGCTGTTATTCATTGATTACAGCTCGGCATTTAACACAATCATCCCCTCCAAGCTGGTTACCAAACTCGCAGAACTGGGTCTCTGCGCATCCCTCTGAAATTGGATCCTCGACTTCCTCATTCACAGACCACAGTCTGTTCGTACTGGTGTAAATGTGTCAGCTTCGATAACAATCAGCACGGGAGCACCTCAAGACTGCGTGCTCAGCCCCCTGCTGTACTCACTCTATACTCATAACTGCATAGCCGGTCATAGTGCGAACTCCATCATCAAGTTCGCTGACAACACCACTGTTGTGGGATGTATCACTGATGGGGATGAGTATAGAAGAGAGATCGTGCGACTGCCCATATGGTGCCAGCACAATAACCTGGCCCTCAACATCAACAAAACCAAGGAACTGGTTGTGGACTTTGGAAGGAGTCGGATGGGGACCCACAGTCTCGTTTATATCAATGGTTGAAAAGGTCAAGAGCATCAAATTTGTGGGCGTGCACAACTATGAAGATCTTTCCTGGTCCGAAAACACTGATGCAATTATTAAGAAAGCACATCAGCGCCTCTACTTCCTGAGGAGATTACGGAGAGTCAGTTTATCAAGGATAACTCTCTCTAACTTCTACAGGTGCACAGTAGAGAGCATGCTGACCGGTTGCAATATGGCTTGGTTCGGCAACTTGAGTGCCCTGGAGAAGAAAATACTCAAAAAATTAGTAAAAACTGCCCAGTCCATCATCGGCTCTGACCTCCCTTCCATCGAGGGGAATTATCATAGTCGCTGCCTCAAAAAGCCTGCCAGCAGCATTAAGAACTCACACCATCCTGGCCACACACTCATCTCCCTGCTACCTTCAGGTAGAAGATACAGGAGCCTGAAGACTGCAACAACCAGGTTCAGGAATAGCTACTTCCCCACAGCCATCAGGTTATTAAACTTAGCTCAGACAAAATCTGAACATTAATAACCCATTATCTGTTATTTGCACTTGATCAGTTTATTTATTCATGTGTGTATATATATTTATATAATGGTATATGGACACACTGATCTGTTCTGTAGACATGTCTTCCGTTGTGCTGAAGCAAAGCAAGAATTTCATTGTCTTATCAGGGACACATGACAATAAACTCTCTTGAATCTCAAATCTTGAATCTTGAATTGTAGCTAATTACAAAATTGACCATTGTGACGGAAATAGTAATAAACACCCAGACTGCTTTGAAAATTCAAAAATGTGATATTCTCAAGATCAAAACTTTAATATTATTGTATTATATGCTGTAAGCCTGTAACAGATTAAATAATTTACAATTTATCAGCTGCTTGCTGGTACATGGCATATCAAAATCAGTAGCATCATCATACTCCTCAGATTGCAACCAATAAGCAACTCTGTACACCTTGTTTTTTCTCAACTTTTCGAACTTGGCATTGTAAACTACAAGTTTTTGCTCTTCAAACCATGCATGACATGCCTTTCTGCCCACTACTTTTCCATTAAGAATGTCCTGTAGATCATCACATTTGGAGTAGTCCAAATTCGGATAATCTCTGCGAATGCTGTTTAAATCGGTCTCTTTCAAATTTTTTCCTAGATTTTTCCTCTCATGTCCCGAGCATGCCCCTTGCCTTTCTGTCGCTTGATGAATTCTGCTCTCAATTCCTTCTGTTTTTACTTCCGTCTGTTCCTCTGCACTCTCCCCCATGTCACTGCCTTACAGAGCACCTCCTCCCCACGTTGCTCCTTGAGATTATCAAGGATAATTCGAGATTGACTATTCTATTCTTGCAGGCCTGCATCCTACATGACAAATAACACATGGTGGCATTGGGTGATTTCTGTTTCGATGAGCTAAACATCCCCATTATCTCCTCCACATCAATGTGGTGTGATCTTGCTGATGCAGTCTCCTCCTTCAGTTTCTCATTTACATCAAGTTCAAAGTATTTACCATACTGCCTCTCCAACACAGTGATTACAGCTTGAAGACAGCTCCTCATCTTTGAACTGAACTGTGAATGTACTGGTAGCTCCCCATGTTTTGTCAATGTGGCATCAAGATGCACCTCCTCACCGAAGAAATCTTCCCTTGCCAATATCAAGTTGATAGATTTTCTGTGGCTTCCTTTAGAGCAGCAATCACCCCTTTAACCACTTTGATGCCATCAACATGGTTCATCTGATTCTGGCTTGAAGTGTAGAAGCGCTTCATCCAAGGCCCAGTCAGATATTTGCCTAGTAAGCCTAATATCTGAAATTCTTTTTTTGCTTCAGCCTGGGTGAAGTTATGGAGGATGACGCTTTTCAACCCTCCCACAGGATGTTCCGCTATTCAGCAGGGCAACATAGTCATCATAATGTTCTATTAGCTTGCCACTAATATGAAACAGTATGTGCAATCTGTTGCCACGGTATCGTGGGAGGACACCTCGGGGGATGTTCCTGTCATCCAAAAATGCAACAAATTCTTTTGGGTCCCCTTTTCCGTCCTTGTACCGAAGTTTGCTCATCTGCAGTATAGCATTTACTGCTAGACAGTCTTTCCCAAACAAGAATTTTTTCCCGGATTGTTTCTGCATTTTGAGGGCTGAGCGAGCTGAGGTTGCGATGGAGTCAAGAGGATGCAAGTGGCAGTAAAGCTCATTCAAAGATTTACCCCACTCACTACTCACAATCCTAATAGCAGCATGATTAGCTGCACACCTGTCACTCATTGTGTTTGAAATGTTGTCGATTATCTTTTGCCTGGTATCTTGAAAATCTGCTTCCTCATTGAAATAAGTATAAGTTTTACACAATTTGTCAACTGTTTCGCAAATATGTTGCGCATAGTCCTCAGCAGTCCCACTAGCCAATTCATCAACTGCTGCAGAAAGTCATTTATTTGTGGTGGTGAAGTGTACACTGTTAATGTGGGTCACTCCTGGGAGTTTGCATCAAAACCCACAGTCAAACCCTTTGATGCTAGGATCATCTCTGCTGTTTGCAACTCAACAATAGCTCCCAATTCTCGAGCCATGAATTGAACTGCACTGCGTCGAGGAACATGATCCAGATTAAGTCCACTTGCAGAACCGGCTTATCAGGATTGGAATGTTTGCTGTGGGAGTTTTGTTTGCAATACAGTCAAACACATGCATCCTTGTTGTTAAGGAGTACGTTTTCTGGTCCACCTTTGACTTGACAATACTGGCAGTCTGCAGAGATTCGATTGTTTTTTTGAGGACAAGATTGTCAAATTTGAGGCGTCTCACATCCTCTTGCCTGTCCTTTAAATTTTCATGAACTTTTCTGTACTGGTGAATTGAAACAGTTTTCCTCTTTTTCTTACTGCCACGAAACTTCAGCAATTGTCTGTGTGCTTTTTTAAGTCTTAAAAACTCTGCCTTGGTTTCAGCAAGCTCTCGTGCAAAGGTTTCCCCACGTAATTTGGTTTTGAGTTCCTGAATCTTTCTGTCCTTTAAATCTATTTGGTTTTGCTTTCTCTTTAACACGTTTGGCAGTTTTCAATCGTACCCTAAGTTCGCTGATCTTTGTGTGATACTTTAGTGTAAGAGCAGCCTTGGATTCTGACAGAAAGTTTAGTATTTTCTTCGATTTCTGTTTCCTTGGTGCAAGACTTAGAAATTCTCTGCTACATCTTGTTGAAACACTAGATGTCAATGGCATTGGTTCAGGTGAGGCAGCAGCTGTCATTGGCATTGCTAGATTCAGTGGAGGATGCAGACTATGACTGTCATCACCCATGTCCTCAGTGTCTTGAAATATGGGCATGATATCAAGGATTCCGGATCTTGAGCACCAGGCGGTGGAATGTCATCTAAATAAATGTGTTGACTGCCTTCTGGAAGTTTAAACGTTTAATCACAAATTTTCATAAATGCTCCAAGTTTCTTGGGATTGGAGAGTATTTTAAACTTAAGCAAAGTCCGGTTAACATGGGAGAGGAGAGGGAAGATGGGGAGGTGGGAGGAAGAAGAGGAGGGGAGAGGTGGATAGAGAGTGGAGGGGGGGGGGGGGGGGAGAAAAGTAGGGGGAGAGAGAGAGAGGAGGGGAGAGTGGGAGAGAGAGGGGAGGGGAGAGAGAGAAAGAGAGGGGAGAGAGAGGGGGGAGTGGGAGAAAGGCACAGGGGTGGAAGGGAGGGAGGCAGGGGGAGAGATCTCCCACCCCTGTCCCATTGTGATATCTGTGAGATGGCACTGTGACTCGTGCAGCAGTTTGATTTTACTGGGGCCACGTGAAGGTTCCAATCTCCCACGCCTGTCCCATTGTGATGTCATATATATGTAAATGAGATCTATTGTGATTAGACGTCTATGAGCTGGCACTGACACACACACACACACACACACACACACACACACACACACACACACACACACACACACACACACACACACACACACACACACACACACACACACACACACACTAATAGTTACTAGACTAAGTGGGACCCGTTGGGTCCCATGTTCACACGGGAGGGCTGGTCCCCCAATGTAATATTCCACCTCTCCATCAATTCCAATATTGGTGGCCAGTGGGGGGGCTTTCTGGAGCGCAGGTATGGGTTCGTGGGGTGGCAGCTCAGTCCCTCAAGCCTGATCTGCTGGCAGCTCACTCACGACTGGTGGGCTGGCAGTTGACTCATGGCTATTCCATGAAATTCTATTTCAAGCAGGGTGCAAGGTCACCAAATTTAAATCCATCTTCCTACCATTTCAAGCAGGGTGCAAGGCCACCAAATTCAAGTGCAGTTTCTTAATACTTTGAGCAGGGTGCAAGGCCACCAAATTCAAGTGCAGTTTCCTACCACTTCAAGCAGGGTGCAAGGCCACCAAATCCAAGTGCAGTTTCCAACCACTTCAAGCAGGGTGCAAGGCTACCGAATTCGTGCAGTTTCATACCACTTCAAGCAGGATGCAAGGCCACCAAATTCAAGTGCAGTTTCATTCCATTTCAAGCAGGGTGCAAGGCCACTAAATTCAAATGCAGCTTCATACCATTTCATGCAGGGTGAAACCACCATTAAACCACACAAAACATCAAACTTCCAGTTCAGTAGACATTCAGTGTGTTCAGTTAATTCACAGCTCAGACAGAATAGTGAGCTCTCTCTCCCCATCATGCAGAGGCTGAGCTACACCCACACTCCGGGTTTTATAACCCCTCCCCCTCCCACCGGAAAAGGTGTGGCCTTCATGGTGTGATTGACAGGAGAGAGATTCACAACATTTTATAAACACTAATAACACATTTATTTTTCATTGATGGGAAGAATTCTCTGCACCTGCTCAGCGGAGGGGGGACTGAGAAAGATGGCCAAAAATCACAGCCGTAAGTAGTCGCATTTTATCTAAAATCAATATACAGTGCAAACAGTAAGTGCAGTGGCGCCTTTTAACTTCAAGCCAAAGCACACAAACCGCCATTTGCAGTAAGTAGTGCCTTTTAACTTCAAGCCAGTGCCCAAGTCACCATTTGCAGTAATTAGTGCCTTTCAACTTCAAACCAAAGCACCCACGCCACAATTTGCAGTGAGTAGTGCCTTTCAACTTCAAGACAAAGCGCCCAAGCCACCATTTGCAGTAAGTAGTCCCTTTCAACTTCAAGCCAAAGCACCCAAGCCACCATTTGCAGTAAGTAGTGCCTTTTAACATCAAACCAAAGAACCCAAGCCACCATTTGCAGTAAGAAGTGCCTTTTAACTTCAAGCCAAAACACCCAAGCCACCATTTCCAGTAAATAGTGCCTTTTAACTTTGCCAAAGCCCCCAAACAACCATTTGCAGGCAGTGCCTTTATACTTCAAACAAACCATATTTTAATTTTCAAACCACATTAAAGGGACTCACAGTTGAGTAGACATGTGTTCAGTGTTATTCAGAGCTCAGAGAGACGGGACCCTTTGGCTTCATCCATCTTGCAGAGTGAGTGAGGCTTGCCAATTCCTGGTTTTATAGTCCCTCCAGCAGGGGCAGCAGAGAGAATGGTGAATGTTTTAAATACATTACTATCTCTCTGATTTGTCATCGTTGGGAAAATTCCTCCAGTCCAGGAAGGCGGAGGGGGCTCTGTGTGAGTTGGCCGTAAATGACGGCCGTAGGTAGCGGCGTTCTCTCGGAAATCGCAGCACATTTGGCCAAAAGCGGTCAAGATCAGAGTTTTCGTAATATACGATATTTAATGTTTAATTCCTGTAAATTAATGGGAATGTAAATCATCTTGCGAGTGGGTTTTTCTGGAATGCGATCGATTGGAATGTTGCAGTTGTGGTGAATTTGAACCCCATATCGGCAGGAAAAAGACTGCCGTTTCATATGGGGCCCAAATCAGATTTTCGCAATGTAAAATTTGATTAAAGTCATCCCAAGAAGCAAGATAATATGTAAAATAGATGACTTATACCTTGTTTTGTCCCGTTTTCGCGATCCGTCACATTGTAGGCATTGAGGGCATTAGAAGTCACTTTTAATTTTAATCTTGCGATTAAATTGTCCTGCAACTTTTAAAACATATCGAGGACAGAAGTCCGGTCGATTTTTCATCAGCAGGTAGCAGCCCAAGGAAATCAGCTTCCGACAGGCAGTAGAAAATGTCCCCCTCCCTCCTCAAAGGCGCCAAAGTCGCATACATGGCCAGCGGCAGAACTGCAGTGCCGCTGAAGGTAAGTTTTGTAACATCGCTACAAAGTCCTGTAATTTCTGCCAGTGCATGATGGACAGCTTGCTCCGTGACAAGATTGTGTTGGGGATTAGCGACTCGCAGACGAGGAGACGTTTGCTGCAGGAAAGCAAGCTCACATCTGCAAGAGCTCCGAGACTGCTAAGTCACATCTCCAACCGTACACCGGAAGTAGCAGGTCTGCAGTCCACAAATTCAGACAGCAGAGCGGCAAGAGAGTCACGGCTGTGCAATACCCACACACGCAAAGCAAGTGGACTAAGCCTAATAAAAGCCAAGGCAAGCACAATCAAGAAGCGAAAGCATGCAAGTATTGTTGCAAGGAGCATGCAATAGACAAACAGCAATGTCCAGCCTACGGGCAGGTGTGTAGGGCATGAGACAGTCACAACCACGTTGCCAAAGTGTGCAGAAAGAAGAAAGTACACAAAGTGGACGACCAGGCCGGAAGTGACACAAGCATTGAGTACATTAATAGTATCACGCTCACAATTAACGCAGTGTGGCCTAGAGATGATGTCTACGCATCGATGCTTGTGAATGGGAAGCAGGTTGACTTCCAAGTGGACAGCGGAGCGAGCATGAACATCTTGCCATGCAGATATTTACACGGTGTAGACCATACATTGACCCCATGTAAAAAGAAGCTCATGATGTGGAATAAGACTGCAATGGATGCAGAAGGAGTTTGCCGAGTTAAATTCCTCAACCCCAATACAAACTGCAACTATTCTGTGGATTTCATTGTGGTCAGTAATGGCTTCGCACCACTGCTAGGAAGCAAAGCTAGTCAGCGAATGAATTTGATCACTGTAAATGATGACAGCTTTCACCATGTACACATGTCGACGGTCATAAAAGAGAAAGCGGGTAAGACTGATGAACGCTATGCAGAGGTGTTAGATGGTAAACTAGGAGAGCTGCCTGGTGAAGCACACCTTCAAATTGACGAGGAAGTGCAACCCACAATCTTGCTGCCATGACGTTTACATAATGCGATAAAGCAGAAGGTGAAGATGGAGCTAGAGAGTCACATGATTGCATCAGTTCACAAGCCGATGAGTTGTATCAGCCAGCTTGTGGTCGTGGAGAAAAAGAATGGTGATCTCCGGGTGTGCATCAATCCATGACCGCTAAACAAAGCACTGAAGCGAGAACACTATCTGCTCCCAGTTATTGGCAAGCGAGATCTTGGTCGCTTGCCAGATCTCGACCAAGCTAGACACGAGCTATGCTTTCTGGCAGGTGAAACTTGACGATGAATCGTGCAACCTGACGACGTTCAACATACCTTTCGGGCGTTACCGGTGACGCCGATTGCCATTCTGTTTAAGTGTATCGTCTGAAATCTTCCAGCGAAGATTACATCAAACGTTCAAAATGCTACCTGGAGTGATCTGCATTGCAGACGACTTCCTCATCTATGGTAAGGGAGAGGTGACGGTAAGGAAGACAAAGTCAACGATCAATATTTGAAGCTCAAGCAGTTGTTTCAGCGATGTGTACAGCAACACATCAAACTTAACAAGGACAAGTCTGTCTACAGAGCAACTGAGGTACACTTCTCAGGACATGTGGTCACTGGCACAGGACTGCTACCCGACCCCAAAAAGGTTGCAGATGTTGTCAATATGCCTGCACCTTCAGATGTACAGGGTGTGCAGGAGCTAGTTGGATTTGTCAACTACCCGAGTCGTTTTCTACCCAGCCTGTCTGATACCCTTGAGCCCATCAGACAGCTGACAAGACCAGACATAACATGGGAGTGGTCTGCTGAGCAGGACAAAACAAAACCTGAGCAGGACAAAACATGTCAACAAAATAGAGAGAGTACAGAGGAGATTTACTAGAATGTTGCCTGGGTTTCAACAACTAAGTTACAGAGAGAGGTTGAATAAGTTAGGTCTTTATTCTCTGGAGCACAGAAGGTTAAGGGGGGACTTGATAGAGGTCTTTAAAATGATGAGAGGGATAGACCGAGTTGATGTGGACAAGCTTTTACCTTTGAGAATAGGGAAGATTCAAACAAGAGGACATGACTTCAGAATTAAGGGACAGAAGTTTAGGGGTAATATGAGGGGGAACGTCTTTAATTGTTGTTACGTGCTGTAATTGTTATATGTTATATGGTTAAAACGATGTCCAAGATCAGACAGATGGTATCTGAAGCACCGATCTTAGAGTTCTACAATCCCAAGGAGGAGCTGACGATTCAGTGTGATGCGAGCAACAAGGGACTGGGAGCATTTCCATCAGTATACATTTGGTCGTTTCACCAGCGTGATCAGCGATCACAAGCCACTGCAAATGATAGCGAAGATGTCGCTAGTGAAAGCTCCGAAGCATCTTCAAGGAATGCTACTCCACCTACAGAGTTATGATTTTGGCATCAGCTACTGTCAGGGGAAGCTCATGTACCTTGCGTATACACCGTCGCGTCCAGTTAGCGGTACTCCGAGCAGAGAGCAAGCATTCGAGGAGGTAAACATGGTATCACACTTGGCAATTTGAGATGAGTGTCTCGAGCAAATTCACAATGAAACAGCGAAAGAAGACACACTACAGATGCTGAAATGTCATCATCAGTGGTTGGCCTAGTGAACGAGATAAGCTACCAGAGCAGCTCATGCCTTATCTATATAATTAAAAGTCTCATCTTAAACCTCTTCCTGACTGCGCTGCATATTGATTTTAGAAAAAATCCCGATATTGCTATGCTTTTTGGCCATCTTACTCACAGTCCTCCTCCGCTGAGGCAGCCCCAAGGATTTTTCCGATCGATGAAAAATAAAAAAAATTATGAATGTTTAAAAAATCTTGAGATCAGCTATTTGGGCCTCTTGCCTTTCAATCCCCATGATGAAGGCAACAGCCCTTCCAGGGGGAGGACAGGACTATAAAACACTGAATGCCTGGACGTGAGTCAGTCACTCTTAAAGATTGAGAGGGAGAGGCCACAACTCCGATTCTGTTGTGAGTCTACTGAACTGTAAGTACCCTTTATGTGCTTTACAATACAATACCGTTTATTGTCTTTTGAACCTAAGTTCAAACGAAATTTCATTTCTGCAGTCATACGAACAAGAAAAAAAAAATGAAGACACACAATTAACACAATTTAGACAGGGAAAAGGTCGGTCCAAAACCAAAAAAACATACACCTAACGGGAAAGAAACAAAAGAAAAAATGGAAGGACTGCAGTCGAGCTGCTGCCACAAGACGCCGCCACACCGAACTATGGTTATGTGCTTTATGTTGTTAACCCTTTATGTGCTTGCAATAAATTATTTGCTAGCCAGCAATGTGCTTGCAATGAATGATGATTTGTTAACCCTTAATGTGCTTGCAATAAATGATTTGTTAGCCCTTAATGAAATGAAATGAGCTGTCTGGCCTGCCCTATGCTTGAAATTGAAATGGAAATGGAAATGAAATGAAATGAGTTGTTTGGCCTGCCCTGTGTTTTTTCTTTTGCTTTGGCTTTGCTTTGCTTGAGCTCACCTGAAATGAAAGCAAATAGACACAGAGAAACATAGAAAATAAGTGCAGGAGTAGGCCATTCGGCCCTTCGTGCCTGCACCGCCATTCAATATGATCCTGGCTGATCATCCAACTCAGTATCCCGTATCTGCCTTCTCTCCATACTCCCTGATCCCCTTAGCCACAAGGGCCACATCTAACTCCCTCTTAAATATAGCCAATGAACTGGCCTAAACTACCTTCTGTGGAAGAGAATTCCAGAGATTCACCACTCTCTGTGTGAAAAATGTTTTTCTCATCTCTGTCCTAAAAGACTTCCCCCTTATCCTTAAACTGTGACCCCTTGTTCTGGACTTCCCCAACATCGGGAACAATCTTCCTGCATCTAGCCTGTCCAACCCCTTAAGAATTTAGTAAGTTTCTATAAGATCCCCCCTCAATCTTCTAAATTCTAGTGAGTACAAGCTATCCAGTCTTTCTTCATATCCCAGGAATCAGTCTGGCGAACCTTCTCTGCACTCCCTCTATGGCAAGAATGTCATTCCTCAGATTAGGAGACCAAAACTGTACACAATACTCCAGGTGTGGTCTCACCAAGACCCTGTACAACTGCAGTAGCACCTCAATACCCAGTCTAAAATAGCCTGCTCTCTCTTTGGTTCCGCTACATGTTGGTTTAAGAAAACTATCCCGCATACATTACAAGAAATCCTCTTCCTCAGCACCCCTGCCAATTTGATTCACCCAATCTATATGTAGATTGAAGTCACCCATTATAACTGTTTTACCTTTGTTGCACGCATTTCTAATTTCCTGTTTGATGCCAACCCCAACTCCACTACTACTGTTAGTTGGCCTGTACACAACTCCCACTGGCATTCTCTGCCCCTTAGTGTTTCGCAGGTCTACACATAACGATTCCACATCCTCGAAGCTAATGTCCTTCCTTTCTATTGTGTTAATCGCCTCTCTAACCAGCAACGCTACCCCACCTCTTTTTCGTTTCTGTCTATCCCTCCTGAATATTGAATATCCCATGATGTTCAGCTACCAGCCTTGGTCACCCTGAAGCTATATCTACATCCAACTATATCCTATTCATTAATAATTATCTGCACATTCAACTCACCCACCTTATTATGAATGCTCCTTGCATTGAGAATTCAGGCTTGTTTTTATAACACTCTTACTCCTTATACAATGATGTTGAAAAGTGACCCTTTTTGATTTTTGCCCTGGATTTGTCTGCCTGCCACTTTTACTTTTCACCTTGCTACCTATTGCTTCTACCCTCATTTTACACCCCTCTGCCTCTTTGCTCACACATTTAAGAAACACACCCTCTTATTCTCTGTTTATTATCTTTTTCTTCTTTCTCCCCTACATGTTGGGTCTGAGTGCTTCCCTTCTCTGCCTCCTGCCTCACCCACTGTCTACTAGCTTTCTCTATTTGAGTCCCTCTCCCCAACCATTCTAAGATTAAAGTCTCCCCAGTAGCCTTTGCAAATCTCCCCGCTAGGATACTGGTGCCCCTCGGGTTCAAGTGCAACCCGTCCTTTTTGTACAGGTCACACCTTCCCCAAAAGAGGTCCCAATGATTCAGAAACTTGAATCCCTGCCCTCTGCACCATCCCTCAGCCACGCATTTATCCTCCACCTCGCTCCATTCCTACTCTCACTGTCGCGTGGCACAGGCAGTATTCCTGAGATTGTTTCCTTTGCGGTCCTTCTCCTTAACTCGCCTCCTAACTCCTTAAATTCTCCTTTCAGGATCTCTTCTCATTTTCTACCGATGTCACTGGTACCTATATGTACCATGACCTCAGGCTCCTCTCCCTCCCATTTCAGAACCTGGCACTAGGGAGGCAAACTACCTTCCGGGTCTCCTGACTACGTCCACAGAATCGCCTATCTGACCTCCTAACTAATGGATTGTATCGTTGGCTGGCCCCGCCTGCCCTGTGCTTTTGCTTTGCCTTTGCTCTGCTTGGCCTCACCTGAAATTAAGCAAATGGATTGTATTGTTGGCTGGCCCCGCCTTCCCTGTGCTTGACTTGACTTGACTTGAAATGGATTGACTTGACATGAAATGGATTGTTGGCCCTGCACTCACTGTGCTTGACTTCACTTGCCTTGACTCGCAACACCCATGCTAGCACTCCAGGCCCGCCCCCCACTGGCCACAAATATTAGAATTGGTGGAAAGTGGAATATTGCGTTGGGGGACCAGCCCTCCCATGTGAACCTGGGACCCAACGTGCCCTACTTAGTCTAGTTACAGCTATAGGGACGAGATCGCAGTCCAAGATGATCTTCAAGGGCTTTGCACAAATCCCGCTCAGCGCCTCGTGAATCGTCACATGTGTACACTCCTGCCGACGACAGAGAGACTTATTGAACCCAGAGTTGTATACGAGCATGAACGCATGAAGCAGCGTATTCAGCAGCAAGCTGACAATTACAATAAGTCAGCTAAAGACCTTTCCACACTTCATGAGGGCAACACAGTGCGAATGCAACCCCTCGTACAAGGAAAGAAGAGTTGGGAAAAAGCCATCATTTCTCACCAGCTTGATGAACATTTATATGAGTTTCAGAGCCCATCTGGCATATACCGTCGCAATCGCGTACATAGCCGCAAGACATGCGAAAATCCACTAGATGAGCTAGTCGTACGTCAACACGGCCAGACCATCAAAGACCAGGGCGAATCTACAACACCGACCACAACCAACGCGACACAGGCAGTGAAACAGCAGCCAGCGCCTACTGAAAAGAAAACAGCTACTGAGCGAAATGACAAAAACAAGGACATTGACATCAACAAAACAGTGATAACTTGCTCAGGTCAAGCTATGAGACCACCTAAGTATTTCGGAGACTATGTGACCCATTGATTTAGTTCTTATCAATTGTTATGTCTGTATGGGGTTGCAAGTATAATAACCAAGTTTATGTAAATATGATAATGAGAAGGAAAGGAAATTTTACTTTAGAAAAAGTGTTCTTTTCTCACTTGGCCAGATATATACATTGTACAGCTCATGCGTTTTTCTCTTTTGGAAAAAGGGGGGATGTTATGATATGTGTAATGTGCCTTTAATGACTTAATAAAGTACACGCATGCACTGGGGTTTCATGCATACATAAGAGTTTTACTTACTTGAAAAGCTTCTCCTTGAACAATCTGGTTTCCTCCTACATTCCAAAGACGTGCAGGTTTGTAGGTTAACTGGCTTCTATAAAATGATCCCTAATTTGCAGGATACAACTAGTGTACAGGTTATCTTTGGTCGGTGCAGATTCGGTGAGCCAAAGACTGCAGAACCTTCCTCTTCTGTTACAATTTCTGTAAGCTTACTGTTGGTAAAATTCTGCCCAGTTAAAAACCAATGAAAGCAAAAACATTTCTAGATGCTTTTTCTTTTAACAACATATTTCTACACAGATGCTTTATTATGAATCTAATTAAAACACAATTTACACCTTATCTTAAAATAGAATGGTTCTTTCTCAAACTGTACATTTAATCGGCTGAGTAAGGATTAGCTTTCTTTGACATGGTATAAAAATGGTGCTGTGGATAATGGAATGTTCCGTGTTGTCAAGCAGCAGTTTCTTCTTTGACACATAACTGTTATTATGATGGCTTTGCTTTACCATTAACTTATAATCATTGAACAGATCTAAGCTTCAATGGTCAGTCATTGATTCCCTTTTTGTTTCTTTGGACTAATTGAGGTGAAGGATGATTGTGCAGTGGAATTGAATAATTTGTACTTCTGCAACTATTACCAACTAGACCATGTGCAGACCCGTTGGGTCTGTTCCCCCAATGTGTGGTTGTGGGGGGGGAGGCGACACACACACACTAACTAGCCCCCCCCCCCTCCCGCATTCACGCTAATGGAGGGGAGGGGGGGGGGGGGGGGGGGGGGGGGGGGGGGGGGGGGGGGGGGGGGGGGGGGGGGGGGAGGGGGGGGGGGGGGGGAGGGAGGGGAGAAGAGAGGGGGAGAGGGGGAGGGGTGGAGAGGGGGAAGGGGGGGGGGGGAGAGGGGGGGAGAGAGAGAGGGGGGGGAGGGAGAGAGGGAGGGAGAGAGAGAGAGAGAGAGAGAGGGGGGGGAGAGGGGAGAGAGAGGGGGGGAGAGGCGAGGAGGGTGAGAGGTTAGGGAGGAGGGGGAGAGGGGAGGGGGGGGGGTGGGGGGGGGGGCGGGGCGGGGGGGGGGGCGGGGGGGGCGGCGGGGGGGGGGGTGGGGGAGTGGGGGGGAGGGGGGGGGGTGGGGGGGGGGGGGGGGGGGGGGGGGGGGAAGAGGGGGAGGGGGGTAGTGGGGGGGGGGGGGGGGGAGAGAGAGTGCCTTTTTACTTCAACCTAAACCCAAACAACTATTTGCAGGCAGTGCTTTTTTACCTCTAACCATATTTTCATTTTCAAACCAAATTAAGGGTACTCACAGTGCTGTAGACATTTGTCAGTGTCATTCAAAGCTCTGATTGAGGCACACCACTTGCAGAGACTGATTGGGGCACACCACTTGCAGAGACTGATTGAGGCACACCACTTCCTGGTTTTATAGTCGCTCCCCCTCCCTCCAGCAGGGGTAGCAGAGAGAATGGGGAATGTTGTAAAAACATTAATATCTCTGTCAATTTTCATGGACGGGAAAAATCCTCGGCACACACGCGGCGGAGGTGGGCTCTGAGCGAGGTGGCCAAAAATGACGGCCGTAGGTGGCGGCGTACTCTCGGAAACCGCAGCACAGAAAGCCGAAACCAGTCAAGAACAGAGTTTTAGTAATATAGATGTCAAGTGCCATGGATTGAAAAAGCTTCACAAATACATATACAGAAGACCCTTGTCTGATTTAGCAGAATTTATGAACTGGCACTAAAGATCTATTGCTTTCTGCAGTAATTTCAATGGAAGTTATCAACGAGGATGCTAATTCAGCTTTATCAAGGAGAAAAACCTTTCTATTTATAATTTTGCAGTCTGTGAAATAGTAAGGTTGAATTGGCTACCAAACATAAACATCTTTAATAAATATCAATGGCATTCAGACCAGACCGTGGAAAATAAGGGATGGGATAAATGAGAGGGATTTAAAGCCAGAACAGATTGAGTGAAACATAGTGTGGGTGCACATTTTTTTAAGAAAAGTGAAATCAAACTCCAATATCTGAGCGGTTCAATGCCGTGCAAACCACAGATACAATTTTTTCCTCAATCCGGCGATAGTTCAAAGGTTATGATTTTAAGTTTAGTTTAGTTTAGAGATATAGCATGGAATCAGGTCATTCAGCCCATCGAGTCCACGCCGATCAACGATCCCCACACACTAGCACTATCCTACACACTAAGGCCAATTTAAAATTATACCAAGCCAATTAACCTACAAACCTGTACGTCTTTGGAATGTGGGAGGAAACCAGAGATCCCGGAGAAAACCCACCAGATCGCGGGGAGAATGTACAAACTCTGCACAGACAGCTCCCCCGTAGTCAGGATCAAAACCAGGTGTCTGGCACTGTAAGCCAGCAGTTCCACTGCTGCCCCACCATTCAGCACCATTATGTTCTTTAATTAACCTAAATCTTTCACCAACAGTTTTTAAATCAAGGATTTGTCTACTTTACACTACATATTTGAACACAAACTCTTGATAACCTGAATTTATCAGTTAATTTTACTGCTCAATTAATTCAGTCCAGATTCCTTTTTCTGAATCACTCTGAACTCCTTGCCCTAATATTAACTTGGCTTGTTTCCATGAGTAGAGCATAAGGTGATTGTATCAGCAATCAGTGTGTTTACTTTAATAACTGAGCAAAAAGTATTGTGCCTAAAGTGACAAGGCATCAAGCAGTCAAATGTTTTGCAGTGTAATTAACAACTAAATAACATTGGAAATAATTAAATGCAACTTGAATTGACACTTAAAAGAAAATATATTTTGTGATGAAACAGTACCCTGCACTTCTTGTTTGTTTTATTATGAAAAACATTTATATTACAAATCAATATTAAGACTGTTACTCAGCACCAACATAGCTTTTATGATCAGGCAGCGACCTTGAAATGTTTATTTGCAAGTGACTAATTGTTTCGAGGCTTCAATGAAAGAATGGAATCAGCATTTTATGATGTAATTGCATCCATTTCCAAGACTACAATTCTTCAATCCAATCCCTCAGATGCTAACAGTTGGATTTCTTGTTTTTAGTCATGGAGTGATAAATTCATACACAGGTTAGATATGGAAACAAGTCAATAAACAATAGAAAATAGGTGCAGGAATAGGTAATTCACCCTTTTGAGCCAGCACCACCATTCATTGTAATCATGGCTGATCATCCACAATCAGTACCCCATTCCTGCCTTCTCCCCATATCCCTTTGGCCCACCAAGTCTGCATCGGCTATCAAGCATCCATTTTTATTCCAATCATACCCTGGCACTTTTCATCCTGCCCACATATCCATCCATTTCCCTTAGATTCTACCAATTACCTATGCACTAGGAATGTTTTTTTTTAATGTCCAATTAACTTACCAACCTCCTCATAGTGGAGGAAGCAGGAGCAGATTGAGGAAATGCACATGGTCACAGGGAGAGCAGGTAAACTCCTGCAGACAATGCTGGAGGACAGGATTGAACCCAGATTTATCAGAGCTGTGAGGCAACAATTCTGCTATCTGTACCAGTGTACCACCACTTTGCTTTCGGGAACAACTTGGGAAATTTCTAGTTAAATTGCAAATTCAGTTTAATTTAGAGATAGAGCATGCCATTCCGGTCCACCGAGTCCAGGCTGACATTTGATCCCCTGTTCATACTAATTCCATGTTATCTCACTTTATCAACCACTCCCGACATATTAGTGACAATTTGTAGAGGGCAATTAACCTACAAACCCACATATCTTCTGGACATCGGAGGAAACTGGAGCACCCAAAGGAAATCCATGTGATCACATGAAGAATGTGCAAACTCATCACAGAGAGCACCCGAAGTCAGATTTGAACCAGGGTCTCTGTTGTCATGAGGCAGCAGGCCGACCAACTGCCACTCCAATAGAATATTTTGTTTTCCATTTTGCTATAAAAATCTTTACTAAGTTAAACCCGGAGATGGATCCAGAGTTTCTATGCTCGCTGTTCATGTTCTCTCCATTCACATAATTTATGGACCTTACACGTTGAATACATGTGGCTGAGGAGAGGTTATTTTTGGAACTGGCATCCACATGATATGGCCAGCTCGATAATTATTGATTCAATGCAATTTTTCTCTGGACCTAACTGTTACAAGTTGAAAACAAGGGGTAGTTAAAGGTATCGCTCAAGGCAGAGAATAAGTTGTGCAATAGGTTGACAATTATGGGAGAATATGGAACAGGATGGAGCATATGCTGCAATTTTTATCTTGAAAGCATATGTGGGGGAGGCAATGAAAATGCAAGATGAGCAGAAACTGTGCTAGGGGTCAAATTAATAAGTCAAGCAAATTAATTATATTCAGAAATACATATCCAGAGCAAAAACATGTCTAGTTTAGTTTAGTCCAGTTCATGATACAGCATGGAAACAGGCCCCTCAACCAATCAAATCCACACCAACCATTTAGTGGAAACCTGTTCCCACTAGTTCTACATTATGCCACTTTCACATCCTCTCACTGCACATTAGGGGCAATTTACAGAGGCCAATTAACCTACAAACCTGCACGTCTTTAGGATATGGGAGGGAACCATAGCATCTGGAGGAGGCCCATGTGTTTACAGGGAGAACATGCAATCTCCACATGGACAGCTCCTGAGGTCGGGATCAAATCATAAATTGCCCTTAGCCATCTTCAGACACATGGACAAAGCTTTATTTGGAATCTAATTATCTTTTTATCTGAGGTATTTTTAGTACTGCAGGGATGATGTGCTAATGGATTGTTTTCATTCCACCAATGGTTTAGGTTTAGGAGTAGGGTTAGGTTTAAGTTTAGGTTTATTATTCTCATATGCACTGAAACACAATGCTTTGTTTTGCATCCTACCCAATCAGATCAGATAATGCTATACATAAATACAATCAAGTCAAACTCAAGTACATTAGGTACAGCAAAGGGGAAGATGTAGAGTACAAAATATAGTTCTCAATATTGTAATGCACCAGTTCTTTAGATGTCAAAGTGCTGAAGAAGACTAATAGCCAACTCATAGAGAGGCATTATCAACACCCAATTCCTTGCCAGTTTTGAAATCCTCTGGTCAATATTTTCCAGGTATTTAGAATAGTCTTACCAATAAAGCAATAATTCCTTGGTGACCTGGCCAAACAAGATACTTAAGTTTCCATGCATGGATGACTCATGCAAGAATGGAGATGGGCTACTACTGATCTATATCTAACCCATTTTCAAAATCAAACCTTAAGATGAAAAAATATTTAATTTCTTATTTAGCCATTAGAACACCCACATAACTGGGTATGAAAGAAAAGTTTATAGTGGGAAACTATGTTTAACAGCAAATTTCTTCCGTGCTCATATTGATTTTGATTGGATTGCGATTTTGTGAAGATTTAAGAAAAAGCAACGTTGCTTAGGAACAGTTTTTGTTTGCTGCACATTGGAGTGATTTAAAATGATTTTCCAACCTCTGTGTCATTCTCTGCATCACTGTGTGCACATTAGTGGCACTCAGACATCTGTCCTCAGGCTTTGTCTAATGAAATATTTTTAAGAGCAACTTACACATATGTGCCATCATTTTGAATACCTACTCTAGCAAGGAATTAAACGTACCAATATGCAGAAATTTATTGGCGGTGTAATTCATTTTGTTGTGCTGGACATTAATTGCCGAGCATTAAAGCAAAACATTTTGATGTAGCACATTAAATAATTAATACATTTTGAGCAGAAAATGTTATTTAGTTGTATTTACCATTTCATCCATTATTGTAGACAGAACAAAATGAGCAGAGCCTGTGGTGCACACAAAGGGTGTTGATATTCTGTACAACTTTCCCCAAGTTAACAATCATTTAATCAATGGAGCTTTGCTACAACAAAGGATTTATTTAATTCCTCAGTTAACAATGGTTTTGTTTGCTACAAGGAAGGATAAGGGACATTTTGAGTCTGTCTTTCCATCACAGATCAGTAAATCAGTAACGGCCAGTCGCAGTTAATTGTCTTTTTGGTTGGGACTGTTAAATAAACAAGCTATTTAAAACTCTCTTGTCTCCTGCACTCTTCCATCTGGCAAAATAAAAACAATTTGATGAATCTTGTAAGTTTTAGCTTTTTGCATGGTTTGATCTTGATTTACTGAATCATTACTGGAAGAGATTGGCTAGATGGTGACCTCCTTTCTCACTAGCTGCTCGTTAGCTGCCAACATCCCCTATAGTTAAAGCTTTACCATGTCCCTCTTCAAACAAATGTTCACCAATTAGCCAATCTCTCCCAGTAATGATTCAGTAATCAAGATCAAACCGTGCAAAAAGTTGAAACTTACAAGATTCATCAAATTGCTTTTATTTTGCCAAATGGAAGAATGCCTCCAATAAGGTTCTTTATGAACCTAACGTAACAGGAGAAGAGTTACATTTATCTGCATGCCACTGATACACAAATCTATATAGATGGATAATAAAATGGTGAATGACCTCTTCCACTGAAAGTGTAAGACATTGTTTATGTGCACACACAAATGGACACATGGTTCACAGAGCTTCAGAAATAACAGCAAATTAACTTGACGGGATGGCACCAATTCAATATTGTTCTCTGTACATTTGTAGTCAATAAAGCTGGATGACTTTAGACTGAAAGATGAGTCCATTTGTCCATATATTGGAATGTTGGTCAATCGTGATCCTCGAAATCAAGTGACCATGTTAGATGCAAAGGGGACTTTCAATGCATCCTATAAGCTGTCAATACTATCCATGGTCCACCCTACCTCCCATGCATGTGCTGCAGCACTGGACCAATACCCTCACAGAGAAGTGGGCCCATCTTGGCGAGCATGAAATTTATTTAGCTTCAAAGGATTAGAGAGAAGAGAGAAACATGATCACAGATGATTGCATAATGTTCAATTTCCTTTACAACTCTTCAGCAAATGTAGTAATCCATGCATGTGCGCAGCAAGACCTGGACAACAGTTAAGGGCCTGTCCCACTTGGGCGACCTAATCCGTGAGTTCTGGCGAGTTTGCCCTCGACTCATACTCGCAGCATGGCCGACACGAGGTCGTAAGAGGTCTTCATAACTCTCCTTCATGCTCGAGAGTGGTCTCCGCATACTCGAGTACTCAACTAGGGTGCGGCGTTTTTTTTAATATGTTAAAAAATGCCCGCCTGTAAATAAAAGGTTGCAGTGGAAAAAATGCTGCCTCACCTTTTGAGTGTTACAAGCACTTTCTTTTTTTTATTCCAGATTTCCAGCATTTCAGAGTATTTTCTTTTGATTTTGCTAATGGCAACCTGATAAGAGAGTATTTCCATGTCCATGAGACTGATGTCAATAAAGCCTCCTTTCAATCGCAGCCTCTACTGGATTTGTGGTGCTTTAGACCGAAGGAAGAGGATGTTAAAAGATCACGTACTCAAACCCAACACCAAATTCATGGATTACCAAGCAGTGATAATTCCCATTCTCCTGTATACTTTGAATATGCGGATATGTTATAGAAAACATCTCAAAACAGAGGAGTAAAACAGGCCATGCACCTAATCTTCCACACCGTCAAGGTTGGCTGTTGGAGGTGCCCCCTTGAGACATGAAGGCTGGAGGCCCAGAGAGGAGAAGGACTGAATGAGGGCCTTTTTGGCCAGCTGCTGCTTGGACTGTGTAAAATGGCACCAAAATCTGACGAATAATGCATATGGACACAGTGGGTTGTTTTCATGTATGGGGTACATAGTTGAAGATTGTCTTTATGTTTGCAATAATCACACTGATCTATAGTCAAAAATATATTTCATTGTGCCTTTGGTGCATGTGACAATAAAAGAACCATTGAACAATGGAATGGCCTTACCTTGTGTAACATCAGTTCAGTAAGCCCAATGTCTTGGCATCAAATGCTGTTGAATTTCAAAGCGGTGGGTTTAATGTACCTTGCCAGGCAACAAGTAAATGCTAGAGTATGATGCCTTAACTTCAGTCAGTTTTCCTATTTACTAAGGGAATTAATTTGACTGTTCCAGTGAGTATATTTTCTTCTAACTTAATTTTCACTCACATAACGGAATGAAAAAATCAAAACAAACATAAATCAAGTAGAAATAATGCTCTTTAATATTTTATTTCACTAGAAAACAAGGTTGGGGCAATTGGACTGAAAGTATGAAAGGAATAATAGTATTTGGAAGATATTTCGATTCATGGGCTGGAAGTAGTCCAGAACACAGATCTAGGTGCAGGACAAAAGAAGGATTTGGAATTGGCTTTGTAGGGAACAGTGTATAGAAACAAGACACAGCAAAAGCTATCAATTTTGATGGAGGATATGAGGATGATTTTAGACAGGAGAAAGGCACACCTGCAGGAAGCCTGGTAGAGTGGATGTGGAGAGGATGTTTCCACTAGTAGGAGAGTCTAGGACTAGAAGTCATAGCCTCAGAATTAAAGGGCTTTCCTTTAGGAAGGAGATGATGATGCATTTTGTTAGTCAGAAGGTAGTGAATCTGTGGAATTCTTTGCCACAGAAGGCTGTGGAGGCCAGGTCAATGGACATTTTAAGGCAGAGATAGATCGATTCTTGATTAGTATGGATGTCAGGGGTTATGGGGAGAAAGCAGGAGAATGGGGTTTGGAGAGTGAGATAGATCAGCCATGATTGAATGGCAGACTAGACTTGATGGGCCAAATGGCCTAATTCTGCTCCTACCACTTATGAACTTATGAAGAGGTGAGTTCATTTACAATGTGCTTTGTACACCTCTTGCCATACGTGACACACCTAGCTATGTTGGAGGAAAAAAAATCAAGAACTAGTTCAAAAAGTATTTGCAGTTATAAATCTATTTGGAGTGAGGACCAGTCAATAGATTAGATAGATCAATTCTTGATTAGCTCTTAGATTCTAAAGCTTTCAGTATAATATAATGCAGAAGCTCGTCACTTTATTTATCTTTCATCTGAGTTTGTGGATCCCCTTCTTCACTTTTCACTTTCTAACTTTTTATCCACTATTGCTTCTCTCATTTTTTCACTCTTCAATGATAGATGAATACCCATATGTTTAAGAAAGAACTGCAGATGCTGGAAAAATCGAAGGTAGACAAAAATGCTGGAGAAACTCAGCGGGTGACACAGCATCTATGGAGCGAAGGAATAGGTGAGGTTTCGGGTCGAGGCCCTTCTTCAGACTCTGAATACCTATAGATTGATAACAGAGAGAAGGATTCAATAGATAAATTCAATACCCATACCGACAGAAACTATTGATGTATTGAATGTGCTATTAGGCAACATTTATCAATAATCTACCCAGCCTGACTTTTGCCAAAACAAATTTGCCCCCAACCTCATCATAGCCTTGATTCAAACAAGGATCAAAGAGCCAAGAGATGGAAATGAAGGTCTTAATCAAATAAATTTGAACTTAATCATCAAGCTAATAAATGATGCACTGGGGTGTCAACAACCCCGGTCAGTGGCAATCAAGAGGAAATATTCCAATGGTTGGAGTCATATCTCACTTGCATCAGTGTTGAAGGCCAGATTTCTCAATACAGAACATCGCTGCAGACGTTCCTCACTGCAGGGCAGCATCCTAGACTGAGCCACCTCCAGCTTCATCAATGACCTTCCCTCAACCATAATGTCAGAAGTGGGATGCTCGCTGATGAGCACACAGTGTTCAATTCAATTTACTCCCAAAATATTGAAATAATCTATGTCTACATGAAGCAAGACAAAGACGACATTCAAAAATGTGCTGATAATTGGCAAATAACATACGTCTTACAAGGCTTTTGGCAATAACTATCTCCAACAGAAAAAGTCCAACCACCTATCCTTAACATTCAAGGACATTGTTATTGTAGAGTTCCCCACCATCAACATCCTGCAAGTCACCATTGAACTGGGGCAAGCAGCTAAATTCTGTGATTGCAATAGTTAGTCAGAAGTTGCATATCCTGTGGTAATTGACAAACATCCTAACATTCCAATATATTTCTATGATATAAAAGGCAGGAGAATAATGTTATCCTTTCCACTTATCTTGAGGAGTGTAATTCCATTGACATTCAAGAATCTCAGCACAACCCAAGACAAAGTTGCTTGCTTGATTTACACTCCATCCATGATCATAGACACTGGCACACCATGTCTGCAACTAAATGCACTTAAGCAACCACATCTGACATTACAGTAGATCAGAGTCATAGAGTTAAAGAGTCTGACAGCTATGAAACAGGCCCTTCAACCCAACCTCACCCTGCTGACTAAAATGCCCCATCTACACCAGTCCCACTTGCCTGTGTTTGGTCCATATCAATAACCTATCCTATCCATGCAGCTGTTCAAATGTTTCTTCAACATTGTGGTAGGAGACAGAAAAGCCGGACATCTCCAGGATCGGACAACGTTTCCCCCTCTACCTTCAAGCACTGTGCCGAAAACTGGCACCAGTCTACATAGACATTTTCAATCAGTCCCTCTAAACCTGCACTGTCCCTGCCTGCTTCAAAGTCTCCACTATTGTTCCCGTACCCCAAAAGCCAAGGATTACTTGTCTAAATGACTACAGGCCTGTCGCACTGACCTCTGTAATCATGAGGACCCTTGAAAGAGTTGAGCTGGCCCGCCTGAACATTATCACAGACCCCCTGCAATTTGCATACCAGGCCAATAGATCAGTAGATGAAGCAGTCAACCTAGGCCTGCACTTCATCCTCCAGCACCTAGACTGCAGGGGACATATGCAAGGATTTTGTTTGTAGATTTTAGCTCTGCATTCAACACCATTGTGCCAAAGGTACTACACTCCTAACTCTCCCAGTTGACTGTGCCTGAACCCCTCTGTCAGTGGATCACCAACTTCCTGATTGACAGGAAGCAGCATGTGAGGCTGGGAAAGCACATCTCAGACCCGCTGACCCTCAGGATAGTAGCACCCTCTCCTTTACTCTCTCTACACCAATGGCTGCACCTCTACAGATTCCTCTGTCAAGCTTTTAAAGTTTGTGGACGACACAACCCTGATTGGACTGATCCAGGATGAAGAGGAATCTGCCTACAGACAGGACGTGACACAGCTGGCGTCCTGGTGCCATCGCAACAACCTTAGACTTAGACTTAGATCCTCTATTTGTCATTCAGACCTTTCGGTCTGAATGAAATGTCGTTGCCTGCAGCCATACATATAATAATAAACAACGAAACACGCAATAAACACAAATTAACATCAACCACAGTGAGTTCACCAAGCACCTCCTCACTGTGATGGAGGCAAAAATCTTAGGGTTACTCTCTCTTCCCTCCTCTTCTCCCTCTGCGCTGAGGCGATATGTTGTTACCCCACCGGGCGATGGTAAGTCAGTTCCGCGGCTCACCGAGCTCCGCGAACGGGCCGGTTCAAGCTCCGCGGCCCGGGGTGGTCGAAGCTGCCACCCTCCAGTCCAGCGGATGCAACTGTTACCGCGGGAGCTCCGGAAAAAGCTACCGGAGCACCGTCTCAGCCCCGCCCCGGGCTGCCTCAGCCACCAGAGCACCGCCTCAGCCCCACGCTTGGCCATCCTCACCAGAGCACCGTCCCAGCCCCGAGTTGTGCGGCTGCCACCGGAGTGCCGTCTCATCCCCACGCCGGGCCGCCCTCACCGGAACGCCATCCCAGCCCCGAGTCATGCCGCTGCCACTGGAGCGTCGTCTCATCCCCACGCCGGTCCGCCCTCACCGGAGCGCCGTCTCAGCCCCGCACCAGGCCGCCCTCACCGGAGCGCCCGAATGCCACCACAGCACGAAGACGGCCAGCCTAGCGTTGGTGAGTCCTGGCTGGCTCTGCCTCCGGAGCCTCGAGGTCGGTCACAGGTTGGAGGCCGCCAGCTCCACCATTAGGCCTCAGTGCAGACGGAGGCAGAGAATGGGGGTTATGACAGAAAGAGTCGCATTCCCCCGAAGGGAGAGACAGAAAATCATGTTTCAGCCCACCCCCCCCCCCCCCCCCCCACATAACACAACCTAATAACCAAAAAAATAACTAAACAAGACAAAAAAAACACACAAAAAAAAGTAAAAACAGACGGACTGCAGGCGAACCACAGCCATTCAACAGCGCTACTTCCTGGAGCTCAATGCTCTTAAGACAGTGGAATTGATTGTAGACTTTAGGAAAGCTCTCTCTCCCCTCCCCCACTCACCATCAACAACACCACAGTCACATCTGTGGAGTCATTTAAGTTCCTTGGAACCATCATCTGCAGGAAACTTAAATGGGTGGCCACCATTGAATACATAGTCAAAAAGGCCCAACAGAGGATGTACTTAGAAACGTAGAAACATAGAAACATAGAAAATAGGTGTAGGAGGAGGCCATTCGGCCCTTCGAACCAGCACCGCCATTCATTGTGATCATGGCTGATCGTCCCCAATCAATACCCGTGCCTGCCTTCTCCCCATATCCCTTGATTCCACAAGCCCCTCGAGCTCTATCTAACTTTCTCTTAAGTCCATCCAGTGATTTGGCCTCCACTGCCCTCTTTGGCAGGGAATTCCACAAAAATCACAACTCTCTGGGTGAAAAAGTTTTTTCTCACCTCAGTCTTAAATGGCCTCCTGGTTCTGGACGTGCCCAACATTGAGAACATTTTTCCTGCACCTAGCTTGTCCAGTCCTTTTATAATTTTATGTTTCTATAAGATCTCCACTCATCCTTCTAAACTCCAGTGAATACAAGCCTAGTCTTTTCAATCTTTCCTCATATGACAGTCCCGCCCTCCCAGGGATCAAACTCGTGAACCTATGGTGCACTGCCTCAATCACAAGGATGCCCTTCCTCAAATTAGGAGACTAAAACTGTGCACAATACTTCAGAAGAACTGCAGAAGAACAGAAGAATACTGAAATCCTATTGTTATGAAGACCAACATTCCATTAGCTTTCTTCATTGCCTGCAGCAGTTGAGGAAACACAATCTCCTGGGTCTCCTCCATGGCCACAGCGAGCAGCACCGGAAATTGGAGGAACAGCACCTCATATTCCGTTTGGGGAGTCTGCACCCCGGGGGCATGAACATCGAATTCTCCCAATTTTGTTAGTCCTTGCTGTCTCCTACCCTCCCTCAGCCCCCCTGCTGTCTCCTCCCATCCCCCAGCCTTCGGGCTACTCCTCCTTTTCCCTTTCTTGTCCCCACCCACCCCCGCCCCCGATCAGTCTGAAGAAGGGTTTCGGCCCGAAACGACGCCTATTTCCTTCTCTCCATAGATGCTGCTGCACCCGCTGAGTTTCTCCAGCTTTTTTGTGTAACCTGCCACAGGCAATGATGGCCCAGTGTTATACAGCCATCATAGAGTCTGATCTCACTTTCTCCATCATGGTCTGGTTTGGCTCAACCACCAAGCATGACATCTAGAGGCTGCAGCGCATCATTCGATCAGCCAAGAAGGTTGTTGGCTGCAACCTTCCCCCTATCAACGAACTGTACACTGCAAGGGCCAGGAAGCGAGCGGGCAAGGTCATCTCTGACCCCTCTCATCCTGAGCACAAACTCTGAATCACTTCCCTCTGGAAGGCGACTCCGGACTGTCAAAGCCGCCACAGCCAGACATAAAAACAGTTTTGTTCCACAAGCAGTAGCTCTACTCAACAGCCAAAAGAATGTAGCCTCCTTTTGCTCTGGTATTTCATTTCATTCATTAAATTAAAATGTATACATACTTGGCTAATGTATTCAATTCAATTCAATTCAATTCAATTCAATTCAAAGGCAGCTCATTCTATATGCTTATCACTCTTTGTGTAAAAAATGTACTTCTCAGGTTCCTGTTAAATCTTCCCCTGCTCACTTTAAACCTATACCCTCTGGTTCTTGATTCTGCTGCTATGGGTAAAAGACTGTGCACTTAACCTATATATTCCTCTCATGATTATATACACCTCTATAGCTCTGGCCCTCGAGTCCAGGCAACATCCTTCTAAGTCTTCTCTGCATTCTTTCCAGCTGAATAACATCTTTCCCATAACAGGGTGACCAAAATTGAACGCAATACTCTAAATATAGCCTCACCAATGTTTTGTACAACCGTAACATAACCTCCCAACTTCTATACTCAATACTCTGACTGACTGATGGAAGCCTTCTTGACCTCAGATGCCACATTCAAAGAACTATGTATCCACACTCCTAGAATCCCCCTGCCCAACAACACTCCACAGACCCCTGCAATTCACGTGTAGATCCTGCCCTGGTTAAACTTTCCAAAATGCAAAACCTCACATTTTTCTGTATGTAACTCCATGAAACATTTCCCAGCCCACCTGTCCAACTGATCAAGATCCTACTGCGATTTTTGACAACCATCTCCATTATCTACAATACCTGCCACTTTAGTGTAATCCGCAAACATTATGCCTTGTACTTGCTCATCCAAATCATTGAAATCATTCAGACTGATTTTCTAGTGGGCAAGAAGACTATCCAACTCTAGTGTGGTGTTTTCCTCAACATGGTGAGTACAATGATTCAGGAAGATGCATTTGCACTGATACCAAAGAATAATTAAGAGCAAAAGAACATGTTATAAATGAAGAGGTTTAACACAGAGACAGGTGTGAGAGATAGGTAGACGCAAGTTATTATATTAGACAGTTATAATATAACAAGAAAAAAGATAAATATCCAAAATCAAACTAATTCGTGATTAAAAAGAAATGTTTGAAATGCAAGTAAGCATGTCGGACAAAAAGATAAGAAGGTTACATCTTTGAGCATGAAAGTATTGATTAAAATGTTTCAGGATTATATCTCCATATAATGTGCTGTTTAACATTGATCCAGCTGTGCCTTGCTGTTGCCTCCTTTATTATCCTCACAACATTTTAAAGCTGTCCAGCTCAATGCAATGGCTATCTCACTGCCATTGCCATGCCAATGGAAGCCAATTAAATCATCTTTTAAATATGTGAATACATTTTTTGAAACATATTCAACTTATTTTATTATGATTGTGAGGTAAATAAACAATACTTGATTTATCTTTTCCCTCCATGACGATAACCACCTACAAATTAATTGAGCCGACATACTCAGTTTTTGCTCTGGAAATGTAAATCAGAGGGGTCAGATACAAAGTACGACAAGGTGGCTTCTAACCTCTTGCACATTACATGCTTCCACCAAAAATGCCAAAATATCTAAATGTTGCAAATCTGAAATAGAAAAAGAAAATGCTGCAAATTGACTACCAGTCAGGTAGCAACTGTGAAGAGAGAAACAAAGTTAATATTTTGTATCTGTGGAGAGTTCTTCATCCTGCAACTCTATTTCTCTCTGCATGGATGCTGCCTGACCTGTGAGTGTTTAAAATTATTTTGTATTTTTTATTCCATGACGCACATATTCCAACTGGCCAGCTGTTCTCTATGGAACAATTGGTAAGCATTTGGCACATTCTGGAATATTTCTGATTGTAAAAGTTGATCGGAGACAACTCAGTATTTATGTTATTTTCATTCACATAATTACATTCTAATACAATTTTTTTAAAGTTTGATTTTGATTTGATTTAATTTATTCTCATTGTCTTCAATGAAGAGCCAACAAAATTATTTTTCCCTTACAGTCATACATATAAAATAAAATAAAAAAAACACAAAACACAGAACACAGTGGTCCACAACACAAACATCCCCACAGCAGCACCAAAGTTTCCCACAGTGAGGGAAGGAACCAAAGTCCAGTCAACCTCCTCGCCGATGTTCCCCAATGTTCACCAGTGGTCGGGGACTCCCGAGCATGCCGTAGTCGCCGCTGTGGGTGGCCCGATGTTCAGGCCTTCTCTCCGGGAACCTCTCGTTGGCCACCTTCCACCGGAGTCCGCAGCCCCCGATATCCACAGGCCGTGCTGGGCGGAGATTCGTGCTGGCGACGGCGGCAAATGGTCCCAGGACTCCGCGATGTTAAAGTCAGCGCCGCTCCGCACCCACAGCTCCGCAATGTTGGAGCAGCAGCCCAGCTCTCTGAAGCTCCAAGCAGCGATCCCAGGAAGGCCTTGCCCGCTCCACGATGTTTCCAGCGCCTCGCCGCCGCTGCTGAAGCTCTGGTCCGATCCCGGAAGGAAAGGCCGCACCAATCCAGTTGGTAGGCCACAAGAAGGGAACGAGGACACATCTCGGATAATAGCCGCATCCTCTCCAGGAAGCGACTGAAGGACAGTTTCCACCTTACCCTACCCGCTACCCCCACATAAAATACCGAAAAAAAATCCAAAAAACTAAAAAAACACTCCAAACATAACAAAATATAAAAAGGCAGACAGACCGTGGGCGGAGGCAGCTAACAACAGCGCCACCAGATGTCCAACAAGTTAAGGAGAAGGTTACAAATGCAACGTGCTATACAAATGTATAGAACATGCACACAACACATGCCCTGTACCTGGCCTGAAACATCACCTATCGATGTCGAAGAAATGTCTCAACTTGAAATGTCACCTATCCTTGTTCTCCTCTAATGGCCCATCAAGTCTACTCTGGAACTCTGGAACTCTCTGCCACAGAGGGTAGTTGAGGCCAGTTCATTGGCTATATTTAAGAGGGAGTTAGATGTGGCCCTTGTGGCTAAGGGGATCAGGGGGTATGGAGAGAAGGCAGGTACGGGTTTACTGAGTTGGATGATCAGCCTTGATCATATTGAATGGCGGTGCAGGCTCGAAGGGCCGAATGGCCTACTCCTGCACCTAATTTCTATGTTTCTATGTTTCTATATTTCTATGTTTCTATGTTACTCAGCTATTCAATCATGGCTGATCTATCTTTCCCTCTTAATCACATTCTCCAGCCTTCTCCCCATAACCCCTGATACCTGTACTAATCAGTAAAATGTATTTCTCTCTACCTTAAACATATCCATTGACTTGGCCTCCACAGCATTCTGTGCAAAGTAATTCCACTGATTCAGCAGCTCTCTGACTAAATAAATCCTCCAATCTTGTCTAAATCAACCATTTTGTCTTCCCAGGCTCCCATTAATATTCTTCCTTGCGCTTTGACCCCCCCCCCCCCCCCCCCTCAAACAACTTGGTACCTCAACAGATCTTCACACCAACCTTGACAGCATGGAAACAGGCCCTTCAATCCACCGAGTCCACAATGACCATCAATCATATGTTCACACTAGTTCCATGTTAGACATCTGCTCACTATACACTCGGAACAATTTACAAATGCCAATGAACTAACATACCTGTACATCTTTGGGAAGTGGGAGGAAGCCGGTGGACCAGATGGAAACCCACACGGGGGAACATAGAAAGCTAGAAACATAGAAAATAGGTGCAGGAGTAGGCCATTCGGCCCTTCGAGCCTGCACCACCATCCAATATGATCATGGCTGATCATCCAACTCAGTATCCTGTACCCGCCCTCTCTCCATACCCCCTGATCCCTTTAGCCACAAGGGCCACATCTAATTCCCTCTTAAATACAGTCAATCAACTGGCCTCAACTACCTTCTGCGGGAGAGAATTCCAGAGATTCACCACTCTCTGTGTGAAAAATGTTTTCCTCATCTCGGTCCTAAAAGATTTCCCCCTTATCCTTAAACTGTGAACCCTTGTTCTGGACTTCCCCAACATCGGGAACAATCTTCCTGCATCTAGCCTGTCCAACCCCTTAAATATTTTGTAAGTTTCTATAAGATCCCCCCTCAATCTTCTACAAACCGAGTCTATCCAGTCTTTCTTCATATGAAAGTCCTGACATCCAGGAATCAGTCAGGTGAACCTTCGCTGTACTCCCTCTATGGCAAGAATGTCTTTCCTCAGATTAGGAGATCAAAAATGTATGCAATACTCCAAGTGTGGTCTCACCAAGACCCTGTACAACTGCAGTAGAACCTCCCTGCTCCTATACGCAAATCCTCCACACAGAACTGTAGACAAGACAGAATCTGGGTCTCTGGCATTGTGATTGCCATCTCCTCCCACCATTTCAAATTCACTGCCCAACACTCTTCCTCCAGAATCATTGTAGAGTATCAATGTACGATTCAAGTGCATGTCATATTTTTCAACCTGCCACTCTGGTTCGAGTGTATTTCCTCCATCAGTGGAGTGTAGAAATTGAGAAGTGAAAAGGTCACCCAGTACACAAAGGAGTAAAATGTGTAAAAGCATGTATCCAGCTCAAATGGAATGAAGAGGCAAATACAATGCACTGAGGGACTAAGATGGGTAAAGAACAGCTAAAACATCAATGGTTTTGATTTTCAAAGGACATTTAATGCAAATTATGCTGAGGGACTAAACAGCTGTTTCAGTGTCTGACGCCTTTAACCAGAATCTTCAAATCAACTGCTATAGAAGGAAAGATCACTTTATTCTATCAATGTGATATATAAAAGTTCTTGTTACTGAGGAATTTTCTTTTTCACACTTACCCGTTGGGAGATAGCTCCAGAAATCCCAGTGTTGTTTAACATTATCTTAAAGGTCATGGATGATAAACTCTATACCACTTTGCTCTGGACAACAAAATATATATTGGAATCAAACAACATCTAGGCAGTCATAGAATGAAATCCTTCTCTGTGCTGGAAATCAAGTACGTTCAATGACAGCACACAATCCACGAGGATGCAATGATGGTTCTGTGGCTTTGGAGAAATCTTTCATGCCAACGAGTCATGAGTTATCTTCTGTTACAACTGAGAAAGAGAGCAAAGTAAATTATGCAATCCCTTTTCTGACTAAAGCAGTGGTGACCTACCAGCAGTATTTTAACACTGAGTTTGTTTAAAGACTCCATGGAAAACGGTAAGATCAGAAAGGTAGCAAATATCATCTGGGTGAGAGCTGTATTAATTGAAAAGTAACATCCACAGCTGTGAATAGAGCTAAAGGTTAATGATAATGTCGTTTTCTGTCCATAAACTAAGCTTATTAGCGGATTTGCTATTAGAATATTATCCCCTGTCTTACCATAAGCATCTGAAAGTATTGCCAGACCACAAGTAAATAATTATTTTTTAATCATGCATTAAGTGAACAAAATTAATTACAGTTCAACAAAAAACGTTTATGTTGACTATAACATTCTATCCTTAACAATTTGTGAATGGAACCATCTAGTTCAATAAATTTTCAAAGCAGTGAAATAACCTTATTTTGCAAAATGCTGTTCTGTTTAATTTGGTAAACCAGTTGTCAGATTCCACTTAGCAGCTTTGAAAGTCTGTTTTATGCATTACAGAAATTGTAAACTTCATAACAAAGAATAATTTCAAAGGTGGACGAGATCATGGTGTTGCTCGAGAAACTAAATTACTGGACTATTAGTTCAAAAGCTTACAGCAACAGTTCAGAGACCGGAGTGCAAATCCCACTAGAGCAGCTGTTGAGCGTAAATTTTGAATACATGAAAATCAGCAATAACTAATCTCTGTAACGATAATCACATAACTATATGATTGTCAACAAGCCTCATCTGGTTCATTTGCCTTATAAAGGGCAGGAATCTACCATCCTACCATGGGGCTGGCAAATATGTGATGTGTTTTATATCATATTGGCTCAGTTTTTCTTATCTTACATATATAAATCTACTCCTCTGGGCAAGTCCCACAATCTTATCATTAACAACACATTACATGGACCTAGAAGCTCTATGTGCTGGTAACATCCCCTTTGTTCTACACAGCATTCCCCCACCTTTCCTCCTCCTGATAATTATCTTGTAATTTGTTCTTATCCTGTTCTAATGAAGGGCCTTAGATGTAAAATATTGGTGAGTTTTTCCATAATTTCCTATTTCTTTTTTCCAGACTGACCGATGCAGTCAACTAAGAAAATACTCTTTGAAATGTTTCAGTACCTCTCACTTATCACCACTATCTCAAAGACCAGTTAAAGAGGGATAATAAGCTCTAGCTTTGCTCATAATGCCCAGGGACAGACAGACAGATAGACAGACAGACAGACAGACAGACAGACAGACAGACAGACAGACAGACAGACAGACAGACAGACAGACAGACAGACAGGCCTTGTGGACAGTGCAATAAGGTACAAAATTAGTGCTCCCATCTGGAACACAGAACATAGAACAGTATAGCATTAGAACAGGTCCTTCAGCCCGCATTGTTTGCACCAACTATGATGCCAATTTGAACTAATCCCATCTGCCAGTCTGCAGTACATATCCTTTCAGTCTGAAGAAGGGTGCCAAAGCTACCAAATGTAATGAAGAAATTTAATCTGAGAGGACTCCTTAACCAATCTTGTCAGGTCATAATATATCTTTTAACACAAGTAACAGAGGATGGAGAGATATTGTTCATGTGCAGGTAGATGAGATTAGTTTGTTTTGTCATTGTGCATCGAAGGACATTTTCTGTGGTGTAGTGTTCTATGGTTTTGTTTATCATCCACAGAGTGGATAATTTTGCTTCCACATGAAGACCTGCCCACCAATCTCTGCCTGAAATGCCTGCAAGTCGCCTTGGAGGGTATCTTTGGACTCTTTCCTTTCAAGACTCCCTGCCTGTGAGCTCAAGAGCATACTCCCTGCCATCAGTAATTGCCACTGTAGCTGCTGGAAGTAGCACTCTGCCAAAGCTAGTAGAGAGTTGATTATGTTTAATGGGAGTGTCTTTAATGGTTGGCTCAGGAGCTCACAGTTGTTTGTCTAGGTGCCGGCAGTTACAATAAACTCAGCTCCTCATGATGCCTGCTGCTCCTGAAGCATAGTGTTAATACTCAAGGGAGCTTGACAAAAAAGTTTTTTTCAATTGGCACTAATGCATTTCATATTTCTTTTAGGAGCTGTTTAGAACATATGGGAGTCATGGTTCACTTTAACACCGAAAATAAAACAAAGACAATCTGCTGACTCACTCTTTCTAGCATATGGTTATATACAAACAAAGTAAATATATCCTAAAAAGTAATAGAGTATGTCAATTCATATGTTAAAGCAGGTAGAGTCTTCACTTGGGGAAATACAAATCAAAAATATATATTGGAATCAGGACATGAGCACGGAATGCCGTACCGGAGGGCAACATCACATCGTAGCACTGTTGAGGAGGAATCACATGCTGATATAGAAGTGCTTTGCTTAAGTGCAATTTCTATAAGGAGACAGTACGAAATACTTTGGTAAATGAACGGTAGATTGGGCCGACTGCTAGTGAACTTATGCATTATTGGCTTAGAGATTGCAAAGGTACAGGCCCAGTTTGTGTCACTAATTTACAACATTTCAACATTGGATATTTTCCAATTTGGAATTGTAAGGTTTACTCCACAGGTCAATGTTCCCGATCAGTAAACTATGTGCTTGATATTGCAGGGAACCAGAGAGATGTGTTCAAATCCCCCTAAGGCATCTGTGCGATTTAAATCTAACTAACTAAATAATCTGAAGAAGGGACGTGATCCAAAACGTCACTTATCCAGGTCTTCCAGAGATGCTGTCTGACCCACTGAGTTGCAAAACCTTGTGTATTTTTTGGTAAACCAGCATCTGCAGTTCCTTCTGCCTCTCTCTTAATTAAATATTAATTATAATATTGATATGATAATACAATATCAAGTGGGGGAATTAGTGTGTGTGGGGATGGTTGTTATTGTGTGTGCGATACTACAGGCCACCCCCCCCCCCCCCCCCTCCCCCCTCCCATCTGTTATGGATCAATTTCTATAATGAAGGAATTTGGAAGAAAGATCTCCGGGATGAAGTTTCTTGGACAGAGCCTCTGAACGTGGGGCAATGGAAATTGAGCTCAGGCAGTTGTAAAGAAACATTCCTAACAGCCATTGTCCATTATCTGCAACTTCCCACTCAAATGCAGAGCAAATTGGATTGAAAATGACAAGGATTTGACTGTGTAGGAAGGAACTGCAGATGCTGGTTTAAACCGAAGATGGTGGAGTAACTCAGTGGGACAGGCAGCATCTCTGGAGAGAAAGAATGGGTGATGTTTTGGGACAAGACCTTTCTTCAGACTGATCTGATTCTTCAGTGTGAAGAAGGATCTCGACCCGAAACGGCACCCATCCTTCTCTCCAGAGATGCTGCCTGTCCCACTGAGTTACTCCAGCATTTTATATCTATCTAGGATTTGACTGTGACAGGTAGAGTTAACTTTTTCAGTAAGGGTGACTTTCCTCAGACCTAGCTTGTGATTCAAAGTGAGTTACTATCATATGTGAAAGGGTCACCAACTATCTTATAACAGAATTGTAGTTTTTATAATTATGACATGGCTTGTGCTTCAGTATAAACTGATACTGCATGCTCAACTAATGTTTTAATTTGTACTATCAAATAAACAAGCAAATGCAGTATAACAGTGATATATAAAAAGGCAAGTTAAAGGAGAATCATGAAGCATTTGCAGGGAAGGGTATCAGTATTAATCATGAACATTTACAGCGAGTAGTGAAATAGATAAATGTTACAGGAAAGGAACTGCAGATGTGGGAGATATGAATCAAAAACAGATGGCAGAAGCCCTCAGTGGGTCAGCCTGTATTGGTGGGAAGAAACAGAGCTGTTTCTCATCCAAGATGCTTCATCAAAATTACTTTATGGCACCAAATATCACTAACCGTGCGGAATCATCACAGCCTTAGAAAAAAATAATCTTTTTTGTTATATTAAATTTGTTTTTTTCAATTATTGTGTACTGATACAGTGAACACAGGGAGTGTGTCATCTGCTGCAAAACACTGGCAAATGAATGTGTAAAAGGAGCAGACAATGTTTAGTATAATTTATTGTCATGTGTACCGAGGTACAGTGAAAAGTTTTTTGTTGCGTGCTATTCAGTCAGTGGAAAGCCATTACATGATTACAATCGAACCGTCCACAATGTACGGAGGGAATAATATTTAGTGCAAGACAAAGTCCAGAAAAATGGTGAAAAATAGTCCGATGGTCTCTAATGGGATAGATGGTAGCTCAGAACTGCTGTCTAGTTGGTGATAGGATAGTTCAGTTGCCTGAAAACATCTTGGAATAAACTGTCCCTGAATATGAACCAATGCATTTTCACAATTCTGCACCTCTCACCTGATGAAAGAGAGGAGGAGAGAGTGACTGTGGTGAGACTCGCCCTTGATTAGGATGGTGGCCTTGCTGAGGCAGCGTGAAGTGTAGATGGAGTCAATGGAAGGGAGGTTGGTTTGTGTGATAGTCTGAGCTGCATCCACAATTCTCTGCAATTTCCTGCAGTCTTGGATGGAACTTTATGTATGTAGATATATAAAGATTCAGATAAAGTCTCGTTTTTTTGTCATATACAGCAGGGTGCAATGAAATGCCTTATTCACACGAGGCACTCAGTGTAAATAATACACATACAGAAATGATTAATGCAACAATATATATCGCAATGAGCACCATGGTGTAAGTGTACAATCTGAAGCAGAGCAAAAATTTATTGAAATACAGTAAAGGGAATAACCAAATGAGGTAAAGGTTCTGAGATAATAAGATATGTTTTATTGATGTTTTAAAATAAGAAATAAAAGATTTAGAATCATCACAAAGAGAGTGCCTTTGAATCTTTGTGTAGTGTGCATGAGCATACATTGCATGTATTAAGTTTGTTGCATATTATATTACAACATCTGGAAAAGCTAAGCTTACTTCCCAGAAGAGGAGATGATCTTACCTTCTGCAGTGAGTTTATCTAATAAATTGTCGGGAGATGCAGGTTTAAAAAAAAGTACTCTCTCCAATGATAAAATAGAAATGGGAAATGCAGTATCTTAGAAGATATGTAACAACAATATCTAGAATTCTAGAAACCCTCAACAAGTTGGGTAATATCTGTTGAAAAAGAAACCAGAATTAATTTTTCAAGCCTAAATCCCTTCATCACAGCTTACCCTGAATATGTCAACCCAGTTTGTCAGTCTGAAGAAGGATCTTGACCCAAAACTTCAACCATATTCCTTCTTTCCAGAGATGCTGCCTGTCCCGCTGAGTTACTCCAGCATTTTGTGTCTATCTAATGTTAACTCAGTTTCTATGTCCACATATTCTGCCAAACCTGCTAAGTATTTCCAATATTTTCTGTTTTAAATCACTTATAGCATCTGCAGCTTTGTTTGATAGTACTGTTTGATATTATGTAGGTACAGTCTTATCTGCTGTAAAGTAAAACACTTTCTCATTGAAGGATGATAGTGCAGTTCTATGAAACTCAAGTTTCCTAGAACTGCACTATCATCCTTCAATGAAAAACTGTTTTACTTTGCAGCAGATAAGTGTATCTACAGAATATCAAACAGTACTATTTTGTTGGCTCATATGTGGTATTTGCAAATGTTTATTGGTGTTGGTTTATTATTGTCACGTGTAATGAGATACACTGAAAAGTGTTTGCTTGTATGCTATCCAATTAAATCCAAAAATACTTTACATTAATACAAACGAGCCATACACAAGTACAACAGGTAGAGCGAAGAATGTGCAAATAATGTCTTTGATTATCTTGGCTGCTTTCCCTCAATAGTGCAACAGTATGTATGGTGAGGTGATTTCCAATAATGCTACTTCTTTTAGTCAGAGTTATCTATATCAAACAGCCCAACTGCTACATTCATGCATGGGAAGATTACTTTGAATTTAGCTGCCCCATATAAGTGGTGTTACAACAGGTAAAGCAAGTAGGAACTCAAAGGAATTCCTACTCTCTGAACCTTTATCAGCTAATGATCTTCGTAAAACACTGACGGATGTTCTCAAGTTTATTAATCACATCAAACAAAATGCAAGTTTACGTGCATGAGGATGCACAGCTTCTTTATCATAACGAGGCTGTGCTGTGCCAAATGTTTAAACTAATTTATACAAGGTAAAAGTGAGCCAGTAGTTTATGTTCAAGGCAGAAGATCACTTGACAGAGCATTTTGACGATGATGCACTGCCAGACATATTTGATTTGCTATTTTAATTTATTTTTTCAAAACACAATTGATTTGATCAAAATTGCTGCATTCACACAAATATCTTTCCCTGTACATCACTTTTCAAACAGTAGGGTAAATGTGTTTTATAATCTGTCCACAGAAACAAACATAAAAAGAGATTCTGTTTGTCAAAAGCAATTGAAGAAAATAATCAGAATACAAGATTCTGTAATTACTTTTCAAAGAAGGAAGTAAAAGGAAACTAATTGTTACTGTATCTATTTGGGCTTGTGCTTGAAAGGACAATTCTAGCTTCAGGACGAAGAATATCATCTGGTCAGTTTTTCACGTGGACACAATCTAAGAAGAAATAAGGGAAATTGAATCTTCCTCAGATATGGTGTAGTGCATATGGGGAATAATCTGTTCCTGCTTGCCATGCTGTTGGAATCATTTTGACTTCCAGTATTATATGTTTGTGCAAAACTGGATCTTCTGCCTAGTTTCAATTGAAAACATGGAAACAGTGGCAGACTGCAAACATAGAACAGTAAGTGCAGGAACAGGCCTTTTGGCCCAAGCTGTCTGTATAACCATATAACAATTACAGCACGGAGACAGGCCATCTCGGCCCTACAAGTCCGTGCCGAACAACTTTTTTCCCTTAGTCCCACCTGCCTGCACTCATACCATAACCCTCCATTCCCTTCTCATCCATATGCCTATCCAATTTATTTTTAAATGATACCAACGAACCTGCCTCCACCACTTCCACTGGAAGCTCATTCCACACCGCTACCACTCTCTGAGTAAAGAAATTCCCCCTCATGTTACCCCTAAACTTCTGTCCCTTAATTCTGAAGTCATGTCCTCTTGTTTGAATCTTCCCTATTCTCAAAGGGAAAAGCTGATCCACATCAACTCTGTCTATCCCTCTCATCATTTTAAAGACCTCTATCAAGTCCCCCCTTAACCTTCTGCGCTCCAGAGAATGAAGACCTAACTTATTCAACCTTTCTCTGTAACTTAGTTGTTGAAACCCAGGCAACATTCTAGTAAATCTCCTCTGTACTCTCTCTATTTTGTTGACATCCTTCCTATAATTGGGCGACCAAAATTGTACACCATACTCCAGATTTGGTCTCACCAATGCCTTGTACAATTTTAACATTACATCCCAGCTTCTATACTCAATGCTCTGATTTATAAAGGCTAGCACACCAAAAGCTTTCTTTACCACCCTATCTATATGAGATTCCACCTTCACGGAACTATGCACGGTTATTCCCAGATCCCTCTGTTCAACTGTATTCTTCAATTCCCTACCATTTACCATATACGTCCTATTTTGATTTGTCCTGCCAAGGTGTAGCACCTCACATTTATCAGCATTAAACTCCATCTGCCATCTTTCAGTCCATTCTTCCAAATGGCCTAAATCACTCTGTAGAAATTTGGAAATCCTATTCATTATCCACAACACCCCCTATCTTGGTATCATCTGCATACTTACTAATCCAATTTAGCACACCTTCATCCAGATCATTGATGTACATGACAAACAACAAAAGACCCAACACCAATCCCTGAGGCACCCCATTAGTCACCTGCCTCCAACCCGACAAACAACCATCCACCATTACCCTCTGGCATCTCCCATTCAGCCACTGTTGAATCCATCTTGCTACTCCTGCATTTATACCCAACAATTGAACCTTCTTAACCAACCTCCCGTGAGGAACCTTGTCAAAGGCCTTACTAAAGTCCATATAGACAACATCCACTACTTTACTCTCGTCAATTTCCCTAGTAACCTCTTCAAAAAATTCAAGAAGATTAGTAAAACATGACCTTCCAGGCACAAATCCATGTTGACTGTTCCTAATCAGACCCTGTTTATCCAGATGCTTATATATATTATCTCTAAGTATCTTTTCCATTAATTTGCCCACCACTGAAGTCAAACTAACAGGTCTATAATTGCTAGGTTTACTCTTAGAACCCTTTTTAAACAATGGAACAACATGCGCAGTACGCCAATACTCGGGGACTATTCCCGTTACTAATGAAATTTGAAATATTTCTGTCATAGCCCCGGCTATTTCTACACTAACTTCCCTCAATGTCCTAGGGAATATCCTGTCCGGACCTGGAGACTTATCCACTTTTATATTTTTCAAAAGTGTCAGTACCTCTTTTACCCTGAAACTCATAATATCCATAGCTACTCTACTAGTTTCCCTTACCTCACATAATTCAATATCCTTCCCCTTGGAGAATACTGAAGAAAATACATTGTTCAATATCTCCCCCCATCTCTTTTGGCTCTGCAGATAGCTGTCAACTCTGTCTCTCCATTGGACCAATTTTATCCCTCGTTGTCCTTTTGCTATTAATATAGCTTTAGAAATCCTTTGGATTTTCTTTCACCTTACTTGCCAAAGCAACCTCATGTCTTCTTTTAGCTTTTCTAATTTCTTTCTTAAGATTCTTTTTACATTTCTTATACTCCTCAAGCACCTCATTTACTTCATGCTGTCTATAATTATTGTAGATCTCCCTCTTTTTCCGAACAAGATGTCCAATTTCCCTTGAGGGCTCTTTCCAATATTTACTGCTTCCTTGCTACTGCTTTTTACTGCTTTCTCGATCCCCATTTGGCGGTCTATAATACACCCCTATAAGTGTTGCTACACCTTTCCCACTTCTCAGTTCCACCCAAATAGCCTCCCTAGATGAGCCCTCCAATCTATCCTGCCAAAGCACTGCTGTAATATCTTCCCTGACTAGTAATGCAACACCTCCACCTCTTGCCCCTCCAATTCTATCACACCTGAAGCAACGAAATCCTGGAATATTTAGTTTCCAATCACAGCCCTCCTGCAACCATGTTTCACTGATCGCCACAACATCATACTTCCAGGTGTCTATCCAGACTCTAAGCTCATCCACCTTTCTTACAATGCTCCTAGCATTAAAATATGCACATTTAAGAAACCCCCCGCCTCTTATTCTCTGTTTATTTCCTTTTTTTTCTTTCTCCTCTTGTGTCCGAGTGCTTCCCTTTTCTGCTTCCTGCCTCCCATTCTGTCTACTAGCTTTCTCTATTTGAGTCCCTCGCCCCAACCATTCTAGTTTAAAGTCTCCCCAGTAGCCTTTGCAAATTTCCCCACCAGGATATTGGTCCCCCTCGGGTTCAAGTGCAACCCATCCTTTCTGTACAGGTCCCACCTTCCCCAAAAGAAGTCCCAATGATCCAGAAACTTGAATCCCTGCCCTCTGCACCAGTCTTTCAGCCACGCATTTATCCTCCACCTCGCTCCATTCCTACTCTCACTGTCGCGTGGCACAGGCAGTAATCCTGAGATTGTTACCTTTTTGGTCCTTTTCCTTAACTCTCCTCCCAACTCCCTAAATCCTCCCTTCAGGACCTCTTCCCTTTTTTTACCTATGTCATTGGTACCTATATGTACCACGACCTCAGGCACCTCTCCCTCTGATTTCAGGATATCTTGGACGCGTTGAGACACGTCCGAGTCCTTGGCACCAGGGAGGCAGACCACCATCCTGGTCTCTCGACTGCGTCCACAGAATCGCCTATCCGACCCCCTAACAATAGAGTCCCCACTTACTATTGCCCTCTTCTTTTTGTCCCTACCTTCAGGAGCAACAGGGCCGGTCTCTGTGCTGGAGGCCCGTCCGCTCTCGCTACCCCCGGGCAGGCTGTCACCCCCATCCGTACTCAAACAGGAGTGCTTATTTCCAAAGTGTACCTACATTGGAGTACTCACTCGTCCCTGCCTCTGCCCCTTGCCCTTCCTAAGCGTGACCCACATGTCTCTCTCCCGTGGTTTTGGAGTGACCACCTCCCTATAACTGCCCTCTATGACCTCCTCACTCTCCCTGACCAGACAGAGGTCATCGAGCTGCTGCTCCAGGATCCTCGAGCTGCTGCTCCAGGATCGTAATACAGTCCCTTAGGAGCCCCATCTCGCTGCACCTGGTGCAGATGTGGACGTCTGGAGGGCCATCCGACACCATGACCTCCCACATCTGACATCCCGAACAGTACACTGCTCTGGCTGTCATTCTCCCGCCTTACCCTGTATCCGATACAAGTATAATACAATAGAAACTGCTGGGAGAAATCAGCAGGTATCTGACTCACAACAGCTGCTCCCTCTTGACCTTTAAACTGCACCTTTATTATATAAACAAAAAGCACTGTACCCTTAGCTCACTGTACCCTTAGCTCACTGTACCCTTGGCACACTGTACCTTTAACCAGAAAGCAGAAATGCTAACCTGAGGTTGCACCCAATCAGCTGCTTCCTCTAGTCTGCTTCCACCAATCAGCGGCTTCCACCAGAACCCACACTATGGAGTGTGGAACGTTACAGATTTCTGTAAAAGCCCTGACCCTCCTCCACTCGCTCCAATGATCCCGGGCCTCTGTAAAAGCAAGCCCCGCGCTCGATTTATATACTCACAGCCCTGACCCTCCCCCACTCACTCCAACGATCCCGGGCCTCTGTCTGCGTTGAACATGATGCTAAATTTAACTCATCCATTCTGCCTGTGTATGAACCATAATCCCTCCATTTCAGGCATAGTCATGTGCCTACTATAAGACTATCATATCTGGCTCCTCCACTGCACCTACCAATGTGTTCCAGGCAGCTGCCACTCATGACAAAAAACATGCTCCGACATCTCCTTCAATCTTTGCCCCTCACCTTAAAGTTACTGTATGTTCTCAAGTATTTCACATTTCCACCATGGGGCAAGAGGTTATGATTATATCAACCTTCATTTTATAAACGTCAACCAGGTTTCCCCTCAACTTCTGATGATCCAGAGAAAAAAATCCAAGTTTGTCCAAACAGTGCTTAAACCTAACACACTCTAATCCAGGCAGCATTTTAATAAACCTTTTCTGTCCCTACTTCTTCACCAAAGTTGCCACCTCTTCCATGTTATGTGGTGACCAGAATTGTCCATAATACCCCAAATGCAGCCTAACCAATGTTTTTTACACATGTATTATGACTTTTTGAATCTTATACTCAATGCCCCGATCGATGAAGGTAAGCATGGCAGCAGTTCTATCGACTTGTCTAACTCCTTTCAGGTAGTTATGAAATTTGACCTCAAGATCCTTCTGTAGACCAATGCTGTTAAGGGTCCTCTCATTAGCAGCATACTTTCCCCTTGCATTCGCCCCCCAAAAGTGCCACACCTCACTTTTGCTATTTCTCCACCCATATAAGTAACTGATCCATATCTCTGAAAACCTGCTTCACTCTGCACAACATCTCCAATGTTTGTGTTGTCTGCAAAATGACTGACCAACCCATTTACATTTTTATCCAAGCCATTTATATATATTACAAATAACAGAGGCCTCAGCTCTGTGTAACATAAAAATTAAACGGGCTTTTTAGTTAAGATGGAGTTGTCTGCCAACATGTCAAGCAAGCGGGCTTGTTTAGAAAAACAATTAGGTGTTTGGGAAAACACTTGACTCACTGAGAAGAACCAGTAAATCATATGGTCTCTGCTCAAGGACACCTAGTGAGAAGATAACATAAACTTCTCTTGCTCAGACATTTGAGACTAGCCTGGTGTAAAGAGATGTCTGGTGTAAAAAATAATTCTTGTTTTCAGCAATAAGAAGAACAGCAAGTTCCAAACACAGAGTCATCTGTTGTTTGTAGATTAGGGTAGAAGAAGATTAGTGATTATATAAATGCATGCTGCGAATGAGCTTCACCTTTAGCTGTGATTTCAGAATGGAGCCAGGACACGCTGACCTCAAGGTACAGCTGTCATGAGATGAAGTTCCTGACAATCCTTTGCACTGATCTTTTTGATAGGTTTGCAGATGAAGGATATGTAAGACTCAACATTTATTTGCTGCTTTATTACTTAGTTGTAGTTTTACTGTTGCTTTAATCAATGTTTTTATTCTATTAATTTTATATTGTTTGAATGTTCTTTCTCCATCATTGTTCTGAATCCTTGAAACCTCGCTACACGCTGATCCATGTGGAACACCACTAGTCACTGACCTATGATTTCCAGGATTATCCTGATTACCGTTTAAAACAAAGGCACAACATTGACGACTCTCCAGTACATTGCGATCTCATCTGCAGTCACAGAAGATACAAAGATTTTGGTCAAAAGTTGCTAGTTAAATTCTCATGGCATACTGGCATTACCATGTACTATGTGCTCCAAATAACACTGGCTGTTTATCAACCTATGGCAGAACCTATTCAGCTCTTGTTTTCTGTGGCACAGAATGCTTTATGTTCTGAGGATTTGTGATTAGATGTGAACAGTATACTCAACAGCTAGATTCCCGCTTCTTTTTCATGTTACGGAGGGAAGGTCACTTATGGTGCAGCTGAAGATGGACTGTCTTAGGTAATCTTAAGGAATTTTAGCATTGCTACACTGGGACTATTTGGCATCCAATTACAACAACCGTATGGTTGGTGCTAAATGTAATTCCAACCAGTGAAGAGTTTTCCCATTGATGTTCATTGACTTCATTTTCACTAGGTCTCCTCTATGTCACATTCAGTTAAATCCTGCCCTGACTTCAAGGATAACCACTTACACCCATCACTGCAATCCTCTATTTTGCTCATGGTCAGGCAAAGACTATAATGGCACTGTAAACTAAATGATTCCAGATTATCGGTAATTAAATTGCTTTTGATAAAACCTTCTACTACTTTGCTGACATTAGTAAGTGGACTTTTTAAATACAATTTGTGCTGTCTGGGTCTCTTTGTTTTTTTGAGGTTCGGCCAATTTTACACTGGGTTGGAACAATCCTAAGGTTTAGATTCTAACTTAGTAACTTATTTCCCCTCAAATAATTGGAATTTTGTGGGTTCTACAATACGATGACTGAGTGATTACTAAGTAATGCTATATATTATCTGTTCACTGACACTCAAAAGTGACTTGGAAATTCCTGAAACTCTGGTCATTAAAATCCTATTATTCATGAATCAAACTCTGCTACAATCTGACACAACTAGATAGTATTGGATGCAACCTGCCTGTTTATCTCACTTGAGGACATAATAGTTCAGTTTTATTGCAATATGAAAGAAGTTCAAGGAAAAAGCTTTATGTTCAGGGGCGGCATGGTGGCGCAACGGTAAACTCGCTGCCTTATAGCTTTTGCAGCACTGAGGACCCGGGTTAGATCACGACTACGGCTGCTGTCTGTACGGAGTTTGTATGTTCTCCCCATGACCACGTGGGTTTTCTCTGAGCTCTTCAGTTTCCTCCCACACTCCAAAGATGTGCAGGTTTGTAGGTTAATTGGCTTGGTATAAATGTAAATTGTCCTTAGTGTGTGTAGGGCAGTGTAAGTGTGTGGGGATCATTGGTCGTTGCAGGCTTGGTGGACTGAAGGGCCTGTTTCCACGTTGTATCTCTAAACTAAACAAAAGACGTGCATATAATATATCAGGGGCTAGTGAATGACAGGATGGTGGAGAATTTTAAAAGAATCAGCAGCGAGAGATGAAGAAGTTGATAAAGAGGAAGAAAACTGGCAAGTAATATCAAAATAAATTGCAAGGTCTTACAATGATAAATAAAAAGAAAGAAGATAGCGCGGATAAGTGTGAGTCAGAGGCTACAGGGAGATGTGATAGAAGTATATCAAATTATGAGAGTGCTATAGATGCAATCAGAACCTTTTTCCAAGGATGGAAAAAAAAAAATGCTGGAGGGCATAGCTTTCAGGTGAGGGTGGCAAAGTTTAAAGGACACGTGTGGGGCAACACACAGGGTGGCGAATGCCTGGAATCCGCTGCTAGGGTCAGTGGTTGAGGCAGATACAATAGCGCTATTTAAAAGGCTTTTGAGTAGGCATATGAATGTGCAGGGAATGGAGGGATATGTATTATGCACAGGGCGATAAGAGATGGTCTCTGTATCATGTTTGGCACAGATATTGTGGACCGAAAGGTCTGTTCTTGTTCTGTGCTGATCTATGATCTATGGAGACCTTGTGAAGTTTTTTAAAACTTACTGAGCTCCAGAATGGCAATGAAGAAGGAGCAATGTGAAGAAGCCAGGGACTGTCTACACTTGTGGGACCTGGAAGAATATTCATGGTCTTCCTCAACCCACAAAAGAAACTAAGCAGGAGCACTAGGAATTGCAGATGCTGGAAGCTTGAGCAAAACACAAAGTGCTGGTGTAACTCACCGCGTTAGGCAGCAACTGTGGAGGATATGGCTAGATGATATTTTAGATCAGCAGTCTGAAGAAGAGTCCCAACTCGAAATGTCGCCAAGGCGTGTCTTCTACAAAACCTACCTGACCCGTAAAGAAAGTAAGCAGCTTATCTTGGGACCTCTTATATTATTTCATCTTCTTCGACGTCCTCAGAGCTGGAAACTGAGAATTATTTTCCTCCTTCAGTAATTCTATCACTGTGATGATTGAACCGTGATTTCTATGTGTTTATTTGAGTTTGAGTTGAGGAGCTTAGATGAACCAAAATACATGAACAAGAGGCCCAAAGGATAATTCATGAACCAAGTCCAATCACGACAATTCGTTAACCTCAAGTCCTGAACCAAAAGCAGAAAAGGCAGCTGTTGCTGAGGAAGCGCCTGCCCAACTTCACCACCCGCTCGCCATATCCTGATATGTCACTTAAAATTATGCATTAGATAAGGAGATGGTCTCTGCATCTAAATGGTCTTCCAGTGGTTATGTTCCACATTTTGTTTCTCTCCCAGTTAGCCTGTTTCAATAGATGGGTAGGTTCTGTCCACTATGTGCCATCAGCTACCTGATCTGTGCATGAGAAATTAGAACATAGAACATAGAACACTATAGTACAGCACACGAACAGGCCCTTCTGTGTCGAACATGGTTCATAGATAAACCAATCTCATCTGCCTGCACATGATCCACATCCCTCCGTTTATTGCTTGATCTACGTGCTGATCTAAAAGCCTTTTAAGCACCACTGCTCCTCCACCACTCCTGGCAGCACTTTCTAGTACCCACAATTCTTTATGTAGAAAAATTGCCCCGCACACCTTCTTCTTGCCCCTCATAGAGTTATAGAGAGTCGTAAAGTCATACACAATGGAAACAGACCCTTTGGCCCAACTTGCCCATGCCGACCAAAATGCCCCATCTACACTAGTCCCACCTGCCCATGTTTGGCCTACGTCCTAAACCTTTCCTACCCATGTAGTTGGGCAACATAGTGGTGTAGCAATAGAGTTGCTGCCTTATAGCGCCAGAGACCCGGGTTTGATCCTGACTATAGGTGCTGTCTGTACAGAGTTTGTATGTTCTTCCCGTGACCTACATAGGTTTACTCCGGGAGCTCCGGTTTACTCCCACACTCCAAAGATGTACAGGTTTATAGATTAATTGGCTTGGTATAATTGTAAATTGTTTCAAGTGTGTACAGGATAGTGTTAGTGTGTGGGGATCGCTGGCCGGCGCAGATAAGGTCAACCTAAAGGCCGGTTTCCGCTTTGTATCTCTAAACTTCACTAAACTAATTGCCTATTTAATGTTTTAAATGGCCCCTCTTCCCTTAATGCTATGTTCTCTGGTCTTTGACATTTCCACCCTGGGAAAACAGTTCTGACTGTCTCCCTTATCCATGCCTCTCATAATTGTATTCATTGAAAAAACACAAATGGTTATAATTCTGAAATATTATAGGGTGGTATTGTGAAAGTGATGTTTATGCATGATATTTGGTAAGGACAAGATGCGGTGAGCTAAGGACAGGATTGAGAATTCTTGTGATGCAGCTATGGTGGATGTTCTGCCAGTCATAATACAAAAGCAATCTGAACCATCATTATGCCATAGCAACAAGAAAACATTGTTTGATAGAGAGACAACATTATCAAGATCTATTGTGCCAAAATAAAAAGTGGATAATGTTTTAATGCTAAAGAATGCATCTTTATTGAGACACTAAGTTTTCAACGATATTAAAATGTTAGTGTGTGTTTAAATTTATTGTTGTTATCCTCTGAGCTCAGAATGAGAATATCAATGTATGTTTTGTTAAATCATTTCCACACATGCTTTATGGGAAGAGTGGGAATTATAAACAGTGTTAATATTTCCAACAAATGCAAACAAATAAAAACAACACCTTCAAATTGTGAAGTTTACTCAAGAAATATGTTACTAAGGAGGATCTGCACTAAGCAGTGCAATAAGACTGTGGATTTACAACAATAAAGAAAATGAATGGTTTAAAGCTGTTCTAAATTTAGTTGTGCATCTTTTGTAATTTGCAGTAAAGAATTATAGGTTTTTACTATGATCTTTGGAGCATTTTTAAAACACCAGTGCACTGCAAATAGCAGCATAGTGAGACAGAAATAGACTCTTTGGCCCATTTTGTCTGCGATGACCATCAACCACCTCATTTACACAAATCCTACAATAATCTAATTCTTTATTCTTCCCACTTTCCCATTCTTCCCACCCCCACCCTCCTAAGATACTACCACTCTGTGGCCAATTAACCTACCAATCGGCCCTCTCTAGCATGTGAGAGGAAACCAGAGCACCTGGAGAAAAACCATGGGGTTCAATGGAAGAACTTGAAAACTCTACACGGACAACACCCAGGGTCAGGATTGAACCTGGGTCTCTGGTGCTGTAATTTGACTTTGATAGCTGGCAAGTCGCGAAAAAAAAATGCTTAAAATAAAGGAGTTTAGTTTAGCTTAGTTTAGATTTTAATTTAGAGCTACCGTGTGGAAACAGGCCCTTCAGCCCACTGTTTGCGCCAACCAGCGATCCCCGCACACTAACACTATCCTACCTACACTAGGGACAATTTACAATTTTACTAAGCCAATTAACCTACAAACCTGTATGTCTTTGGAATGTGGGAGGAAACCTGAGCACCCAAAGCAAACCCATGCAGGTCACAGGGAAAATCTACAAACACCCACAGACAGCACCAGCACCCATAGTCAAGATCGAACCTGGATCTCTGGAACTGTAAGGCAGCAAATCTACTGCAGCACCGTTGTGCCGCCCCACAAGTTATTAAGGAATCTAAAGATAGTTTGCAGTCAAGGAAACAAATAAACTTTCAAAATACTGTAGCTGAATGTCTACCAGTTGAGAAATGAATGAAAAATGTTAATACCTAATGATGGATGAGGGTCAGTGAGGGTTTGAAGTTTTACGACCTTACCTTACCTTATCCTAGCCTGCCATTCTTCACATTTCTTTAAATTTATAAGCATCAGCTGCAGTTTCTTAATGCCAAGTCATGTTTATAGGTTCCAATTCCACACCTTAGATATGCAACAACCTTGTTCTCAATGTTAGTAGGATTAGATAGTTGACTTCAAGAAGGGAAAGCTGAGGGAATCATTCAACTGTCTTCTTTGGCTACATAGTGGTGGAGAGAGTCAACAGCTTCAAGTTCTTGGAAGTACATATTTTTGATGATCTGTTATGGGCTCAGCTCATTGTTGCAACCATAATGAAGGCTCAACAAAGCCTTAACCTCCTCAGAAGTTTGGGGAGATTCAGCACGTTGTTGAATACTCAGTTGAACTTCTACAAATGTACAGTGGAGAGCAGACTGACTGATCGTATCACAACCTGGTTCAGTAATTTGAATGTTTAGGAACAAGGGGGCTGCAAAAGTGGCAGACATTTTCCAGTCTGTCACAGGTACTCACCTTTCAATTAAAGGGACCTGCAGGAAACCGTCTCAAGAAGGTTGCTAATATCATCAAATACTCACACTACCTTAGCTATGCTCTCTTCTCACTGCTACCATCGGGGAGAAGGTAAAGGGACACAAGGACAATTATCTCCAGGTTCAAAAACAGCTTCTTCTCATCAAACATCAGGTTTTTGATAAAGGCGGCATGGTGGTGCAGCGGTAGAGTTCCTACCTCATATCGCTTGCAGGTTTGTACGTTCTCCCCGTGACTGTGTAGGATTTCTCCGAGATCTTCGGTTTCCTCCCACACTCCAAGGACATACAGGTATGTAGGTTAATTGCCTTGGTGTATGTGTAAATGATCCCCAGTATGTTAGGATAGTGTTGATGTGCGGGGTGATCACTGGTCGGCGCGGACTCGGTGGGCCGAAGATCCTGTTTCTGCGCTGTAACTCTAAACTAAACTAAACTGAACTAAACTAAACCATGCACAACCTTAATCATAATCTTAGCACTGTACCAGTGCGGATTTTGCACTACTCTAGTTACGCTACTGTTCTTTGCATTATCTTAGCATAACTGATAACTTATTATAAGTTTATTGCAGTTGTTGCACCTAATCTGCCAGTGGGGCAGCAGCAAATAAGGCTTTCATTATTCCAATTCATGTCCATTTTCTATGATAAAAACACTCTTGACTAGAATTATAAAATCCGACCATTATACATCTAAATTGTTTTTTTTCTGAATTCTGAATCACAGTCAATGATGTCTTCAACGTTGATACTGGTGAGCTTCATATTTCGCTTGGTTAGTTTACACACCAGAGGTATGAACATTGACTTCAGTAGTCTGTCACCTGTGATGCAGATGGTGAGGTCTAGAAACGGTAGGGAGATGTCAGAAATGGTCCAGGCGAATTTGAGTGCCGGATGGAAGTTAGTGGTGAAATGGATGAAGTCAGTGAGTTCTGCATGGGTGCAGGAGATAGCACCAATGCAGTTGTCAATGTAGCGGAGGTAGAGTTCGGTGATAGGGCCATAGTACACCTCGAACATTCCATTGCCAGAGAGATGCCCAGCGCAAATTGGAGGAACAGCACCTCATAATTTGCCTTGGTAGTTTACACCCCAGTGTTATGAACATTGACTTCTCCAATTTCAGGTAGTCCTTGCTTTCTCCCTCCTTCCCCTCCCTTCCCCAGCTCTCCCACAAGCCTACTGTTTACAACATATACATCAGTGCTCGGTAAATGCCAGACACTCTTTAATCCAATTTAAAGTACTACATAGACTGCACTATTCTAAAACAAAATTAAATGGCATTTTTCCAAATATCTCTCCTATCTGTGACAAATGTCAATGCTTAGAAACTAATCTAACTCATATTTTTGCATAAAAATCAAAAAATTTGGACGGATATTTTTAAAATTATTTCTGAAGTTGTTAATATCCAATTGGATCCTGACCCAAATCTAATAATATTCGGAATTTCTGAACAAAGCATAAAACTTACAATAAATCAAAGACATTTCCTTGATTATAGCATAATAATACAATCATTCCGCAGCAGCTGGTGGAGACGTTGGAGCTATTGGGGGTTGATGCTGGCACATGCAACTGGGTCCTGAACTTTCTGTCGCAACGGCAGCAGACAGTCAGGGTGGGCAGTAGGACATCAAAAACCATAGCCGTGAGCACTGGCTCACCCCAAGGCTGTGTCCTAAGCCCCCTGCTGTTTAGTCTGCTGACACACGACTGTACTGCTAGACTCAACAACAACTTCATCAACAAGTTCGCTGATGACACAACAGTGGTGGGTCTCATCAGTGACAATGATGAATCGGCGTACAGGATGGAGGTGGAGCTGCTCACAGGTTGGTGCAAATCCCACAACCTCATTCTCAACGTGGGAAAAACTAAGGAGATGGTGGTTGACTTCAGGAGGGCGGGGAAACAACACCATACACCTCTGCACATCGATGGAGCTGATGTGGAAAGGGTCAGCAGCATGAAGTTCCTAGGACTACACCTGTCAGATGACCTGACGTCCACGGCCAACACCACAGCACTGGTCAAGAGAGCCCAGCAGCGACTACACCCTCTCCGAAGACTACGTAAAGCAGGTCTCCCCACTACACACCTACGGACTTTTTATAGGGGGACAATCGAGAGCACATTGACCTACGGCATCACTTCCTGGTTCGGGAGCTGCAAGGCGTACGAACGGCACCAACTAGACAGGATTGTGAAGACCGCCAGCAGGATTATTGGTGCTCCACTCCCTTTCCTGCTGGACATATGCAGGAAGAGATGTATCAGCAGAGCCATCTCCATCATCAAAGACCCCTACCACCCATCGCATCACATATTGTTCATCCTGCCATCTGGGAAGAGGTACAGGAGCATTAGCTGCAAAACCAGCAGGATGCTCCTCAGCTTCTTCCCACAGGCTATAAGACTGCTAAATGGACTTTGCCCCCTGCCAAAGTATCGCGCACCAACCACCAACCTGGACACACTGCAGCAGAGCCACTGTTGTGCCGCTGCCGATCGGAACGCCTGTTGAATGTTTAGTAGAGTGTTAAATTTGTTCATGATATATGTATTTTTATTTTTAATGCACACTGAATTGTGTGAAGCTGGACTGAAACTGGTTGAGCAACGTTTTTTTGTTTCCTCTGGGTATGTGAATACTCAGGAAATGACAATAAAGATATACAATACAATACAATACAATACAATAATTGGGAAAAAAATAATATTAAAATGTTATGAAAAATCCAACAATCCACAAAATGTGGATTACGGAAATGTCTGAGACCTTACACTTGGAAAAAATTAGACTTGTCTTTATTGACAAATCAGAACTATTTGCTAGAATATGGTCTCCATTTATTGATTTTCTAAAAGGGTAAATTGGTTCAACACGAAAGCTGGACTGAAACTTGAATCCAGGACTGGATGAATAATTACACTCTACAATTTACAGACCTATATCCAAAATTGTGTTATTGATAATCTTCTTTTTTTTTTCTCCCTCCCCTCTCTATTAGCTTATAGTTTCCTTTTTCGCTTCCCTTATTTATTTTCTCTTTATAGCTCTATCTTTGAAACGTTTTAAAATAAAAAATAGAAGCTGTGTTTATATGTAACTGGTAAATAAATTGTGTTTTAGTTATGATATGTATATGCTTCTAATAAATAATTAATATTTAAAAGCCTACTGTCTCTGCCTCTTCCTTTCTTTTTCCCATCCCCAACCACCCCCCCCCCCCCCCCGACATCAGTCTGAAGAAGGGCCTCGACCCAATACATTGCCTATCCCTTCTCTCCATAGATGCTGCCTTGCCCGCTGCTTTTCTCCAGCATTTTTGTCTATCTTCGATTTTTCCAGCATCTGCAGTTCTTTCTTAAACAAGTTGCTTCAGTAGATTGGTATGTTAATATTCATAACACAATGGAAATAAATTGCTTTGTTTTCAAGCATTTCTCTGCTGGCCTCACTTTGTACAGAGGTATTGATGTCGTTGAACATTTATATTTACTAATGGAACATCCAACTTTTATTAACTTTGTTCCTTATGACACAGTGCCTGTTAAGGGGCAAATTCCCAAACTGTGTCATTTGTCCTAAGTGAGATTTCTGACTTCCTATGAGCTCAAGTATACGCTTCAATTAATTGCCCATGAAGATGATGGTCACCCTCAACATCCTATGTTCAGGATGACTCCATGCTGCTGATCTCTGTCTTTCCTCAGTTTGAGACATACTGTTGCATTTGGGAGTGGCTCCCGAACTTCATATTCAAGGAAAAATAAACCCTGTCTCCTTTTTATCAGCTCACAGGAGCAGGCAGAGGAAACATGAGCATTTTCCTGATCTGCAATACTCCTCAAAAGGCAGCCATTTATAGACTGCTTAGTGTCCTAACAGAGACATCCAGGAGGTCTGCCTGAAGTTCTCGAGGAAGTTTATGACCCCTTGCACATGGAATAAGCTTTCAATGGGTATATTCTTCACCTTCCAATTTAGCCTAAGATATTTATTTAGTTTTAAGCTCTTTTGATATCACCTAGTTCTTCACCCATCTGTCAATAGGAACAAGTTCTCCATATTCACTCTATTTATAACCCTTAATTCAAATATTGCCACCGGGTCCCTTTCCAATCTTTCCTGCTTCACCAGTCTATCTAAATGGTTAAAATCCCTCATCTGGAATGATTTGGGTAAATCTCTTCTACTTTTTCCCTGAAGTCTTCACAATTTTCCGAGTACAGTGCACTCAGAATTGAACACAATTATCACAGAACAAGCTTTGAAAATATTTGCCATGGTTTCTTTGGCCTAACACCTCGTGCCTCCACTTATAAAACCAAGAAACCTTTTGGAATCTCTTTCTCAATTTTCACTGCCACTTTCAGTGAACAATAAAAATGTGCCCTTTACTCCTCTATTCTTCAAACCCTTTTAGTATGATGTCTTCTAGTTTATATTGATTCTTCTCTTTCTTCCTATCAAAAAGTAATACATAGCATATCTCAGCATTACATTTCATCTGGTACCTATTTTTAATTCCCCAACCTGTCTATCAGATGTCCATCAACAATTGTCTATTAATATTCTCCTCACAGTTCCCTACACCTCCAAATGTTGTGTCAATTAATAACATTAAAAATGTACTTCTGAATGTTGAAACATAAGATTGTTAAAGGCTTGGACACGCTACAGGCAGGAAACATGTTCCTGATGTTGGGGGAGTCCAGAACCAGGGGCCACAGTTAAAGAATAAGGAATAAGCCATGTAGAACGGAGACGAGGAAACACTTTGTCTCACAGAGAGTGGTAAGTCTGTTAAATTCTCTGCCTCAGAGGGCGGTGGAGGCGGGTTCTCTGGATGCTTTCAAGAGAGAGATAGATAATGCTCTTAAAAATAGCGGAGTCAGGGGATATGGGGAGAAGGCAGGAACGGGGTACTGATTGGGGATGATCAGCCATGATCACATTGAATGGCGGTGCTGGCTCAAAGAGCCGAGTGGCCTACTCCTGCACTTATTGTCTATTGTCTATTGTCTCACACATATTCCTAATGCTAACTTCTGGGGAACTACACTGAACATCTAACAATCTGAACAATAACCATCGAAAACTGCTCTCTATCAATGTTCAGTCCTTACTGCTGCAGCCCCGTTTTATTCAAAGCACTGAGTGCTGGAGGAACTCAGCGGCATCTGTGGCAGGAATGGACGGATAATATTTCTGGTCAGGACCCTTCGTTAGACTGGTTTTCAAAGGTTCCAGCATCTACAGTCACCTTAAACCCCTGTCCCACCTTCACGATCTAATTGGCGACCCTAGTTTGCCCTTGACTCATACTCGCAGCATGGTCGCCACGAGGTCATAGGAGGTCGTAGGAGGTCTTCGTAACTCTTCCTCATGCTCGTGAGTGGCCTCCGCGTACTCGTGGCCTCAAGTAGGTCGCGGCGTTTTTTCCAGCCTGATAAAAAATGTCCACGAGAAAAAAAAGGTTGGCATGGAAAAAATTGATACCTTTTACTCGTAGGTAGGTTGTAGGTAGGTCGTAGTAGGTCGTGATGGTAGTCGTAGGTAGTCGTAGGTAGTCGCAGGTCAGAAACTGGCCCAAGAAAAAAAATGCAAACATGACATCATTTTTTCATGTGATCATTTTCCACTCGTAGCTAGTCGTAGTTGGTCTTAGATGTGGAAGACTGAGGTCGAGGGAAGTCGTAGGAGGTCATAGACATAGTCGTAGGAGGTCATAGGTCTTTTACTTTGGCGAGTCAACACGACCTTGACATTTTATTCAACTCATCTGGGGTCTTCGAAACTCATGGATTACGTTGTCCAAGTGGGACAGGCCCTTCATGATTCTAGCATCTGCAGTTTATTGTGTCACCCCATTTTAACCATGGATTTAAACCGTGATAACAAACCAGATTATCAAACATCTTCTTAAGTTCCACATTCCTCACTGCTACTTCATCGAACCAAAATTTTATCCAGTAAAGGGCCTGTCCCACTGTACGAGGTAATTCAAGAGTTCTCCCGAGTTTTCCCCTGATTCAAACTCGGAGAATGTACGTAGCGGGTCCGTAGGGGTTTGTGGATGTCCTGTAGCAACTCGTAATGCTAACGGTAGGTACTCAAGAAATCCGGTAAACTCGTGACGTTTTTTCAATACTGTGAAAAATGTCCACGAGTAAGAGAATACTCATGATGAAAAATATTGTTACTTTTTAATCGTACGAGCCATTATGAGACATCCACGAACTCCTACGGGCCCGCTACGGATATTCTCCGAGTTCGAATCAGGGGAAAACTCGGGAGAACTCTTGAATTACCTCGTACAGTGGGACAGGCCCTTTACACAATTTTCCTTTAACAAATACGTGCTTGTTTCATTTGATCAATCCACACTCGTTCAAATAACTGCTATTTCTAACCTTTATTGCTTCTTCAATATGCTCCAACATTATGGTTAAATAGTCTGCTCTGTTTAACCCTCCATCTCCTTTTTGAACAAGGAAGTAAACATTCACTATTTTCTGCTACTTTTACGACATCACTGAATTTGTCGAGGTTTTATGTTCAGGGATTCTACAATTTCCTCTCTTACTTCGCTCTGGAACTTTAGATCTCATCTGAAGCAAATGACTGCTGATGGTCTCTTAATTGTGACGCAGCGGTAGAGTGCTACCTTACAATGCCAGAGACCTAGGTTCGATCCTGACTATGGGTGTTATATGTGCGGTGTTTGTACGTTCTCCCCGTGACCTGCATGGGCTTTCTGCGGGTGCTCCGGTTTTCTTCCACAATCGAAAGACATACAGGTTTGTAGGCTAAATGGCTTGGTAATATTGTAAATTGGCCCTGGTGTGTGTGGGATGGTGTTAGTGTGCAGGGATCACTGGTAGGCACAGACTCAATGGGCCGAAGGGCCTGTCTCCGTGCAGTATCTCTAAACTAAACTTTTAACCCACCCAGAATCTCAATTGTATATTCTTTTGCTGCGACCAGTAGCATCTACTACCTTAAAAAAGGCTGATGTAAAACACTTATTTGGTACAAAATCCATGCCCTTTGCCATCATGACTATGTTGCCTTTTTGTCCTTTGATTAATCACATCTCTCCGCCTAAAACCATTCTGGCACCTTACACAAAGAAATCTGACAATGCTCTTCAATAAATGTTAAATTTAAAATTCTATCTTTTATATACTTTTTGCATCAGGGTGACACACACCATCCTTTTAACAGCAGATGTAGAGTCATTTGTAAGCTATGCAATATTGGAATAGATTCAGTGCATGTCAAAGGGTTAAATGATGGGGCATAAATTCACTTTGACGCTACAGTGGATTCAAAAAGAATAGGACGGGTCAAATAGTAGGTAGAGCTACTATTTTTATCAGCAAGAATGCAAAGTCCTTGAGAGATCTAATTTTGCCTCATTAGGTACAGCTGAGACAATCTGCACTTTATTTTGGCAAATTGGAATAGTACATTCAGTATCATCAAGCAACAGAATATTTAATTAAATAAATGTGTCTTCTGTTTAAACAATTACTGAGAATAAATATACAAATTGTACAGGAGAAAGAAAACCTATCAGGGATGGTAGTGGAGGTAGATACAATGGTGGTGTTCAAGAGGCTTTTATATACAGTGCATTCAGAAAGTATTCAGACCCCTTCACTTTATCCACATTTTGTTACATAACAACCTTATTCTAAAATTGATTTAATTCATTTTTTTAATCATCAATCTACACACAATACCCCATAATAAAAAAAAGGCGAAAACAGGTATTTAGAAATGTTTGCAAAGTAATTAAAAATAAATAACTGAAATATCACATTTACATAAGTATTCAGACCCTTTACTCAGTACTTTGTTGAGGCATCTTTGGCAGCGATTACAGCCTCAAGTCTTCTTGGCTATGACGCTACAAGCTTGGCACACCTGTATTTGGGCAATTTCTCCCATTCTTCTCTGCAGTTCCTCTTAAGCTCTGTCAGGTTGGATGGGGAGCGACAATGCACAGCTACAATATTTTCAGGTCCCTCCAGAGCTGTTCGATCAGGTTCAAATCCGGGCTCTGGCTGGGCCGCTCAAGGACATTCACAAACTTGCCACAAAGCCACTCCTGCGCTGTCTTGGCTGTGTGCTTAGGGTCGTTGTCTGTTAGAAGGTGAACCTTCACCCCAGATGAGATCCAGAATGCTCTGGAACAGGTTTTCATCAAGGATCTCTCTGTACTTGCTGCATTCATCTTTCCCTCGATCCTGACTAGTCTTCCAGTTCCTTCCGCTGAAAAACATCTCCACAGCATGCTTCACCGTAGGTATGGTATTGGCCAGGTGATGAGCGGTGCCTGGTTTCCACCGGATATGACGCTTGCCATTCAGGCCAAAGTGTTCAATCTTGGTTTCAACACACCAGAGTATCTTGTTTCTCATGGCTGAGATTCGTTTAGGTGCCTTTTGGCAAACTCCAAGCGGGCTGCCCTGTGCCTTTTATTGAGGAATGGATTCCGTATGGCCACTCTACCACTCTGATTGGTGGAGTGCTCCAGATATAGTTGGCCTTCTGGATGGTTCACCCATCGCCACAGAGGAACTCTGGAGCTCTGTCAGAGTGACCATCGGGTTCTTGGTCACCTCCCTTACAAAGGCCCATCTCCTCCGATTGCTCAGTTTGGCCGTGCGGACAACTCTATGAAGAGTCCCGGTGGTTCCAAAGTTCTTACATTTAAGAATGACGGAGGCCACTGAGCACTTCAGGACCTGCAATGCTGCAGAAATTGTCTTATACCCTTCCCCACATCTGTGTCTCTCGACACAATCCTGTCTTGGTGGGCTACAGACAATTCCTTTGTCTTCATGGCTTGGTTTTTGCACTGACATGCACTGTCACCTGTGGGGCCTAAAAGACAAATCATGTCCAATCAATTTAATTTACCACTGGTGGACTCTAATAAAGTTGTAGAAACATCTCAAGGATAATCAATGGAAACAGGATGAACCTAAGCTTAATTTTGAATGCCATAGCAAAGGGTCTAAATACTTATGTAAATGTGATATTTTAGTTATTCTAAACACCTGTTTTTGCTTCTTCATTCTGAGTTATTGTGTGTAGCTTGATGATAAAAAAAAATTTTTTTTAATCCATTTTGAAATAAGGCTGTAACGTAACAAAATGTAGAAAAAGTGAAGAGGTCTGAATACTTTCCAAATGCACTGTAAGTACATGGGTCTGCAGGCAAGAGGAAGCACATAGGAAGGAAGAGATCACTGCTGCACTGCAACAGCCCATGAATTTTGTGCTTAATCTTCTGGTCATTCTCCTCACACTAGTCCATTTTGTTTTTGGTAGAACTGCCCTTTCATGTGCCAGTTTAGTTTAGAGATTCAGCATAGAAACAGGCCCTTTGAGCTGCCGAGTCTGCGCCGACTAACATTCACCTATACACTAGTTCAAGTTCAAGTTCAGTTACATTTATTGTCACATGCACCCTTGGTACAGTGAGATTTGAGTTACCATACAGCCATACAAATAAAAAGAACACAATACATGTTAGAATTTAACATGAATATACCCCACAGAGGAATCAGCGTTTCCCACTGTGAGGGAAGGCAATAAAGTTCAGCCATCTTCCTCTTTGTTCACCCATGGTCAGGGCCTTTGAGCCCTCCACAGTCGGGATGATGGGAACTCCGATGTTGGAACGGCTCAGTGGCTTGGAGTTTCCGAATCGACCACTTCTTACTGGATATCACAGCTCCCGAAGGCCACAGGACGAGCTGGGCAGAGATTCAATGCTGGTAACCCTCGGCAAAGGATCCCAGGACTCCGCGATGTTAAATCAGCAGACCAAACACTCCGGAGCCTCAACACAGTGATCCCCGGTAAGGCATCGTCCAACTCGGCGAGGGAATTCAGTGCTGTGCCACTGCTGAAGCTCTGGTCGGTCTCCGACAGGAAAGGCCGCGCCAATCCAGATGGTAGGCCACAAGGGGCGGGAGCGATGCGGCGGCTTGGAGAAAAGACACATCTCCTACCAGGAAGTGACTGGGAATTGGTTTTCCCTCTTCCCCTCCCCCACCCCACACATAAAGATGACTAAGAAATCTTTTAAAACATACTATTAAAAAATAACAAAAGCGTGAAATGACGGACAGACTGCTGGCGAGGCTGCCACGCGCGGTGCCATCCGATGATGCAGTTCTGTGTTATTCCCGTTTTGCATCCTACGCACCAGGGGCAATTTTACAGAAGCCAATTAACCTACAAACCGGCCCATCTTTTGAATGTGGGAGAACCCGGAGAAAGCCCATGTGGTCACAGGGAGAATGCACAAACTCCATACAGACAGCACCTGAGGACAGGATTGAATCCGGGTATCTGGTGCTGCAAGGGAGATACTCTACTGCACTGCAACTGTACCACCATCAGACCCTTCACGAGAGCTACAGCTGTTGCACATAATGTCTTGTGACAGCGCCCTCTCCCTCGGATGCCATCTGAATGCTATCACTGACAGACGGGCCAGATGAGCTGCTTAGAACCTTTAACATTGATTTTATTTCTGCAAAGCATTCACTAACACTGCTGTATTGGAGTCAGGTTGTTGGAGACAATAGAATGGATTAGTTATTGGTCTGTGCAGCAATCATCTGTCATGGCATGATGAACATTCTGGTAGTCCATCAATTGGATAATGAAGTAGCGTAGCAGGTGCCAGTGCTTGGACTGGAGCATTTCCAAGCAAAGTTAGAACAAGGTTTTGCTCCAAATATTTTGTCAAGAGAAGAATATTGTTTGGTTTGGTCTACCTTATTCCTTCCTTGCTAATCATGCCCTGCCAGTGGGTTGCATCTCTTCTCTGGTGTTGAAGTTTCCCAGGAGGGACATTGAACACTGCTTTTCTCAGCATTTTGGTGGAACTGCTCTTTGGTCTCATTAAAAGCTGCAAAGTTCAATGTGCAAACACCGATAAACATGGTTCCAACCATATAAGAATGAGCCAGTGTCATGTCATAATAGACAATAAATAGATAAGAATATTCCTTATTCTTAAACTATGGCCCCTGGTTCTGCACTCCCCCAACATCGGGAACATGTTTCCTGCCTCTAGTGTGTCCAAGCACTTAACAATCTTATATCTTTCAATGAGATGCCCTCTCATCCTTCTAAACTCCAGAGTGTACAAGCCCAGCCACTCCATTCTTTCAGCATATGACAGTAACGCCACCCCGGGAATTAACCTTGTAAACCTACGCTGCACTCCCTCAATAGCAAGAATGTCCTTCCTCCAATTAGGGGACCAAAACTGCACACAATACTCCAGGTGTGGTCTCACTAGGGCTCTGTACAACTTCTCTGATTCTTCAGAGTAAGTTACTGAGATGCTAGACTAGTTCAATATTGATGGTAAAGGTCACAACTTGAAGACAAGTAGAATTAAGGAATTGTAAATCCTAAGCAAAAGCCACAAAGTGCTGGTGTTGATTTGTAGTTTTTGATTCTGCTGCACACCTAACTGAAACCATGACCATTGTTTTGGCTGTGTAGATAACCACATTGGTCCCTGACTCCAGCTGTATATCCAACCATGACACTCAACACAATTAGCGTTGCTCGTTATTTGGCGAATTACTTCTCTACACTGGGGAAACCAAACAAAGATTGTTTGCAGATATCCTCTGTTCAGTCCACAAGTGTGAATTGCTGGTCACTTTATATTTCATTACTGAGTCAAACCCCGTTCTGGCTACTGAATTTCCAATCTCATACCAGCTTCCCATTAAGCCCAATATGAATGAGAAGACCATCTCATCTTTGATTTACCATCATATTTTACCTTACCTTTCAGTATTAACACCAGGTTTAATCATTTTATATCATTGGTGTTTTGTTTCAAAGATCAGCACATGGGTTTGGCTCTGCTGTTGCCCAACCCTTTCTACCTTACAACGTTGCTCTTTTCATAACATTCATTGTTATTTTATTTTCTACTGTTTCTCCTCATCCTCACAAAAATGTGCAGTTAATCAAAAAATAAACTGAAATGTTAGTTCTGTATCTCTCTTCCTTTTTTCTGCCTGATCTGCTGGGTCAGGAAAGTTGATTTTGGTAATTATGAGGTTAAATATATATTGTGCTATGTTTTATAACCTCTATTGAGATCACTAGCCATTTTGTTTATCTATACGTGAATCATGCAGATAGATAGCAGTTTTTATTAGAATTTACTATCTGCTATCTTGATTGAACATATCAATTCAACTGGCATGAAATGAACAGCAGCTTTTCCAGAGTTCGGGAACCTCACCACTATTTTAACTTTTCGGACCAGAAAAGGGTTAGCTGCAGATAATACAGGAAGGTGCTGGAAATGTAGCAGATGAAGTACTTAAGCAGGGTCAGTACATTATGGGCGAACCTAGCAAGCTGCCAGCTCTTTCGGAGTTCACTTAGGGAGCTCACCTTAATGGCCTTTCGTTACAGGAGCAGAAAGTGGAACGTGTTAAACACACATGATGTTCCACAACCATGGCAACTGCCCTACATGACAGACTACAAATCAGCAAGGAGCAACACCTCTTGCAGTTGTATGGGTGATTTGGGTTGTGGGCATAGTTAGTGAAAACCTCAAGCATAGTTATAATGTAATGTAGATGTTTGAGGTCACAACCCAGGTAGAAGTCGAGGCCAATTTGAATCTTGTTAGATGGGCATAAAGATAGCCATCAGTTGAAAAAGTCAAACTAAAAGTTATCTTAAGACCCAACTTGCTGACTGCTCCTTGCCATAATTTCCTGGTTATGTACCAATTTATTTCCTTGTGGGTTTTGCTGCAAAACTCAGGAAATCCGCCCACTGAGACTACAGTAATACATTTAAATAAAGAAGAAGAACTGTGAGGGAGCAAGTTAAATATTAGTTAAATAGTTTTTAATAATGCAAAAATCTTCAAATAATTTTGAGAGTTTTAAATTTTTTATGTCTTCGATGTTTTGTTTAATTTTGCATTGATTGAATGCAGGGAAACGGACCCTTCAGCCCACTGCATTCATGCTGACCATCGATCACCTGTCACACTAATTCTATGTTATCCTATTTTTGCATCCACCCTCGACACATAAAGCCCCTGTCCCACTGTACGAGGTGATTCAAGAGTTCTCACAAGTTTTCCCCAGATTCGAACTCGGAGAATGTCCATAGCGGGTCAGTAGGAGTTCGTGGATGTCACGTAGCAGCTCATATGAGTAAAAAGTAAAACATTTTTTCATCACGAGTATTTTTTTACTCCTGGACATTTTATGCAGGGATGAAAAAACGTCACGAGTTGACCAGATGTCCCGAGTACCTACCGTTAGCATTACGAGCTGCTACGAGACATCCATGAACTCCTACGAACCCGCTTACAGACATTCTCCGAGTTCGAATCAGGGGAAAACGCGTGAGAACTTGAATGTCCTCGTACAATGGGAAAGTGGCTTTAGGGTAAATTTATAGAGGCCAATTAGCTTGCAAATCCACATGTTTTGGGGATGTGGAAGGAAAGCGGAGTACTCGGAGGAAGAATGTGCAAACTTTTTAATGGATGGGTCTTGGTGTTACATCTTCCCACCCTATGAGAGGATTGCAATGTGGGGACATGAATCCACACTAGGCTCTGCTTATATTTGGCCAGCTATGGAGTGAGATGTAAGAATTTAATTATACTATCTGCAACATATGACAATAAAACGCTCTTGACTCTTGTCTCTTGCGACATCTCATCAGTTAAAATTTGAACATTTAAAAGACATTTGGACATACGTGGATAGGAAGTGATTAGAGGGATATGGGTCAAATGTGGATAAATGGGATAAGCTTAGCTGGACATCTTGGTCAACATGGACAAGTAGGGCCAAAAGGCTTGGTGCCCTGCTGTATGACTCTGTGTTTCCCAATGGCTGAGTCCACAAGTCATGAAATAGATCTGGACAACACACCTATGTGCAAAATTAAAAGCTCCAGACTCGGCTCGTAGTTGGAACCTGGCTCCCATCGTTCCCTTGAAATTGTTTATCCGGTATCATACTGTTAGCACAATTGATGCAAACTGGATTAACTTTTGCTATGAATGCTAACATACCATTCGCTTTCTTCACTGCCTGCTGCACCTGCATGCCTACTTTCAATGACTGGTGTACAATAACACCCAGGTCTCGTTGCATCTCCCCTTTTCCTAATCGGCCACCATTCAGATAATAGTTTACTTTCCTGTTTTTGCCACCAAAGTGGATAACCTCACATTTATCCACATTATACTTCATCTGCCAAACATTTGCCCACTCACCCAGCCTATCCAAGTCACCTTGCAGCCTCCTAGCATCCTCCTCACAGCTAACGCTGCCCCCCAGCTTCGTGTCATCCACAAACTTGGAGATGTTGCATTCAATTCCCTCATCCAAATCATTAATATATATTGTAAATAGCTGGGGTCCCATCACTGAGCCTTGAGGTACCCCACTAGTCACTGCCTGCCATTGTGAAAAGGACCCGTTTACTCCTACACTTTGCTTCCTGTCTGCCAGCCAGTTCTCTATCCACATCAATACTGAACTCCCAATACCGTGTGCTTTAGGTTTGTATACTAATCTCTTATGTGGGACCTTGTCAAAAGCCTTCTGAAAATCCAGATATAACACATCCACTGGTTCTCCCTTATCCACTCCACTAGTTACATCCTCGAAAAATTCTATAAGATTTGTCAGACATGATTTACCTTTCATAAATCCATGCTGACTTTGTCCAATGATTTCACCACTTTCCAAATGTGCTGCTATCCCATCTTTAATAACTGACTAGCAGTTTCCCCACTACCGATGTTAGACTAACTGGTCTGTAATTCCCCATTTTCTCTCTCCCTCCCTTTATAAAAAGTGGGGTTACGTTTTCTACCCGCCAATCCTCAGGAACTACTCCGGAATCTAAAGAGTTTTGAAAAATTATCACTAATGCATCCACTATTTCTGGGGCTACTTCCTTAAGTACTCTGGGATGCAGCCTATCTAGGCCTGGGGATTTATCGGCCTTTAATCCACTCAATTTACCTAACACCACTTCCCGGCTAACCTGCATTTCACTCAGTTCCTCCATCTCATTTGACCACCGGTCCCCTGCTATTTCCGGCAGATTAATTAAGTCTTCCTTAGTGAAGACAGAACCAAAGTAGTAATTCAATTGGTCTGCCATGTCCTTGTTCCCCATGATCAATTAACCTGTTTCTGAATGCAAGGGACCTACATTTGTTTTAACTAATCTTTTTCTCTTCACATATCTATACAAACTTTTGCAGTCAGGTTTTATGTTCCCTGCCAGATTTCTTTCATAATCTATTTTCCCTTTCCTAATTAAGCCCTCTGTCCTCCACTGCTAGACTCTGAATTTCTCCCAGTCCTCTGGTAGGCTGATTTTTCTGGCTAATTTGTATGCTTCATCTTTTTTTTTTGATACTATCCCTGATTTCCCTTGTTATCCATGGATGCACTACCTTCCCTGATTTATTCTTTTGCCAAACTGGGATTAAAAATTGTTGTAGTTCATCCATGCAGTTTTTAAATGCCTTCCATTGCATATCCACAGTAAACCTTTAATAATCAATTGCCAGTCTATCTTGGCCAATTCACGTCTCATACTGTCAAAGTTACCTTTCTTTGTTCAGAAACTTTGATTATGAATTAACTATGTCACTCTCCATCACAATGAAAAACTCAACCATATTATGGTCACTCTTGCCCAAGGGGCCACGCATAACAAGACTGCTAACTAACCCTTCCTCATTACTCAATACCCAGTCTAGAATAGCCTGCTCTCTCGTTGGTTCTGCTACATGTTGGTTTAGAAAACTATCCCGCATACATTTCAAGAAATCCTCTTCCTCAGCACCCCTGCCAATTTGATTCACCCAATCTATAAATAATTTCCGGTTTCCTCCCACACTCCAAAGACATGCAGTTTTGTATGCTAATTGGCTAATTGGTATGAATGTAAAATTGTCCCTAGTCTATGTAGGACAGTGTTAGTGTGTGGGGATTGCTGGTCGAAGCTGGCTCGGTGGGCTGGAGGGCCTGTTTCCGTTTTGTATCTCTAAACTAATTTAAACTAAATCTGGGGTTGTATACTTTGGACAGAAAGGTTTGACAGTATACTTAATTGCAATACACAAAATCATGAAGGGTATGGGAAGGAGAAATTTCCAGTGACAGAAGAATCAGCAAAAAATAAACATAAATTTAATTGTGGTAAGAACCCAGGGGCAACATTAGGAATGAGAAAGTCTCAAAGAAGTGCAATATATTGCTTGTAAGCATGATGAAAATCCAATCCACTTGCAACTTTGAAAAGAAACTTTAATGAGTAGAGGGGAAATATTTGAGAGTTTAATTGAATGGCATTTTAATAGATCATATTTCTAAAGAGCAACATTCTATCTTTCCCTTTAAACTTCTACAGGTGCACATTGGAGAGCCTTTTGACTGGTTGCATCATGGCCTGGTTCGTCAACTTGAACGTCCAGAAGCAGAAAAGACTGCAAAAAGTTTTGAACACTGCCCAGTCCATCACTGGCTCTGACCTCCCCCACCATCGAAGGGATTTATCGGAGTCACTGCCTCAATTAATCTGTTCCTGTGTCAGATTAGGGATCTAATTTGGGAACATAATTTTGGGCATGGCATCGACATGTGCAACATCTTGCAATGAGTGCAACTAACTGGGAATGTTGGCCAGGGAAATGTTGACTTGGAATAGGTTTTCTTATCCTTCTAGCGAAGTTGGAGATTTTTGTGGTGACAACAAAATTGGCAGTTTTTCCAGTGCTGAGATGACTGTTGGATGTCATCTTTGCCTGAAAAGCATATAGGAAAGCAGGGATCACAACTGCCTGTTTGACCAAGAATTTTAGGCCAGGTCATAGCTCTTGACTTTAAAGAATCCTTTAAAGACCAAAGACCTACTTTGAGGACATAGTAATTTTAGCCATCAAAGTTTGCCATCTCCTCTGTGGTTTTGAAGATATGGGAAGAGACCCACGTGTTCCAGCATCTCACCATCATCATCAGTATTGACTCTACTGACCAATTTCTTACAAACACACTGTACCAGCCCATATTTACCATTGGTGGGAGCAGTAGATTCTGGTGACCCAAGACAAACTTGAGAAACAACATCTCAGCTTCCGTCCGGGTACTTCACGGTCGTCTAGACTCAATACTGAAGTCTCTAACTTCAGGTAACTTGATGTTGATTCTGTTTCTCTTTCCACATATGCAGCCTGAAGTGTGTTTAATTGTCATGTAAGTAATAATGACATTTATACTTGCTGCAGCATAATATGCCTGTAATCACATTACACATAGATAAAATATAACAAGGGCAGCACAATGGTGCAGCCTTACTGTACCAGACACGCAGGTTTATTATAATAATAATAATAATAATATATTTTATTGTCATTGCACAAAAGCGCAACAAGATTTGGTATGCAGCTTCCATCCGATGTCATAACATAAATAACTAATAAAATTTAGATTTAGATACCCCGAGAACATGGATTGTAAAAAAGAACAGTAAAATAGTCAAGTAAAATAGATCCTGACTATGGGTGCTGTCTGTTTGGAGTTTGTACGTTCTCCCTGTTTAGGTATTCTCCAGGTGCTCTGGCTTCCTTCCACCTCCAAAGACATGCAGATTTGTAGGTTAATTGTCTTCAGAAACTTTGTAAAATGGTCCTAGTGTATAGGATAGTGTTAGTGTGTGAAGATCATGTTTCTGTGCTGTATCGCTAAACTAAACAGACAAAAATTAAATAAACAACCCCAATAACTAGTGCAAAGCACCTGTCTTATGAAGGGTCTGGACCCAATATGTTGCCCATTCCTTCTCTCCAGAGATGCTGTCTGTCCACTTCAGTTCCTCCAGCAATTTGTGTCCAACTCCAAAGACCTGCTGAATAATTTCCAGCATTTTTATGCTGGTTTTGTGTTTTGTTATCAAAGTGCAATTTAACATTTATATTTTGGGATAAAGTTGGGTTGTTTAGTTTGGAGGTGTTACTCCAGGTGCCACATGCACTGGCTATCACTGGGCCCATGAGCGATGCTCCACTGCTCCCACATGGACCTGCATCCCTACGTGAGCAGTTAAGTCGCGGAAAGCCTGGGCATTGTGCGGAAAGCCTATTCCGGCGTAAGTCTCTGTTGCGCGGAATTGGCTGCATTGCACCGACTCTCCGGGCCATGGTCTGCGTTGCACCGACTCTCTGAGCCATGTGTCTGCAGTCGGCTTCTCCCCGGGTAAGTGAGGTGACGATTTTTTTTTTTGTTTTGTTTTTTTTTTTTTTTTTTTTGTTTATTTTATTAGAAGTTAATACAGCACAAAACAGTACAGTGGCACCTAATTTTAGGTGCCAACTATGTAATACCGTAATCCATTCTATGTACAACCTCTAGTTTTATGTTATAAGAAAGAAGTAAGCAGAACAAGAAAAAGAAAGCAATAGAAAGGGGAAAAAGTGGAAAAATAGATGGTAGAGAGTAGAAAAACGTGAAGTGTGTATATAAAAAATAAAAAAAGGAAGAGAGAAAGAGGAAAGTAGAAATAGAAGAGAAGGCCCCTTAAAAGAGAATTTTTCAAATCTGTATTCGGAGATGTAGCTCTATCCGCGTCATGAACTGAAATCGGCAATCCTTACGGCACCTTAATCCTTAAGGTGACGATTTCTGTCGGCAGTGAGCAGCTGGCGTGGATCCAGCGACATTGCGAACTAACTATGGCGCAGTGGCAGCCGCAATGCTTCATGGCCCGCCGCAGGGAGGCAGTTCTGCGCTATCACCGCACTACCATCGCCATCTCCACACTATCAACTCCATCTCATCACCATCATCTCAGCAGTAGAGTTGCTGCCTAACGGCAAATGCAGCGCATGAGACCCGGTTGCGATCCTGACTACGGGTGCTCTCCATACGGAGTTTGTACGTTCTCCCCGTGACCAGCATCTTTGGATTCCTCCCACACCCCAATGGCATACAGGAATGTAGGTTACATTTCCTGGTGGGTTTCAGATAGTGTTAATGTGCAGGGATCATCGCTAGTCGGCAGGGACTCGGTAAGCCAAAAGGTCCTGTGTCCGTGCTGTATCTCAAAACTAAAATCCAAATTACCATCCCCACACTACCATCCCCACACTACCATCCCCACACTACCATCCCCACACTACCATCCCCACACTACCATCCCCACACTACCACCCCCACACTACCATCCCCACACTACCATCCCCACACTACCATACCACCCCCACACTACCATCCCCACACTACCATCCCCACACTATCATCTTTACCTCCGTTACTGCAAGTGGCAAGGCTGCACCTCCACACTCATATATCTGAGGCCATTCAGTGGCTCCGCACTGTCCCACGGATCACCCCACCATTGGTGCAGCCTTGGCGTGGAATGGCTGAGCTCACCTCCTCCTTCCCTCCAGCCCCCCGCTGTCCCCCCACCCTCCTGCTGCCCTCCATCCCTCCCCGCTGTCCCCCCACATCCTCCTGCTGTCCCCCCCCCCCATCCCCCACTGTCATCCCCATCCTCCCCCTGCTGCCTCCTCCACCCCCCTGTCACCCCCACCCTCCCGCTGATCCCCCCACCCCTCCCCGCCGACCCCTCCACCCTCCCGTTGTCCCCTCCATCGCTCCCTGACCCCCACCGCCGCCACTGTAGCCCATTCCCCAGCAAATGGCAGACAGTGATCTCTTCGCCAACACCAAGTGCAGTTTGGCCAATGCTGTGGAGCTGCGACCAGTGAATTTGTTACATTAAGGGGTGTCACCTGCTGTATTTTTCTATGGGTGTGGATAACTGGCAGTAATATTTTTAATGGGGAGGGTCACCTGGCAATAATATGTTTTATGGGTGGTGGGGGTTACCTGTCAGTAAAATATTTTAAATGGTTAGAAGGGGGCAATCAGTCAATGAATTTGTTTTCAATGGGGCCGGGGCATCTGGTCAGTGACCATTGTATTGGTGGGGGTGCATTTGGCCAGTGACATTTCTAAATGGATGAGGGGCACCTGCTCAATTACTTGCCACTTGCACAATATTAACAAATATTTGTTTAGCAGGAGCTGTCAACACAGCAATTCTCTTTTTATTACATTTCAATGGGGTCAGTGATACTTGTTTGGGGGTTGGGCAGTGTTGGAGTTACATTGGCTAGTGCTTGGTCATGACAAAGGGCAGTCTTAACAGGGTCTTGAGGGCAATAATTCTTTCCAAGTAATTATGGATGTCTAGAGGGACGAGCTTGCCGTTTTTGTTGGGTGTGTTAATATTGGCTAAATTAAAGACACCATAAAATGGAGGATCCCTGTACTTGTCAGAATTGCTTAACCTTTGTCAGCTGAACTTTACAGGCTTTGAATGGTGCCAGCCAGTCTAGGCTCAGACTGGTATGCAGGATGGTGAGGGGTCCAGGTGTTCTCCCTGTTTCTCTTAAATTGATAACATGTATAGCAGTTTTGCAAACTTACCTTAAATGCATAATTTATATTGGATTGCTGCAAAAGCATTGTAAATAGTAGAAATAATTTTGCAGGATGGTCATCCTATTAATTGATGGTTGGTTGAGCCTTGGAGAAATTGTTTGTATCTCAGGGCACATGTTTCAATGTTTGTTCTTGTTTGCTTCCTTCTAGAGCTTTCTTTCTTGTACAATGTATTAGCTGCTGTATTATTGGGTTAGAGAAATGTCTGTTAGAAATGTCCAGAACAAGGGGTCATAGTTTAATCCAGAACAAGGGGTCATACTTTAAGGATAAAGGGGGAAATCTTTTAGGACCGAGATGAGGAAAACTTTTTTCACACAGAGAGTGGTGAATCTCTGGAATTCTCTGCCACAGAGGGTTGAGGTCAGTTCATTGGCTATATTTAAGAGGGAGTTAGATGTGGCCCTTGTGGCTAAAGGGATCAGGGGGTATGGGGAGAAGGCAGGAACAGGATACTGAGTTGGATGATCAGCCATGATCATATTGAATGGCGGTGCAGGCTCGAAGGGCCGAATGGCCTACTCCTGCACCTATTTCCTATGTTTCTATGTCTATGTTTCTATGTATGGGGTTAATCGATATCTGTAATTGGATTGTTCAGAGACCCCCCCTCATGTGGTTCAGCCCCTCAAGATCCCGGAAGCTATAAATGTCCACTGACAAGAGGTCCTGCATCGATCTTGTGGGAGAGCACTGCATGACCTTCTGTAGTGTCTCTTTTTGAGTGAGGCCTAAAGGGCTTGAACAGGCATGTACGAGGATCGAACCCGCGGTGGTTAGGTTCAGTGGTGGGAACTGTAATTGTGTTTTGTTAAAATAAAGATTAGTTGATCAAGTGCTTGAATCAGTGATTATTGACTGAAACTAGACTGGGGGGGAAGCTTAGAACAAGCAATTTATAGGTGGAGGGTCAGGAAACAGAAGTTGAGTAGCTTTTCCATTGACAATTAGGGGCCCACGAATCTGCAGGTATGATGCAGAGTGGAGAGTGTGTAATGATGAGCAACAAGAACTTGTAGTTTGACAAGAAAGATTCCAGGAAAGAGTGGGTTAGCATATGATGAGTGTTTGACAGCACTGGGCCTCTACTCACTGGAGTTTTGAAGGTTGAGGGGGGACCTCATTGAAATTTACAGAGTAATGAAAGACACAGGTAAAGTGGATGTGGAAAGGATGTTTCCACTGGTGGGAGTCAAGGAACTGAGGTTATTCCCTCAAAATTAAAGGGCACTCATTTAGAAAGGAGGTTAGGAGGATCTTCTTTAGTCAGAGTGTAGTTAATCTGTGGAACTCATTGCCACAGAGGGCTGTTGAGGCTAAGTCAGTGGATATGTTTATGGCAGAGATAAACAAATTCTTGATTAGAACAGGTATCAAGAGTTACGGGCAGGAGGCAGGAGAATGAGATTCGAAGGCAGAGATCAGCCATGATTGAATGGCGGAGTAGACTCGATGGACCAAATGGACTAATTATTTTAGTTAAGAGATACAGCGCGGAAACAGGCCCTTCGTCCCACCGGATCTGCGCCGACCAGCAATCCCTCCACATTAACATTGTCCTACACACACGAGGGACAATTTTTACATTTACCAAGCCAATTAACCTACAAACCTGTATGTCTTTGTAGTGTGGGAGGAAATTGAAGATCTTGGTAAAACCCATGCAGGTCACTGGGAGAATGTACAAACTCCATACAGACAGCACCCATAGCCGGGATCAAACCTGGGTCTACTCCTGTAACTTGTGAACTGTTGTGAGTAGTGGTAGTTTGAGTATAGGTATCTGAGATCCTGGTTGGGCCTGAACTAGGACACCTGGAAATGGAGCTGGAAGCCATGGGGTACAAGATCATCGCACCTGCAGGGTCTGAAGAATGGTCCTGACCCTAAACATCACCTATCCACATTCTCCAGAGTTGCTGCTTGAACTTGCCAAGTTATTCCAGCATTTGCATTTCATTGTGTCTCCGTACTTCACCGAGGGATGCTATAGAGTTTGAGTCAGCTGGGACTTGCTTCTATAGTATATACTTTTGTATATTTTCTGAAATAAATATAAATGAAAGGAGATAATTTAGAAAAATGTTTGTAAGAATATTGTTGTGACAAGATTATGGTGTGAATCTATTTCAATCAAACTTGCTATAGTTAATATATCCTGGCACTTCTATTGAAACTTAAAGATCAGTTCAGTTTAATTCTCTCTACTTCATCTCTTCGACATCTCTATTTCAGCACCATCAATGCAAACTGGGGTATGTGTACCACCGCGCTTCCTGAAGTCCATTAGTATCTTCTTTGTCTTGCTGACTTTGAGAGAAAGGTTATTGTTTTGACACCAGGACACAAGGTTCTCGATCCTCTTCCTGTACTTTGTCTCAAAATTAATTGATATCCGACGCACAATGGTGGAGTTGTCTGCGAATTTTAAATTTGAATTACATTTGTATATGGCTGCACAGTAGTGGGTGTACAAGGAATAAAGAAGGTGGCTGATAACACAGTCTTGCGGAGCACCAGTGTTGAAGATTATCATGGAGGATGATTTATCTCCTATCCTCACTGATCGTGTCTGTTGGTCAGGATGTCGAGGATCCAGTTGCAGAGATGAATGCTGACACAAAGTCCCGCGAGTTTAGTCATAAGATTGGATGGTATAATGGTATTAATGGCAGAGCTGTAGTCTATGAATAGGAGTCTGACGTAGGTGTCTCTCTTATCTAGGTGTTTCAGGTAGTGTAGGGCAATTGTGATTACATCATCTGTGGACATGTTGTGGCGGTATGCAAACTGCAATGGGTCAATACTGCTGAGTAGACAGGATTTAATGCATTCCATAACTAGCCACAAAACATTTCATGATGGTAGATGTCAAGGCCACTGAATGGTAGTTGTTTAGGCATGTGTTTATGCTTTTCTATAATGTTATTAAAAGCATAACTGTACAATGAATAGGAGTTTGATATAGGTGTCTCTCTAATCCAGGGGTTCCAGGAATGAGTGTAGGGCTAGGGCAATGGCATTGTCTGTGGACCTGTTCTGGTGGTAGGTGAACTAGAATGGGTCTAGGCCGCTGGATCGACTGAATTCAACTCGTTCCATAACTAGCCTTTCAAAACATTTCATGTTTAGAAGATGGAAATACACAGTTTATGTATGAGTTCCTCAGATTGATTTTTTTTTTCAAAAACTATAGGTTGGAAATCTAAAATAAAACACAAAATGATGGAAGTTCTGATCTATTACCATTAAATAAATGGCTAACAGTTAACAGTTAACATCAAAGACATTGATGATGTTTAAAATATTGATCATTTCTCAGATTAAAAGTGGTTCACCAAAATGTGTTTTGTTTTTCTCACTGTACTGAAGATCCTGCTCTATACTTTGCTTGTTTCTTTGCTTCGTATTTGAATATCTGCAGCACATTGAGTTTTCATAGGGGTGGTGCCTGAATGAGAGACTAAAGGTTCAGCTTTGTTCTTGCAAAATTGAATTTTTGCCAAATCCCAAGAAAGAACATCAATTACATCTGATCTGCCTGCAGTGTACACAGGTCCAGGTCACAGACATTGCTTTTTAGTAATACATTCATTGTGCTTTACACCCTGCAAAATAATGAGTTCCATGCGATATAGCTATAGTGCATTTAAAAGTGAGAAGCATTGAAACAGGATATTTGTATGCATCATTTACAGAGAATTAATGTCCCAAGGTCCCAATTGTAAAATGGAAGCACGCTAATGTTCTTGGTAACATGTGTAATCTTAGGAATGGCTTTGCACCAGAACATTCCACTCTATTTCCCCCACATGATAGCAAGCTCTGACTGATTTTGGAAATATGTGTAAACCCACATAATTAATTAATTTGAAAATTAAGCTTTCTTTCAGGTGCAATGCAATATTACTGGTGTAATGCTGCGAAATGGGAAAATGTATTTGATATTTGTCACAGTGTTGATAACTCATTGCTCTAATGTTGTAAAGATAATTTTTTAATGTTTCATGGTTACATACACTGTGCAATGAGACATAACAGTGACATCCGATGACATATCATTCTTCCTCAATGTAAGCAAAAATTACAATGCACACACAAAGTATGATAGATGCCAGAGATCAGAATTAAAAGCAAGACATTCTGGAAATGCAGCCATTGGAAAGCATGTGTGAAAAGGGGAAATCGAGACAAGATTTAAAGTTGATGACTTTTTTAAGTGATTGTGGACTTTGGAAGGAGTAGGATGGGGATCGTCAGTCCCGTTTATATCAACGGGATTGGTTGAAAGGGTCAAGAGCTTCAAATTCCTGGCCGTGCACTACTCTGAAGATTTTTCTTGGTTCGAGAACACTAATGCAATTATCAAGAAAGCACATCAGCGCCTCTACTTCCTGAGAAGATTACGGAAAGTCGGTTTGTCAAGGAGGACTCTCTCTAACTTCTACAGGTGCACAGTAGAGAGCATGCTGACCGTTTGCATCGTGGCTTGGTTTGGCAAAGTGAACGCCCTGGAGAGGAAAAGATTACTAAAGGTAGTAAACACTGCCCAGTCCATCATCGGCTCTGACCTTCCTTCCATTGAGGGGATTTATCGCAGTCGCTGCCTCAAAAAGGCTGGCAGTATCATCAAAGACCCATACCATCCTGGCCACACACTCATCTCCCTGCTACCTTCAGGGAGAAGGTACAGAAGCCTGAAGACTGCAACGACCAGGTTCAGGAATAGCTACTTCCCCACAGCCAGCAGGCTATTAAACCTGGCTCGGACAAAACTCTGATCATTAACAACCCATTATCTGTTATTTGCACTTCATCAGTTTATTTATTCATGTGTGTATATATTTTAAATAATGGTTTATGGACACACTGATCTGTTTTGTAGTAAACGCCTACTATGTTCTGTGTGCTGAAGCAAAGCAAAAATGTCATTGTCCAATCAGGGATACATGACAATAAACGCACTTGAACTTGAACTTGAAGTGATGGTCAGTCGTTTGACGATTCTGGGCCTCTATTGGCTGGAGTTTAAAAGGATGAGGGGTGACCTCATTGAAACTTACCGAATAGCGAAAGGCCTAGATAGAGTGAATTTGGAGCGGATTTTTCCACTAATGGGAGAACTAGGACCAGAAATAAAGGCCTCAGAATTAAAGGATGTCCTTTAGGAAAGAGATGCGGAGGAATTTCTTTAGTCAGAGGGTGGTGAATTTGTGGAATTCATTGCTACAGAAGGAAGCCAAATGAATGGATATGTTTAAGGCAGAGATAGAGAGATTCCTGATTAGTATGGGTATTAGGGGTTATGGAGAGAAGTCAGGAGAATGGGGTTAAGAGGAAACAATAGATCAGCCATGATGGAATGGAGGAGTAGACCTGCTGGGCCGAATGGCCTAATTCTGTTCCTATCACGTAAAGCTGTCTGCAGATTCACATTATCCTCGTACATGTGCAGAAATACAAACTTGCTGGTAGTTGTGAAGGAAAGTTGCCAATAGTGACATGTGGTTCTGCCATTTCTTCCCATCATGGTCTAGTGCAAAGTGACTGCAGTAAAGGGAATTGGGAATATGATTTTTGCCCCCAAATTCCTTGTGCTTATTTTGCACTACAACCATAGTTAAATCCATAATGAAGCAAAATAGACTAAAAAAAACATTTTAAAGTCTACAGCACAGGAAAAAGTTATTCAGTTGATTTTTCTTCATATTGAAGATGAATTATCAGCAGTCCTCATCTAGTACTATGTCACAAAAAATGTTACGATTTCTTTGATTGTTGTTTACAAACATCTGAATATTGAACGTGAATCCTTTCTATTAAGGCTAAATTGAGAAATTAATTCAAGAAGATTAAAACAAATCCTCACCAAGGTGGTTTAATTGCAAGAGCTTGCTAATGGCATGAGATATCTGTCAACTTTGGAGTACATGAATCAACCAACCCAGTGGTGCCATGAAGGAAGGTGTTTTGGATTAATATGTATTCAAGTTGATTAAACAATGATACAGTTAAATATACAAATTAATTTGTGACATGCATGTCCTGGGAATGTGTGTGCCACTTAAAAAAAAACTTATAAGGTTATTTGGCACCGTTATTCTAAATAATAACTAAATCAATAAGGAGTTAATGCCACTGCGGCTCACAATTATCATCCTCAGCATATTTCAAGGTTATTAGACAACCCGTGCAGTCTATGGAAATTTGCCACAACGTACACCTCATTGCAGCAGATAAAATCTTGGGATAATTAGTCAAGAATTCATACAAGGTATGAAGAATAATCCTGAAGAAAATGCAGAATTATTCTAAGAGCGGAACAAGATTTTCTACCCAGCAGTGAGACTGATGAATTATTTGAAGACAGTTAAGCAGCCTATAAGCAATTCCAATGTAATTCATAAGAAATGGTCAGTAGACTTAATATAAATTTTAGATATTTTGTTTGGGATGTTTTTTTTAAAAGACGTGTCACATTCTCATTTTTGCTTTCTGAACTGTACAAATGTTTCTGCTTTTGGTGACGTTGTACCCCTTTCACTTCATTCAAGTGTTTTGTTTATCTGTTCAGTATTATTGTCAAAGAGGAAAGATGAGGCATAATTAATTATTTTATAAAATGCATAGAAAATGTAAACAATAGTTGATTATTAACAAATGACCCTGGGATTACAAATAAATGATATTTTATTTACCTTGGACAGCTGAAGGTTGTCCATGAACGTAAATGCAGAAAGCCCAAAGGTCCTAGAGGCTGTTCACCTATGCTTTGCAGAATTTCTCATTGAGTTTCTCATCTGGAGAAAATCCATGGGGCTCACTGAGAGGTTGAAAACTCCACACGGACAACACCCAGGTCCCAGGATTGAACCTGGGTCTCTGGTGCTGTAATTTGACTTTGATATCTGATAAGTTGCTAAAACAAAATCATGCTTGAAATAAAGGAGTTTAGTTTAGTTGAGATTTTAATTTAGAGATACAGTGTGGAAACAGGCCCTTCAGCCCACCAAGTCTGCACCAACTCAGAATCTCCTCACACTAACACTATCCTACACACACTAGGGGCAATTTACATTTATACCAAGCCAATTAACCTACAAACCTGCATGTCTTTGAAGTGTGGGAGGAAACTGAAGATCTTGGAGGAAACCCATGCAGTCACGGGGAGAACGCACAAACTCTGTAAAGACAGCACCCCTAGTCGGTATCGAACCCGGGTCTCTAGCGCTGTAAGGCAGCAACTCTACCGCTACACCACCATGCCGCCCAGAATTCTTTGATGAGAAGCAAAATTGTAGTACCCACCCCGCCTCTTGTGATGAAGAATTATTTCAAAGAACAATATACTGATTCATTCAAAATGAGTTGATTACATGGAATTAACGTTTTGGTTATTCACATTTCATTTTTTAAATTCCTAAGCCCCATAATTGGAAATAATATATATTTTTTTCAGATGCTTCTGATTACTGAAACAACTGTTTTTTTTTTTTAAAGATAATTTAAATGAGGATGTAGTTATCACTTTGACATAGAAATTGATGTACATCCTAACTTGCACATTACAATCATGCAGTCCTTGCCAATGACCAATTGAGATGCTAGCAGGAAGGGTGGGATGGGCAGGTGGTTTGTTTGTGGTGGTTCTTTTCTAGACATTACTTTGCTTTAAAGGGTAGAGGCTGGAGGTAAATAAATGAACTTCATTTGGGAGGGGGAAACAAGGAATGAGGACTTGGGTCATTGGAGATTGAGATCCACAATGGGATGCGCAGGAGCACAGGATAAGAGTTATTCAACTTTGCTGAATGGACTTTCAGCCTGGTATACTGCAAATTCTCCGTGTCGAGCAAATGCAGTTCCTTGGAACAACTTAGTTCTGATTTCTCCAGTTACAGAGCAAAGGGACAGAGTTGCATGGGGGATTGATGACATTTGATATATTTCTGATGTAGACATCAAGTCAGGTGCACTAACCATGACCGGTTAAAATTCCAATGTGGCACAATTTGAATGGGACATTTTACTATCAATTTCAGCTCTGTAAAAATAACCAATTTTCCAATGTACATCATTGGAAATGAGAAATAATTTACACATCTAAAATTCTGGCCAACTAAGTTGGCTTATATTGCCCTTTATCTCTGATGGTTTCTGAGTAAATGAAATGCAGAAATCACTCTGAATTAACAATGCAGTAATAATTTGAAAATATATCTGCTGGAATATACTGGACAAAAACAAGAAAAAACTTTGGCATTTGGGATTTGTACGTGGAAAAGCCCACATCAAATTGTACCAAGGAAATAAATCAAGTTGAGTTTAACAATAAATTCTGGTTGAATGCACTCACAGAAATGGAACCCATTATAAAATTAGCAACAAGAAACTGTTCTGATTACACGGAAACCAAAACCACTTTTTAAATTTAGTGCGGTCAAAGACTTGGCCTATCAGTACTTTATCTCCCAAAGGCTTTCACGTTGAAACGATTTGCAGCACGTGTAACACAAATGCAGAAATGCTCAAAAGGGCAGAGAGCATTTCTGGTGAGAAAAACTATGTTCATATTTTGTCAGACCTGCAGACAAATATGAAATATTACAGGTTTTAAGAGGTCCAAGTGCATGGAAATAAAGTTACAGAAATAAAGCAAATTAAAAAAAATAAAGACCAATAAGAGTGGAATGGAACGCAATAGAGAATAAAAATGGTCTACTTTATTTTTGTTTCAGTCAGTGAGCTGGAAATGATTCCACTGTTGCCATTTACAACACTTTTAGACTATTTTTTTGTTTTTTTGCTCCATTGCTCTGACATTTTTTTTCGTTGCAGTATTATTCACCTTGTCACTGATTGTTCTTTTTGTTATTTTCTCCGCACCTTCCTTTTTCAGTTTAATTTACGATTTATTGCAAAAGGTTACAATCCAAACTTAATTTCTCTCTCTGCTGGTGCTCCCTGCCTGGCTGGGTTATTCCAGCTTCCATTACTTTAAATGTCCGGCAAAGAGTAGGAGTAAACGGTTCCTTTTCAGAATGGCAGGCAGTGACTAGTGGGGTACCACAAGGCTCAGGGCTGGGACCCCAGCTATTTACAATATATATTAATGATTTGGACAAGGGAATTGAATGCAACATCTCCAAGTTTGCGGATGACACAAAGCTGGGGGACAGTGTTAGCTGTGAGGAGGATGCTAGGGGGCAGCAAGGTGACTTGGATAGGCTGGGTGAGTGGGAAAATGCATGGCAGATGCAGTATAATGTGGATAAATGTGAGGTTATCCACTTTGGTGGGAAAAACAGGAAAGTAGACTATTATCTAAATGGTGGCCGATTAGGAAAAGGAGAGATGCAACGAGACCTGGATGTCATGGTAAACCAGTCATTGAAAGTAGGCATGCAGGTGCAGGAGGCAGTGAAGAAAGCGAATGGTATGTTAGCATTCATAGCAAATGGATTTGAGTATAGGAGCAGGGAGGTTCTACTGCAGTTGTACAGGGTCTTAGTGAGACCACACCTGGAGTTTTGGTCTCCAAATCTGAGGAAATACATTATTGCCATAGAGGGGGTACAGGGAAGGTTCACCAGACTGATTCCTGGGGTGTCAGGACTTTCATATGAAGAAAGACTGGATAGACTCGGCTTGTATTCATTGGAATTTAGAAGATTGAGGGGGGATCTTATAGAAACTTACAAAAATTCTTAAGGGGTTGGACAGGCTAGATGCAGGAAGATTCTTTCTGATGTTGGGGAAGTCCAGGACAAGGGGTTACAGTTTAAGGATAAAGGGGAAATCCTTTAGGACCGAAATAAGAAAAACATTTTTCACACAGAGAGTGGTGAATCTCTGGAACTCTCTGCCACAGAAGATAGTTGAGGCCAGTTAATTGGCTATATTTAAGAGGGAGTTAGATGTGGCCCTTGTGGCTGAAAGGATCAGGGGGTATGGAGAGAAGGCAGGTACAGGATACTGAGTCGGATGATCAGCCATGATCATATTGAATGGCGGTGCAGGCTCGAAGGGCCGAATGGCCTACTCCTGCACCTATTTTCAATGTTTCTATGTTTCTATCTGCAATATTTTGGCCCAATCTTCTGTGCCGTTCATTGTGATCGGCATCGTATTAGTCTATATGCTCTTGCATCTTAGTGGCTTGATTATCGGGTGATTGGAACTTTCTATTATGGACCTGCATGGAAGAGCCCCATCGGGGAGCGGATTCCTCTGGAGTTGGAGGGGGAGGGGGGTATTGTGCTGTTTGATCGCCCCCTGCTATCCCAGGGACAGAGAGACAGGACGTTCACCGAGGGCGGCCCGCAGAGGTGACAGCGGAACCTCCGGTCGGTCCTGGAAGAAAGGGGAACTAAATCCCCTTCATAAAAGAGAAGTGGAGGGTATATTGCCCGGGAGGGTATATCGCCTACCTGGAAGAAACCGGACATTTTTTCCAGGATGTCGTCTGCACACTGAAGCTCACGTTTGGCGCCAAACGCACGTCGCCTCTGCTGCACACGGATATAAGAGTGTGAAAATGTCGCCTTAGGCCGCCTAAGGGCATGTAGCCCCGCTAGGGTGACATGAGTGCGAGAGGTGATTCAATGCTGCGGTCACATTTACAAATTCAGGAATTCATTCAACACACTGCATTTCATACAGACATTTATTCTGCAAGAAAAAACTACATTGAAGACTCAAACTCGCGACCGAGGAACTGCCGGGATCAAGGCGCAAACTCGCGACCTTGCGGATATGAGCCGAGCACTCTACCACTGAGCCAGCCATTAAAATCTACACTGAAAAATTTCCATTCCGAAGGCCGACAAATTACGAATTACGAAAAGTGTCTGGTCCCAAGGCTGTCGGATAAAAGGTTGTGCACCTGTATTGGGATTATGTAGGAAGGAACTGAAATTACTGGTTTAAATTGAAGATAGACAAAAATGCTGGAATAACGCAACGGGTCAGACAGCATCTCTGGAGAAAAGGAATGGGTGACATGTCAAGTCTGAAGAAGGGGTCTCGACCCAAAATGTCACCTATTTTTTTACCAGAGATACTGTTTGACTGGCTGTGTTAATGGCCTGTCCCACGAGCATGCGACTGCAAGCGGCAAGTGCGACCAAACCGGAAGTGGGGTCGCGCGGAGGTCGAGTGAACGAGTTGACATGAAGTTCGAGCGAAGTCCGCGGGAAGTTTGCGCGTGACGTGTGGCGTCAAGACGCTGTGTACGGTGTCGAGACGCTGCTTGCGCCCGTCGAGGCGGTGCATACGGCCTAAATGCGGCTGCGGGCCGACAGGCCGTTGCCGCGCGACATTTTTGGACTGTGTCAGTTTTTCGGAGCCCCGCGCGATGTCGGGACCAACTCCGCACCAACTCCATACGGCTCCGGCGATCGAAGTGGGACCGGCCTCGCAAGGCCGTACGGCTCAAGCGATTTAGGTCGCGCTTGCCGCATGCAGTCGCATGCTCGTGGGACAGGCCCTTTACTCCAGCTTTTGTATCTTTTTATTGGGAAGGTGATATATATCCACAAGGTTCTGTTCTTGAATTAGTTTCATGAACTTTGTGTGCACTGTAATGAAGTGATTTGTAACAGATTAATGGATAGGAATGCTTGCAAAGATATAGCCCTAATGCAGGCAAATGGGGGCAAGCTCAGGAAGGCATCTTTGCACCAGGGCTGATCTATCTCTCCCTCCTAACCCCATTTTCCAGCCTTCTCCCCACAACCCCTCACACCCATACTAATCAAGAATCTATCTATCTCTGCCTTTAAAATATCCATTGACCTGGCCTCCACAGTCTACTGTGGCAATGAATTCCACAGATTCACCACCCTCTGACTAAAGAAATTCCTCCTCATCTATTTCCTAAAAGAACATCCTTTAATTCTGAGGCTATGACCTCTGGTCCTAGACTCACCAATAATGGAAACTTCCTCTCCACATCCACTCTATCCAAGCCATTCACTATTCGGTAAGGTTCAATGAGGTCCCCCCCCCCCCCCCCCCCATACTTCTAAACTCCAGTGAGTAGAGACTCAGTGGGCATCAATGATGTTTAAGCATGTTGTAGATATCTAAACAGGGATATAATTAACTTCCCCCTGCCTAGCAACCCCCCAGCATAACTAATGCATTAAAAGTTCTGTTAGTGGGCATTTTACAAAATATTGGCTGGGCTGCACGAAGTATTGTATGTAGTTCTGGTTTCCACACTACAGGAATACTGTAATAAAACCAGAGGTGCTTGAGGGTTTGACATAAGGTGAGATTGGATGGGATGGGTTGGATTTTGCTGGAGTAAAGGAGACTGGGAGATCATTAAATAGAAGTATATACAATTATTGATAGAGTAGAGAGCAAAAAGCTTCACATGGTGGGGTTGTTTAAAATTAGAGCACATAGATTTAAGTGAAAGATAGGAGGGGTGCATTTTTCACTAAAATGATAATTGGTATCTGGAATTAACTCTCAGAGGAGGTGGAGACAGGAACAGTAATAGCATTTCAGTGCCCTCTAAGCAGGTACCTGAATGAGAGGGGCTCAGAGATATGGAATTAATTCATCAGGTGGAATCAGCCATCAGATAGGATGATGGTCGGCATAGGCATGGTGGGCCAAAGGGCCTGTTTCTATGCAATTCACCTCTGACTACAAGTATAGTGTTGTGACCAATGTTTCAGAGGGAGCGGCGGCCCAGCAGAGGGGCATCACCGAGGCAGCATGCGTGGCATTGAGGGACTAAGACCAAGAGAGCAACTGGGCCACAAAGGAGCAGCAGGGCCAGTGGAGAGGCAGCATGGAGGAAGCATCCAGATTAGATGGGAAATGAGGAAGCCAGACTGGCAAAGCAGTAGCACCAGTGAAGCATGTGGGGCCAAATGGGGTCTGTATTGAGCGAAAGGCCTGGCAAACACTTTGAAAACTGGGCTAGTTGATTAATCGGCCTCTTTTAATTCTGGCATGTGCCAAGTAACAGCCATTACTATTTGTACCAGAAATGTAGTCCTATTCCTGATGGTGAATACTTCACTTATAGGGCTATTTATTGAAACTGAGGTGTAACATGATGAACACTAGGATTTCTGTAGAAAAGACCTGATTCGCTGACGTTTTGAAGGAAAGGTGTATTTTGAAACTGAAAAGGATTGTCGACGTTTACTCAGGCAACTACATCACGGAAGATGCTTGTCCCTATTTATTTATTACCATACATCAGGATATAGAATGACATGTCTCACTCAGTTTACTGTGACTTTCAGTCCATAAGAAGACTACTTGGAAAGAGATGCCAGAAGATTCCCTGCATACAGCTATCAGAGGAGCAACACTCTACCTTGCAGGTAACATCATATTAATCTTCCTTAGCACTTGGAGATACAGCATGGAAACAGCTCCTCTGGTCCATCCTGTCTGCGCCGACAATTGATCACCCATTCACACTTGTTCTAAGTTATCTCACTAGCATCCACTCCCTACTCGTCTGGGACAACTTACAGAGACCATTTAACCTACAACAGCGCACGTCTTTGGGTTGTGGGAGGAAATCGGAGCGCCCAGAAGGAATCCGGGTGGTCATACGGAGAGCATGCAAATTCTACACAGGTAGCAGCTGAAGTTGGGATTGTACTTGGGTCTCTGATGCTCTTTAGGCTGCAGCTCTACCAGCTGTGTCACTGGGCAGTCCTTAATCAGCCAGTGTAAGGAAGCTGACTGAAGCTCCCCTAACCTGTGGGTGAAGTGATGGACATACCCTTCGTTACTTCCCAGTTATGAAGCTTTTTGCAAGATCTAGATGGCCAGAGTAGCCATGGTCATTCAAAGCGATATATCATTAGCATCAAAGCTGATAATTATAATGTTCACTCTTCTTATAGAACTTAGAACAGGAGAAGATCATTCGGCCTACAACATCCTTGCTGAGCGAGAAGCCAAGTTTAACTAATTTCTGTCTGCATGTCCTACCATTCCTTGTCCTACTATTCTCTGCCATATATGTGCCTATTTTAAAAGCTCTCAAATGCCAATATCATACCTATCTCTACCACTATTCTTGGCAGTACATTCCTGGCACTCTGTGTAAAAATAAAACTTTCCCCACATTCATTGTTGACCCTCGGACTATCTTTACTGGCTTCACCTTGCGCTAAACGTTATTCCCTTATCATGTATCTATACACTGTAATTGGCTCCATTATAATCATGTATTTCTGCTGACTGGCTAGCACACAACAAAAGCTTTTCACTGTACCTTGGTAGAAGTGACAATAAACTAAACTAAACTAAACTAAACTCCTTTATACTTTATACCTCTCATTTTAAATCTATGCCCTCTAGTCTTTGTCATTTTTGCATTGGGAAAAGGTTCTGATTGCCTATCCTACCTATGTCTCTCATAACTTTATATACTTTCCATTGCTAATCTATATCCTCCCATATACTTTGACACCCTTCCCCGCTGTCTGCAACTCCATCAATTTTGGTGTTGTCAGCAAAGTTACAACTCACCCCATCTGTGTTTGCAACCAAGCCATCTGTAAATATAATCCCAAACAATGAACGTCACAGCATGCATCCCTTCAGAACTCCATTGGTCACAGGCCTCCAACCAGTATAACACCCTCCCTCCCTCCACAACCCTCTGTCTTCTATAAGTAAGCCCGTTCTGAAACCGAAAGACTAAGTCACAGTGAATCTAATGCATCTTAATCTCCTGGTCAGTATACTGTGAGGGACTTTATCAGATTCTTTACTATTTGGCACAATGGATTTTGCAGCAACATGTAACATTGCAGCCAACTTGGGATTTTTTTGCCAGTGTAAATGTGGAAATCTCCAATGTTGCTGCGTGCTTTTGTGGTTGTTTTGATGTCTAAGCTTTGAATGTTCAGCAAGGGAATGGGAAGTTGTTCAGGTTCCCCAACACTGATGAAAGATCACCCTGAAATACTGTCACTACTTCACTCTTTATAAATGCTTCCAAACTTACTGAGTACTGTATATTGAACATTATTGGTTCTTATTTCAGGTTTCCAAGCCTTTTTATTGGTTTTCCACCACTGTAGCACATTGCAGAGCTATGCAATAGGTCCCACTCCCCAGTTACTGCCTATAACACTTTATATTTTTTCACCTTCAAGTATTCAATTCCCCTTTGAGATTTCCTGTTGAATCTATTTCCCTCACCCCTTGAGGCAATATATTCCAAAACATAACTGCATTAGTTCTATAAATATTGGTGAATGTAGTTTGCCCAGTAGAAATAGAAGTATTGATTTTGTGGGCCAATGTTTGTTTTGATGGGATGGATGTTGCAGCTCTGTGTCTGTTACTTAGGTTGGAGAATCCCATCTCCATTTCTGTATCTGTTCGAAGAACGGTGGCCTGGTTCACCCAAATGGACATTCTGCGCCTGGAGAACACAGGAGATGTGTAATTGAATAATTACATTTTTTTAATTGATTTGTAGGTACTTTAAATATATATATATATATACTTCTCCAACAGTTTTTAAATAGATTTGAGTATCAAATGTATATAGATTTTTCAACAAGAATTCCAAACTTCTTAGAAATATAGAAACATAGAAAATAAGTGCAGGAGTAGGCCACTCGGCCCTTCGAGCCTGCATCGCCATTCAATATGATCATGGCTGATCATCCAACTCAGTGTCCCATACCTGCCTCTCTCCATACCCCCTGATCCCTTTAGCCACAAGGGCCACATCTAACTCCCTCTTAAATATAGCCAATTAACTGGCCTCAACTACCTTCTGTGGCAGAGAATTCTTCTTATAACATATAACCATATAACAATTAGAGCACGGAAACAAGCCATCTCGGCCCTACAAGTCCGTGCCAAACAACTTTTTTTCCCTTAGTCCCACCTGCCCAAGATCTCTTCCCACCTGAGGCCAACTTGACATCTGAGGCATTGCAGTCTTCTTGGCTGACCTCTGGGTGCAAAGTATCAGTGGGGTCATCTCTCCACATCTGGCCCAGGTGAGTGTGGGGAGGTAGCATCATAAGCATTGACCCCAACTGCGGAACAAGTCCTCTTTGCTCAATCACATTGAGAGAAAATCATCTTACTTTTATATAAAGGTTAAATAAAAAGGGGCCACATAAATAAATCCCTGTGTTACAAAAGAATGCTGAGATGGGCAAACAAAGTGAACTTGAATGTAATTAGCATAGACAAGTGATTTTAGATAGGCAAGATATTTTTCTTGGTCTATTTGCTGTGGCCCCAGTAGTTTGTTTATCAAGAAAACCTGGTTGTTAAACTGCAGTTAGTTTATCACGGAAAACTTTTTTTAAAACAGCATCAGATTAACCAAGGTAACCTATCAAATAAAAATCTGTCCTAAAGCTGTAGAAGAAACATGGGCACTTCTTTTACAGGCTGTGATTAATCCATCTGTGTGTGCGCTTAAACTGTCATTTATGCACATTGTACAGTCATTGATACAAACCAAATAAGTATAAAATAATCTCCTGAAAATAAACTGCTTCAGGGAAGTATCTATTGGAAATACTACAATTCTCAAATCTGCAGAAGAACTGACAAAATGCGAATGCTATTAGTTGAAATTAAATGCAGTGTTGAGAGCACCAATAGCCCTGCGGGAAATGTATTCAATACAATGTTTTGCAAGAAAGCAACAAGTTATCTCAACTGAGAAGTGAGGACAGATTCATTTGGGCGAGTAAGAGGATGATCAAGAAGGTAAGAGCAATGCAAGAGGAATGGCACACTTTACGACCCATGATTTTCCAAATAATGCAAGTTTCTCTCAAATTCTCGCAAACCACCAATATGTCATAGATGTAAAACATTCCTTCTCTTTCCACTTTCATTGAACACATTCCACTTTCACTGAAAATAATCATAGACTCCTTGGTCAGTCACTAGTTTACCCCCAAATGACCATGCTGCACCTACTCCATTGTTTAGTGCCACCATGAATCTCTCCATCCACAACATGTACTTGAAGGTCACTAGACAAAATTGTGCAAGGAATGTTTATATTAAATTCAGACTTTGTAATCCTAACCCTGCAAAACATCCATTACATCTTTTGCAAAGCTACAAGTCTTACTCTTCTACTTTCTTCCAAGTGTTGTCCCTGTTGCTTCAACAGGAACGCAGCAGCTTGTTATGACAGTCTGAAGGCTGAAGAAGGATCTTGACCCGAAAAGTCAACCATTCCTTCTCTACAGACTTGCTGCCTGTCTCGCTGCGTTACTCCAGCTTTTTGTATTTATTTGAAGTTGGTTATTTAGTTTAGTTTAATTTATTGTCATGAGTACCTAGATACAGTGGAAAGCTTTACTGTTGCATGCACATTATCAGTACACATGAATCTCGATGCCTGATAGTGATACTCCCCCACGAGTGAGAACTCTTTCTTTCTTTCCCACTTTCTCAATGTCCCACTTTCCGCAACCCCACTCCCCATCTCTCAAACCAATAGCCTTATATTCTATCAGGTTGTTTCCCAGGCTGCATTTTCTCTATAGGTTTGATTGTGAGATGGTTGTCAACTTCAGTTGTGAGGATACCAGAAATGTTTGTTCTCCTAAAAGTGAGGGACTAGTTTATTGATATAACGGGATATGTTGATATATGAATGGAGTGATTTATAGTGGTGTAAAATTGTGAGGGAGTGGGGGGGGGGGGGGGGGGAGAGTGAACTTGATAAATCCCTTTGGTGGAAGTGATGAGATATGAAAGACTGCTGACTATGTGTGCTATCTGCCATACAGAGTTTGTAGACCAGTCTCCCTGTGACCTACATGGGTATGTTCTCCCTCTCCTTGTGCCTCTGTTTCTTCCCAATTCCAAACACGTGCAGGCTTGTAAGTTAATTGGCTCCTGCAAATTGTCCCTAGTGTGTGGAATAGAACTTGTATCGGTAATTGTTGGTTGGCATGAACTCGGTGGACCGAAGTGCCTGTCTCCACGCTGTATGTCTAAACTGTTTTTTTTTTTCTTGGTTTGATATCGTTAATATGCTTGTGGCGCTGAATCCCGGAGTAGAACACTTCTTCTGCTTACTTTTTTTTAAGGTGCTCTGTTCCTTGCACTAGACAAAGGATTTAAACTCCCCTCCCCTCTAAATATCTCTACTATAGTAGTCAGACAAAACTTACTGAGCTGTTTTTGCATGCCTAAAGTCTTCTTTATGATTTTCTATTGAAGGAAAGCAACTCGTGTACCAATCAGTCCAATTTTAAATTCTGACCTGAAATGGCATCCAATACATGCTAATACCTTAGCTAGATTAAACGGATTCCAGCAAACATACTGCTGAATATTTTGGATCTGCTGTCTATACAGGATCAATCTCTGCTCCCACTATACTGATAACAGATAGACCAACAAGTCTGCAGAGAACGTAATTTATTTTGGGAGAAATATTTTATGTGGCTGGACTTCACCTGAAAACAACAGATTCCCTGCAGACTGACAGGAATTTAGCATTTCCATGCAAAATCCCAACGTTGTGGTCAGCAGACAGGTTTCTATTGCTGTCAACATTTGGCACTGGAATCCACATGGAGCCAAGGATGGTAGCACAAAGTTGTGGAAAATTTAAGCATTAAGGGAGTTGAAGGATATGGGAAGAGTTTGGAAAAGTAGTTTGACGTCAAGATTGAATACTGCAGTTATGCTCTGAGTCTACTTTTGCTCCAGCTTTATTAGCCTCTGAGCTAAACCACAAAACTGGCAAAGCATAAGCAGGAAGATGAATGTTGTGAGCAGCTTTATCAGGTTTATAGGCTGGGTGAGTGAGTGGGCAAATGTTTGGCAGATGCAGTATAATGTGGATAAATGTGAGGTTATCCATTTTGGTGGCAAAAACAGGAAAGCAGACTATTATATAAATGGTGGCCGATTAGGAAAAGGGGAGATGCAGCAAGACCTAGGTGTCATGGTACACCAGTCATTTAAAGTAGGCATGCAGGTGCAGCAGGCAGTGAAGAAAGCGAATTATATGTTAGCTTTCATAGCAAAAGGATTTGAGTATAGGAGCAGGGAGGTTCAACTGCAGTTGTACAGGGTCTTGGTGAGACCACACCTGGAGTATTGCGTACAGTTTTGGTCTCCAAATCTGAGGAAGGACATTATTGCCATAGAGGGAGTGCAGAGACGGTTCACCCGACTGATTCCTGGGATGTCAGGACTGTCTTATGAAGAAAGATTGGATAGACTTGGTTTGTACTCTCTAGAATTTAGGAGATTGAGGGGATCTTATAGAAACATTTAACTGTATAAAAAACTCAAACTGTATAAAACTTAAACATTTCTGGACTGATATTTTTGAAATAACTTCAGAAGTTATTAATACAAAACTGGACCCAGACACAAAATTAATAATACTTGGAATATCAGAACAAAGTTTAACACTCACAACAAACCAAATAAATTTCCTCGACTACAGTATAATAATCGGGAAAAAATTAATATTAAAATTTTGGAAAGGCCCTACAACCCCCACAATTAAAATGTGGATTACGGAAATGTCGGAGACCCTATACTTAGAAAGAATTAGACTTGTCTTAATGGACAAACAAGACCTTTTCGATAAAATCTGGGCTCCATTCATTAACTATCTGAAGGGATAGATTGGCACAGCACGAGGACCCAACTGAAACTTGAACTCAGAATCAGATGAAAAACTATACTTTATAATCTACAAACCTATCTCCATTGACGTATTACAGGTAATCCATTCCACCTTTGTTTTTCTGTTTTTTTAATTTTTTTATTTGTAACTTGCTACCCTCTCTTTCTCTCTTTTTCTATAAAAAAATAAAAACACTAGAAGCAGAAGTAATTGATAATTGAAAATTTTAATAATGTATGACTGATGTATATGAAAAGTCTTCTTACTATAATATGTAACTATACTTTATAATATATCTACTTCTAATAAAAATATTTAAAAAAAAAGAAACTTACAAAATTCTTAAGGGATTGGACAGGCTAGATGCAGGAAGATTGTTCCCGATGTTGGGGAGGTCCAGGACAAGGGGTCACAGCTGAAGGATAAGGGGTAAATCCTTTAAAACTGAGATGAGAAAAACGTTTTTCACACAGAGAGTGGTGAATCTCTGGAACTCTCTGCCACAGAGGGTAGTTGAGGCCAGTTCATTGGCTATATTTAAGAGGGAGTTAGATGTGGCCCTTGTGGCTAAAGGGATCGGAGGGTATGGAGAGAAGGCAGGTACGGGGTACTGAGTTGGATGATCATCCATGATCATATTGAATGGCAGTGCAGGCTTGAAGGGCCGAATGGCCTACTCCTGCAACTATTTCTATGTTTCTATGTTTGTTTATCTCGCTTTTGTGGCTCTAACTCCAAATTTTGATGAGTGTAATCTATTTGAAGGTAATTCAGATAATTTGTCCCTGGTTGATTCCAATATTTATGCATGCTGGCGATTAACCTACTTATTGCTTTATTTTTAAAAAAAAGTAAGTTTTGTCTGCATCTCACTGTTTCTCCTGAAAGCTGTATACAGAACTGCCCTGAAAATTGTAAGCACTGCCAAATCCTAACAATTGAAATGCAGTTAAATTGTAGGCAAGACCCTGAAAACTAAGCCCCGCAGTTCGTTCTTGTTGTTCAAAAAAAGTGTTATTTTACGGTGTTAGAAAAAAAGAAAAATTATATCAAAAAAAGTTTGTAACAGTTTTCAACATTTATTTGTTCTGAATGTGTGAAACATTCTGGAACTCTTGGTCATAGAGTGATACAGTGTGGAAACAGGCCCTTTGGCCCAACTTGCTCACACCGGCCAACATGTCCCAGTTACACTAGTCCCACCTGCCTGTGTTTGGTCCATATCCCTCCAAACCTGTCTTATCCATGTACCTGTCCAAATGTTTCTTAAGCGTTGCAATAGTACCTACCTCAACTACCTCCTCTGACAGCTTGTTCCATATACCCACCAACCTTTGTGTGAAAAAGTAACCCCTCAGATTCCTATTAAATCGTTTCCCCTTCACCTTAAACCTATGTCTTCTGGTCCTTGATTCTCCCATCCTGGGAAAGGGATTCTGTGCATCTACCTGATCTATTCCATTCTTGGTTTCAGACAAATCTTACCATGCTCAAATGTTTGCCTTTGCTCGCTGTAGGCACCACAGGAGACAAGTGCACAGTGATGTAGCAGTTGAGCTGATGCCTTACAGACCCAAGGCCAGGGTGCTGTCTGTACAGAATTTGTACATTCTCCCTGTGACTGCGTGGGTTTTCACTGGGTGCTCTGGTTTCCTCCCACACTCCAAAGATGTGCAGATTTGTAGGTTAATTTTCTTTGGTAAAATTGTAAATTGCCCCTAGTGTATAGGAAAGTGTTAGTGTGCGAGGTGATCACTGGTCAGTGCGAACTCGGTGGGCCAAAGGGCTTGTTTCCACACTGTATTTCTGAAGCCAAAAAGCCTAAAGAGTCAGTGCTGTCACCTCTCTGCCTAAGTCCAATATGTGTGGGACCAGTGGAACTAGATACCCCAGAGCAAACTGACCTGCATCTGGACTAATTGAGTGGTAACTTTGGACAGCAGGTAGGGGTCAAAATGTTCCACCCCAGTGTAATCTCAGTGATCTGGTGCCTAGAACTAGACACAGTTTAGTGAATTGAATTGTTGGGATACTTTTTATTATTGCTTGGTGGCACAGCTGGTGATACTGCTGCCTCGCGTCACCAGAAACTCAAGGTAAATCCTGACCTCTAGTGCTATCTGTGTGGAGTTTGCATGATCTCCCTGTGGCTACGTGTGCTCTTGCTTCCTCCCACAACTTAAAACATTGGCCTCTGTAAATTACCCCTAGTTTGTAGGGAATGAATGTGAAAGTGGGATAATGTAGAACTAGAGTGACGGGTAGACAAAAAGGTAGACAAAACGGGTGATTGGTGGTCAGTGTGGCCAAAGAGCCTGTTTCCATACTTTATTTCTAAAGTTAAAAATTAAAGTACTCAGTTCAGTGTTCCTGCTCCTTTGAGAGCTGCTCTTTTCCTTTTCTTTGTAGCTGTTTGCTAGAATTAAGTGATTTTGATTTTACTTGGAAAACAAATAATCTCAGCTGCTCAACAGTCATCATCTGAATTCATATGCAGACAGATTTTATAAGGGCCTATTCTAGTATTTTCCAACAAGCAATGGCAATGTCTGCACAGGCTAAACTTCACCAATGCTGTCCTGCCATTTCAACTACAACCCCATGCACATGTCTGGACAGCTTTGCCACTGGAAATTTAAAATTAGATTCATGCTTGGCTTCTTAGCCTTGGGAACATTCCAGCTTCCTGCAATCGATTTCTGCAATATCTTACAATTTAGTGTTAACTGCTGGATTAAACAGGTCACCCAAGGTCAGTATTCCGTTGAGATAACTTTGTCCATGTCTCCTTCAGCTCATGGAGATTCACCAGCTTTGTCAGTTTCCCAAAGTGTAGATACTTCATAGATGTTGCATGACCTCCTACCTGGATACCTAGGTGTTGTCCTCATAGCTCTATGTTCCCCCCCCATCTCCACCCACACACCCCACACAATGAAGAATACACATCATTGTTGTCTACAGTTGTGAGAACTCAGAACAATCTTTATTGGATAGTAAAGCAGCAATAGTGCGACATATAATGCTGTTACAAATGCCTGACTTATGGACGCTATATATAGCAATGTTACAAAATGATGAGATTAAAAAAAATCAAGTCTGCAATTTATCCCATCAGATAACACATAAAAATAACTTTAATTTGACACTGAATTCACTTTCATATCTTCAGTATTAAAAAAGTTGTGGCCATTTTCATACTCGGAAATTAGCATCTTGTTCCCTATTGCTTTTGCATTGACTTAACACAAAAGCTGTGATCGAGGACAGTCAAAAGCCCAAAACTTTCTTAAAAATTAAGAGAACTGAATAAAACCTTCAGTTATTATAGATTGGTGCATCCTGAAACAAATATAAAACATCTTGCTTGGATGACCTGAAAGCATATAATTAGTTAATTACCTAATTGTAGTCAATTACAAAATTGACCGTTGTGACGGAAATAGTAATAAACACCCAGACTGCCTTGAAAATTCAAAAATGTGATATTCTCAAGATCATAACTTTAATATTATTGTATTATATGCTGTAGGTCCGTAACAGATAGGTAAATAAATTACAATTTCTAGCAATAAACCAAGTCTTTATGGAGAAGATCAGTTGCTAGATGGTACATTGGCAATCATAATCAGTAGCATCATCATACTCCTCAGATTGTAACCAATAAGCAACCCTGTGCACCTTGTTTTTCCTCAACTTTTCAAATTTGGCATTGTAAACTACAAGTTTTTGCTCTTCAAACCACGCATGACATGCCTTTCTGCCCACTACTTTCCCATTAAGAATGTCCTGTAGATTCCATTTCTTAAGAAAAAGATATTTTTTCAAAATAGCCTAAGTATCCAAATAACAAAATAATCCCATTCACACAAGAATTCACAATATAACATGATTTTTAAATCTCACTGTCATGAATTCATATGCCAGATGGAAGGAATTTGATGTTTAATTCCCATAAATTAATCTAGAAACATCCACTCAATATAATACATTTTTTTATGTTTTGCACAATACATGGGACTAATGATATTTAGTATAAAAATATTGACTATGTGTAGACAATAACACAAAATATAGACGATTGATTGTCCAATAAAAAAGAGCAAATTAAATTCAATTCAATTTCAATTCAATTCAATTCAATTCAATTCAATTCAACTTTAATGTCATTGCACAAATACAAGTATGGGTACAACGAAATGCAGTTTAGCGTCAGTCCGTAATAATAGTGCAATATAGAAATAAAAATACAGAATAAGCAAACAATGTGGACGGAGAGACTGGAGAAATCTATTGGCGGGACTCCGAGTTCAGCAATGTGATAGTGTTGTTGTAGAAGCTGTTCCTCATCCTACTAGTACGAGACCTGAGGCTCCTGTACCGCCTCCCTGGTGGGAGGAGGGCAAACAGTCCATGGTTGGGATGGGAGGAGTCCTTGATGATCTTCCCGGCCCGTCTCAGACACCGTTTTCAGTGGAGGGCATCCATGGCAGGGAGCGGGGCACCGATGATGTACTGAGCGGTTTTCACCACCCGTTGTAGTGCCTTTCTGTCCGCTACAGTGCAACTGCTGTACCATACCATGAAGCAGGTGGTCAGGATGCTTTTGATGGTACAGCGGTAAAAGTTGGTCAGGATCTGGGGGGACAGGTGAGCTTTCTTGAGCCTCCTCAGGAAGTAAAGGCGCTGCTGCGCCTTTTTGATCAGCTTGGAGGTGTTAAGGGACCAGGGACCAATCATCTTGCGAGTGGGTTTTTCTGGAACGCGATCAATTGGAACGTTGCATTTGCAGTGAATTTGAACCACGTATCGGCAGGAAAAACACTGCCGGTTCACATAAGGCCCAAATCACATTTTTGCATCGTAAAATTTGATTAAAGCCATCCCAAGAAGTATGTTTATATGTAAAATACACAACTTACCCGTTGTTTTGTCCCGTTCATGCGATCTGTCACGTTGTATGCGTTGAGGCATTAGAAGTCACTTTTTATTTTAATCAAATGATTAAATTGTCTAGCGATTTAAAAAATAAAAAATCGGGAACGGAAGTCGGATCGATTTTTCTTCAGCAGCTGGCAGCCCGAGGAAGTCTGCCCCCCCTCAAAGATGCCAAAGTTGCGCACATGGCCAGTGGCAGAATGTAGCGCTGCTGAAGGTAAGTTTTGTAACATCGCTACTATACACAAATGATTTTTAAAAATCTCTTTGCTCGATGGAGATGCAACCTTTTCCGTATCGCATATCCGTCCGCACTGCAGCCTAACATCATGAAGCTGATGGTCCTTTTGCTGGGGATCGATGGGAGCTCCAACCGCGGGAGCCTGCGGACTTAACACAGTGGAGCCCCCGGGGTTAGGGATCGAAATCGGGAACTCCAGCCACAGGAGCTTTGATTGCCCAGCTCGCGGAAGCTTCGATCGCCCTGATGCAGGAGCTTAGATCGTTGGCTACGGGTGCTTCGATTGCACCAACTGTGGATGGTTCGACTACCCTGACAGTAGGTGAAAAGGAGGGAAGAAGATAATATGTTATTGCCTTCCATCACAGTGCGCTGTGGTGGATGGTTAACTTATTTTTTTATGTAGTTTTGCATCTTGTTGCTTTTTTTGGTATGGCTATATGGCAAATCAAATTCCTTGTATGTTTTTACATACTTGGCTAATAAATTAATTCCAAAACAGTACATTAACAATACAATACATTCAGAGAGAAAATGGATTCTTATCGACACTAATGCAAAGTCTTTGAGGCCAGTTATGTCACAATAAACACTGGCAATGTACCGCACAATGCCAAGTTTAGTTCAGTATGGTGAAAGAGCACGCAAACATGCCCTTCGTCCCACCGAGCCGACCAGCGATTCCCACACTCTAACACCATCCCACATACACTAGGGACAATTTACAATTTTACCAAGCCAATCAGTCTGCAAACATATAGGTCTTTGGAGTGTGGGAGGAAACTGGAGCTCCTGGAGAAAACCCACGCAGGTATGGAGAGAACGCACAAACACACATATTCAGGATTAATCCCAGGTTTCTGGCACTGTAAGGCTGCAACTCTTCCACTGTGTCGCCCTAGTTTTGCTGCATTTGGGCTGTTCGGAATCGGTGTGTTTTGGACTTTGAGGAGAATGTAGTGGTCTGAATTTTACAATTGCATAACAAAAATGTATTTGTCTTGCATATAACTCTGGAAACTGGTAGAAGCAGTTTGCCTCTGGAGAGCCATCTGTGCTCTAACACCAGAGATGACTGCATGAATGTGAAATTACAGATTTTGGAAAATTCTCAAGTAGGTGACGCATTAAGTGCTACCACAATCATTTCAGTATATGGGAACAACTCTCTGGTAAGCATCTATAGGTTAAAAATGTTAAAATTTAGTTTAGAGATATAGTGAGGAAACAGGCCCTTCGGCCCATCGGGTCCACACCGACAAGTGATTCCCGCACATTAATACTACCCTAGAAACATATCAGGGACAATTTACACATACCAAGCCAATTAACCTACAAACCTGTACATCTTTGGAGTGTGGGAGGAAGCCGAAGATCTCTGAGAAAACCCACACAGTCAGGGGAGAACGCACAAACTCCTTACAGTCAAACCCGGGTCTCTGCATGTTCTGTAATGCAGAATCTCTACCGCTGCGCCATCATGCCGTCGGTTAAAATGTTTTCATTGGTTTCATGTCTGTGTTCAGAGTATTATGGAATCTTAATTGTTGAATATTTTTGAAATTTTGGAAGAGTTAAGGGCCTGTCCCACTTATGTGTCCAAATTACGCGACCTCGTGGTCACGTTGAGCCGAGACGGTCCCGCGAAGGTAGGGCGCGATTACATGCTTACGCACAGCCGTCTGGAGCGCGTGACATAATTTGTAGATGGACACAAAGCTGGAGTAACTCAGCGGGACCAGCAGCATCTCTGGAGAGAAGCAATGGATGACGTTTTGTGTCGAGACCCTTCTTCAGCCTGAAAAGAAGAGTCTTGACCCGAAACGTCACCCATTGCTTCTCTCCAGTGATGCTGACGGTCCCGCTGAGTTACTCCTGCATTTCAATGTTCTTGGTCCCGCTCTGGGAGTAGAAGTGGGGGCCGATCCTAACTGGAACGGCCGTGAGCCCCAGGCCGAGTTCGGCGATCATTTGCCTGCTTCTGCTGCTGTTGTAAGTGAGACGTTGCGTCGTGCCAGGGTCTTGGGCCTGTCCCACTTTGGCCATCAGTTCCGCGACAGGCCGTTGGTGCGCGAAGATTTTGTTCACTATAAAAATTTCGGAGCCCTGCATGATGTCGTGCACAACTTCATACCCCTCCACGCTTCTAAGTGGGACCGGCCCCGGGTGGCCACATGATGCACTTGCGCCTCAACACATCCATGAGGTCGCGTAATTTGCGTGCCAAGGTCATGCAAGTGGGACAGGCCCTTTAGTCATTAACCATTGTAGCTACATCTTGAGGTGTTCTTATGAGTGGGATATTTTTTTTTTTTCTCTCTATTATGACACCATTTTTCAAATGGGTATAGCCTTGGAATCACACAGGATGCTTATTTTATATCCTGAGATCAATGTTGAGTGTAGCTGGCTTTTTACCAATTACAAGATTATCCGGTTGGAAAATGGCAATAGTCATCAATGTAGGCAGTTAAATCAATTTTAATAAAGTACTAGATCAAGTGCAACCATTGGGTCTGCTCCCCAACACAATGGGTGGGTGGTAGGTGTGGGGTAGAAGGGATAACTTTATGGATTTGCAATTTTGGTTCTTCTCTTGCTGAGAGCAAGTTTCAGAACTATGTGCATTGAAGTCTTTATGGTTTCTGAGCTGTTGTCAGGACTGGGTAGTTGGAGAATGACCTTGAATAACTTCAGAAGCTGGTCTGTAAGTGGGATTGTATTCCGTAACCACGGTGTTGGGAGTTGGCCGTATTACTTTCAATCATATTTAGTCTGTGATGGAAAGTCTGTGGGAGGGAGGGGCTGTCTGGAGGGAGCACCGCGCTGTGGGTGGGAGGGAGGCCGCGGGCGGGCGTGGACGCAAGAATCTGAAGCGAGGCCGCGGGCAGGCGTGGACCCGCTGACCTGAGTGAGGCCATGGGCGGGAGTGAACCCGAGGACCCGAGCGAGGCCTTACCACTGCGGTCTCGATGACTCCTTCACTGCCGCCGTCTCGATGCCTCCTTGATGGCCGCATAAAACCCCATCCGGGGCGTCGCGGGTAGAAGCTCGGGTCGGAAAAAGTGGAACATTAATTTAAATGCGGCCTTCCCCTGACATCACTTGAAGCTGGTAGTCGCCCACTCCCCTTGGTGGCTGCCCACCACACCTTTGTGATAGTAATCGTAGCGGGTTGAAGGAGGTTTGCCATCTAAAAAGTTGGTTTTTAGACGTCACTCGCTGCATGAGGAAGACAGCACGCAGATCCATTGTGACGTCATCAGTGACAGACAGTCGTTTTTAAATTCAAATTTTTACCATCTTTTTAAACATTATCAGTAATAAGTTGAGAAATAAAGCATGAAAGACTCAGATAAGTGGCTTTATGCTCCAGGGGGAAAATGTCTACCGGAATATATAAAATAAATTATCATTATGTCCCTGTCCCACTTAGGAAACCTGAACGGAAACCTCTGGTGACCTTGCGCCTCACCCAAGGTTTCCATGAGTCGCCAGAGGTTTTGGTCACTTGTCTGAAAAGCCTCGACCGAAGCGTGAGCTGCATCTACTGACCAAAGATCCTACAGGATCTTTGCTAAAAACCGCACACATACACACACACACACACACACAACACATCGCGAAGGTGGGGGCAAGGGACAGCGGAGGAGCGCTGTCTGCGCGATGAAGAGGAAGGTGAATGGCTGGTAAGTCCTTCAGAGCACGGTAAGTCCTTCAGAGAGCACGGGAGGGAGGGAGAGAAGGGGAGAGAAGGACAGAGTAGGGGAGAAAGAAGGGGAAGAGAAGGGGAGAGAAGGGGAGAGAGAAGGGGGAGAGGGGAAGAGAGAAGGGGGAGAGGAAAGGAATGGAGACAGTTTTAAGAAGTTTAATAAAGTTAGCGGGCATTTTACCTTCTGGCGGATCTTCTAGGTCCTGAAACATAGAGAGTAGGCCATTCGGCCCTTCGAGCCTGCACCGCCATTCAATATGATCATGGCTGATCATCCATCTCAGTATCCTGTACCTGCCTTCTCTCCATATCCCCTGATCCCTTTAGCCACAAGGGCCATATCTAACTCCCTCTTAAATATAGCCAATGCACTGGCCTCATCTACCTTCTGTGGCAGAGAGTTCCAGAGCTTTACCACTCTCTGTGTGAAAAATGTTTTTCTCATCTCGGTCCTAAAGGATTTCCCCTTTATCCTTAAACTGTGACCCCTTGTCCTGGACTTCCCCAACATCGGGAATAATCTACCTGCATCTAGCCTGTCCAACCCCTAAAGAATGTTATAAGTTTCTATAAGAATCTAAGAAAATAAGAAAACCAAGGATCCTACAGGGTCTTTGCTGAAAACTTCAATGAGTCAATCAAAATGGCCGGTCAGCGAAGGAAATTGCCTTTGACTGCCTGTAAGTAAATAGCAACCCCACTCCACTGGCTTCGACCAAACGGCAACCAAATTTTAGTCGAGGCCGGTTTTACTTTTGTTGAAATAATCGCAGGAACATAGAAGCCTCGACTATGCGGAAACCACTTTCAACCATTAGGAGAGTGACCAAAACCTCCGAAACCTCACGGAAGCCTTGGGTGGGGCGCAAGGTCCGCAGAGGTTTCAGTTGAGGTTTCCTAAGTGGGACAGGGGCATTACTGCATCATTTTTTTGCGAAGATGTGATTATACACAAATAAACACACAAATAAATTAACATCCAAGATCAGACTTTTAATAGTTACTAGAACAAGTGGGACCCATTGGGTCCCGTTCACTCGACGTGTCATGAATAACATGAGAAATAAAGCATGAATTTTGGACTCCAGGGGGAAAATCTCTACCGGAATATCTAAAAATATTATCATTAGCACGTTATTTTTATCGACAAGATGTGATTATGCACAAACACACAAATGCACACACACATACACACACACACACACACACACATCCGCATCCAATATCAGAGTTTTAATAGTTAACTAGAGCAAGTGCAGACTCGCTGTTCCCCCAACGCGGATGTTAATTTATCTGTGTGTTTGTTTGTGTATAATCACATGCACACTAACCACACACACACACTAAGCGCCACCCCCACACACACTCACTAAACAGTCCCCCCACCCACACACACACACACACGCTAACCACCCCCTTCCACCCACACACACTAACCACCACCCCCACACATACATACTAACCCCCCCCACACACACACACCACCACCCCCCATACACACACACACTAACCCCCCCGACACACACACTAACCCCCCACACACACACCTAACCACCCCCCACCCCTCACACACACACACTAACCAGCCCCCCCCTCACATACAAACACACTAACCACCCCAACACACAAAGTAACCCCCCCCCCCGACACACATACTAACCAGAGCCCCCCCCCCACACACACACACACACACACACAGACCACCGCCTTGATATTATGTTACTATTATTCATTGGATCCTTTTACCCTATCCCCACACTATCTCGAGGGGCAAAGAGTGGGGCAGAATAAGAGAGAGAGAGAGAGAGGGGGCAGGGAGATCAGGGGAGAGAGTGGGAGTGGAGGGACAGGGGGAGATGGGATGGAGAGGGTGGAAAGGGGTGGAGGGGCATGGAGAGGGGGGTGAGAGGGCAAAATGGAGAGGGAGAGGGGGAAATGGACAGGAGGGAGGAGAGGGGGAGGAGGGGAGAGGGGATGGCACACACACACTAACCACCCCATCCCCCAAAACACACACACACATTAACCACCCCACCCCGATAGTGGGAGGATGGTAGAGAGAGAGGGTAGTTTGTTCCTGCCATTCAGAAAAAGGAAGAACTTTTTTTGGTGCAACCATCTATAATGGCATGTGCAATAAATATGTCTGAATCTTCACAGATGCCCTGTGTGTATAAATGTTGAATACAGAAAATAATCATCATCTGAGATGTGCCTGTCCCACTTAGGCGACTTTTTAGGCAAGTACAGGAGAGTATGCAGTTGCCACATGTTCGCGGGTGGTTGCCGGGGAGTTGCATTCATGGTCATGAGTAACACCCTCAGACTCACAACAAGTCGTAATGGCATTCTGGTCGCTGTTAATTTGTTGAAAAATTGTTGAAAAATGTTGAAAAATTAGCGGCGACCAGAATATTTCATAATATTACCAGAATAATACCATGCCTTGCCTGGGTCGCCGCGCTGGATCAACGCGCTGGAGTTCCGGTGAGCTGGACCACCGAGAGCAACACCTCCAGACTGCGGGTCTGCGGAGCGGTGCGGGCGGCGCCGATTTCAACATCGGGAGCCTGGGAGCTCCAAACCGGCGCGGCCTTGTCGGCTCCGGAAGCCGCGGTCTACAGCTTGGAAATGGCCGTTCCAGGTGATCCAGCTGCAGAGAGGACTCTCCCGACGCCGGGGCAAGCCCACCCGGTGAGAACGGCCAGGAACATCGTGCCTCCGTAGAGGCAACTGCGGTGGCAGGCCTGACTTTGGGTGAACTTGGGGTTGGCGATTTGACATTGTGCCTTCCACCACAGTGGCAACCATTGTGGGGTGATGATTTTCTGTCTCTACGTAATCCTGTTAGTCTTTGTCCAAGATGGCTGCCGTGAAGGGAGAGTGGACGCTGGTGCGCTTTGGCTGCCGCTGCTCTCTCTTCACATTGTGTTTTTGATTTTTTGTTTTCGGACTGAATTATGTTTTTAATTTGTGTTTCTGTGTTGTCTTTATTATTTATTTTATTCTGATTATATTTTTTTTATTCCTGTTAATCTTTGTAAGGTGTCCTTGAGATGTCTAAAAGGTGCCCAAAAATAAAATTTATTCTTATTATCATTAATATTGGCGCCATGGAGATGGCGAAAATTCTCGTGACGAAGGTGCAGTGGTAGTGTTCACTAGGAGGACGAAGGTTGTCGTAGGTTATTGCCATTGGTGACCGGTGAATTTTATTGGCTCATTGGGAAAGAAAATGTAAGCAGTAGTTTTCAGAATGAAGGATAACCAACCGGTAATGTCCATCGAGCTTCACAGCCGTGTATCTCTGACTTCTTAAAGGTTGGCTCTACTCCTACTCCCCACCCAGTCTTCCCCTTTTCCCCCCTTCTCCCCCTCTACCTCACTCCCCCCCCTCTTTTAAAGGACTTAAGTGACTCTTCCCGTACAATGTGCTTTCACCGTCTTAATTACAGCACCAACCTTCCTGTTCATCATGGTGTGTGTTTGTATCACATTGGCTTTGCACCATGTGACTTTCACTCAGACAGTGCTGCCCCCGTTTGCCCTGTCCCCCACCTGCCCATAAACCCTGTAACAAAAATCAGCTAAGACGGGTTCAAAAACCAAAGCTTTGCAAAAGTATGTAAAATGTTATTGGTTCCAAATATCATTTGAATGTTTTGTTTTACCAACTTTTACATTTTAGGAAGGTTTCCAAAAAGTGTTTTAAACTTTTCATTTTTTTAGAATTTTTTCATAGTTTACTAATATCGTGAAATTAAATGGACAGTCTTTTGAGGGCTGAGAAAAGAAAATGTAGCTAACTTCATGGCTTTTTAAAAAACAGAAAAAAAAGAGAACAGCCACAGATGGAGGATTTGGGAAGGAGCCATAACTTCAGCGACGAAGACCTGAACAGACGTCTTAACAAAGTGGTGTTGCGGCGTCATCAGTTTTGGGGGAATGGGAATCAGTATGTTTGCATGGAAGGAGGTGGCAGAGATTGTGAGCAGAAACTTCAATGCGCCACCAAGTGCAGAGCAATGCCGCAAGGAACTCAATGACTTATCATGTGCTGCTCGGGTTTTTAATGTTATTTGATATTTTAAAGAGTATTTATTTGTCATATGTAGCAAAAATGGAGCAACAAGATTCTTTTTTATTTTATTTTGTTTTAATTTTTATTGGAAGTACAGTAAATTACAGTAATACACATCACATATATCTTATTACATTTGTTGTACCACTTCTTTTTTCGAGTTTTAAAAAAGGTATAATGTTGTATGTTTGTAATGTGTTTGTAATTGTATGTAAGTACGATATTTGATTTGCTGATTCAGCCTTTGTTTTCATGGCTTCATCCAATAAGTCTGGGGGCATGTTATAATAGTCTTTTGTGTATTTTTTCAGATAGTCACAGATTTGAAGATATTTAAAATATTGATTATTTTTCAAATTATATTTCAGTTGTAATTGTTGAAATGATAATAATTTTACTAATTCATACAAGTCTCCGAGCATTTTGATTCCCATTCTTTCCCATTGTGTAAATGATTTATCTATAATTGAAGGTTTAAACAACAGATTATTGACTATTGGCATTAAAAGAGGTAGATTTCTTAATTTTAGATTCTGTTTTATTTGTTTCCAAGTTCTAATTGTGCTATGTATCATTGGATTTTTATCGCAATTTTTGTTATTCAGATTCATTGGTGAGAGGAGAGTCGCTCCTGTATTACACGGAGAGCAGTCCTCGCTCTCCATTACAATGCAGTCCACAACTCTGCCCAGCAGGTGAATCATATTTTTAATATTTACTGCCCAATTATAGTACATAAAGTTAGGGAGCGCTAGACCACCCATCTCTTTTTGGTTTACTAAGGTGTGCTCTTTGTATTCAGTGGGACTTATAATCCCATATAAAATTTGTAATATCTGAGTCTAGTTTTTTGAAAAACTTTTTTGGAAGATATATAGGTATTGATTGAAATAAATATAGGATTTTTGGTAAAAAGATCATTTTTATAGCATTTATTCGACGTATTAAAGACATTGGGAGCATTTTCCAGAATTTGATTAGATTATTTAGTTTCTTAAGTAAGAGACCATAATTGGCATTAAACATATCGTGATAGTTCCTAGCAATTTCAATTCCCAAATATTTGAATTTTTCTGTAGCTATTTTAAAGGGGAATTGCAAGAGATGTGTTGAGTCTTTTGATTTTATCGACATAATTTCACTTTTGTTCCAATTTATTCTGTATCCTGAGAAAGATCCAAAGTCCTCAATTAGATTTAGTATGTTTGATATACTGATTTGGGGTTTTGTGATATACAGTAGTACATCATCTGCATATAAAGATGTTATGTTATTTGAATAATTTGTATTATAACCGTAAATATCCGGGGCGTGTTCTAATTTTTTCAGCTAAAGGTTCAATTACCAGAGCAAATAACAGCGGTGATAATGAACATCCTTGTCTATTGCCCCTTGTTAATTGGAATTTTGTAGATAGTATATTATTAGTTAATATTCTAGCCGTGGGTTTGTTATATAATAATTTTATCCATGCGATGAAGTTCTCTCCCATTTGAAATGTTTGCAATACTTTAATCGTATAATCCCATTCTACTTGATCAAACACTTTTTCTGCGTCCAATGAAATGATAGATAACTCTTGTTCTTGAGGTTTGTGAGAGTGCATTATGTTAAGCAGACATCTCAGGTTATTAAATGAATGTCTCTTAGGTATAAATCCCGTTTGATCCTCATTTATTAATTTACTAACATATTGACTTAGTCTTCTAGCTAGTGTTTTCCCTAATATTTTTTGATCTGTATTTAACAAAGCAATAACTCTATATGAGCCTGGTTCTTCTATATCTTTATCTTTTTTTAAGTATTAATGTGATTGTTGATTCTGCTAGTGTTTCAGCTAAGATTTGTTCTTTAAAAGCATATGTATATATTTTCTGTAGACGTGGTGTAACTATGTCGTAAAAACATTTATAAAATTCATTACTGAATCCGTCTGGTCCTGGTGTTTTTCCATTCTTAAGTGTATTTATTGTGTCTTATATTTCCTTAGATGTAATTTGTGCTCCCAGTTCCTCTTATTCCTTCAGTTCTAGTTTTGGAAGGTTACAATTGTCCAGAAATTCTGAAACTTTATTATTGTCTATTAGCATTTTCAATGTGTATAAATTCTTGTAAAATTGAGCAAATCTTTTATTGATATCATTAGGTAGTGTTAATAATTCCCCTCTATCTGATTTAATCTTTAAAATTGCATGATCTTTTTCCCCTTTTTCAGTTGGCGTGCCAAAGGTTTATGGTGTTTATCCCCAACTTCGAAATGTTCTTGTTTTGTAATTTGGAATAGTCTTATAACTTTCTCTGACAATAATTTATTTAGCTTAAATTTCAGTATTAAAATGTTATTATGTTTATCCATAGTTGGATCTTTAGCATTATCTATATCTAGTCTGCTGAGTAATGAGTAATCTCAATCCATTGAGGACTGCATCTTGTCAAACATCAATGCTCTACGTTCATCCAAACCTTCTATAATGAGCAGTGCTTTATGAATAAATCCACAGAATATTACAAAAGAACAAATGAATTTATAGAGATCTGTTTGAGTAGCTAGTGCTCAATGGGTTAAAACTTTTATTTTGGACTTTGTTCTTCTAATTGTCTGTTCATTCTTATTATTTTTGTTTTGAAAAGCTTGATACGAGATAATGACTCCTCTATAAATGCTTTGAAGGATTCCCATAATAAAGTGGGCGATATATCTGGTGTATCGTTTGTCTCAAAAAATAGGTCCATCTGTTTTTTAGATAAATATTCCCTTGTGGGTCTTTCAGAATTTGCGAGTTAAACCTACAGAACGATTTGTTCGTAGACATTCCTTCTAATTTTAAAACGAAAGTTAGCGGGGAGTGATCTGAAATAGTATTGGTGTGATATTCAGGGTTCATAGTATTAGTTTTGTATCCACTAGGAAATAGCCTATACGTGAGTATGTTTTGTGTACCATTGAATAAAACGAATATTACCTTCCAGTCGGATTCGCGATCCTCCAAACGTCTGCTATATTTGTATTTTTTATATATGTATTTAAGAGTTCACTAGTTTTAGATTTCATATTACCTCTTTGTTTTGGCATCGATTTATCTAAGTACGGATCTAAAACACAGTTGAAGTCTCCTCCAATTATAACATTTTGGTAGTTAAATTCTGCGATTGTATTCAGGATTTTATTGAATAATTGCGGATTATCAAAATTGGGCGCATATATATTTACCAAAGTGATTGGCGTAGCATGGATCTCTCCTGTAACTATATGATATCTCCCTTCCTTATCTGATATAATGTTCTTTGATTTGAATGGTATTCCTTTGCAAATAATAATTGCGGTGCCTCTGGATTTCGAAGTATGTGAGGAGTGAAATGTTTGGCCTATCGAATTCGCCCTCAATCTCATTTGATCTTGATGTTTAAGATGCGTTTCTTGTAGAAAAGTAATGTCCATGTTATATGATTTCAACTGAGCTAGTATTTTGCCCCTTTTAATTGGTTCATTAATACCCCTTATATTCCAGCTACACAGTGTGATTCCTCCCATTTTCTTTTGTTTGTCATCTTGCATTTTCTCTGATTTTAATACCCTTATTTATTATGGTGCATCCATACTTCAGGACTCTGGATATTTGGGGGGAGTTTATATTACTAACTTCCTTGGTAGATCCCTTTTGCGATTGTCCTTGAAAAAAAAAAACCACATAGTTTGTGACATATTGTGATTAAAAAAAAAGTTGAACAAGTAAAATTACAGTGTCTGAAGTATTCGACACTGTAGTGAGTGTCCCACCCATCTGTGGATTTTTCGACATCTATTCGACTTCCGAAGTTGATGTTGTACAATTAGCTCTGCACCCTTTATTACTCTAACCCTAAGAGGGCGGTACCATTTCAAAATCAGTTATATTTCACCCAATTACACTATGTATATATATATATTTCATTCAGACTTATCAGATTTTGTGTTCAGCTACTGTGAAATTTATATATCTAACACTTTCATCTACTTATTATTTATAATTAGTTATACCTTTGATAATAGTAAGCTGTTAGTTGAAAGGGTTAACCAGAATCAGGCTCCTGGAATTATGCCAGGTGCCTGAGTCTCCTCCCTTCCCAACACTGGCACTAACTTTCAGTATTATCTCTACGTTAATTCTAAATTTTGTTTATTTTATTATTTCTTTATCCCTGCATACCTCGCTCTATAACGCACAGTCCAGTGATTCCCACCACCGTTCCCCCACACGACACTACATAGCACTTAAACTTTCAGTATTATCTACGTTAATTCTAAAATTTGTTATTTATTATTTCTTTATCCCTGCATAATTGTCTCGCTCTATATACGAGCTAGTCAGTCTTTTTAACACATTTTTACATTTTGCCCATTATATAGTTCAGGTTAGTTTCCATATATATTTCTATATTAGTATTGTTAATTATTGTTAATTCTCTATATTTTGTAAAGCTATTTTAAGATCTTAAACCGCCATTTGTCCTTGTGATGTTTTCCACATTCGGCTCTGCTGTCCGTCTCTGCGTTGCTTATCAGTCTTTCCTTCATTTTGAACAAAGAATGTCCTTGAATTGAATTCCAAAGTGTCCAAAGGAGATAAGGTGTCTAGACCAGCGCACGTGGAAATGCTCTTCCATTTAAAACTTTAGAGAATGGTGTTTCTTCCCTTATCTTCAGGTGTTCTCTGTGAAGTAATAAAAGGAAAGAATTTGTCCATGTTGTCCCGCTGCCTTGATTAATCTTCTGTTTCTGCCACAATCTCTGGGGCATAATTATAAGATGCGTCCGAATTAGTGAAAGTTTTCTCTTTTCCCTTGAAAATAATGCGCATCCTGGCCGGATAAAAAATGCCACATCTGACATCTTTAACTCCAAGGAGAATCTGTCTTGTCTGTGAGAACTTTCTTCTCTTTTACACAATCTCATAGGGATAATCCCCGAGGAGTTTGATAGAGTCGTTTCCAAACGTCATCTTCACTCCATATTTGATTTTTTTCATCAGCTCTTCAAGTGCTGAAATGTCCCGAAGCTTGAATATGACCTGTCGTGGGGGGGCTGGATCTGCATGTGAACTTGGCTTAAATCTAGGTATTCGATGTGCCACTTCAATTTCCGGTTCCACAGGTAAATTGAATACATGTTTGATTAAGTTCACAGTGAACTCACGGGTGTTGTTTCCCTTTGCCCCTTCTGTTACTCCCAGTATTCGTAAATGTTGGCGTCTTGAGCGAGTTTCGAGATCAAGACATTTATCAGAGACTTTCGCCATTTGACTCTTGAGGCTGTCTAGTTCTAGCTTCATTCCTTGCATATCTTCAGCCATTTGTTCAACAACTGTTTCCATGTCTTTCATTGCAGTTACATGTGAAGAAACAATTACTGTACATTCACAGCCTCAAACTTCTTCGAAGATTTTTCTTCCCCTTTATTAATTCTCCCCGTTAGCTCTTCTTGCACATCCTCAATTCGTTTTTGTATAATGCCAATGCAGTCAATAACTGTTTGATTACCAGCATTGATGTTTGACATATTTTCCATCAATTTAACATTAATATTTTCCATCATTTTTGAGTTTCCAGCCTCAATATCCTTTCTCAGTTATCTTACCGAGTTCTTTATCGCCTCCATTTCATTTTTCTCCTTAGTAGCCATCTCAGTCTTGGATCTTGTAGCCATTCCAGAATCCACTTCAAAGGTCTGTTCTTCAGTTTTCTGGGTTTTCAGCAGTTGTTTTGAGATTGTTCTCTGAGGGCTCTGAGCTGGAGACGTTTTTTCTTTTAAAAGCTTTCATCCTCCATTTAAATCACAGAGCTTACTGATGACATCATCAGCGCGACGTCCTGCGGCTCCGGTAAGTTTTTTGAATTGATCCCGACCTCCAGACCCGATTTTAACGCAAAAAATCGCGAATTTACAGCAGCGGAGCTAAAAGTTGCGACTGCTCATCCAGCATGGCGCCACCAGAAGTCTTTAATTCTTTACTAGCAGCACAACAGTCTTAGAAACACAAGGCTCTACTTTTTTTTTTACCTTACTGCTGCCTGAATTGGAGGGTTTCAGTTACAGGGAGAGTTTGGATTGTTTTCCCCAGAATATCGGAGGTTGAGGGGAGACTTGATAAAAGTATATAAAATTATGAAAGGTTTTAATGGGGTAGGCAGTCGGAACCTTTTTCTAAGATTGGAAGTGTCCAGCACTAAGGGGCATAGTTATAAGGTGAGAAAGAGAAAGTTTAATGGAGATGTGCAGGGCAAGTCATTTTACACAGTGGTGGGGGGCTGAAACACATTGCCATGAGTGGTGATGAAGGCAGATAGTGGTGTTGAAAAGGCCTTTGGATAAACAGATGGAAATGCAGGGAATAGAGGGATATGGATCATGTGCAAACAGATGAGAACTGGGGATGGGGACTGAACCTTGTGCCTTCCCCCATAGTGATAACCATTGTAGGGGGATCATTTTATTTTGTGTGTAAGTAAACATGTTAGTCTGTGTCCAAGATGGCTGTCGGAAGGGAGAGTAGACGCTGGCGCGCTTTAGCTGCCGCTGCTCTCTCTTCACATTGTGCTTTTGATTTTTTGTCTTTGGATTTAATTCTTTGTTTTTAATTTCTGTTTTAGTGATGTCTTTATTATTTCTTTTATTCCGATTATATGTTTTATTATTCTTGTTAATCTCTGTAAGGTGTCCTTGAGATTTTTGAAAGGCGCCCCCAAATAAAATGTATTATTATTATTATTGATACAAATACATTCAGATTCAGATTCAAAGATTCAATTTTAATTGTCATTGTCAGTGTACAGTACAGAGACAACGAAATGCATTTAGCATCTCCCTTGAAGAGCGACATAGCAAACAATTTGAATAAAAAATAAAAATAATAAGTGTCCGGGAGGGGGGGGGGGGGGGTGATATTGATAGATGCTCCTGAACACATCATTGGTGATGTAACCTAGGGTCATTGGGTGCTTCGGGTCTTTCAACATCAGACACCCTCACCCAGGCGACCCAGCCGTGGTTGATCAGCCCACGACTTGTGTTCAGGTGGCATTCGCTCCTCCCCATGGACCTCCTCTCCTGATCCAGAGCCAACTTGATGCCTTCTCCGCTGCCTCTGTGGCGTTCTTGATGGCCCTTCTCCTTGCCACTCCGTTGATGCCCAGTGCATTCAAGGCTTTGTAGAGCGATTGCCCTGCAACACCTCTGCAGCCAACCTGGCATCATGTTCGGCACAAACATTGTAGGCCGAATGGCCTGTTCCTGCACTGTACATTATATAATGAATAACATGATAAACTAGCAAACAAACTTAAAATAAATAAAAACTCAATATAGTACAAAACAAGGCCTGAAGTCCCTACTACAACCAAGGCATTTCATAATTTGAAGTTTAGTTGGAGTTTGAAGTGTTCAGTCGCCTTGGGAAGAAACTGTTCCTGAACTTGAATGTCCCAAGAACTTGAAGTTGTTAACACTCTCCCACCACTGACCAATCAATGAAGACAGGCTTATGGATCCTCAATCTTCTTCTTATAAAGTCAACAATCAGCTCCCTTGTTTTATTGATGTTGAGAAGAGGGTTGCTGTTCTGGCACCATTAAATAAAACGATCACCAGTGTATTTAAAGATGGATTTGGAACTGTCTGGCTACATGAGTATGGAGTAGAGCAGGGGACTCAGCACACAGCCTTGAGGTGCCCTTGTGCTGATGGCTATCGAGGAGGAAGTGTTGTTGCCAATTCTTACCAATTGTTTTCTGTTGCTAAGGAAATCAAAGATCCAGTTGCATAGGGATGCACAGAGGCCCACAGTTCCCCAAGCTTGGAAGATTTGCTGGAACAGTGATTAGCAACACAGATCTTCATGCACAATGTAGATGATTATTATTCAAAATAATTAAAACTGGAAAAAAAATGGTAATTGGGTATTAGCCCCTTTAAGTGGCTGTAATGATTTGTATTTGCCATGCGGAGTAATGGGAGAGTACATTTTGTGATTATTTTCTTGTAGCCAAACTATCGAAGTTGGGACTCTTTCTCAGAGTGACGTTTTTGTGTTTAGAGTAAGCTGATCCAAAATAAACATTGGAAGAATAAAGGAACCATGGTCTGTTCCAAGAGGTTGACAGAGTATGAAGAAAGGACTGCCTGGCTACTGTTAATCAATGGTAGTCTGGTGTCTGGTGCCCAGTCAGACATTGAGGGCAAGGGAGGTGAGAGTCGCACACAACACATTGGAAAATCGCTTATTGGTTGTAATATGTGAAGAGGAGATTTAATAGCATCAACATCTGAGCTTCTGCAAAGTGACATTTGAACTAACTTTACTAATGTAATCACTTTTTTCCCCCTTTCAACTGGATATACAGAGTGTGGACTTCCCAGCCAATGGTGCAGAAACTGATGGGAAATGCTATGATGTTGCGACAGCGAGCGAGGCGGTGGAGAGCGAGTCGGAGGAGAATCAACATGATCGGCATTCGGAAGAAGAGGAAGAGAATGGACGTACTGACTGCAAGGGCAGGCAAAGCAGTGCCACTATTCCTGCACCCGTGGTGTTCCTTGAGGCCACCAAACTTGGGTCACTTTACCAAAGTGAACCTCAGCTGACTACCTCTCCGTCAGCCAGCCAATCTAGCTTTAGCAGCAGCTGAGCTCTAATGATGGAACCATTCAGGTGTCAGAGGTGTGTCTGGCCAAGGGGATTGGGGAGAACCTGCAATAGTCACACTAGAAGCTGCCCAGACAACTATGAGATGAGGGAAACATCATCATCATGTGGATATTAACTTGGAGAATCATTTGCAGATGTGAAGCATTTAATCCTGGAGCAAAATAGCAGGCACCTTGAGTATCTTTCGTCCATTGCACGAGATTAAGGATTCCTATATAATGCTTTGCAATCAAGTGGCAACAAATAATCAAGTTACTAATAATCCTTTGGCCCTCATCAATGAAAATATTTCTAAACACGGCCCTCGCTCAACATGTGTCTGCCAATACAAATCAAAGCTTTTGAGATAGAGTCATAGAGGCATAGATTAATACAATGTGGAAACAGGACCTTCGGCCCAACTCGCCCACACCGGCCAACAATGTCCCAGCTACCTTAGTCCCACTACTGACAGCCATAGCAATAAAGCCACCTGAGTCTTAATTCAGACCAGTACCTGAAGAGGTTATTATTTTTGATGTATATTTTTAATTTATCTTGTTGTGATTTGCTAGTTAGTATTTCTACTGTTTCTAGCACTGCTAGTCTTCCATTCGGTAGGCATTTTTACTCTTTACATCAACTTCATCAATTTTAACTGTTGCTACTGCTGACAAATTAACGTTACTAATTATTTGTAATTTTATGTTTAACGACAAACACAAAATTTATGCGTGTAAAAGTTTCCAATAACTTTAACAAAATTATTGTTCTGAAAATGTTCGGTTTCAATTAAAAAAAAGTCACAATTACATGTTTGAAACCTCCTGGTCACTTGGTGTGCTTTCATGCAAGTGAAGTCAGCATGGAAGCCAATCTTGGGAGCTAGTTTGGCCATTATATTGTGCACAAGTTAAGTCAACAAATTTGACACAGCAGCATGAGAGGCACAAAGGGTCAGAGAAACACACAAAAATAATCATGCATAAATCACACACATCTAGATAGAAAAAAATCCATGGCAGTGCATGAGGTGGGCCATAATGTTATGCTGTCAATGTAGGATTGGGGTTGTGCAGGTGAGTTCAAGAATCTGATGGTAGTAGGAAAATAGCAGTTGCTGAATGTGGTGTTGAGGAACTTCAGGCTTCTGTACACTCTGCCTGATGGTCACAATGAACAGAAGGCATAGCCTGGTGGAGGGGGGTCCTTGATGACAGATGTCACCTCATGTTGACACTTTTGATGGAGGGGAGGTGCTGAAGATATGATAGGTTTGCAACGTTTTGCATTCCTGTACATTGGAATTGCTGTACCAGGCTGTGGTGAAACATGTCAGGTTACTTTCTACAGTACATCTGTCAAAATATATATTTGGAGACCTGCCGAATTGTCTTAAATTTCTAAGTAGAGATGTCGGCTGCTACCTTTGTGATTACATCTTTGTGCTGGGCCCAGGACACATCATTCGAAATGTTAAGCCCATGAATTTGAATCTGTTAATTCTCCACCACTTTCCCAGCAATGAAAACTGGCATTCTGTCTCCTAACTTCCCCTTTCTGAAGTTGTCTATTTTTTTCTTGCAGATTATGAACACCGTGACCCTCACCTATGAACATGTGGAAGAAGATGGTCCACCTAACTGATGAGTACTCAACTGAATCTGTTTGGGTGAGAGCTTACTGAATGTGTCTTGTTATCTCCAAATGTGATCAGCATTTGCCCTATTTGTAGTTGCAAGTGACTTTTTTTTCTGTTTTTCCTAATGTGCCTGTCCCACTGAGGCGACTTTTTAGGCGACTGCAGGAGATTATGCAGTCGCCAGATTGTTGTCATATGTTCACGGGTGGTTGCCGGGGAGTTGCCTTCATGGTCGTGAGGAGTTCCCCATTCTGGGAACTAGTCACGGCCTCATTATGGTTGCCACAAATCTGTCAACATGTTGAAAAATTAACGGCGACTAGAATGAAGCCGCCATGGAGAGTAGTGAGATTTCTCGTGCGGTAGGTGGGTTGCCAGGAGGTCCTATTCAGTTGCCGGGAGGTCGAAGGTTCTCATAGGTTCTTGTAGGTTGTAGCCAGTGCTGACCGGTGAATTTCATTGGCTCATTGGGGAAAAAAAAGTAAGCAGTAGTTTTCAGAACCAAGGATAACCATCCGGAAATATTAAATATCTGCCAAGCTTCACAGTCGTGTATCTCTGGCTTCTTAAAAGTTGTCTGATTTCTTAAAAGTTGTCTCCACTCCTTCTCCCTCCTTCTCTCCCCTCCCCCCCTCTTTTAAAGGACTTACTGTACACTGTGCTTTAGCCATCTTAATTACAGCACCAACCTTCCTGGTCATCGCGGTGTGTGTCTATATCACTTTGGCCTTGCACCATGTGAATTTCACTCAGACAACGCTCCCCCCACTTGCACTGTCCCCCGCCTGCATAATGGGCTGGTGAAGGAAGCGATGTGTGTGTGTTCCACTCTGACAGTCGCTGTACCAGTTGCTGGTTTTTCAAGTGACTGCCGGCCTGAAAAATCGCCTGTGGGACAGGCCCATAAGGCTCCCTCGGCAGTAGAATTTTGCTACATTATCAAGTCAGTGATGAAAGATTGAGGAACAATGTTATTCCTTCGACAAATGAGAAATGCAGAAAAATGGAAATTTAATCAGCATGAGAATTGGAGATTCAAATCTAAAATTTAGCATTGAGAATGTAACCAAAGTTAAACTGTAAGTGATACTGGAATATGTAGTTAATAGTTCACAAACAGCCAGTACTGGCATTGGAAAGTGAACGGCAATATGTAGAGGTGGTAATTTAATGTTGCCAAAAGGTGGGTCAGCACTCTGAAACTTATATGCGGCACAAAGGTTATAAAAGTTATTGAATTTTGCTGAGTTCAACAGAAAAAAATGTGCTATCATGATTTGTGGGTGAATGTTTCAAATTGATGCAGAGGAAGAGGATATGCTGCTTTGTAGCTCAATACCCTGTAGTGGTTTGTGTAAGATTGATGGGTTGAATGTCTATTTTTGTCAAAGACTTAGTGCAAGTCACCACATTATTTTTGTCCACAGTTTATTTAGATTTTAGACTTTAGAGATACCCAGTGTGGAAACAGGCCCTTCCATAATTACAGCAAACAAATTGCTGAGTGAATTAGTGAAGAAATAAAAAAAGCTTGTAGCAAAGAAAATGCAATAATCATGGGGCTTTAATCTTTATATGCATAGGAAAATCAAACTGCTAAATGTTTTTGGAGAATAACTTCATAGAATACTTTCAGAACTATTTCCTTCAACAACTTATGAAATCAGAAAATAAATTGGCTATCATGCAATGAGACAGACCAAATTAGTGATTTCATGTAAAAGAACCTTTGGAGGGAAAAATTACCAAAATATAATAGAAATCTACATGTAGCAGGGGAGAAATAGATGAGTTGAAAATTAGAGACTTGAACAGAAATGCAGCCCATTTGAATTTAGAAAATATTTCCAAATTCTCAGTGAAGATATATTTTGTTGATTAATAATCACCCACGACAAAACTGATTTATCCTTGACTAATGAAGATGATTAAGGTATTAATTTAAAAGATTATAATGTAATTTAAAAGATTAAAATAGATTAGCAAACGCGTCAATATGGACAATCTGGAACATGGATTCCTGAGTTGGTAATCATGGGGAGCTGGTGATGAAAGATTTGATCGCTGTTATTATTGCATGTGGTGGATGAATGGAATTAGGTTGTGTTCACTTGTTATGGAAGTGGTAATGGAATGTTATGAAGGGTAGCTTTATTAAGTAAAGTTGCCAAAAGTTGTGGGAAGAACATGCATTTGAAAGTTGGTTTATTTCAGGCTATTAACCTGACGAGGTAAACAACTTCATGTCACTAGCACAAACCTTAAATTCAATTAGATTAATAAAGACCTGGTTAATATAAAGTGCAGCCAAACATTGGTTTGTTGGATTGATTAACTGGGTGACCTTTAGGAGCTATGTTACGGAGAAACATGGCGGACGAGGCGACGCTCCATGTCCACATGACAATAAACCATACTAAATCAAGCGGGTACATTCCAAATAGGCTGGTTTACTAATGCCTTCGATATAAAGAGGGTTTGAAATGATGACAAAATTAAACATCAGGTTGTCATGCAAGCCTTGTGAACAACTCCATTGAGAACCAGGCTTCTGAAAGAGGAAATGAAAAGGTTGATAAGATGAGCAAAGTGGGAATATGAGAAGTGAAAATCAATGAATATACAAAGAAATCAAAACATCTTGGCAGGTAAATAGTTGGCAGGTAGTACAAGGAGGGGTGTTTATGGTGGCAGAGCGGTAGAGTTGTTGCCTTACAGCACCTGAAGCATTGGTTTGATCATGACTACAGGAACAATGTGTATGGAGTTTGTACGTTCTCCCTGTGGCCATGTGGGATGTCTTGGGCAACTCCAGACTTCGCCCAGACTCCAAAGATGTGCAGGTTTGTAGGTTAATTGGCTTCTGTAAAATTGTAAATTGGTCCCAGTGTGTAGCACAGTGCTAATGTATGGGTGATCGCTAGTTAGTGCAGACTTGGTGGGCTAACAGGCCTGTTTCCATGCTGTATCTCTAAAGCCTAAAGGGTGGACTTAATGAGACAAGAATCATACTTGTAGGAAACATTTAGAATAATAAACCGGTGCTTCATTTTAGATTTTACTAAGAAGGCAGAGGAGATCATGGTTCAGCTGATCATTTATCAGGAGGAAGTGTGAGAAAGGATGGGTACAATTAAATTAATTATTCCGTTACGGTGAACTGTATACTAAAACTAGACCAAGTGCAGACCCGTTGGGTCTGTTCCCCCAACGTGCGGTTGTGGGGGGGAGGCGGCATGCAGCATCACACACTAACTACCATCCCCCCCCCCACGCACTCACGCTAACGGAGGGGGAGGAGGGGAGAGAGAGAGAGAGAGAGAGAGAGAGAGAGAGAGAGAGAGAGAGAGAGAGAGAGAGAGAGAGAGAGAGAGAGAGAGAGAGAGAGAGAGAGAGAGAGAGAGAGAGAGAGGAGAGGGGGGGGGGTGAGAGAGGGGGGGAAGAGAGGGGGGAGAGAGAAGGGGGAGAGAAAGGGAGTGCTGAGAGGGGGGGGGGGGAGATGAGGGGCAGGGAGAGGGGGGGGCAGGAGGAGAGAGGGGGGAGAGGCAAGGGGGGGGGGCTGAGAGGAGAGGGGGAGAGGAGAGGGGGGAGAGGGGGGGAGGGGGGCAGGAGGGGGGGGAGGAGAGGGGGGGGAGGAGAGGAGGGGAGGAGAGGGGAGGGGAGGAAGGGAGAGGGGAGGGAGGAGGAGGGGGGAGAGAGGGGGGGAGAGAGGAGGGGGGAGAGGAGAGGGGGGGAGAGGAGAGGAGAGGGGAGGGGGGGGGGGGGGGGAGAGGAGGGGAGAGGAGAGGAGGGGAGAGGAGATAGATAGATAAATGTGACTGTGGGGAGGAGAGGGGAGGGGAGGAGAGGAGGGGAGAGGAGAGGAGGAGAGGGAGAGGAGAGGAGAGGAGGAGAGGTGGGTAGAGGAGAGGGGGAGGGGGGGGGAGGGAGAGGAGGGAGGGGGGGAGAGAGTGCCTTTTTACTTCAACCCAAACAACCATTTGCAGGCAGTGCTTTTTTACCTCTAACCATATTTTCATTTTCAAACCAAATTAAGAGTACTCATAGTGCTGTGGACATTTGTCAGTGTCATTCAAAGCTCTGATTGAGTCACACCACTTGCAGAGACTGATTGAGGCATACCACTTGCAGAGACTGATTGAGGCACACCACTTCCTGGTTTTATAGTCCCTCCCCCTCCCTCCAGCGGGGGCAGCAGGGAGAATGGGGAATGTTGTAAAAACATTAATATCTCTGTCAATTTTCATAGACGGGAAAAATCCTCGGCACACACGCGGCGGAGGGGGGCTCTGAGCGAGGTGGACAAAAATGAAGGCCGTAGGTGGCGGCGTAAACGCTCGGAAACCGCAGCACAGAAAGCCGAAACCGGTCAAGAACAGATTTTTAGTAATATATAGATGGAGCGGCAGGAGACTGCTGGAATGTTGATCAATACACAAGGTGCCAGAGGAACTCTGCATGCCAGGCAGCATAGGTGGAGGATAATGTATAGACAACATCTTGGGTGAGACCCTTCTTCAGATTAGGTTGCTCAATGATACGGTGCAGAAATTGCAGAAAAAGCCCCCATAATCTTTTTATTCACCCACTACAGAGCAGATGGGGAAATGGGAAATATAACAGCTGGTTATAAAAGAAGTGTAAAGATGCTTCAGGCAACTGCAAACTAATTAGTTTACTCACTGAGTGGGGAAGTTAGTAAAAATAAAAATCAAGTGAAAAAAGTGAGAGGCACTTGGAGAAATTATTTGATTAAAGAGAGCCAGCATGGATTTGACTAAACTAATTAAATTTCATGATGAGGAAATAGAGAAGGTTGTGAATGAAATGCAGTAGGATGCTTTTGTCATAGAAGACATTTGATAAAGTCCCACGTAAAAGGCAAGGTTAGCAAAACTGAACCGGTGGAATTAAAGGTGCTCATTTAATTCTAGCCATCGATCTAGCCATCCTGATGAGACACAAAGAATGGAAGACAATCCAAAGCTCCTCGAGTCAAGACATGGGGACTTTGGCAGTTTACCTACGACAGTGGCGTCTAAAGCTGAACGAAGGCAAAACAGTGTCAACAGCATTTCATCTAAACAACAAGGAAACAAAGCAAGAGCTAGCAGTCATCCTTAACATCAGACGCTTGGACTTCCAACAAACACCCACTTACCTCGGCGTAAAGCTGGACTGGTCGATTAAATTCTGTCAATGCCTGGCTGGTCTCCGCGGCAAGGTCATGGCACGTAGTGGCCTCATCCGACGCCTGGCAGGAACAAGTTGGGGCGCCAGTCCATCAACTCTTCACACCTCTGCCTTAGCTCTTGTGTAGGCTCCAGTTGAGTACTGCACACCTGTATAGAGTAGAGGTAGACATACTAGCCTAGTAGACACAAGCCTGAACAGCACCTTATGAACCATCACTGGTTGCTTTCAACATACTCCAGTCGAGCAGCTCCCTATACTTGCAGGCATTCTGCCTGCAGGGATCCGAAGGCAAGCAGCAACTCTGGCACTATCTCATCATGCCATGGACCCAGATCAAATCCTCCATCAGGCTATTAGCAGAGAGCAGAAGCCACCCCGACTGAAGTCCCATCACCACTTTGCTCCACATGGAAAACAACTCCAAAACAAAACTGAGACAAAAGCACACTCGATAGCCACCAAGTGGCTGCAAGAGTGGAAGGCAACCTCATCTCCATTACACAGCTACATCTCTTCACCAGATAAAAGCTGTCCAGGGTCTGAGCTCCCCAGAGGTGACGCTCAACAGACTTTGTACTGGAGTTGGGCATTTCAATGCCAGCATGTGGGGATGGGGGCTCCGCCAGAGCCCAGCCTGTGAATGCGGAGCAGAACAACAGATAGCCAACCATGTCATCTCTAGGTGCCCGCTCTACCACCCACCAAATGGAGCTCAGGGCCTGGCAGACATTGACACAGAGACAACAACCTAGCTGCTCAACACCCGGCTTGAGATTTAACTATTCCTTTAGTTTATGTTTCATTCGCAAGAAGAAGAAGAGTTAATTCCCTTTTAGGAATAGGAATTGGAACTGACAGTCATGGGAAGTTGGCTTCATAAGAGTAGGCAAAAGAGTAATGAATGATTATATGTGACAATAATCCTATCCATGATAGTTAATTCCTATCCATGACAGATGAGTGTCATGGATAGAAATTAACTGTCATAGATTGGAATTTGGCTAAATAATAGTAACAGTAGGAAAAGCAGTAATGAAGGTTTTTTTTAGATTGAAGTATGTTAGCCTGTGATATTTCTTTGGGTCATTGAAGGGACCACTGAATTTTTTAAATACATGTTTTAAATATCAGAACATGGCTGTGCAGAATATGATTTCTGACTTTAAATATGACACTAGATTACAAAGTGTGCTAAACAATGATGGGGGTAGTGGTGGACTGCAAATAAAAATATGGATAGGTTGACCCTATGGGCAAACAAGCGGCTAGTGAAATTGTATAGATGTGTGAACTGGAAGGTTTTGTCTGGAAGAAAAAAATATATATATACACAAAATAATGCACTTCTAAAGTGTGTGTGGAACAGTGGGATCTTGGCTATACATATGTATACATCCTTATAACTGAATAATCACATTGAGCTTCATAAAAAGAAGCAATGAGTCCAGAGCAAAGCACTCTCAGAACCAGTAGATCAGTGGTGGATAATTAAGCAATTAATGGAAGGTAGAAAATGGGGCCCGAAGAAAGATTATTTTTTTAGAAATATCACTCGTCCATGTTCCCTGAATATGCTGCCTGACCCGCTGAGTTACTCTAGCAGTTTGTGTCCTATTTAGTTAATGGAAGGTGAAGGTTGCAAGACCATCCCCATTCTCAATGATGCCAGGCCCAGCAAGTGGGTGCAAATAATTACGCTGAATCATTTCTACACTATTTTTAGCCAGATGTGTCAAATAGAAGAATGATATTGGCTTCCTCTGTGATCACCACCATCATCACAGTTGCCAGTATCCAGCCAATTCAATTTACTCCACATGATATCAAAATTCACTGGGAGTAATGGTTACAGCAAAGGCATGGGACCAGGCAACATCTAAGCAGGTATTAAAGACCAGTGGCACTAACAATATAGGGAAGTGTGTATGCATGTTCTTTTCACAAGGAGCAGAGGAAATCCAATGTTGCTAATTATCCTGCAATTAGTGAATTCACAATTGTCAGCAAAGTGATGGCAGATGCTGTTGCCAATGTTAATAAATGGCACTTAATCACCAAATAATAAGCACAAAGTGCTGGAGTAAACTCAGTGGATCACACAGAATCCCTGGAGGAAAAGGATGGGTGATGTGTTGGGTTGGGACCCTTCTTCAGACCCATCCTTTTTCTCCAGAGATGCTGCCTGATCTGCTGAGTTACTCCAGCAGTTTGTGTCTATCTTTGGTATAATTCAGCATCTGCAGTTCTTTGTTTCTACATTTAGTCACCAATAACCTGTTACTGATGCCCAGATTAGATTTTACTGAGGTTCAACCACCTGAATTACAAAGGTATATTGAGATATTGATCTTGACATCAGGACATCAACTGACCAAGAATGACATCAAGCAGCCCTGGTAAAATTGAGATCAGTGATCATTAAGAGAATACTCTCCATTGGGTGGAATCATACCTTGCATAAAGTATGATAGTTGTTAGAAATCATTCATCCCAGTTCAAGGGCTTTCCTGCAAGAGTTCTTCAGGCAGTGTCCTCAGCCCAACCATCTGCAAGTGCTTCATCAATGACCTTCTGTGTCAAAAATTGAGATGGTCATTAATGATTCCACAATGTTTAGTCTGTTTGCAATTACTTTGTAAAGAGGCAGCCCGTACCTGCCTTCTGGAAAATATATATAAAATTTAGGCACAGGCTGATAATTAGCAAGTAATATTCATTCCACAATGATCATTACCTATAACAGAGTGTTGAAGTGCCTTACCTGACATTTAGTGACATTCACATTTCTTGGTCCCCACCTCCTGGTCACCACTTTCCTGGTTGAGTGTAGCTCCAAGAGCTCTCAGGAAGCCTAATGTCCAAGACAAAACAGGCAACTCAATTGGTATCACACTTGCTATGCTAAACAATAATTCCCTGCAGAATCTATCCATATCCCATTTGGAGAATTATCTCAGCATGCTGTTCCATTTATATTTGTATCGTCGACAAACTTGAAATCTTATGTTTCATTCTCTCCTTCATTTCTGTGCTACTGGGGTCCACTCTCCCAGCTCTGTCATCAATTCATAAATAACTGCATTGATGCAGCTTCATCCACTCAACAGACCTCAACCATTTCATTATTTTTGCAGTCAAATCTCACCCTGCTCTCATATTCACATGATCCATCTCTGACCCTTCCCTTCCCTTTTGGATCTATGCATCTTCATCTCAGGAATATGCTTACCATGAACATCAATTGTCCACATGGAAACCTTTAAGCTGCATCCTCAGACAATTACAATCCTCCTTGACACGCGGCAAAATTCTGCTGTATCTCCATTTATACCTTTGCAAACACACCACCGTTGTAGGCCAGATCTTGAACAATAACAAGCTGGAGTATACAAAGGAGATACGGAGCTTAGATGCATGTCAAGACTCCACCTCCAAGTCAACATCAGCAAAAATGAAGGAACTGGGAATTCATTTCAGGAAGTGAGATGGAATACATGGCAGCAGCAATGGTGTTGATATGGAGATGGTCAAGATCTTCAAGTTCTTAGGTATATCTATCACCAATAATTTGACTTGGTCAATCAACATTGAAAATGTAGCTAATAAAGCACACAAATACCTCTACTTCCTTAGAAGATGAATGACTTACCAATTTTTGTAGCTCTAGAAAGCATCCTATTATGATGCATCACAGCTTGGCGAGGCAACGGATCTAACCATGACTGCAAGAATTTGCAAAGTCATGGAAGCAACCCAATCTATTACACAAACCAGCCTCATTCCCATTGACTTCATCTACACTTGTGTTGTCCCAACAAAGCAGCCAACTTAATCAAGGACGAGTTACACCCCAATCATTCTCTCTTCTTCCTTTCCAATTGAGTAGAAGATACAAAGGCATGAGAGCATGTATCAAATGCTTCAAGAACAGCTTCTTCCCCAGTGTTTTCAGACTCTTGTGTGTACCTCCCTAATGCTAGGGATATATTCCTGAATTTCTAATTTATCTCATTGCAGCACTTGCGCAAGAGTTATGGACAAAGGAATTATTAGATCACAGAGAGAGAGTACAGAGGAGATTTACTAGAATGTTGCCTGGGTTTCAACAACTAAGTTACAGAGATAGGTTGAATGTTAGGTCTTTATTCTCTGGAGCGCAGAAGGTTAAGGGGGGACTTGATAGAGGCCTTTAAAATGATGAGAGGGATAGACAGAGTTGATGTGGACAAGCTTTTCCCTTTGAGAATAGGGAAGATTCAAACAAGAGGACATGACTTCAGAATTAAGGGACAGAAGTTTAGGGGTAACATGAGGGGGTACTTCTTTACTCAGAGAGTGATAGCGGTGTGGAATGAGCTTCCAGTGGAAGTGGTGGCGGCAGGTTCGTTGGTATCATTTAAAAATAAATTGGATAGGCATATGGATGAGAAGGGAATGGAGGGTTATGGTATGAGTGCAGGCAGGTGGGACTAAGGGGAAAAATTCAATTCAATTCAACTTTAATGTCATCGCACAAATACAAGTATCAGTACAACAAAATGCAGTTTTGCGTCAGTCCGTAGTAGTTGTACATGAAGAAAACAAAAAAAATAGAAAGAGGGAAGATACAGAATAATCAGGAAATACAGAATAATTAAACAACGGGGACGGAGGGACCAGAGAAATCTATCGTCGGGACTCCGAGTTCAGCAGTGTGATTGTGTTGTTGTAGAAGCTGTTCCTCATCCTACTAGTACGTGACCTGAGGCTCCTGTACCACCTCCCTGATGGGAGGAGGGCAAACAGTCCATGGTTGGGGTGTGAGGGGTCTTTGGTGATCTTCCCAGCCCGTCTCAGACACCGTTTTCGGTGGAGGGCCATCCATGGCAGGGAGCGGGGCACCGATGATGTGCTGCGCGGTTTTCACCACCCGTTGTAGTGCCTTCCTGTCCGCAGCAGTGCAGCTGCTGTACCATACCGTGAAGCAGGTGGTCAGGATACTCTCTATGGTACAGCGGTAAAAGTTGGTCAGGATCTGGGGGGACAGGTGGGCTTTCTTGAGCCTCCTCAGGAAGTAAAGGCTCTGCTGTGCATTTTTGATCAGCTTGGAGGTGTTGAGGGACCAGGACAAATCCTCCGAGATATGTACTCCGAGGAATTTATAGCTGGAGACGCGCTCCACCTCAGTCCCGTTTATATGGATGGGGGTATGACTGCCTCCTCTGGTCTGCCTGAAGTCAACAATAATCTCCTTCGTCTATTTGGAGTTGAGGACGAGGTTATTGTTGGCACACCAGGCTGTCAGGTGCTGGATCTCATCCCTGTAGGCTAACTCATCATTGTCGCTGATCAGTCCTACTACCGTGGTATCGTCAGCAAACTTAATAATGGCGTTGGATCCGTACTTTGGGATGCAGTCGTGGGTGAAGAGGGAGTAGAGGAGAGGGCTGAGCACACAGCCCTGTGGCACTCCGGTGTTCAGTGTTATAGCGGAGGAGGTGAGGTTATTGACCCTAACAGACTGTGGTCTGTTAGTGAGGAAGTCCAGTGTCCAGTTGCAGAGGGAGGTGGAGATGCCAAGTCCACTGAATTTGGTGATCAAGCTGGCGGGGATGACGGTGTTAAAGGCAGAGCTGAAATCAATGAACAGCAGCCTGATGTAGGAGTTGTTGTAGTCCAGGTGGGTCAGGGCAGAGTGTAGGGCCACCGATATGGCGTCCTCTGTAGACCTGTTGGCCCGGTAGGCAAACTGATGGGGGTCCAGTGTGGGGGGGAGGCAGGCTTTGAGGTGAGCCAAGATCAGCCGCTCAAAGCACTTTGCAATGACAGGGGTGAGTGCCACTGGGCGGAAATCGTTGAGACTCCCTGTAGCTGACTGTTTGGGCACTGGCACGATGGTTGATGTCTTGAGGCAAGTGGGGACAACACCCTGGGACAGTGAGAGATTGAAAATGTCGGCGAAGACTGGGGATAGTTGTCCAGCACATGCCCTAAGCACCCGGCCAGGGATGCCATCGGGGCCGACAGCTTTGCGCTCATTCACCTTTCTCAGTGCATCTTGTACAGCAGAGGTGGAGAGGCTGAGAGGTTGTTCATTCGGGGGTGGAGCAACTTTAATGGCTGGGGTTTTGTTGTCCCGGTCAAAGCGAGCATAGAAGTGGTTTAGCTTGTCAGGCAGGGTGGCGTTGTCTGGGGGAGGGGTGTTAACTTTCTGATAATCGGCAAGGGATTTGATTCCTTGCCACATGCGCCTGGGGTCAGAGTTGTTGTGGAAATGCTCCTCAATCCGCCGTTTATGATTGAGTTTAGCATTCCTAATTCCCATTTTCAGATTGGCCCTGGATGAGCTGTATCGCTCAGCGTCGCCAGATCTGAAAGCGGCATCGCGAGCCTTCAGTAGGAGTCTGACCTCCCTGCTCATCCACGGCTTCTGGTTAGGGAAGGTCTTTATCTCCTTGTGGGTAGTGACATTATCGGTACAGAATTTTATATAGTCCAGAACTGTTGAGGTGTACGAGTTGATGTCCACTTGTGAATTGGAGGTGGACTGAGTTGCAAAGAGACTCCAGTCTGTCTGCTGAAACTGCTCCTGTAAGTCAGAGTCAGCCCCCCTCAGGCCAAACCTTCACTGTCCTCATGGTAGGTTTCACACGTCTGATCAGAGGTGTGTATTTGGGGAGCAGGAACAGGAAGAGGTGGTCAGACTGTCCAAGGTGGGGGAGGGGGAGGGCTTTGTAGGCTTCAGTGATATTAGTGTAAACTAAGTCCAGAACATTGTTTCCTCTGGTTGGGCAGGAAACATGCTGATGGAACTTGGGGAGTACAGTTTTAAGTTCGGAGTGGTTGAAATCACCCGCAACAATAAATGCCCCCTCTGGGTGAGCACTTAGATGTTTGCTGATAGCAGCTTGCAGCTCTTCCATTGCTAGCCTGGCATTAGCATCCGGGGGAACATAGACTGCAGTGATAACAGTTGATGTGAATTCCCTGGGCAAATAGAAGGGCCTGCACTTTAACATCAGGTATTCAGAACAAAAAGTTGTTCGGCACGGACTTGTAGGGCCGAGATGGCCTGTTTCCGTGCTGTAATTGTTATATGGTTATATGGTTATAACTTTTGGGATTATCAGGTTTTAGGATAATATTGATTTTTGATGGACATCAAATTTAAGGGTGATGTCAAAAAGGCCAAATGATCAATAGAGATAGGAACAGGAAAAGGTCATTTGACGCCTTGAGTTTGCTCTGCTATTCAATATTATCATGATTGTTCCAATGTTTTCCAATTTCACTCTTAAGGATGCTAGAGCTAAATTTGATAAGCTATGTTTTTCTTCCTTCAGGGCACAGGTTCTTGCTGTTGAGATGAATACCACAGAATACCACAAGATTGGTACTCAGCACAGCAGCATTCAAGATTTAAGTGGTGAAATCTGCTGTAAAAGTGGATTCAAACGCAGCTTTTGAAAAAGTCTGACTTCTCTTGGACGATGTATCTAGCTTCACTGGTTGGCACCGAGGAGGCATTTCATTAGATTCAGTGGGCATCAGGTGTGAGGCAATTCATGTTGCACAAAATAGAACATTTGAAGAGAAATAACATCATAGAACTATTGCAAAAAAAAAAACAGGTTACGTGCACCTAGATGCAAAGGATTGTTAATGTAATATCTTATGCATCACTAATTGTTTGGCCTTTCATATCTACTGTGTGTGTACTACTTCAGTGTTCTCAGTGATATCTAGACACTGCTAGTTCTATAATAGACACCAAAAACCTTGTATTTTAATGCTTTTCTTAATAGCATTACTAGTCACTTGTCAGGAAAGATAGCATGAGCGTTAAAACATGTACTAAAATTAGATTAGATTAGATTCCTTTATTGTCATTCAGACCTTTCGGTCTGAACAAAATGATGTTGCCTGCAGTCATACACAGAACCAATAAAAATAAAACATACAATAAACACAAATTAACCATCCACCACAGTGAGTTCACCAAGCACATCCTCACTGTGATGGAGGCAAAGTCTTAGTCTCCGTCTCTTCCCTCCTTGTTCTCCCTCTGCGCTGAGGCGATCGATCCAGGCCGGAGATGCGCCCTCCAGTCCAGCGGACCTCTGTGGTGATGTCGCCGCCGCCGAAAGCCGGAACGCCGTCTCCGCTCCGAGACGGCCCGCCACAGCATCAGCTCCGTGCCGCCACCCCAGCTCCAGGCCGCCGCTCCAGCTCCGGGTCCCGCAGTCTCCGCTCTGGGCCGCTGCCCCAGCTCTGGGCAGCTGCCCCAGCTCCAGCCCGCTGCCCCAGCTCCGGGTCCCGCAGTCTCAGCTCCGAGCCACGCCGCATCAGCTCCAGGCCGCCGCCGAAAGCCAGAACGCCGCACCAGCAAGTCGGGCCACTGCTGCCTTAGCCCCGAAGACGGCCAACCTCTCATTGGTGAGACCTGGCTGGCTCTGCCTCCGGAGCCTCGGGGTCAGTCACAGGCTGGAGGCCGCCAGCTCTGCCATTAGGCCACAGCGCAGACGGAGGCAGAGAAGGGGGATACAACACAAAAAAGTCGCATTCCCCCGAAGGAAGAGACAGAGAACATGTTCCACCCCCTCTAATACAACCCAACAAACTAAAACTTAAGCAAAACAAGACAAAAAAAACAACAGAAAAAAGTAAAGGCAGACGGACTGCAGGCGAGCCGCAGCTGTTAACAGCGCCGCCACTTCCGGAATGTAATAAATTGCAGATTAATTTTAGAACATTTTCAACAAGGCAGCAATCCAAAATTAAAAACACCAATTTAACAATAATTCCTGCTACTGTTTTCCTTCTTTTAAAATATACGTGGTCATTGTACATTTAATATAAACATTTGTGGTGAGTAAATATCCCTTCCTAAAAATATTTCTGTGTGATTATTTCTCCACAATCACTGGAGCAAAGCATGGTTGGAACTGGATTTGAATTTAGATTTGCAATACCATTCAGTGCAGCTAAAGTCTGCTTCACTGAATAAAATACATTTATGTAGGGCAGTGCTGCAAATTGCTCGAGTGGATTGTGCAAATATATACTTTGTCCCTTGTCCTCAATTTTGCACCGAGCACACAGGCATTTTATATGATAGTCTTGGTTGTTGTGGGATTAAGGGATACCAATTCTTTGATTTGATTCTCTCTTGATCTTTCCTTGTGCCTTTGTCCTTTATCATCAAACTTTAATATTATGCCACCCACATTTACAGCTGGATTGTCCTGCAAGTGCTATCATCCCAAGAATTGAGCTTCATTGTAAGCAAACTATGCTTATGCAGAATTAAGGTTAGTGAAGATGAAACAGATGTGTCTCAGATCATTACAGTTTTGCTGTAATATTATATTGGCAGAGTGTCTGCTTCAATCTGTTTTGTTGTTTAGCCTATTTTAGATTGCTCATGTTTCCATTTATGATGCGTACTTGCACGTAACAATAAATAACATTTGCAACAGTAGATATGGTTGGCACGATAACTAATTTTCACCCAGCAACTTAGAGAATGCAGAATTTGCTTGAGGGAGTTAAACTAAAAACCACTGATGTCTTTAAAGAAATGCACCAATTAAAGTGTGAGGGAGAAGGAAGTAGTAGGGTGTACTGAACAAATAAGATGAAATAATATGAAGGAAGGAACTACAGATGCTGGTTTAAAACGAAGGTAGACACAAAAAGCGGGAGTAACTGAACAGGACAGGCAGCATCTCAGGAGAGAGGAATGGGTGATGTTTCGGGTCGAGATCCTTCTTCAGACCCGAAACGTCACCCATTCCTTCTCTCCAGAGATGCTGTCTGTCCCGCTGAGTTACTCCCGCTTTTATGTGTCTATCTTTAGAATAATGTGAAGATTAACGTGGGGTTTAAGCATGATCAACCTTTCCCTGTGCTATAAATGTCATGTATCATGCTGCAAACTATTAATGCCAGTGTAATTTTTGAAGTGAGTTTAGCACACTTTACTGGAAATAAATTGCATTTGTTGAAAATTTCTAATAAAAGCTGGATGCTGGAAAAACTCAGCAAGTGAGCGAATGAATGACACCAAAGATGGTGGTGCCAACTGCGAGAAGGTGATGAAGGCTTGTCATTTGTAAATCATTTGGCTGCGGGAGAGAGATAAAACAGAAAAGGAGAGAGAAAAGAAAAAAGAAAAAAGCAAAAATTAAACTGGATCTGGAAGATACCACTGATGTAACAAAACATCTATATCTATCTATATCTACAGTATATCTATCTACATATCTACATTTCTATATATATATATATAGATAGATACTACTAAATTATATATATTATATATTATATATATTATATATATATATTTTATATTATATATCTAATATTATATTATACTAGACCAATGGCAGACACGTTGGGTCTGCTCCCCCAACGCAGCCGTTCCCTACCCGTAGCCGTTCCCTACCCGCAGCCCCCACGGGAGACGTGGTCCTCGAACTGAAGCCGTCCTTGAAAGGTCGAATTAAATGGCGTCTCTTGAGGTTGAAATGCGGGCGGCGCCAGCAGCCGTTATGGTCGCTGGCCAGTAGGAGGCGACAAAATGAGTGAGTGGGGGGGGAGAAGGATTTGATTAAAAACGTGTACTTAAAGGCGACAAAATGTAATGAGGAGCAATACTTAGAAAGAAAAGCGAAATCTCCACCGAAATGGAAAAGACCTGGGAGATTGAGCGTCTGGATTTGGCGTGGCAGTGAATCAAAGAAAGTAAAAGGATCCATTCCGACTGGACATCTGCGAGCATCGGCCGTTCCGATTGGACATCTGCGAGTATTGGGCACGAATCAAAAGGCAGAAAGGCAGCCAGTCGTCAGGCACAGAGTTTTAAAGATAGATAGATAGATAGATAGATAGATAGATAGATAGATAGATAGATAGATAGATAGATAGATAGATAGATAGATAGATAGATAGATAGATAGATAGATAGATAGATAGATAGATAGAACAGTAGTCGCTCCTGCAAAGGCATATGTAAATGATTCCATTCCGATTGGACATATGTGAACATTGCGCATTGTGACATCACACGATTGAACGTTCACCAGGGGCTGGGGCTGGGGCTGATTCTATGGGTGAGATGCCAGTTTTTTTTTTAATATTGGGGGGGGGGTGGGAGAGAAGGATTTGATTACAAAATGTGTACATAAACACGACAAAATGTAATCAGGAGTTTCTATAAGATCTTCCCTCAATCTTCTAAAATCTAGCGAGTAAACATAGAAACATAGAAATTAGGTGCAGGAGTAGGCCATTTGGCCCTTCGAGCCTGCACCGCCATTCAATATGATCATGGCTGATCATCCAAGTCAGTATCCCGTACCTGCCTTCTCTCCATACCCCCTGATCCCCTTAGCCACAAGGGCCACATCTAACTCCCTCTTAAATATAGCCAATGAACTGGCCTCAACTACCCTCTGTGGCAGAGAGTTCCAGAGATTCACCACTCCGTGTGAAAAAAGTTCTACTCATCTCGGTTTTAAAGGATTTTCCCCTTATCCTTAAGCTGTGTGCCCTTGTCCTGGACTTCCCTAACATCGGGAACAATCTCCCTGCATCTAGCCTGTCCAACCCCTTAAGAATTTTGTAAGTTTCTATAAGATCCCCTCTCAATCTCCTAAATTCTAGAGAGTATAAACCAAGTCTATCCAGTCTTTCTTCATAAGACAGTCCTGACATCCCAGGAATCAGTCTGGTGAACCGTCTCTGCACTCCCTCTATGGCAATAATGTCCTTCCTCAGATTTGGAGACCAAAACTGTACGCAATACTCCAGGTGTGGTCTCACCAAGACCCTGTACAACTGCAGTAGAACCTCCCTGCTCCTATACTCAAATCCTTTTGCAATGAAAGCTAACATACCATTTGCTTTCTTTACTGCCTGCTGCACCTGCATGCCTACCTTCAATGACTGGTGTACCATGACACCCAGGTCTCGCTGCATCGCCCCCTTTCCCAATCGGCCAATACGGAGTACAAGCAGAGTCTATCCAGTCTTTCTTCATATGAAAGTCCTGACATCCCAGGAATCAGTCTGGTAAACCTTCTCTGTACTCCCTCTATGGCAACAATGCCTTTGAGCATTGGACATTGTGACATCACACGATGGAACGTTCACCAGGGGCTGGGCCCGGTGCTGCTTCTATGGGTGAGAAGCCAGTTTATTTTTGAAATATGGGGGGGGGGGGGAGGAGGTAGAAGGATTTGATTAAAAACATGTACTTAAACACGACAAAATGTAATGAGGAGTGGATATTTAGAAAGAAAAGTGAAATCTCTACTGAAATGGAAAAGATGTCGGCGATTCTGCGTCTGGTTTCGGAGTTGCAGGGAATCAAAGGAAGAAAGGGGGGAGGGGGAGAAGAGGGGGAGGTGAGGATGGGGAGAGAGGTGAAGGGGAAGGGGTTGGAGCGGGCGTGCATGAGTCGAGAGAAGAGAGAAGGGCAGAGAGAGAGAGAGAGCCTGGTACAACAAAAAAGCTGGATAAACTCAGCAGATGCAGTAGCATCTATGGACCGACGGCAAAGGACAACGTTTTTGGCCGAAACCCTTCTTCCATTGTCCTTTCCCTTCGCTCCATAGATGCTGCCGCACCCGCTGAGTTTATCCAGCTTTTTTTATGTCGACCTTCGATTTTCCAGCATCTGTAGTTCCTTCTGAAAGACAGAGACTGTGCACGGTAAGGGAATGAGGAGGGAGAGGGGGAAGAGTGTGGAGGGAGGGGGAGAGTAGGATGGGAGGGGGAGAGGGGTGGGGGGTGAGAGGGGAAAGAGTGTGGGGGGGGAGAAGGGGAGAGAAGTGGAAGAGTGGGGGAGGGATGGAGGGAGGGAGGGGGGGAGAGGGGTAGCAGGAGTGGTGGAAGAGGGACAGGGAGAGTGGTGGAAGAGGGACAGAGGGGTAGGGGAAGGGGTGGGGGAGAGAGGGGAAGGGAGGGGGGAGACAGCGGTGGAGGAGGGAGAGAGGGGTGGGGTAAGGGGAGAGAAGTGGAAGAGGGAGGGGTAGGGGGAGTGGTGGAAGAGGGACAGAGAGGAAGGGGGCGGGGGAAGAGGGAAGGGGGGGTGGGGTAGAGAGGGAAGGGGGTGGGGGGGAGAGAGGGATAGGAGGGGGGTGAGGAGAGGGAGAGGGGGAGGAGAGAAGGGGAGAGAAGTGGAAGAGTGGGGAGGGAGGGAAACATAGAAACACAGAAACATAGAAATTAGGTGCAGGAGTAGGCCATTCGGCCCTTCGAGCCTGCACCGCCATTCAATATGATCATGGCTGATCATCCAACTCAGTATCCAGTACCTGCCTTCTCTCCATACCCCCTGATCCCCTTAGCCACAAGGGCCACATCTAACTCCCATTAAATATAGCCAATGAACTGGCCTCAACTACCCTCTGTGGCAGAGAGTTCCAGAGATTCACCACTCTCTGCGTGAAAAAAGTTCTTCTCATCTCGGTTTTAAAGGATTTCCCCTTTATCCTTAAGCTGTGACCCCTTGTCCTGGACTCCCCTAACATCGGGAACAATCTTCCTGCATCTAGCCTGTCCAACCCCTTAAGAATTTTGTAAGTTTCTATAAGATCCCCTCTCAATCTTCTAAATTCTAGATTGTATAAACCAAGTCTATCCAGTCTCTCTTCATAAGACAGTCCTGACATCCCAGGAATCAGTCTGGTGAACCGTCTCTGCACTCCCTCTATGGCAATAATGTCCTTCCTCAGATTTGGAGACCAAAACTGTACGCAATACTCCAGGTGTGATCTCACCAAAACCCTGTACAACTGCAGTAGAACCTCCCTGCTCCTATACTCAAATCCTTTTGCAATGAAAGCTAACATACCATTTGCTTTCTTTACTGCCTGCTGCACCTGCATGCCTACCTTCAATGACTGGTGTACCATGACACCCAGGTCTCGCTGCATCTCCCCCTTTCCCAATCGGCCACCATTTAGATAATAGTCTGTTTTCTCGTTTTTGCCACCAAAATAGATAACCTCACATTTATCCACATGATACTGCATCTGCCAAACATTTGCCCACTCACCCAGCCTATCCAAGTCACCTTGCAATCTCCTAGCATCCTCCTCACAGCTAACACTGCCCCCCAGCTTAGTGATATCCGCAAACTTGGAGATATTGCCTTCAATTCCCTCATCCAGATCATTAATATATATTGTAAATAGCTGGGGTCCCAGCACTGAGCCTTGCGGTACCCCACTAGTCACTGCCTGCCATTGTGAAAAGGACCCATTTACTCCTACTCTTTGCTTCCTGTTTGCCAGCCAGTTCTCTATCCACATCAATACTGAACCTCCAATGCTGTGTGCTTTAAGTTTGTATACTAATCTCTTATGTGGGACCTTGTCGAAAGCCTTCTGGAAGTCCAGATACACCACATCCACTGGTTCTCCCCTATCCACGCTACTAGTTACATCCTCGAAAAATTCTATAAGATTCGTCAGACATGATTTACCTTTCGTAAAACCATGCTAACTTTGTCCAATGATTTCACCACTTTCCAAATGTGCTGCTATCCCATCTTTAATAACTGACTCTAGCAGTTTCCCAACTACCGATGTTAGAATAACTGGTCTGTAATTCCCCATTTTCTCTCTCCCTCCCTTCTTAAAAAGTGGGGTTACGTTTGCTACCCACCAATCTTCAGGAACTACTCCAGAACCTAAAGAGTTTTGAAAGATTATTACTAATGCATCCACTATTTCTGGAGCTATTTCCTTAAGTACTCTGGGATGCAGCCTATCTGGCCCTGGGGATTTATCGGCCTTTAATCCATTCAATTTACCCAAAACCACTTCCCGGCTAACCTGGATTTCACTCAATTCCTCCAACTCCTTTGACCAGCGGTCCCCTGCTATTTCCGGCAGATTATTTATGTCTTCCTTAGTGAAGACGGAACCAAAGTAGTTATTCAATTGGTCCGCCATATCCTTGTTCCCCATGATCAACTCACCTGTTTCTGACTGCAAGGGACCTACATTTGTTTTAACTAATCTCTTTATTTTCACATATCTATAAAAACTTTTGCAGTCAGTTTTTATGTTCCCTGCCAGTTTTCTTTCATAATCTATTTTTGCTTTCCTAATTAAGCCCTTTGTCCTCCTCTGCTGGTCTTTGAATTTCTCCCAGTCCTCCGGTATGCTGCTTTTTCTGGCTAATTTGTACGCATCATCCTTCGCTTTGATACTATCCCTGATTTCCCTTGTAATCCATGGATGTACTACCTTCCCTGATTTATTCTTTTGCCAAACTGGGATGAACAATTTTTGTAGTTCATCCATGGAGTCTTTAAATGTCTTCCATTGCATATCCACCGTCAACCCTTTTAGAATTAATTGCCAGTCAATCTTGGCCAATTCACGTCTCATACCCTCAAAGTTACCTTTCTTTAAGTTCAGAACCATTGTTTCTGAATTAACAATGTCACTCTCCATCCTAATGAAGAACTCAACCATATTATGGTCACTCTTGCCCAAGGGGGCATGTACAACAAGATTGCTAACTAACCCTTCCTCATTACTCAATACCCAGTCTAAAATAGCCTGCTCTCTCGTTGGTTCCTCTACATGTTGATTTAGATAACTATCTCGCATACATTCCAAGAAATCCTCTTCCTCAGCACCCCTGCCAATTTGATTCACCCAATCTATATGTAGATTGAAGTCACTGTTTTGCCTTTGTCGCACGCATTTCTAATTTCCTGTTTGATACCATCTCCAACTTCACTACTACTATTAGGTGGCCTGTACACAACACCCACCAGCGTTTTCTGCCCCTTAGTGTTTCGCAGATCTACCCATACCGATTCCACATCCTCCAAACTAATGTCCTTCCTCTCCTTTGCATTAATCCCATCTCTAATCAGTAACGCTACCCCACCTCCTTTTCCTTTCTCTCTATCCCTCCTGAATATTGAATATCCCTGGATGTTCAGCTCCCAGCCTTCGTCACCCTGGAGCCATGTCTCCGTGATCCTAACTATATCATAGTCATTAATAGCTATCTGCACATTCAACTCATCCACCTTATTACGAATGCTCCTTGCATTGAGACACAAATCCTTCAGGCTTGTTTTTACAACACTCTTACCCCTTATATAATTATGTTGAAAAGTGGCCCTTTTTGATTTTTGCCCTGGTTTTGTCTGCCTGCCACTTTTACTTTTCACCTTGCTACCTATTTCTTCTACCCTCATTTTACACCCCTCGGTCTCTACGCTCACACATTTAAGAAACCCTTTCCCTTTAACTCCATCCTCCACTATCCCATTCGACACCCCTCCGCCCTTATTCAGTTTAAAGCCACCCGTGTAGCAGTGGCAAACCTGCCTGCCAGAATGCTGGTCCCACACCTGTTAAGATGCAATCTGTCCCTTTTGTACAGTTCCCCCTTACCCCAAAACAGATCCCAGTGATCTAAGAATATAAATCCCTGCCTCGTGCACCAGTTCCTCAGCCACACGTTCAGGTCCCGTATCTCCCTGTTCCTGCTCTCGCCAGCACGAGGATCTGGAAGCAAACCGGAGATAACAACCCTGGAGGCCCTGCTTTTTAACATTTTTCCGAGCTCTCTAAAGTCACGCTGCAGCATATTCATCCCCTTTTTTCCGGCATCGTTTGTGCCGACATGCACTACCACTTCCGGTTGTTCACCTTCGCCCTTGAGGATTTTCTGCACTCTGTCCGTGACATCCTGGATCCTGGCACTGGGAAGGCAGTACACCATCCTCGCATCCCGTCTGTTGCCGCAGAAACCCCTGTGGCCCTCTGAGAGGGGTGGGGGAGGGAGAGGGGTGGGGTAAGGGGAGAGAAGTGGAAGAGTGGGGAGGGAGACTTTTGTAAGTTTCTATAAGATGCCCCCTCAATCTTCTAATATCTATCGAGTACAAGCCGAGTCTATCCAGTCTTTCTTCATATGAAAGTCCTGATATCCCAGGAATCTGGTGAACCTTCTCTGTACTCCCTCTATGGCAACAATGTCTTTGAGCATTGGGCATTGTGACATCACACGATGGAACGTTCACCAGGGGCTGGGGCTCCTGCAAAGGCATATGTAAATTAATCCATTCCGATTGGACATCTGTGAGCATCGGGCATTGTGACATCACACGATGGAACGATCACCAGGGGCTGGGGCTTCTGCAAGGGCATATGTAAATTAATCCATTCCGATTGGACATATGTGAACATTGGGCATTGTGACATCACACGATGGAACGTTCACCAGGGGCTGGGGCTGGGGCTGCTTCTATGGGTGAGAAGCCAGTTTATTTTTGAAATATTGGGGGGGTGGGGGGAGGATTTGATTAAAAACGTGTACTTAAACACGACAAAATGTAATGAGGAGCGGATACTTAGAAAGAAAAGTGAAATCTCTACCGAAATGGAAAAGATGTCGGCGATTCTGCGTCTGGTTTCGGAGTTGCAGTGAATCAAAGGAAGAAATGCAGCCGGAAGCCGTACATGTAAATGGATCCATCCATTCCGATTGGACATCTGCGAGCATTGGGCATTGTGATTGGACATCTTCGAGCATTGGGCATTGTGACATCACACGATGGAAACGAATCAAAAGGCAGAAAGGCAGCCGAACTTTGGGCACACAGTTTAATATAATAATAGATATATTACTAAAACTAAGATCTTGACCGCTTTTGACTCGCTGTGCTCCGATTTGAGTTCAGTGCTGTGATTTCTGAGAGAATGCCGCCACCTACGACTGTCATTTTTGGCCACCTTGCTCAGACCCCCACTCCGCCGGAATGGATAGGAGGATTTTTCCCATCGATGGAAAATCAGAGATCTATTAATTTTTTTTAAATTCGCCATTTTCTCTGCTGCCCCCACTGGCGGCATGGGGGAGGGACTACAGTGCCTCACTCAGTCTCTGCCAGACGGAGGAAACGAGTGGGTCACGGGTCTCTGAGCTGCGAATAACACTGAACACACGTCTACTCCACGGTGAGTCCCCGGGATGTGGTTTTCAGCAAACAAACGTGTTTTGTTGGCTTGCTAAGTGTTTTTGCCCAATTGGCTGGCTTTTTAAAGTGCTTTCAGCAAACAAATGTATTCTGTTGGCTTGTTAAGTGTTTTTGCCCAATTGGCTGGCTTTTGAAAGTGCTTTCAGCAACCAAATGTGTTTTGTTGGCTTGCTAAGTGTTTTTGCCCAATTGGCTGGCTTCTAAAAGTGCTTTCAGCAAACAAATGTGTTTTGTTGGCTTGCTAAGTGTTGTTGCCCAATTGGCTGGCTTTTGAAAGTGCTTTCAGCAAACAAATGTGTTTTGTTGGCTTGCTAAGTCTTTTTGACCAATTGGCTGTTTTTTCAAGGGCTTGTTGCAACAGTTTTCCGATGGGTAAATTGAATAAACTTTTTATTAGATCAGAACTGTGTTTAATTTCAAAATTGGCACTCATTCTGTGATTTTCACTTTGTTGCAAGATGGCGCCGATGACGCCATTTCTGGTTAGAGGCATGCTGGCATTGTGTGCGTCATTTCCGGTTCGTGGCAAGCCGCGAGTGGGTGCAGGTGCCGTTGAATAATTCAGGAGAGCTGACTGCTCTGTCTATGGTGAGTGTATTTGTTGGATGTTATTTAAAGCACGTTTTTGCTTCAGCAGCAGCCTCAACAGGAGGCTTTAAAGATTAGTTTTACACACTGTATATTCAACACGTTCTGAAGTTACTTGGCATTTTAATATTGTGTGTGTGTGTGTATGAGTCTGTGTGTGTGTCTGTGTGTGCGTGTGAAAATAGTAAGGTTAAATGAGAACTTACCAGTTTGAAGTTTGATCTTTATTTTATGAGGAGTTATGATGAGGGACTACGCGAAGAACCCCATTCAGCCGCATGTGTGTCAATCTTAAAAGCAGCGGTGTGAAATCGCAGGTAATAGTGACTGAAGTATAATAGTAAGACAAAAGAAGACTAGGACTACCAGATGATATTAATGAGTGTTGGGAGTGGAGGGCACGTAGTCCCTCCTCGTAACTCCTCATAAAATAAAGATCAAACTTCAAACTGGTAAGTTCTCATTTAATCGTACTAATTTACTTTGAAGTCACGTGAGTGACTACGTGAAGATTTCAAACGTCTGTGATTTCATGCCGCAGATTCAAATCCCGGCCTCCCACTGCATTGATTGACTCAATATAATTAAAATAATGAATAATGCATCAACCATAACGTTGCTTTAACGAATTAATGGTTTATTTTTACAAAGAAAACAATAGTAACCCCTCTATCCCAGGGGGGAACTATATAACTGAACTTAAACAGAATCGGCAAAAACCCCCAGCCTTGTAATAGGTTTATGATAAAACCTTTGGAACATCAGTTCACTGGACCATCCTGTGGCCGCGAGGATATGGTCTATAGGGACATGCATCGCCCTGGCCACTGAAGTTGATGCCGTCCTGGTGGAATGAGATTTAAAATTTTCAGTGTCAATCCCAGCACTTACCAGAACTTGCTTTAGCCACCTTGAGATAGTTTGCACCGACACCTTACTGTGCATTTTTTGTGTGGCTTATGAACAACACTGACTCTGTTCCCCTCAAGGTTCTGATAGCCTCAATGTAATGGGACAAACATGACACTCCACACAAGCAGGAATCCTTGGGATATGCCGAAAAGATAATCTTACACCCTGTCGCCCCTATTCTACTCTGCTTGAGCAGATCATAAACATAAAAAGTGATGGCATCTGCTGATACCTCCATCCTGTCTAGCCGCAGCATCTGCAATGTCTGCACGTTGGGCTGATACCAACGCCATAAGCATGACCACCTTCATGGTGAGTTTGGCTAGAGATAGGACAGTGACAGGAGCACACTGGCGAAGCAGCATTAGAACTTCGCTCACATTCCAGATAACCGAATACCTGGGCTTGGGAGGATTGGAATTAAAAACTCCCTTAATTAATCTAGAGACTAACGGACGTATCCCCACTGAATGTAATTCTGATACCATGGGTAAATATGAAGACAGAGCACATGGCTGTGTTGATCACACTATAGCTTAACTTTTGATCGAAATAGAGAGTTGACAAAAACTCTAGCACATCTGGGATGCCTGCAGTTTGATATGAAACATTCTGCCGTAAGCAGAACACCTCTCACTTTCTTATTGAAGAAATGTACTGCTTTTGGGTACTATCCCTCCAGGCCGCAGTGATAACATCCACGGTGCGCTCGGATTGTCCTCTCCCCAAATATGGTCTTCTTAGAATCTGCAAATTAACACATCAATACGATCATGTAAAGGATGCTGATCGCTAGTTACCGGATTCACTGGCTCATTCAGTGGCTTTTTGTGTTTGGGAACAATCATGTGAGGATCAATAGCCATCTCCAAAACATGAGCATGCCATGGCTGAGTAGGCCAGTCGGGTACCACCAATACTCCTGAAGCGGAGTCCTGCTTGATTTTTTGCAGGCATCGACTGACGAGGCAGAATGGAGGAAATACATATATAAACATTCCACCCCAGTGCAGCGAGAACGCATCGACTGCCACTGCCCCAGGATCTGGTTCCCATGAAACATATTTAGGCAACTGGTGGTTTAGTCTGGATGCAAACAAATCGATATCTGGCATCCCAAACCACGCAACAACATTTTCAAATATATCATGGTTCAACATCCATTCTATGTTGTCATTGAATTGTCGTGACCTTGTGTCTGCGACTATGTTGAATCTACCAGGTAAATGGATTGCTAAGATCCAAATGTTCGTGCCAATACACCAGCTCCAGGTCTGATTAGCCAACCTATCACAAGCTTTCGACTTGACTCCACCCATATGATTCAGATAGTGTTGTCAATTTGAGCCTGCACATGCACCTGACTTTTGGTAAAACAATAAGCTTTAAGCCCATAGAATGTTCCCAGAAGCTGTAAATAATTGATGCCTCACAATTGCAGAAGGGATACCTCATCACTATTCCATCTGCCTCCACAGCTGAACCCATATCAGTAGCACCCCAACCAAGGCCACTGACATCAGTCTGTAAAACTATAAGAGGTGGGTCAACCAAAACCTTCCTGGAGCTAGTTGCAATTTCATAATCCACCATTGTATCTCAGAAATGGCTTCCGTTGGCAACTTCATAGGCTTGTCAAAATGGCCTGCATGTGCTCTCAATGCTTGTTCTTTTGCTTGTTGTAATTGTTGATAATGCAGAGGCCCAAACTGCACAGCTGGAAAAGCAGCCACCAGCTTGCCAATCAACGTGGCCACCTGTCTAATTGAGGGTAGTTGTTCCTCAACAAGCTTGACACATTCTTCAATTAACTGCTGCCTTTTATCACTCGGCAGAGTCACTAACATGTGACCTGAGCTAATGCTGAAGACCAAGTAATCAATAACTTAACAGGTGTTAATTTGGAATTATCTGGATGGATAATGAACCCCAACTGCTCAAAACTGAGTTTAACAACTAACAGATGATTCAGCTGCCTCCTGAGTGTTCCCTACAATAAAAATATCATCCAAATAGACCATTACCACATGACCCTGAGTTTGGAGTAAGCCAAGAATTGGTTTTAACAATTTGGTAAACAATCTCGAAGATGAGGTTAACCATTAGGCAGTGCTTTGAATTGCCACACTTGACTCATCCAGCTAAATTTCAAATATCTCCGATCATCACAATGAACAGACATTGAGTAATAAGCATCCTTGAGATCTATGCTTGCCATATAACACCCTTTGGAAACCAGCTGTTTAGCATTAGAGAAAGTTTCAATTTTTAAATGTCTACAGTGCACAAAAGGGTTGAGGCTCGTCGAGTCCAGAATGATTCTACACCCCCCATCCTTTTTAGACCTAGGAAAAATACTTGACACAAACTGATGGGATTTACCAACCGACTTCTCAATAACCCCTTTTTTGCACTATTTCTCAAGCTCTGTATATTCTCTTCATGTGAAAACACGAGTGTCCGACGTGGGACATGCTGAGTGGGCGGACACAGAGTAGGGCAGAATTCAATTCGAAACCCCTCTATACTGCCCACCACAAATGGATCTGATGTTATCTCCTGCCATTCTTTGAGAAACAAGTGTAACCTGCCCCCAACTTGAACATCTTCCCCACTTAATTTATTTCCTTCAGGAGCAAAATCTCTTACCTTCACCAGACTCTGTGATAGCACTCCGTCGATAGGGGAAAAACCTTTTGCCCATTCTGCTACTTGTTGGCACTTTGATGAGGCCCACAGTTTTTTCCTCTTCATCCAGTTGCTTTGCGAGGTCCTCCCCAAACAACAGATTCGGTAATTGAACATTATTAGGTTTGCAGAGTGCTACAAATTTTGGGTGAATGGTGGGGCATATGGCACTCTTTCTAAGGCAGTTCATTTCAAAATGTGACTGCACAAAAGCCCCAGAGCATCCTGGTGAACTTCAGTCCCCCTCGTCCACCGTTCTGGTGAACGCAGTGATAACTGCTGCTATCAACTTGAGCACCCCCTGGAGCTTCAACACTTGTGACCTCACTGCAATCCCCATGTGGCCCCATATAACATGGTTGACCACTGGCACCTTCAACAACCCACAGTTAACCAGGATTTCGTATGTTTTAGCAGTTTTGTCGATTGTCAGCTCTTGGAGCTGATGGGAGAACATATAATTAATTGTAGTAACCAACTCCTCCCCCAATGATTCCCCTGCTTCTCTGGGGATTGCGAACTTAGCAGCCAAATTATGTACAAAGACCTATTGCCCTTCACCCTTTGGGCTATGTTCAGCCACTACCAGGGCATCAGCATACTCCTGACCCAACACACCCTCCTCCTCAATAAGGGGGCGATTATGCAGCCCAACTACAAGCACTGCTGGCACCGGCTCTCCAACAGCCTGGCGAGAACATCACTCCTCCTCCCGGAGTGCATCCTTCTCGAGTAACCTCTCCATCAGGTGCTCGATTTGTGAGAGCCATAAGCAAGCGAACTCCCCTTGCGGAGGTGAAACCACCTGGCCGACTGGGTCTATATGCCTGGCAGACTTGAATGTGACCTTACGCCCTACCGACGTGGCAATGCTGCTCCCAGGCAGCGAGTCTGCAGTCTCAAGCCTCCCTGCTTGCGACAAAGTTGGTGAACTAGGCGGGCACGCACTAACCGCACTCCCGCGGTCCTCCACACCTTTCGCCATGGGACGCCTCACCTTCACCTTACTCGCCTTCACCTTACTTGCTTTCTGCATCGTCAAACTCGAAAAACAACCACCAACACAGAAAGCGGCCTCAAGACTAAGTTTTCCACCAAGAGAGAGTCTGTGTGAGAGTGTCTGTGTGAGATGGAGGGTGTGTGTGATCAACAAATAACAAATAGTACAAATAATATAGCCTTTCTTAGTTCAGAGCTTATTTGTTATGTTTAATAGCCTGATGGATGTCAGGCAGAAGCTGTTCCTCAATGCAGTTTTCAGTTTACAAAAGTCGGACATGACTCTTGCAGTCGGGCGTCAGTCATCCTCTGGGATAGCAGCTACATTAATGCCTGGTGGAAGAACTGCCCATTCTCGATTCAAGATACCCATCCAAGTGGCCGAGGATACATTCTGCAACATCGAGAAGAACTCTAAGACGGCACATTTCATGAGGCGTGAAAGTCATTGTTTGGGATGAATGTCCAATAATTAGGCAAAAAAGCTTTGAAGTGGTGGAGAACGGTGAAGGAGGTCAATCTTGAGATAGCCATCAAGGCTGAGCTCCCTGCTGATCACCAGCCCCTCACACTTACCCCCTACGACATGTACGTGGCACTGAACAGGATTTATGCACATAAGGCTGCTGGCCCTGACGGCATCCTCGGGCACGTCCTCAGGGCCTGTGCTGAGCAGCTGACAGACGTCTGGACTGACATCTTCAACCTGTCACTTGCCCAAGCAGTTGTCCCCACGTGCCTTAAAACCACCATTCCACTACAACGAGCCTCCACGACTTCGCCCAGTTGTACTTACTTCCATCATCACAAAGTACTTCGAGAGGCTGGTCCTGGCACACCTCAAAGGCTGCCTACCTCCCACAGTGGATCCCTATCAGTTCGCCTACCGCAAGAACAGGAGTACGAGGATGCCATCTCAACGGCACTTCACTCTGCCCTCTCCCACCTCGACAACAGAGGCACCTACATAAGAATGCTGTTTATCGATTATAGCTCAGCATTCAACACCATTATACCCTCTAAACTGATCACCAAACTCGGCGACCTGGGCATCGACCCCTCCCTCTGCAACTGGATATTGGACTTTCTAACCAACAGAGCCCAGTCTGTTGGGTTAGACAAGCACACCTCTTCAACCCTCACCCTGAACCCTCACAGAGCTGTGTGCTGAGCCCCCTCCTCTACTCCCTCTTCACCTACGACTGCACACATGTACATGGTACTAAAACCATCATCAAGTATGCAGATAATACAACGGTGATTGGCCTCACCAGTAACAACGATGAGTCGGCCTATAGGGAGGAGGTCCGGCTCCTAGCAGCATGGTGCGCTGACAACAACCTGGTCCTTAACTCCAAGGAGACCAAGGAGCTCATTGTAGACTTCAGAAGGTCTAGGGGTGGCACGCGCACCCCCATCCATATTAACGGAACGGGGTTCAACATCTCCGATGACCTCTCTTGGACCCACAATACCTCGACTCTGGTCAAGAAGGTTCACCAGCGTCTCTACTTCTTGAGGAGACTAAAGAAGGTCCATCTGTCTCCTCAGATTCTGGTGAACTTCTACCGCTGCACCATCGAGAGCATCCTTACAAACTGTATCACAGTATGGTATGGCAATTGCTCTGTCTACGACTGGAAAGCACTGCAGAGGGTGGCGAAAATTGCCCAACGCATCACCGGTTCCTCACTCCCCTCCATTGAGTCTGTCCAAAGCAAGCGATGTCTGCGAAGGGCGTGCAGCATCGTCAAGGACTGCTCTCACCCCAGCCACAGACTGTTTACACTCCTACCATCCGGGAGGCACTACAGGTCTGTCCGTTGCCGGAACCAGCAGGTCCAGGAGCAGCTTCTTCCCTTGCGGCTGTTACATTACTTAACTCTGTACCTCGGTGACTGCCAGTCACCCCCCCCCCCCCCCCCCCCCCCCCCCCCCCCCCCCCCTATAATATAAGCACCGAAAATCCTTGCTGGCCCAGCTTGCAACAAAATTGCAACAACATTGCAATCGAGGAACACTCAATCCTTCCAGGAAGTTTTTAGCAGAACAGGAGGGTAAGGGGACAATTGCTTAAATTCAGGAACACTCAGTTCTGCCAGCAATTTTTTAACCTTTAAAAAGAGGTATAAAATAAAATGGAATAAAAGTGAAGTTATGCCAATAAATGCTCAAGACCCTATACATCTCCAAAAATTGCGTTTCAGAATTGTTACTGAAAAATGTAGATACCTTGAAGTCTATGTGACTAGAAAATACACCTCCCTATTTCAAACAAATTTCCCACCATTAATTACTAAATTAAATGCCCTCATTCAATTTTGGAAAACACTCCCTATTTCCCTTCTCGGTAAAGTAAACACAATAATGATGATTTTCCTTCCACAACTCCTATATCTATTTCAATCAATACTGATTTATCTCCCTAAAAGTTTATTTTTAAACTTGACTATGTTATCACAAATTACATTTGGGACTGTAAAACCTATAGAATACACAAACAACATTTATGTAAATCTAAAGAAAATGGTGGTTTAGCACTTCCCAATTTCATTTTTTATTACAGGGCGACTAATATTAAAATTTTAATCTACTGGATGGATGACACATGCCAACAGGTAAACTGGTTAAAAATGTAGAGGGAAGATTGTTTGCCTTTTAATATAGGCGCGATTCTTCTTTCTCCAACACATCTGAATAAATAAATGTATGAGCAAAATCCGATAATACACAGTACCCTACGCATTTGGAAACAGTTGAAATCAAACCTTAAATTGAGAAATTTCTCTCTCCTTTTACCAATCACTAATAATCTCTCGTTTAAACCGTTTACTTTAGATAAGGTATTTGCACAATGGAAAACCTCTGGAATTAAAACGGTGGAAGATCTTAACGAGAAGGGGATTTTCCACTTGTTTCAAGAATTATAGGAGAAATATCACTTGAAAGCAAGTCATTTTTTCAGATATCTTCAAATCTGAGACTATGTGAAAACATATGCACAAGACTGTCACTCTATGGGTCCAGATATACTAGATGACTGCATGAATAGACATGTTGATACAAGCAAGTTAATATCCTACATTTACAATACTATTTTAATTGCACACATCCCATCTTCTGAGATGCATAGGCAAGCATGGGAAGACGAATTGGTTTATTAATTTCAAAAGATGGTTGGGAGGAAAGCCTTCTATATATACACTACTGCTCTCTCAATGTTCGGCACTCCCTGATACAACTCAAAATACTGCATAGACTACTATTCAAAGACCAAATTAAACAGGATCTTCCCAGATGCTCTCATATTTGTGATAAATGTCTCCTCCAAGAAGCGACTATAACCCATTCCTTCGCCTCCTGTATAAAGTTACAAAACTTCTGGAGGGGAATATTTGATATCTTCACCAAAATACTTAAAATTAAATTGGAACCAGATATAAAACTGATCACTTTAGGTATGTCAAATGCCTGCTCTAAATTATTCCAAAGACGTTTCCTCAACTACGGCCTAATAACGGCGAAATAATTAATACTCAAATTCTGGAAACAGACAACAGTCCCTAAAGTGAAGATGTGGATTACTGATACTGATATGTCCGATACACTACATTTGAAAAATATTAGGCTTGTCTTGGTGGAAAAAGCAGATCAATTTCTTAAGACATGGTTCCCTTTTACTGAATTTCTGCAACAACAGAATGGTTAAACACAAATTTAAACCCGATGCCAGGGATGGGTGAGGGTAGGGGTGGCGGGGGGGGGTGTGGAGAGGAAGGTATATCTCCATCTTTTCTGTTCTTATTTATTTTCTTTTCTCTTGCACTTCTTTGGTAGCTTAGGGGTCTTTTTCTTGCTTTATCTTATTTTACTTTGCTAAAAATAGACCCCTAAGCTACCAAAGAAGTGCAAGAGAAAAGATAAGAAAAAAAAGTGAGAAAAAAGAAGAGAATGAAGAAACAGATCATTCTCTTCTTTTTTCTCTCTTTTTACTTTTTTTGTTATTTTTTTAAATTTAGGTTCTAACATTAAAAATGAAGCAATACAATAATTGTATAACTGTTATGTCAATCGCCTTATCATTGTACAATCACTTCTAATAAAATTAAGTTTTAAAAAAAGAGAGAAAACAGGAGGGGGAGGGTGTTCTGTGGGTGACAGGGGAAGTGGAATTGGAATTTTGTTTAAGGCCTGGCAGCAAGTGCTTGCAATTTTTTTTAATTTAAAAAGAGAGAAGATGAGGGGCTATGGGTGAGTGGTGGAATATTGCTTTGGGGAAACGGTTGCGTTGGGGGTCAAGGCCTCCCATGAGGGCTTTGGTTGACTGGTGGAATATTGCGTTGGGGAAATGGGTTGCGTTGGGGGAACAGGGTGTGTTCCCCCAATGTATTAGATGTGACAGGGACCAAATGGGTCCCACTTGGTCTAGTATATTACTAAAACTCTCATCTTGTATGTTTGTTATTTTAAGTCAACCTTACTGACCATTGTCATGTGATGTAAACAAAACAAGTTTCATTCAGATTGTTGTTATATTTTAAACGTTATTCACATTTTAAACTGAAATTAACTTGAAACAGTGTCCCCACTTGCCGGCCATGCCTGCGCAGTTGGGGGAGGCCCGTCAGCTGCATCACAATTGAAAATGGCGCTGGTGACGCGGCAGTGATGCAAAATGACGCCGTCTCCCTGCACGTATGCAGTGGGTCCGATATCCATGCCTCGGCAGCCGGGATGGCCATTTTAACTGAACATCATGTTGTATATGGGCGAGTGGTCGACTATTACCTTGGGGTAACGGGACCCAAAGTGTCTGCACTTTGTCTCGTTGTAAATAAAAGCAGGAAATGCTGTAAATGGTCATTTGATGAGGAATCAATCAATTCTGTATAAAGTTGGGAAGCAGAGTTGTCTGAAATTATTGAATTCACTGTTAGGGCATTAGGGCTGTAATGTGTCAAATCAGGTAATTTCATCCCATTTCGTGATCTCATTTTGGAATTTGTTAGAATATAATATGAATTGGAAGATAAAGGTCAATTTGGGAGTGGGGTAAGAACACAAGGTTACGGGAGAAGGAGTAGGCTACATGGTCACTCAAGGCGTTCCTTTCTTTCAATATGATCATGGCTGACCTACCCCAGGCCTCATCTCCTCTCCTGTGCTGGTTTCCAAGTAAGAACGGACAAATCTCTCCCAAGTCACCCTTGCCTAATCTAGCACTGCATTTTTTTCTCTCTTTCTCTGTCCCTATCCCTCACCCCATTTCCCACCTCACTCCCTTACTCTCTCTCTCTCTAGTTTATCTTCTCTTTACCCTGTTTATGTTCCACTTTCTCTCATATTATTTCATTTGATGAGTCTAATATCCTTGAGTTCAATTTCACTAAACTGCATCCCACCCAGTTTCCATTCCTGGAAAGTATAAAAGGTGCCAGCAAGTTGTATTCCTTCTATCTGTGGAAGATCCATTACTGGAGTATATGTCCTGCTCTGTAAAATTTAAGAAAATGCCTAAATTGTCACAGGTATTGTTGTACCACCTGGGCAAGATTAAACAAAATGTGCAGAGGATGCTGGTAAAATTCAGCAGGTTAAGCAGCATCTGCTAAAAGAGGAACACAGATAGTGATTCAGGATGCAGGCACTTTGTTAAAACTCTGAAATGTTAATTTGCTGAATTTTACCAGCATCCTCTGCACATTTTGTTTAATCTTGCCCAGGTGGTACAGCAATGTTAATTCACTCCCCTTCTTGTACACCCACGACTGTGCAGCCATATACAAATCTAATTAAATGTTCAAATTCGCAGACACCATTGTGAGCCGGATATCAAATAATGATGAGGGAGTACAGGAAGAAGATTGAGAACCTTGTATCTTGGGGTCGAGATAACAACATTTCTCTCAATGTCAGCAAGACAAAGGAGATAATGATCAACCTCATGAAGCGAGGTGCCAAAGTACAGATGGTTGAAAACTTCAAATTCCTAGGAGTTAATATCACCAAAAACTTCTCCAGGACCACCCACATTGAAGGAACGACCATGAACGCACACCAATGCCTCTACTTCCTTAGAAGGCTTAGGAAGTTTTCATATCCCTTACAACTCTCACCAATTTCTACAGGTGCACCATAGAGAGCATTTTATCAAGATGCATCACTGGTTGGTTTGGGAGCAGCTCCCTCCAAGACTGCAAGAAATTGCATTGAATTGTTGATGCAGCCCAAACCATCACATAAGCCAACCTCCCTCCTCCATTTGTTCCTCATGCTGCCTCAGCAAGGCCAACAGCATAATCAAGGATGAGTCACACCCTGGCCACTTCCTCTTCTCCCCTCTCCCATCAGGCTGAAGGTATAGATGTGTGAAACGCACACCTTCAGGTTCAGGGACAGTTTCTTCCCTGCTGTTTACAGGGAACTGAATCATCCTACCACAATCAGAGGGCAGTGCTGAACTACTGTCTATCTCTTTGGTGACCCTCGGACTATTCTTGATCGGACTTTGTTGGATTTACCTTGCACCAAAACACGTTATTGCCTTATCATGTAAATTACATTGTAAATGGCTCGATTGTAATCATGTATTGTCTTTCTGCTGATTGAATAGCACGCAACAAAGCTTTTCACTGTACCTTAGTACACGTGACAATCAACTCAACAGAAATTGGCTGCTACTTTTCCTAGGTTTAAAGAGGGACAGCATAGTGATGCAGAGGTAGAGTTCCTGCCTTACAGCACCAGAGACTATAGATTGATCCTGACTACAGGTCTATCTGTACAGAATTGTTCGTTCTCGTTGTGTCCGTGCTTCGGTTTCATGCCAACTCCAAAGCCGAACAGGTTTGTAGGTTAGTTGGCTTTGGTAAATTATAAATTCTCCTTAGTATGTGTTGGATAGTGCTAGTGAATGGAGAGATCACTGGTTGGTGTGGACTCGGTAGGTGAAAGAGCCTGTTTAGAAACATAGAAACATAGAAAATAGGTGCAGGAGTAGGCCATTCGGCCCCTTGAGCCAGCACCACCATTCAATATGATCATGGCTGATCATCAAAAATCAATACCCCGTTTCTGCTTTCTCCCCATATCCCTTGATTCCTCTCTCTTGAAAACATCCAGTGAATTGGCCTCCATGCTGCATCTCCCCAAAGGGACAACACTTCAACAATTCTTCATTAGGTGGAATTCGACTCACTAATCCCATGCACTCTATTTCACTTCTCTAATCCGGCCAGCCCTGATTCCCATTTACACAGCATGTTCCCATGTTATAGTGGCAGCACAATGGCATCGAGATAGAGTAGCTGTCTTACTGCACCAGATCATCCCAGTCATGGGTGCTGTCTGTTCAATCCCGGCCATTGGTGCTGTCTGTACAGAGTTTGTATGTTCTCCCAGTGACCTGCATGGGTTTTCTTTGGGTGCTCCGGTTTCTTCCCACCTACCAAACTCGTGTGGGTTTGTAGGTTAATTTGCTTCGGTAAAATTGTAAATTGTCCCTAGTGTGTTGGATTGTGTTAGTGTATGGGGATCACTGGTCAGTATGAATTTGGTGTGACGAAGGGCCTGTTTCTAAACTAAACTAAATTAAGGATGAATCACCTCCCTTTTTCCCTCCTCTTTTTCCTCTGTCAGGGGAAACAAGAACTCTTTCCAGATCCAGAACAATTTAATCATACTTACTCCAATGAGAAGAGACAATAAAATCTGGAGAACATAATCCTGAAGGGGTAGAACAGCAGAGAGATCTTTGGACATGTTTGCATTGTTGTTGAATATACGAAGACAGATTGGGAAAGCAGTTAAAAAAAATGCAAGATCCTGAGCTTCCTGGAGAGATAGAGTGCAAGAACATGGAATCAAGTAATGGTAAAGGCACAAAAAAATGTTGGATTTTATTTATTGTGCATATGCTGATAAAAAAATAACAGTTGGAAAGATATGTTGCACATTTTTATCATTGAGTACTTTCCTTTCTCTACAATTTTAAAAATAATCAGCAGTGTGCTATTCTGCTAGATTTAGTCATGCATTAAATTTGCTAATCTGCAATAATTCTGCCATGGAACAGCAATAGAACAATTATTAAATGAGAAACAGAGTTTGAGTTTTGAGTATCTGAAAATAAACTGTAGGAAATATTTCTGCAAAATAATCAATAATTTTATTTCAGGATGTTGGAGATAATTATGATTCGTGTTGCAGAAACAGCCATGTGGAATAATTATATGTCACTTTACAGCTTGCACTCCTATTGCTGCTGACAGTGACTAAGGATTAATATCTGCATAAAATGCTATACCAATATTAATCTGAATCTCCCATCAGCAGAAATTACATTTTAAGTGACCCATGAAATAACATTTATTCCATACTCGTATATTTTACCCTGATTAATTAAACTGAGTGTGAAAATGGTTTTACATTTATCGGGATTTTTGCTATTTACATGGACATTGTTTTGGTTAGTTTTCATTGTTATAAAGTTAACAAAAATTAATAAGATGGTGCCAACTGTGAATTTCAAACTGCACTAGATTGCATAAATTTGGTTGATGAATCTTGTGCTTACTAAAGTGGAGAATGTCTGTACATGGAAGTTGCAATCTATCACTTATTGTCAGCTCCCAGTCAATCAGGCACGTGTTGTCAAGCTAGGCAAGGTAGGCAGTGCCTTCCCTGACTAAAATTATAAAAAGGTCATTATTAAATATAAATAGTAAAGATTTCCAATTCATTTACTAAATTCAGTATTTATTATTAAATGGTTATTAATTTAACAATCGGTCGTAGGCATGATTCTCCAGTGCCTTTCATAGGCTGTACATGTAATACGCGGAACTATGTTGAACTCACGTGCTGTGGACGCTGCTTCAAGCCTTCACTTATAACGGGCAATAAAGGCAGTTGAAAACCTGCCTTTGCACCGTGGACTACGTGCAAGGTGCTGCACATGCCCACAGGAGAGGAGACCAATCTGCGCATGCGCGGTTTTTAAAGATTTTTTATAAGTCGATGGACTGCCTACGGGATCGATCTGCGCATGCGCGGTATTACCATTTTTTTTGCGCATGCATGTTTTTTTTTTCGATTTTCTGTGCATGCGCTGATTTCTATGCATACGATTTTTAAAAGGCAACTGACTGCTCAGTGCCTACCCTGAGTAATTACTCATGGCACGTGCCTGCAGTCAATGTAGTAGTTATCTGTAGAAGAAGAACAAGTTTATCCCACCCTACTCATATTCCTTCTCAGCACAGTTTATTTTAGTTTAGAGATACAATGAGGAAACAGACCCTTTGGCCCACTGGGTCCGCACCAAACAGTGATACCCGCACAATAACACTACCCGACACACACCAGGGACAATTTTCACAGGCACAAAGCCAGTTAACTTACAAACCTGTAAGTCATTGGAGTGTGGGAGGAAACCAATGATCTCGGAGAAAATCCATACAGGTCATGGGGAGAACGTACAAACTCCGTACAAACAGCACCCGTAGGCGGGATCGAACCTGTAAGGCAGCAACTCTACCGCTGCGCCACCGTGTCGCCCGAATCTGTTGCATAAATCTTTTTTATTTTTGCTTCCTGCAATTAATTAATATGTTATGATAAGAATATTAGAAACAGTAACAGGAGTGTGTCATTTAAGCAATTATACTGTTCCACCGTTTAGTAATATATTCTCATGACTGACAATTTAACCTTGTGCAACTCCGCTGTGCTAAACCTATATACCTTGATTCCTTTAATATATTTTTGAACTTGCTCTTGATCATATTCAAAGACCATCATCCCTCCGGGTGAAGATCTGCAAAGACTCACTGCCCTTTGGTTAAATTAATTATTTCTCATCGTGACCCTGAAATGCTGACTCCTTATTTTTTAACTGTAGCTCCTATTTCCAGGCACTGTGGCCAAGGAAAACATCATATAAGCTGCCAAACCTTGTGAGAATTTCTCTTTAATGTTGCAGTGAGATAATTTGTCATTCTTCTAAATTCCAGAGAGTATAGGTTCTGTCTACTTAATCTTTCCTCATACGATAAACCTGTCATCCTGGGAATCAATCTGGTGAACCTTTGCTGCCCTCCTCTATCACAAATACATCCTTCTTAGGTTGGGAGACTAGATCTATATGCTATATTCCAGATATGGTCTCAATAGGGCCAGGTATAATTGGACCAAGACATCTTTACTCGTGTGCTCAAATCCTCTTGCAATAAATTTTTGCTCGCTTTCCTCCTTTCCCGAAGGCTCTGTGGTGTTAGGAATCATGCCCACAAGCATTTGGATTGAGATTACCCAAACTCATTTCATATTGAACTCTTATCTGCAGCCAGGGAGAGCTCTGTTCCATCAGTCATAGGCGGTAAAGGTTCAAATCAATGCTGAACAGCCAGCTGCATGTCTCAGTTACTCAGGTTGTTTATGGGTGAAGTGTGAAGAAGTTGCTCTTCGTATATTCCAGAATTACAGTATCTGCAGTATTTTGCTTTGAGAGCATTTGTTCTGACATTGGCAAGGTCCATACTAGAGCTTCCACAGTGTTTTCCTTTCCCCTCTTCCTTTGCTGACAGGGTTCCCAACCATATATGTTCTCACCCTGCCTGTCTTCTCACACCCAGACCAAGGAGGTAGATTCCATGAATATAATGTCCACAGTAATTTCCAGCTTTTCCAAAGTGATGCCAACAAATTCTAATTAGATTTCCTCCAGAACTAAATGTTGTAATGTCCTTCACTATCTGGCCCTCTCGGCCCACGCCATCACAGATTTGCCATACAAAGGCCATATTCATGGACAATTCCAAGAGAAGAGGACAAACAATTAACTGAAGAAAAAGAAAGGCAATAAATACATGGGGGGGAATCAAGCCATTCAGCTCAGCTATTCCATGCTATAGAACATTTCTCCTAACTTATTTTATCCTATTAACAGTTATTAATAATTTGTTGTTAACTGAATTAGCTTGCTTGTCAATGTTACTGTTGTCACTATGCAGAATATAATTGAGGAAACCTTCCCCTGACACTTTTCTCTTGCCATTATATAATAGTACTTCCACAACTTACCTGTGTTCTCTTCCAAATATAGCAATTCATGCATTAACATCAGGACATTAGTATCCACGAGAATTACCTAATTGCTTTCAAATAATGAATTGCAGAACAGAAGAACTCTCAATCACTGGAACAGTATTGAAATTTACCAGTCGTGCTCGAGTTGTGTTCAAAGTGTTTTGCTGCTGGGCTGTTGATTTTCCAATTATATGATGTGTGGTGCAAGTTCCTACATTTCTGTTTCTTTTTATTGCTGGTCACAAATGGGAAAGGGAAAGAGATCAAGACTACTGTGGCGGCTCCTAAGGGTCGTGCCATTATACTGCCGAACCCCTCGGCACAGGAGTGGCGCAGTCCGGAGGCGGCCCTTAGCCGGAGGGTATAAAAGGCAGGGTTTGGGTGCCATCTTTTCCTGGTTTCGTCTTCCCCTGAACCGGGAGGAATTAAAGTAAAGTGCTTCTCAAACTTCAGACTACTTGCCTCATTTTGAGACCCACGCACTACATTGGTGACCCCCGACGCTCCATTGGCATCATGATGGAGACAGAACAAAGCCCTACCTCCTCACACGCCAGCCCGATCCTGTCTCTGGACGTGGTCTCCGTGAAACTGCCCAGCTTCTGGACCACACGGCCGCTCACCTGGTTCCAGCAGGCGGAGGCCCAGTTCAACCTGCGGGGCATCACGGTCGATGCCACCCGCTTCTATTACCTGGTGGGAGCCCTCGACCAGGATGCGGTGGAAGAAGTATCGGACTTCCTCGCAGCCCCCCCGGACAATGATAAATACCTCGGCCTGAAACAGCTCCTGCTCCAAATTTACGGACTAAGTAGGATGGAGTGGGCAGGTAGGATCCTGCATATGGGGGGCCTGGGCGACCGGCGGCCATCTACCCTCCTCAAGGAAATGATGGACGAGTTGCCGTGGGTCATGCTGGGCATCCGGACCGCTCCCAAAGAGGACTTGGCCTCATCATCGGCGGAGCTGGTGTACGGGTCGACACTCACAGTGCCCGGGGAGTTCGTGCCGTCAGCGCCGGAGCAGCAGGAAGCGCCCTCCTCCACCCTTCAACGCCTTCGCGAGCGAGTTGGCAAGCTCGCACCCGTCCCAACGTCCCGCCATGGGACATTTCGCCCACACGTGCCAATGGCCCTCACGGACTGCCCATACGTCTTCCTGCGCCGTGATGCCCACCGGACGCCACTCCAGAGGCCGTACGAGGGCCCGTTCCGGGTGCTGGAACACGGGCAGTCGACTTTTGTCCTGGACATGGGGGGCCGGCCGGAGGCCGTGTTGATTGACCGTTTAAAGCCGGCGCACCTGGACATTGACCAGCCGGTGCTGGTTGCTCAACCTCGGCCCCGAGGGCGCCCCCCCTCACGACTCCCTCCCTCACCCCTCACGACTCCCTCCACCTGTCCTCCCGCCGGTCCCTCGACCTGCAAGCCCCTGCAAGCCCCAGGATCTGCTGACTTCCGCACGCGGGCCGGCCGGGTCGTGCGCCCGCCGGTCCGTTTTGTGCCTCTGGTTCTGGGGGGGGGGTCCTGTGGCGGCTCCTAAGGGTCGTGCCATTATACTGCCGAACCCCTCGGCACAGGAGTGGCGCAGTCCGGAGGCGGTCCTTAGCCGGTGGGTATAAAAGGCAGGGTTTGGGTGCCATCTTTTCCTGGTTTCGTCTTCCCCTGAACCGGGAGGAATTAAAGTAAAAGTGCTTCTCAAACTTCAGACTACTTGCCTCATTTTGAGACCCACTCACTACACTACACCTTATATTTCAAGATGGTTCTGGAAGTAAGGACATATGGTTACCAGGAGAAAAAATAGACACAGAATATTGGAGAAACTCAGTGAGTCAGGCAACATCCCTGGACAACCTGGATAAGTAACGTTTTGTGTTGGAACCTTTCTTCAGTCTGATTGTAGGGGCAGGTGGAAAGAAAGTTGGAAGAAAGGAGAGACAGGACAAAGCATTTAAAGTACTAGGTGGACACAGACAAGGGGCTGAGGGGGTTGATAGGCCAGAGATGAGAAGACAGAAGATATGAGACAAAAGGATAGATGAGTTGTGAATTGTGAAGCCAGAAGAAATAATGAGGAATGTAGGTGGAGGGAAAGGGGAGAAATAGGTGTGCGTCCAAGTATGGGCACATGAGAGGGAACCCGAGGGGAGGGGGGCGATCAGGGGTGTTGAGGGGGAAAAAGGGGGTCTGGGAAAGAAAGTGGAGGAGGAGTGGGGTGGTTGTTAGTGGTTGCCTAAATTTGGAGAATTCAATGTTCATACCATTGGGTTGTAAACTACCCAAGCTCAATATAAGATGCTGTTCTCCCTGACAAAAAGAACATGCAAACTGCACAGATACAGAAGGTCATGATTGAACCTGGATCTTGGACATTGTGAGGAAATGGCTCTACCAGCTGAGCCATTGTGCCACCCAGTCCTGCAGTGATGTGGGGTTTGGCTTGGAAGTAGAGTGTTGGTAGAAGGAACATGGACACAAAATGCAGGACACATAACACAAAATGCTGGAGTAACAGGCAGCATCTCTGGAGAGAAGGAATGGGTGACATTTCGGGTTGTCCCTTCTTCAGACTGAGAAACAGGGAGGAGGGAGTCTAGAATATGGAAGGGTAAGGTATGAAAAGGACAGATCAAAGCAGATAATAAGGAAAATTAGAATGGTTCATTATTAGCTGAAGGGAAGGTGACAAGGTGGCAAGCAATCAGCAAAATTAATTAGAAGGACAGTGAAACTTGTCGGAGAACTAGGGTAGGGTAGGGGAGGGACAGAGAGAGGGAAAGCAAGGATTACATGCATTTTGAGATATCAACTTTCATACCACTGGGTTTTAAGCTGCCCAAGCAAAATCTGAGGTAGAGGAAAGTTGTTTGAGTCTCCGTTTGAGGAAGGACTGGAAATCCTTGAGACCTTCCTGAGGGTGGGATGGAAATATAAAGGAATTGGACGTCCATCGCTAAACTGAGGCAAGGGGGGTCGAGAAATGTAAAGTTGTTGAAGGGCATGTGGGGTGTCTGGGAGGAGGTGGGAAGGGAGTGGACAAGGAGGATATAGGATGGAATCAAGGTATGTGGAAATTAATATTGCCACTGTTGAATTAACTAACTTGATCAATGCATTGATTCAGCAATTCTCCTATATACACCTGACTGGGAGACAGGGAATTTAGTTTAGTTTAGTTTAGAGAAACAGCGCTGAATCATGCCCTTCGGCCCACCGTCCGCACCGACTAGCGATCCCTGCATATTGACACTATCCTATACACGTTAGGGACAATTTTTACATTTACCAAGCCAATTAACCTACAAACCTGTACGTCTTTGGATTATGGGAGGAAACCCAAGATCTCAGAAAAACTGCAGACAGCCAGCACCCGTAGCCAGGATTAAACCCAGGTTTCCGGTGCTGCATTCGATGTAAGGCAGGAAATCTACCGCTACGCCATCGTGCTGCTACAGGGAATTGAAAGTAACATTCTGTACATCAATTGTGACTACTTCAACCAATTCCCTTCTGTTGCATGCTTTCTCCAAATAGCCAAATATATGTGTGGCAATGGAAACAAAATATGTTACTGAAGCCCAGTTTTGCAAAAAGTTCAACCTGTCAGTATTGAAAACACCAGGAAAACGTGACAGAAAATATTTATCAGCCCTTAAGCTCAGCTACAATTAAGTACACCAGGATCAGTCATTCATTTAGAGACCAATGAGTAATTTTGTGACAACCTCCAATAATGCCACAAGATGATAAGAAGTTTGAAGGCTCTGGGCCTGTAGGCAGAAGGATGAGGGGAGATGTCATTGAGACCTACCGGGTAAGGAAAGATAAAATTATAAAAGGACTGGACAAGCTAGATGCAGGAAAAATGTTCCCAATGTTGGGCGAGTCCAGAACCAGGGGCCACAGAATAAAGGGGAGGCCATTTAAGACTGAGGTGAGAAAAAAACGTTTTCAACCAAAGAGTTGTGAGTTTGTGGAATTTTCTGCCACAGAGGGCAGTGGAGGCCCAATTACAGGATGGATTTAAGAGAGAGTTAGATAGAGCTCTAGGGGCTAGCGGAATCAAGGGATATGGGGAGAAGGCAGGCACGGGTTATTGATTTGGGATGATCAGCAATGAACACAATGCATGGCGGTGCAGGCTCATAGGGCCGAATGGCCTCCTCTTGCACCTATTTTCTATGTTTCCATGTAAGAATGAATGAACGTGGAAAGGGTATTTCCAGTAATGTGAAATTCGAGAACCAGAAGGCACAGCTTCAGATTAAAAGGATGTACCTTTAGAATTGAGATAAGGAAGAATTTATTTAGACAGAGGGTGGTGGATCTATGGAATTCCTTGCCACAGATGGCTGTGGAGGCCGACATTGAGACTTTTCAAAGCGGAGATTGATAGGTTCTTGATTAGTAAGGGCATCAAAGGTTACAGGGGAATGGGGTTGAGTGGGAAAAATGGATTGGGTAGGATTGAATTACAGAGTCTCGATGGGTTGAATGCTGTGGTTCTGCTCCTGTGGTTTTAAGATCTCTATCCCGTGTGGCAAAAGCACAAGCAACTCCATGTTCGTACCTACTGTATGCTATAAAGAACATAGGCCTGCTTTGTAATCCTGAGGATAATGACATGGTTCTAGCAGTTATAAACCCTTTGGGATGTAGATAAATATATGGCATGTGATGCCATGAATTGCACTGAAATAATGCGGAAAGGGTCTCTAGATAAAATAATAAACAAGAAAATAAGAGTGTAAACAACCTCGAGATGAGATCAGGGATGTTTCTAAATTCTGCTGACAGCAGTGTCTCGGTGCATAAAACATCCTGTTGTGGGGAAGAGCAGCATAGTTACGTCTGGTGTCTTGGGCGATATTTATTCCCAATCAACTTCACTAAAAAATTGATTATTTTTATTCATTCTCGCATTGACAATTCATGGTTTACAGCCCGCCCTGCAATTGGCCGTTTACCCAATTTTACAGATTGCTTCACAATTCCTGGGGGCTTCCAGCATCTGAATTTCAGTGGAACAGCTGGCCTACTATCAATTTAGCCAGCTGTCAGACAGGTAATGAAAGAAAATATGTTCTGAGTTCTTGATGTGAAATTCAGTAGGTCCTCTGTGTCCCCAGTCTTGACAATTTTCTACCACAGTTTTTCACTCCTCTCCGCTTTGCTCCCTCTAAATATCATTACTACCACTTACCAATTCTTGACTATTGTTGGTAAGGATTTATTCTGAATGTCTCTAATTTAGTTCTGATCAAACATTTTCATGACCATTACACACTCACTTAAAAATTGCTTGATATCTGTTGTTTGTTATCTCTGATTTTGAGAGGACAATGGTCTTATTTTCTTATCAAATATTTGAATAAAAATAATTGTACCAAAGCCATTTGATACTCATCCTCTGTTTTAAGATTATATGCATCTTAGATTTTCCCAGTCTCTATTAACTGACCTGTACCATTGCAGTACTGAATGCTTTTGTTTTCTATCCTCTCCAGCATTTTTGCTCCAGCTCCATCAAGTGTCAATTTGATAAGTTATTTTATTGCGTTACTTCAATTTATTACCTCATGGAACTCATATTCTGCTTTATATGCTCTAGTGGCACTCTGTTCTTTCTTTGCCAAAGTCCTCATCAAGTTATTCTACGAAGTCAGAGCTAGCCATCAAGCATTCATTTCTGCACAAATATTTCCATAAGCAAGGGAGGATGACTAATTCACCTCCACCCCTTGGTGGACATTGGACTTTATTTATGGAACTAATGCACTGCAGTGCTGAGAACTATATTCTGTACTCTGTATCCTCCCCTTTTCGCTATCATACTTGACTTTGACTTGATTCTATTTATGTACAGTAGTATTTGATTTCATTTGGTAGCATGCAATACCAAACATTTCACATTATCTTGGTACCTGACAATATAAACCGAAAACTAAATCTAATCCACACTTGATTATATACTCCCCGTCAACTCCATCCTCTTTCTCCAATCCCAGACTTTTTCAACCTCACAAACCCCTGGATTTTACCACTCATACTATATATACTCTAGGCACCAAATAACCTATCAAACCATACACTTTTGAGATGTGGGCGAAAACTGAAGCACCTGGAGAAAACCGACGCGGTCACAGTGAAACTATGAAAACTGCAAACCGACAATGCTGGACCTCAGGGCTGAATCAGGGTTTCAGTCGCTGTTAAGTATCAGTTCTACTAGTTGCACTTCTGTGCTGCCCTGTTAAATAATCAATGCATACCATTCGCATCAGCAGATTCTTTAATTGCAAGCATCATATCGATAAAAAGGGAACAATTTGTATGAAGATTTTGAAGGGACATTATTGAGTATAATACATCTGTTTGTATGTCACTATTTATTACTACAAATATAAAACAGATCATTCTATTCCTTCACCATCCCAATATGTCAAATAGGTTGCAGGGAAAAGGCTAGCTATGTTGGTGTTGAGATCCTTCATTAATTAGCAAAGTGTTTGAGAAAATTCCAGGCAATGCATCGGTAGTTTTCTGATTGGTACAATTACTGGCAAAGTACATCACAGTGAGATGGAATGAGAAAATGTAGTTCAATACCAGCTCAATAAATAGTACTCGCTGTAGTCAATGTGAAATCAATCAAAACCATTAAAAGATCAAGCATAGTAAAATCTGGAATTGCCTTAGTCTGATATCTCCCTGCTAAACAGCTGAGCAGGCTTCTATATTTTTTCATGCCTTGCATAAAAACTATATGTAGACACGTTCTGGTGAGCTGGTGAAGTGATCCAGATATGGATGGTAAGAAACTGCAGGAAGGGGCACACAGAGAGGAAGATTGAAGAAGGCCCCCAACCCGATATGTTGCATGTCCATTTCCCTCCACAGATGCTACCGCACCTGCTGAGTTCCTCCAACACTTTGTGCTTTGCATGACATCCTCAATGGTTCAATGATGCTTTATTTGTCACATGTGTAACTGCACAGTGAAATTCTTTCTGTACATTTACAAATACAGTCACCGCCATCTTTTGGAGCCATTTCCACATATCTAAAGTCCGGTCCGCCCACGTGCTCAGTCTGCTGGAGCAGTTCCCGATCCACGTAAGCCCGAGGCTCCTGCAGGACCTTCCTCTAAAGCCTTCAACTGGATCGACATATGAACCAACATCCCTCTCCTCACCTGGCCATCTTTGTGTCCCGGGGGCACCTCTTGCAGCCAACCTTGAAGGTGCAGGAGGCATTACCCTGGTTCACACTGCTACCGGCTCTTGCTCCTCACAGCCGTTGTCTCCAGCAGCTTTCTCCCGGTACCACAATCCACCATACCTTCGGGTCTTCTGAGTGGGTTCCCAGGTCCGCAATCGGCCGAGCCGTCAGGCGGATTCTGTGGTCAGCTGAGCATTCGGTGAATGCCTCTTGGTGAATCTCCTTTCCCAACTTAATGACATCCTTCCTGTAGCTGGGCAACCGGAACTGCACAAATTACTCCAAGTATGGTCCCATTAAAAAATTGTGCACCAGTCTCATGATGTCCCAACTTTTGTACTCAATACTCTTCCTAATAAAGGCTAGTGGGTGAATTGCCATCCTCATCACGCTGATCACCTGAACGACCACTTTCAGGGAAACATGCACCCGCACTCCAAGATCTCTCTTGTCGTCCTCCTCCTCTATCTCTTCCACTTGGATTTGTCCATTTTAAGTGAATGTTGGTTCTCGTTAGACTGCACCTTCAGCAGGTGTGCAAGCATATTTACATATGGCCTTAAAGAGTAAATTTCTGCTTTCTTTAAGATTAGATTACATAATTTCACCTTCCCTGCAATATTCAAGATATCATCTCTGGAACATAGAAACATAGAAAATAAGTGCAGGAGTAGGCCATTGAGCCCTTCGAGCCTGCACCGCCATTCAATATGATCATGGCTGATCATCCAACTCAGTATCCTGTATCCTGAACACGTTGACAACAAGGAGATCTACGTTAGAAGCTTCTTTTTATCAAAAAAACTTTTATCATTTTGGTTCTTCAACACCATAATCTCACCCACACTCATCTCTGAACTCCTGGACTTAGGAATCAGCACCCCTCTGCCAAGGGACCCTCAAGTTTTAAGCCCAGAGACCACGGTCAGTGAGGATCGGTAACAACACATCCTCCACAATAATCCTCAACACAGGTGCCCTGAAAGGCTGCATTCTCATTTACGTACTGTACTCCCTATGCACTCACTATCACATATTAAGTATATGGTAATGGAAAAAAGAGTAGCAAAGTCAAATGTGGGTCCCTTGAAGGTAGACACGGGTGAAATTATTATGGATAACAAGGAAATGGCAGAAGAGTTGAACAGTTACTTCGGATCTGTCTTCACTAAGGAAGACATAAACAATCTCCCAGATTTACTGGAGGACAGAGGATCTAAGGGAGTAGAGGAATGGAAATAAATTTTCATTCGGCGAGAAATAGTATTGGGTAGGCTAATGGGACTAGAGGATGATAAATCCCCTGGGCCGGATGGTCTGCATCCCCGGGAAGTGGCTCTAGAAATAGTGTATGCATTGGTGATCATTATCCAATGTTCAATAGATTCAGGATCAGTTCCTGTGGATTGGAGGATAGCTAATGTTATCCCACTTTTCAAGAAAGGAGCGAGAGAGAAAATGGGGAATTGCAGACCAGTTAGCCTGACTTCGGTGGTGGGAAAGGTGCTGGAGTTAATTATTAAAGAGGTAATAATGGGGCATTTGGATAGCAGTAAAAGGATTAGTCCAGGTCAACATGGATCTATTTATTCATTTATTTATTTATCTATCTATTTATCTATTTATTTATCCATTTATTTATTTATTTATCTATTTATTTATTTATCTATTTATTTGCCTATTTATTTATTTATTTACCTATTTATCTATCTATCTATCTATTTATTTATTTATTTATTTATCTATCTATCTATCTATTTATTTATTTATTTATTTATCTATTTATCTGTCTGTTTATTTATTTATTTATTTATCTATTTATTTATTTATTTATTTATTTATTTTTTAATGTTATTTATTAGAATAATTCCCAAAATTATGTTAACATAATACATTCTCTGTATAACTTCCTTTTGTTTTGTTAAAGAGAGAAATATGAATGAAAGAGATAGTAAAGAATAGAGGAAAGGCTAGTGTGTGTGAATAAAAAGAGGGAAATAGAGATAGTGAAGAAAATAAATAAGCAAGAAAGGAAAACAGGAGGGAGATTATCCAATCGCCACAAGTAGATGATTTTTTTATATTCTTGATCATCTTTCACCCATACCTGAAACTTTAAATTTTTACGATACTGTGTTGCACCACATGAATCCAAGAAATCAATAAATGGAGACCAACTTGTTAAGAATTGGTCTTGTTTGTCTATTAGGAGGAGTCTCATTTCTTCCAAGTGTGCTGTGTCCAACATATTACTGATCCACATTTTAAACGTTGGTATAGTAGCATTTTTCCAAAATTTAAGTATGTTTTTTTGCTGTTATTAACCCATAATTAAAAAATGAATGTTGGGGTATATTTAATTTGTTCCCATCTCCTATTAGTCCAAATATAATAATTTCAGTATTAGGTTACATTTTTATCTTAAATAGATTTGTGAATTTATCAAATATATCACACCAAAATTTATGAAGTTTTGTGCAAGAAAGAAAAGAATGTGTGATATTGGCATTTTGAGAAAGACGCTTGTCACAGATGGAAGAAATATTTGGATATAATTTATTCAACCTAGTTTTTGAATAATATAATCTATGTAATATTTTAAATTGAATTAAATTGGGTCTAGCATTAATCGAGCATTTATGTATATATATCAAATACTTTTCCCATGTTTCTTTTGAGATTTTCATTGTTTGTTGATGGTAATTCTCTGTTTAGAATACTATTTTATCGATATGATATTAATTTTTGTGAGTCTGCCTTAATATTCATTGCTTCTTCCAGTGGATCTAACATTATACTCTGAAATCTTGCTATATATTTCTTCATAAAGTCACATATCTGTAGATATTTAAAATATTGGTTGTTATTCAGTTTAAATCTAAATTTTAATTGTTGATAATGATAATAAATTTCCCATTTCATACATGTCAGCTGCCTTTTTAATTCCTAATCTTTCCCATTGCCTATATGTTTTATCCATAAGATATGGTTTAAATACCGGATTATTCACTATTGGTGTTAGCACTGATAGGTTTCTTAATTTTAAAGTTAATTTTATTTGTTTCCAGATTTGTATTATATTATGTATAATTGAAATCTACTTATATAATGTGTTGTTCAATTTTATCGGGGAGAAGAGGATCAACATGGATTTATGAAAGGGAAATCATGCTTGACTAAACTTCTGGAAATTTTTGAGGATGTGAAAAGTAAAATGGATGAAGGGGAATCAGTGGATGTAGTGTAGTAGATAGACTTTCAGAAAGCCTTTGATAAGGTCCCGCACATCAGATTGGTGACTAAAATTAGGGCACATGGTATTGGGGGTAAGGTGTTGACAAGGATAGAAAATTGGTTGGCAGACAGGAAGCAAAGTGTAGGAGTGAACGGGTCATTTTCAGAATGGCAGGCAGTGGCAAGTGGAGTGCCGCAAGGCTCGGTGTTGGGACCGCAACTGTTTACCATATATATTAATGATTTGGAAGAGGGAATTAGGAGTTACACTAGCAAGTTTGTGGATGACACAAGGCTGGGTGGTAGTGTGGACTGTGAAGAGGATGTAAGGAGGTGGCAGGGTGACCTGGACAGGTTGAGTGAGTGGGCAGATGCGTGGCAGATGCAGTATAATATAGATAAATGTGAGATTATCCACTTTGGCGGCAAAAACAAGGGGGCAGATTATTATCTCAATGGGGTAAGGTTAGGTAAGGGAGAGGTGCAGCGTGACCTGGGTGTCCTTGTACACCAGTCACTGAAAGTTGGCGTGCAGGTACAGCAGGCAGTGAAGAAAGCTAATGGAATGTTGGCCTTCATAACAAGAGGATTTCAGTATAGGAGTAAAGAGGTTCTTCTGCAGTTGTATAGGGCTCTGGTAAGACCACATCTGGAGTAATGTGTACAGTTTTGGTCTCCTAATTTGAGGAAATACATCCTTGTGATTGAGGCAGTGCAGCGTAGGTTCACGAGATTGATCCCTACGATGGCGGGACTGTCATTTGACGAAAGATTGAAAATACTAGGCTAGTATTCACTGGAGTTTAGAAAGATGAGGGGGGAATCTTATGGAAACATATAAAATTATAAAAGGACTCGATAAGCTATATGCAGGAAAAATGGTCCCAATGTTGGGCAAATCCAGAACCAGGGGCCACTATCTTAGAATAAAGGGGAGGCCATTTAAGATGAGGTGAGCAAATACCTTTTCACCCAGAGAGTTGTGAATTTGTGGAATTCCCTGCCACAGAGGGCAGTGGAGGCCAAATCACTGGATGGATTTAAGAGAGAGTTAGATAGAGCTCTAGGGTCTAGTGGAATCAAAGGATATGGGGAGAAGGCAGGCATGGGTTATTGATTGGGGATGATCAGTCATGATCACAATGAATGGCGGTGCTGGCTCGAAGGGCTGAATGGCTTCCTCCTGCACCTATTTTCTATGTTTCTATAGGGCCAAATTCTGCTCTAACTACATCAACGAGTTTGCAGATAACTCCATTGTTGGAGGCTGGAGCACAAACAATGAAGAGATGGAGTACAGAAAGAAGATTGTGAACTTAGTGACATGATGTCAGGACAACACCATCACCCTCAATGTCAGCAAGATGTGGAAGTGAATTATTAACCTCAGGAAGCATGGTGGAGTATGTGCCCCAAACAGTATCAATGGTGCCAAAATGGAAATGATTGCGAGTTCGGCGTGAATATTACCAATTAAATTCAGGATGTCTCCAATGACTCTTGTAAACTTCTATAGATGCACCATAAAAAGCTTACTGTTAGGTTGCATCACAGCTTGGTTGGGGAGTAGCTCTGACTGCAAAATTGTGGATGTAGCCCAGTCCATCACACAGGCCTCACTCCCCACTGTTGGCTACATCCACATTTCATGCTGCTTCGGAAAAACAGCTGGCATTAACAGACATGTCCCATCCTGGTCATTCTTTCTTCTCCCCCCCCTTCCATGAGAAGAAGATAGCAATCTCCAGCAATGTTTGTTTATATGCCAGTCTGTAGGAAGTACAAAGGTAGAATAAATATGTGATTCCATGGAGAAATTATCTGATGCTTGCTGAGGTAAGAAAAATTATTCTATTTTAGATTTAATATGCTGTGTGTAAACATGCCCTTCAGCCCACCAAGTCCATGCTGACCAGTAATCACCCTGTATATTAGCACTATCCTACACACAAGCGACAATTTACATTTTTACCAAAGCCAATTAACACAAATCAGTACGTCTATGGAGCGTGGAAAGAGCCCGGAGCACCCGGAGAAAACCCAGGCAGTCACAGACAGCACCCCATAGTCAGGGTCTTTGGCACTGTGAAGCAGCACCTCTAGCACAGTGGCCAACTGTGATTTGAAACAGTGGTTTGGAGACACCTCATCGAACCCATGAAAGGTTGAAATCAACAAAGATGAACAAGGCAAAAGAGATAGGCGAGAGAGAAACAAAAATATTACGTTGATGCCATTACATCAGAACTGTGTAAAGTTCGAGACTAAAAGGAAAGTTTTAATTTGCAGAGAAAACAATGGAGAGAACAATGGAGTATGTGTTTGTGTTAAGACAGAGACCAGCAATAATTGAATGAAACAATGCAGTAAACATCCATTATTAAAGATTCAGTTGTACTGAAGACCCCACCTACCTATGAAATAGAATTGTTTTATTAAGATGTTAAGATTTAACTTTAAACTTTAGAGATACAACGTGGAAACAGGCCTTTGGCTCTCCAAGTCTATGCTGACCAGGAATCAACCCATACACTATCCTATACACTGTGGACAAATTACAAATTTACTGAAGCCAATTAACTTATAAACTGTGCGTCTTTGGAGTGTAGGAGGAAACAGGAGCACCCAGAGAAACCCCACGTGGTCTCAAGAAAAATGTACAAATTCCGTACGCACAGCACCCATAGTCAGGATCTCACCCGGGTCTCTGCCTCTGTAATGCAGCAACTCTACCGCTGCACTACTGTGCCATATATAACTTAAGGTGAAATGAAACTCTGATCTTGGTGATGTAATGGATTACCTCTTATACTCAGGTTCTGCACTATCATGTTTCAACTCACCCCAAATGTTCGTTCCAGCCTGCATCATCAGTCAAATGACATCAACAACTTCGCCTGACGTCTGATGAAGCACCTATCGAGGAGTTGTTCAGCCATTGTGCATTCGCATTCACACTTTTTTGTTGTCATAGACTATTCTAATACCGATAATGTTCAACCCCTTTCTACTCACAAAGTACAAAGGAACAGTACCTTTCCCCTCCACTTTCAGTCTGAAGAACGGTTCCAACCCAAAACTTCACCCATTATTTTTTTTCCAGAGATGCTGCCTGACCCAACTGAGTTACTCAAGAACTTTGTGTCTATCTTCGGTATATACATCGAAACATAGAAGTGCAAGAGAAGGCCATTCAGCCCTTCGAGCCAGCTCCACCATTCAATATGATCATGGCTGATCATCCAAAATCAGTACCCCATTCCGGATATTTCCCCATATCCCTTGATTCCCAAAGCACTAAGAGCAAAATCTCTCACTTGAAAACATCCAGTTAATTGGCCTCCACTGCCTTCTGTGGCAGGGAATTCCACAGATTCACAACTCTTTGGGTGGTAATGTCTTTCCTCATCTCAGTCCTAAATGGGCTACCCCTTGTTCTTAAACTGTGACCCCTGGTTCTGGACTTGTCCAATATCGGGAACATCTTTCCTGCATTTACCCTGTCCAATCCTCTAAGAATATTATATGTTTCTATGATGTTTCTATGATACCCTCTCATCCTTCTAAATTCCAGCAAATACAAGCCCAGTCGACCCACTGTTTCATCATATGTCTGTCCCGCCATCCCAGGAATTAACCTGGTGAACTTACGCTGTACTCCCTCAATAGCAATAATGCCCTTCCTCAAATTAGGAGACCAAAATTGTACACAATACACAATACTCCAGATGCGGTCTCACCAGGTACAACTGCAGTAGGACCACCTTGCTCCTAAACTAAAATCCTCTTGCAATGAAGGCCAACATGCCATTAGCTTTCTTCACTGCCTGCTGTACCTTCATGCTTACTTTCAGTTATTGATGTAGAAGCGCATCCAGGTCTCGTTGCACCTCTCCTAATCTGACATTCAGGTAATAATTTGCCTTCCTGTTCTTGCCACCAAAGTGGTTAACTTCACATTTATCCACTTTATACTGCATCTACCATGCTTCTGCCCACTCACCCAACCTATCCAAGTCACCCTCCTGTAGCATCCTCTTCGCAGCTCACACTGCAACCCAGCTTTGTGTCATCTACAAATTTAGAGATGTTACATTTGATTCCCTCGTCTAAATTGTTTTATATTTATTGTAAACAATTGGGATCCCAGCACCGAGCCTTGCGGCAGCCCACTAGTCGTTGCCTGCCATTCTGAAAAGGACCTGTTAATTCCTATTCTTTGCTTCCTGTCTGCCAACCAGTTCTAACATGTGCACTGATTTTGCGCACTAATCTCTGGTATAGGACCTTGTCAAAGGCTTTTTGAAAGTCCAGATACACCACATCCTTATCTAAGCTCCCCTTATCCTTTTTACTTGTTACATCCTCAAAAATTCCAAAAGATTTGTCAAGCATCATTCCCCTTCATAAACCAATGCTGACTTTGACCAATCCCGTCATTGCTTTCCTAATGTGCTGCTATAACATCTTTAATAATCGACTCCAGCATCTTCCCCACTGCCAATGTAAGGCTAACTGGTCTTTAATTCCCCATTTTCTCTCTCCCTCCTTTCTTAAAAAGTGGACTTATTTTGGCTACCCTCCAATACACAGGAACTAATCCACAGTTGAGAAAACATTGAACAATGATCACCAATGGATCCACAATTTCTAGGGCCACCTCGTTGAGTACCCTGGGATGCAGACTATCAGGCCCTGGGGATTGATCTGCCTTCAGTCCCAACAGTTTACCTAACACTTTTTTCACACAGAGAGTGGTGAATCTCTGGAACTCTCTGCCACAGAGGGTAGTTGAGGCCAGTTCATTGGCTATATTTAAGAGGGAGTTAGATGTGGCCCTTGTGGCCAAGGGGATCAGAGGGTATGGAGAGAAGGCAGGTACGGGATACTGAGTTGGATGATCAGCCATGATCATATTAAATGGCGGTGCAGGCCGAATGGCCTACTCCTGCACCTAATTTCTATGTTTCTATGTTTCTAACAGCATTTTCTGACTAATGTGGTTTCCCTTCAGTTTCTCCCTCCCATTAGACCCTCGGTACCATAGTATTTCCGGTATCTGCAGTTCTTTCCTATATATTAAATGTTCAGTGCTTTTTTTTTGCTGCTGCTAAATAGGTGCCTTAACCCAAAGCCTATCCTGGACAGCTATGGAGTAAAGATTTGGAAATGTGGTGATGAGCTTCTGTACTTGTTCAGAAGTGGCCTGTTAGTTAAATGGGCATCCTCTTACTAGCCTCTGACGTGGCTGTGGAATTGCTTTCAAGTAGACTTGTAAAGGTTCAGCAAAGACTTTGTTTTCTGGATAGTCCAGATGAAAGATTTTGTCTGATGAAAAGCCACAGGCTCTGAGTATGCACTATTTGCTTTAGCATTATTGTGTATTCAGTGACAGTTCTTTCCAGAGTGCTGAATTTAAATAAGTTCTGCTGCCCTCTCCTATGGATTCCTGTTCGCCTCATTTATCTTGTTCACCTTCATTGATTTATTTCCCTTGTTTTTGATCAGATAACAACCAAGACTCACTTTCACACTTGCATTTACTTCATTCGCAAATATCGCTGGTTCAGATTTACCCCATGTGGATTCAGATAATTATTCCACATTGACATCTACACCAGGTTGACCTTTAGTTCTTTTTCTTGTTCCACTGCATTCTTATTTTGGTTTACACAATCATTATTTTGTCATTTAATCTATTCAGCATCCTATCCTACCCACAATCTTTCTTTCCTCTCCTCCTTTCCAGTCTTTCTCTCTCTGCATTTTGTTTCTAAGTAAAATGATTGTGAGTATATCCCAATACTCAGATTGTGAAACCACAGGATAACATATGTATTCATGATATAAAAGCAATTTTTTTCACCTATCATGTCTATGCCAGAATTACTGATCTGTGGTAAACTGAATGGATATTTGCTGGATCCAGTAAATTTAGCTGTCTTTACATTAATAAAACAATGAACTACAGATGAATCAACTTCTCAAGAGCATATGTGTAAACTTTGACCATCAGTGCAATAATTAAACTACAGGAATAACTTCCATTCACACAGAGACTATAATTATAATAACGTATTACCTTTCCGCTGACTGGTTAGCACACAACCAAAAACATTTCACTGTATCTCGGTACACGTGGCAATAAACTAAACTAATTTTGAAAAAAATGTATCTTAAAGAGATAGTAACTTTCCTGGACTGTAGCCCGGTAGTAGACCTGGAGTCGGGGGGGGGGGTTCCCCCGATATAAATATATATGCCGGGTGTCGGGAGAATTTTTCCAGATATACATATAGAGGCTGGGGTTCCCAGGTAGGGGAATCCAGTGATTAGCCCATGTACGGGGTTAAACGGACTGGAACGGTCAGCTTTGGTGCCGGTAGGGGTTTTCCCTCCGGTAATATATGAGGGTGCTGGGATTCCCGGGGGAGGGGAAATCCACCAGCTATGTGGTGCCCAGACCGCAGAGGTCACCAAGATATGGGGTAAATCGACCCAAGTGGTCAGTCCTGGTGCCGGGAGGGTTCCTTCCGGGGTAGAAAAAATTAATAATGTGGAATTGCCAGGATGGAGCCTTATTGAGAGGAGGCTCAAAATAGATACACCCTAACATCAGGAGATATGGCAGTGTTGGGCAGATGGGAGAGCCCTTGCCAGCAGCGCCTTGTAACAGGGCTGCATAATGGGGATGCCAAATCTATGGCAGTGCCGGCCTATTGCTCTAGGCCATGTCGGCAGTGCCTTGTATAGGGCTGCTTAAATGTATGGCAACAGCGCCTGTAGAAGGGCTGCATGATGTCTCCCTCATGGAGGAGGTGAGCTTACCGGGGCATTTTCTGACCCTGAAGGGTGGGCCTGTTGGAGAGGCCATGCCAGCAGCGCCTTGTAGTAGTAATCTATTCATCCAAGTGTGCCCTTAATGAAATCTCACATCTTTGCAAGGGAGGGATGGAATGGATGTAACCACTGGCTAAAGCTAGGCATAGTTAGGACAGGGAAATACTCCCACCACTTAATTAACCAGATTCCTGAATGTAAGAACTATTTATACATGGAACATTTTTGTTTTTAAGTGAGTAACTCTTTATTTGAGTTTTAATGTGGGAAGGGCTTGCGGCAAGCTGGTGTTGGGGTCTGATGGGGGTTGGGGTCCGATGGCGGTGCATCATGGTCAGTGACACTGGGTGGGTGGAGGGACCAGCCTGTCCCACACCTCTGCTCCACCCGGCGCTGCCAACACAAATCCCGTGACAGTGGGGCCGCATGGGGGAGATGAGGCGGTGGGTGGCCGTGAGAGAGTGGCCGAAGGATGTGCTCCTTCGGCCTCTTACAACTTGGTGCACGGTTCAGAATGCCCAGTCACCTATGGCTTGTGTAGGAAAATGACCCCTACCCTCCCGTCTCCATCGGCCAGTGATGTGATGGACGTGGGGTTCTGGACCAATCGCTGACAAGTCCTGCCCCCGTCGACATCATGCCCGTTATTTGACCTCTACAAAGCGGCCATTAGGTGAACTGGCTTGTAGGCGAGGCAGCCGTTCGGTGAATTGGCATTTCAGCAGAGCGGCCTTTGGGTGAGTTTTCTTTTAGGCGTCCCACCCTCTCGGTTAGTTTGCTTTTAGGCGTCCCACCCTTACGGTTGCCGTTTCTGCTTCATACGCTTTCGGTTATTTGGCTTTTCGGCTTAATTTCCATTCGGTTATTTGGCTTCCACTTCATTGCTTCGGCTTCTCGTCCTTCGACGCCACGTCCGGGTACCGCTGTGGAAAAATTGCCCAGATGTTGTAAGCGGAACAACTTAATGAATCCATGTTCTGGCCACATCGAAGGACAACTCTTCAATTAAAATAATCTCATGTTAAAGGGAGCTTCATGCTCTGTCCATCACCATTAATTCAAGTTGATCAGACATCTGATTAGCTATCATGTAAGCCTGTGGCCCACCAGCACCAACAATTAGAAAACTAGGCATTTCAGGAATGGATCGCGATGTTACCCACACATTTCTCTATTATATAATTTTGCTTTCCAGCATTATAATTTCGTTTTGTACAATTTTAATATGAAAAAAAAAAATTCTCCTCTAATATAATATGAAGGTATGTGAATTAGCTTATCCTTCTCCATTTGAATTCTTGGCATTATATCACAATGGCAGCTTAGGTGTTCCTCTCTTATATTACACATGTACATAAATGTCAAATCACCTCCTGATCGATCATTCAGCAGGTTTTTTATTCAGCCATTCATCAGCACAGGTATCCATATTCTCATAATTCTAACCATATATAAATTATCTATGATTTATTTATATACTTCACACTTGTGGAGAACATTACTATTGAGATTCATTGAGCCAGAAATATAAGGAATTCCTTGTTAGAGTTGAATTATTTCTATAATACATTAATGTATTTGCCAAGGTTACACATTTACTGTCAGTTTGATTGCTTTACAAAACCCTTTGAGACAAATCGAAAAGTCATTGAAATGAATGGAGTTGTGTATATTTATCTTGCCTTTGAAGAACTCCAAAGTAGCTGATATTTGCTTAAATATCATGAATAGCATTTCCAAGTCTTGTACAAATGTTTCCTGGTATTATGCCATGCCAAGTCTTCCCTTTGGCAGCATTCTACTTTCATGTGACAAAATCATTCAAATAAACCTTCATCTCATATCATGAGTAATCATATGTTAATTATGCATTTTAAAACAGCGGTCTCTATTTACATCTATATCTGTGCCATCAGAGGGAAATGGAAACGGCATTGGAGAGCAAGGTCAGCAAACTGAATTTACCAATGGATGATCACTTAAAAAGAGTAGTATTTATTTGGGATATAAATATGTTCCTTCTAATTCAATTATATTCCTGCTGAAATGCTTGTGCAATCTCCCAGATTAAACCTGTCCCCACAAGAAGATATACATTTTGCATTTGCAGGTTCTCACACAAACTTACAAAGTACCAAGTTGCTTTAGATTAAATAATTACTCCTTTAGTATATGTAATTAGTATTGGAATACCGGATAGCTCCGAGGCCAATTTATCCAGAGTGATATCCCACAAAGGGCAGCATGGTGGTGCAGCGGTAGAGTTGCTGCCTACAATGCCAGCAGCACCAGAGGCCTCGGTTTGATTCCGACTACGGGTGCTGTCTGTACGGAGTTTGTACATTCTCCCCGTGACTGCGTGGGTTTTCTCCGAGATCTTTGGTTTCCTCTCACACTCCAAAGATGCGGAGGTATGTAGGTTAATTGGCTTGGTGTATGTGTAAATTGTCCCAAGTATGTGTAGGATAGTGTGAATGTGCGGGGATGACTGGTTGGTCCGAAGGGCCTGGTTCCATGCTGTATCTTTAAATTAAACTAAGCTAAAAAAGAGCAAAGACAAAAATGATTAAATAATCTTTTTTACTGGTGATGGTTGTGGAAAGAGGTTAACTAGTAAAATGCATAAGGCTTGAATTAAAAAATGGGTGGCACAGTCGCACAGTGGTAGAGTTGCTGCCTTACAGCGATTGCAGCACCTGAGACCCAGGTTCGATCCTGATTACGGGTGCTGTCTGTACAGAGTTTGTACCTTCTCCTCATGACCACGTGGGTTTTCTCCAAGATCTTCAGTTTCCTTCCACACCAAAGATGTACAGTGTTTAAGATTGTTTGGCTTGGTATTAATATAAAAATGTCTATAATGTGTGTAGGATAGTGAAAATGCACAGGGATCGCTGGTCGGTGCAGACTCGGTAGGTTGAAGTGCCTATTTCCACACTGTATCTCTAAACTAAACTAAATGCAATGATATGCAGAGACAGCATACACACCACAGAAATGATGTGTGTATCTCTATTTGATTAAAGCAACCTCATAATCAATCTTTGTACATCCAAAGGAGGAGAGTGCAATGGTTTATCATGGCTGATGATAGGCCACCGACAGGGATAAATTGACAATTTTTAAATCTGACCTTCATTTCAGTATGAATGGAAAATTGCAAGCATAAAGATTTATGAAACAGAAGAATTACTACTGGTGTAACAATTCTGGGTGAAAATTAATCTAGGTTTGTCTAAAAATGAAATGTCAAGAAAGTGAATGAAACTGAAGAAAAAAAAATGTGAGATCATATTTATCCCGGCTTGCACCTCATTCTCCCTAGTGACCCCAGCCACGGAACGATCAGTTAAAACTTGCAAGTAATGATGAGTCAGAGTATGGGAGATCGAACGTCTGATTCAATATTGCCAGAACAACAACATTCACTCTCAACATCAGTAAGGCCAAGGAGCTTATTGTTGACTTTAGAAGATGTGAAGGACAACAATCCGCAGACCTGTGTGAAGGAAGGAACTGCAGATGCTGGTTTAAATTGAAGATAGACAACAACATCACCCAATCCTTCTCTCCAGAGATGCTGCCTTTCTCACTGAGTTACTCCAGCTCTTTGTGTCTATGTGCGATACACAGACCTGCTTTCATTGATGGGTCAGTGGTTGAGAGTGTCAACAACTTCAGGTTCCATGGCATGTATTTCTCTGAGGATCTGTCCTGGAATCAGCACATTGATGCACTCATAAAGAAAGGCCTGCAACACCTCCATTTTCTTCAAAGGTTGAGGAGCTTTGGTATGTCATTGAATTCTCTCTCGAACGTCTACAGGGGTATGGTAGACAGCATATTGACTAGTTGCATCACAGTCTGGATGAATAACTGAAATGCCCAGATGTGGATATTACAAAAGGTGGTGGACACTGCCCAGTCCATCACGGATACTGGCCTCCCCACCATTGAAGGGATCCAAATGAGGCATGGCCTCAAATAGGGAGCCAACATCATTAACAGCCCACACCACCCTGGCGACACTCTAGTTTCAGATAAACTTGTTGAATTTTGAGGAAACCTTTGTCTTCTCCTTGGCTCACAATCTAGATTATAATGCCCCAGAGCTTCACATCTCTCTTGACATTTTGGGTTTCGCAAGAGTAAACATTGGAAAAGGATAGGCAAATTATTGAAGGATAGAATTCTCATTTCAGGATTTGTTTTTTATTGTTAAAGGTCTTAACCACAAAATTAAGAGGGAAGCAGAGGTATGAACAGTGGTATTAGCATTGCTGCTGCTTCTGCTTTGTAGTAAAGGCCTGGAATGTTCAATAAAATGTTGTATTGCTTTTGTTACCAAGTAAGAAAGGTAGGCTCAGAATTAGTTGGACAAAAGACTTATGTGCACACAACAAAACCAAACAAATTTCAATGATGAAAAGTGTGAGGCGATTCATGTAGGAATGAAAATTAGATGGCATGTTTTTCAAGAACAGCGTTGAAATAGCTAAAAATGTTGCTGAAAGAGACATACGACTTGTAAGTGATAATGTCCAACTCAGGCAGAGCAACAATCAATCCAGTTAAGGGAATACTGAGCTAGATTGCCAAAACAATAGACCATAATTCAGATGGGCAGATGAAATAACTCTGCAGCTTTTCAATCAGGCTGTTGTTTGAGAACTGTTCATAATGGTGATTCCCAAAAAACAGTAAGGCAGTGCAGAGATGGACTATTAGGATGATAACCAGGGTCCAGGACTTGTTCACTAAAGGTGAATATTTGCACTCCAGAGGTAAACGTATAGATACTTGAAGTCCTAAAGTTATAGCAAATTGCCCTGCTCATTAAACTAGAGAAGTAAAGCTGCTAGAAAAGGGCATAACAATGCTGCAATAGAATGGGCTTGAAATTTTACCTTAGCCGTTGTGTTAATTTTCAAAGACACATGCTTTGGAAGCAGAAAACAATGTACTGTTACATTTAAACAGTGCATTTGGGGCAAGTAATAGATGATGAATTTGTATATCTGGTGTCAGAGATGGTTCCGTGTGTTACACAGTTACTCTGGACTAGGGGATTATACATTCAAATCCTTATCCTTGAATCTGAAAAAAAATTTAGGTTTACACTCCCATATAGCATTGGCAGAGACAGCAAACCAAGGTCAAGTCTGCTGTCTTCAGTTGGTGCTCATGCATGGAAGACCATTGAAGTTATTCATCGGGTGGGAGATTGCAACCTTCACATGGTCCGCCCTGTTTCGACAAATGCAATCAACCTGGTGTGAACAATCAAGTAAGATAAAATAGAACAAGTTGTCCTACAAATTTAGGCTGTGCACGCCATACGCAAGAAGAAGAAGGTAAAGAAGAAGAAGTTATTCATGATTTTCTAGATTCTGTCTAATACTCAGCCAGTATTCTCTGCCTACCAATATGCTCCTGACACTGAACTCTCTACAGTAGTCATCTTAAAGAACTGGACAAAATTTTACCAAGGACATCTCAACAAAATCTTTCACTTTAAAACAAACAGAGAGAGGAATCAGTGTCCTCTTCCAGGCAAACATCCCCAGCAGCATAGAGGTCCTGGTTACACTTTAGACCATAAGGCATAGGAGCAGATTTACACCATTCTCTCCTTCAAGTCTACCCCACCATTAAATCATGACAGATCTGTTTTTGCCTCTCAACCCCAGTCTCCTTCATTTCCCTGTAATCTTTCACACCCTTACTAATCGAGAACCTATCAATCTTTGCTTTAAAAATACCCAATGTCTCACCTTCACTGCCGTCTGTGGCAATTACTTTCACAGATTTACTGCCTTCTGGCTAAAGAAATGTCTCCTTATCCATATTACTAAAAGTCTGATCTTGACCACTTCCTGTTGTTCTGTATATTGATTTTAGAAAACTATAAAACCCGGAAGTGTTGAGTGCCTCAGTTAGTCTCTACAAATGGGGGAGCGACAGGGTCATGTCTCTCAGTCTGAGCTGTGAATAACACTGAACAAATGTCTAGTAAATTGTGAGTGGTTTTACTGACCTGTCAATGCCCTTAATGTGGTTTGAAAAAAAAGTTTGGAAATGCTAAAGCTGGGTTGCCTTTGGTTGATAAATGCTAACGCTTTGTGGCCTTTGGTTTGGAAATGCTAAAGCTGTGTTGCCTTTTGTTTGAAAATGCTAAAGCTGTGTTGCCTTTGGCTTGGAAATACTAAAGCTGTGTTGCCTAATTAAAGTTGCCTTGCCTAATTAAATTTGCCTTGCCTAATTAAATTTGCCTTGCCTAATTAAAGTTGCCTTGCCACCACTTCCTGTTTGCACTTTATATTGATTTTAGAAAAAACGCTACCACGTACAGCTGTGATTTTTGGCCATCTTACTCAGAATCCCTCTCCGCTCATCAGGTGCAGAGGATTTTTCCCATTGATGAAAAATAAAAGAGTTATTATTGTTTAAACAATGTTGAGATTCTCTCTCTTGTCAATCATGCCGTGAAGGCCACACCCCTTCTGGTGGGAGGAGAGGAAGGACTATAAAATCCAGAAGTGTGGGCATGGCTCAGTCTCTGCAAGATGGAGGAGGGAGAGGTCACGACTCGCTGTCTTTAGTGGCCTTGCACCCTGCTTGAAATGGTATGAAACTGCATTTGAATTTGGTGGCCTTGCATCCTGCTTGAAATGGAATTTCAAGGAATAGCCTTGAGTCAACTGCCAGCCCACCAGCCTTGAGTGAGAGAGCTGCCAGCACAACAGGCTTGAGTGACTGAGCCGCCAGCCCAAGAATCTATTTGGCCCACAATGTCCATACTAGCCCTCTGGAAACCAGTCCCATCAACCCACAACACCCGTACTAGCGCTCCAGAAAGCCCCCCCACCACTGGCCACCAATAATGCAATATTGGAATTGGAGGAGATGTGGAATATTGCTTTGGGGGACCAGCTCTCCTGTGTGATGCTGGGACCCAAAAGGTCCCACTTAGTCTACCTCCATTCTAAAGGTAAGCCTTTTTATTCTGAGGCTGTGCTTTCTGGTTCTAGACTCTCCCATTGCTAATAACACCCTTTCCATGTCCGCTCTAACTGGGCTTTTCAATACAGTACAGTTCAATTAGATCTCCCCTTATCCTTCTGAACAGGCCCAATGAGTACATGCCCAGAGACATCAAATGCTCCTCATACATTAACCCAATTATCCCCAGGATTATTTTCATAAACTTCCTCTCCAATGCCAGCACATGCTTCCTCAGATATGGGGCCACAAAAATGCTCACAATATTCAAGCATTATATCCTTGCCTTTATATTCTAGTTCCCTCTAAATGAATGTTAGCATTGCATTTGCCTTCCTAAAGGGGCTGTTCCACTGCAGCGATCTAATTGGCGAGTTTAGGAGATTTTGCCCTCGACTCAAACTCGCAGCATGGTCGACATGTGGTCCTGGAAGGTCTTTGTAACTCTCCTTCATGCTCGAGAGCAGTCCCGTGTACTCGAGGCCTCAGCTATGTTGAAGCATATTTTTCAGTGAAAAAAGGTCGCCATGGAAAAAAATCAATATTTTTTATCTTGTAGGTTAGTCGTAGGATGTCGGCATATTATTCGTAGGTAATCGAGTGTGGTCGAAGGTAATCGAAGGTAGTAGTAGATAGTCTTCAACGTAGTCAAATGGAGGTCGAAGAAGGTCGTCTTCACTCACCACTATTCGAGTCCAATTTTCCCGAAGCTAGTCAAAGCTAGTCGAAGCTAGTCTTCAACATGGTTGAAGGAGGTCTTCTACATAGTCGCAGGAGATCTTCAACATGACACTTTTTCAAACTCTCCTGAACTCTTATAAATTTGCCAATTCAGTTGCCGCAGTGGGACAGCCCCTTTACCACCAACACAACCTGCAAATGAACCTTTTGGGAATCATGCACCAGCACTCCCAAGATTTTTTGCGCCTCCGAATTCTGAATCCTCTCCCGATTTAGAAAGTAGACTGTGCCTTTATTCCTTCTACCAAAATGTATTCTTCTTCTTTCGAGTCCATCTTGTTACAAATGTTGACCTCGCTGTCATTGTCCGTCCTGAAAAGGATGCAAGCTTCTGGCGACAATCAGTGGGAGCCATCACTATCGTAATAGATGACAGTGGTAGCAGAATTAAGTCAGGATACTTCCAGTTTCCAGCCCCGTGACGTGGACGCTTCTGCTATGGGGCCACCAAATGACCTTACATTTTGTTACACTGTATTCCAATTGCCACCTCTTTTTCCCCTCTCCCGACCTGTCCAACTTCTTCTGTGGACTCCCTTGCTTCCAGAACACTACTTGCCCCTCCACCTATCTTCATATCATTCTCAAATATGGCCATAAATCATCCACTTACTCAGTTATGTTGCAGCCCATGTTGTTTGACTTTCAAAACAGACACTCAGTTCTGTGTTTGTTGAGGGAAGTTTTTACAAGATGGGACAGATGAAAAGATTTAAGGAAAAGTTCAAACCTGCCTTGAAAATATGCAATACTCTTCCCATATCTAGTACTCTCTAGCCAAAGTGGAGAAGGAGCATTCCGGCTGGCATTGGGAACCTTGAAACCAGGCAGAGATGATACAGGTTTAATAATTACCAGAATCAGTTGTCACAGTTTAAGAATAAGGTGAAGGCCATTTAGGGATGAGATGAGGAAAAACGTTTTCACCCAGAAAGTTGTGAATCTGTGAAATTATCTGCCACAGAAGACAGTGGAGGCCAATTCACTGGATGTTTTCAAGAGGGAGCTAGATTTAGCTCTTAGGTGTAATGGAATCAAGGGATATGGGGAAAAGCAGGAATGGGGTACTGATTTTGCTTGAGCGGCCAAGATCATATTGAATGGTGGTGCTGGCTCGAAAGGCCAAATGATCTACTCCTGCACCTATTTTCTGTCTATCACATCAGAACCCACTAAATCCATGTGAAAATCTGTGATCCTTGATCCCAAAGTACAACCTAGGCATAATGATTATACAAGCAAAAAACAATATCTGGTCAATATTGCATCACTGTTTATGGGAGCTTTCTGCAATGAAACAATTTACAGCATAATTTATTGACTGTAAACTAATCTCTGTTGCATGTTGTGAAATATGCATTAAAATACTAGTCTTTACATCTGCAGACAGTTGTTGAGAAAATGATAGATGGGGCATATTCTACAGAATTTTAAATTATCCATTTTGATATTACGATCAAAATGAAAAATATTCTTTAAAAATGAGATTACCAAATGGTATTCAGAGGGAGTCCTTATAGGCAAATCAAAATTAATCTATAAAAAGGTCTCAACCAAAAATAATAATCTGCAGGTACCACAAATAATAACATATAACATATAACATATATAACATATAACAATTACAGCACGGAAACAGGCCATCTCGGCCCTATAAGTCCGTGCCGAACAACTTTTTTTCCCCTTAGTCCCACCTGCCTGCACTCATTAAGAGAGGAAATGGCAATCGGATATTAACATTAATATACAAGGAAAGTGATTTGAATACATTATAATCATAATAATCAATAATCATATTAATCATAGTTATTGATCCAAAGTGTCAACTTTGTCATCCACTTCCCCTCACAAGCAGCTCTGAAATACTTTGACAGTATTCATGGAATATTTCAACACCTGTCTGCTATTCTTAATTCCCCCATCAAATGGATTATATTATTGAACTGACTTTGATGGTAACCATGTACCATTCAACCACTTGAGTTCTGTCAGTAGTTAATGGGCCTGGGGAGGCCCACTTGGTCTTTGAAATCAAAGCATGGCTGACTGGGTACTGGAACAGCAAGTGATCTCATACAAAGAACATCAGTTGCTTTTAGCTGTGGAGTTTTATAATATAAACTAATGCAATCTGTTCTCTGAAGAATTATTTTGGAAACCATTAAACTGAACAACTAAAAAACATCTACCCTTTCAAACACATTTTCCAGTGTTCTATTTTGTGAACCTTTTGCTTGTTCAAACAATTTTATCCATATTGCATTGTGTAAGGCAAGACGGACTTCAAAATGAACCAGAGGCACTAATGAAATTCGGAGATTATTCAAGCATGCAGTTGCCTATGCACTTGAGTCTCTTGAAATTTATATTTAATAAATATAGAAATAATGGTTTCAAGGTTTTCATTAAATTCTATCCCTTTGGGTAATCAAGGTCACAACTGCAATGTTAAAATTTGTTAGCCTTACTTAATGCTATTTGGAATGTCAGAATATAATAAATGTTGTACATGTCTTCTTGAAAACAATGTTGGACACAGTTTGTTAACTGATATGAAAAAAAATAATATAAGTGCATGTATCTGAAATAGGTAACAATGATTCATTTTAAATACATGATCAGAAACTGTCTGTGAAAAAATACTGGACTATCTCTCTCTCTCGCTCTCTCTCTTTATTTCCTTTTTCAAAAACTTTATTCAGCACAAGTGCATAATACATCACATCAAAAACACAATCAGAGGTTACAATATATCAAGTAATCATTATAGTACAATGATACATTCATTATTTACAATACTCTCAACCCTACGCGGTGACCAGCGCCCACGGAAGGCCTCCAGTGCCCATGGACACCCACTCCAGGGACACACAAGCACGGACGTAGGCCCAGAAGAGGGGGAGGCAGCCGACTCTAGCCTGGCCAGCTGCCTGAACCTGCGAATGGCCATCTTGATCAGGCCCAGGAGAAAACCGACAGGGAGGTCCCACCCCCCCGATCGGCTCTCCGCACTCCCTGCCTTGTGTCCAAACACTAGAATCGTGGGACTAAAATGCAACCAAAACTTGAGGAACAACCCCTTCAGATATTGAAACAGGGGCAGTAACCTCTCACCATATATGCGTGGAACACGGTCTCTTCCTCACCGCAGAAAATACAGGCGGCCGACGAGCCCATGAATCAACTCAAAAGTTTATTACACTCCACCACTCTGTGTAACACTCTCCAACCCAGGTCCCCAATGTAAAGGGGGATAACTCCCTTGTAGAGAGACCTCCACTGAGGACCGCCCCCACCTTCAGGTGGTAACACAGACCGCCAAGGTGTGTCGAGATGAGAGACGAAGGCAAGGAGGTGCAGAATGTGCAGGAGTACTCTGTACAGTATGCGTCTCTTCGCGTCATGAAATGACATGCTGGTCATCTCGGAAAGGCTGCTCAAGTTGTGTGGAGCCGGTGCCCGAGAAATATCCCGGAGCCTAGGCCCGATGAGCAAATCCGCCAGAGCCGGGGTAAGCTCAGTCAGAACTGCTATAAGCACACACCGGTCCTTGACACCCGCCATGACATGATGAGGACCGGCCACTCCCATGGCCACAACACCCCCCTCCCCCTGTGGAGCAACACGCTGGCTGAAAACAACCAAATTCCTCACTCTTAGCATATCACGATGGAAACTAGGGAAACCCTGTAAGGCGGGTTGAATGACGCCCGCCACCAGGAGCCGCAAAACCCCTCGTAGACAACGACCCCGACGGAAAATCTACGTGGCCAGAGCATGCCATCTGGTGGGGGGGGTGTTTTCCGCATACATATACCTCCGCAGAGTCCTGAGACAGAGAGCCGCCACCTGGGTACGCAGGGATACTAAGGACTCTAACGGGAGACTCAGAACCGCTGCGGAAACCCAGTGCTTCCTATTTCCCCAAAAGAAGTCCACCAGCTTTTTCTGAAAAGCAGTTGCAAAGATAGAGGGCGGGAAAAGAGTAGCCAGCCAGTACCATAACATGGAGGCCACCAGTTGGTTTATGACCAGCACTCTCCCCTGAAAAGAAAGAACTCCATGCAGGCCTGACCAGTGCCCCAGCCGGGCAAAGACTTTCGGCTCCAGCTCCAGCCAGTTCGCCGGCCAAGTCTCCTCAGTGGGACTCAGGTAGACCCCCAGATAGAGGAGATGCGTGGTGCTCCACACATACAATGTCATCTCTTCCGGCAGGGAGTCCACCTGCCACTGGCCCACTAAAAATCCAGAGCACTTACTCCAGTTAATCCTGGCAGATGATGCAGCCGAGAAAATCTTCTGGCAATCACGCAACCTCCGCAGGGCACCAAGATCAGTGAACATAAGGAGTACATAACCGGCATAAGCCGAAAGAACCACCTCCACCCCCGGGCCAGATAGGGCCAGGCTTGTCAACCACCTCCAAAATGCGGTCCAAAACCGAACGCCTGCAACGTCCCGAAGAGGTATTCATGCTCTACCCTATCAAAAGCCTTCTCCTGATCAAGAGACAGAAAAGCAGCAGACTTACCAGCACCCTGTGCTTGATGAATCAGGTCCCTAACCAGGTGGATGTTATCCTGAATGGACCGGCCAGGGACTGTATAGGACTGGTCATGGTCAATCAGTTGAGACAGCACGGAGCTCATGTGATTTGCCATCGCCCGTGCAAAAACTTTATACTCTGTGAAGAGGAGAGAGACCGGGCGCCAGTGGAACATGCGGAATTCGTCCTTCTTGGGCAGTAAGACAACAACTGCTCTACGCCACGAGAGGGGCATCTCCCCAGTCGCCAGGCTCTCCCCCAGGACCTTCATGTAATCACCCCGCAGTATATCCCAGAAGGCTCTAACAAATCCTACCGTCAACCCATCCAGCCCAGGGGACTTGACCCTCCTGAACTGGTGCAGGGCACGAGTTAACTCCTTCAATGATAAGGTGTCATCAAGAAGATCGGTCACCCCCTTATCTACAGTCAGTAGACCCTCCCACAGGGCCCGCTGAGCCTCCCCGCTGAATCCATCTGTGGAGAACAGGGACCCAGAAAAGGACCGGACTAAAGCACTGCTCCTCTCTGGATCTGTGACAGAGGAGCCATCATCCGTGAGCAGCTGCACGAGCAGTTTGCGGGCTCCCCAGCCTTTCTCCAGAGGGAAAAAGAAAGGTGAAGCACGGTACAAATCATGCAACATCTGGCTCCGCGACATCACGTAACTGCTTCAGGACCGCTCAAGCAACAGGCTCCTCAAGGCTTCCTTCTTCGGGTCCCACTTGGGCTAGTATATTGTTTTACTAAAACTCTCATCTTGACTTTTTGTTTGTTTGTTTGTTTGTTTGATTGTTTGTTCATATGTACATGTGTTCCCAAAACTCAACCAAAACGTTACACGAAGAGCTACAAATTTTGGCCCACCTTACTCACCATTGTCCTGCGAAGTAAATGAAATGTTTTGATCAGATTGATTTTATATTTTACGTTATTGACATTTAAAACTTAAAAAAACATTTTTAAAGAGCACCCACTTGCCGGCCCCGCCTGCGCAGGGGGCGGTGAGGAGGTGACGTGAGGAGTTGGGGACATAGGGGATTGAGGGAGTGGAGGAGGGTAAGGAGGGGAGAGGGGAAAGGAGAGGGAGGGAGAGGTGAAGCAGGAGGGTGAAGAGGAGGGGAATGGAGTGCTGGGGGATGAGGGGGAATGGAGGAGGATAAGGGTAGGAGGACGGATGGTGAGGAGGGGAGGGGGAAGAGAGAGGAGGGGAGGGAGGCGGTGAGTGAAGGAAGCGGAAGAGGGTTGGTGGTCGGTGGGGAGAGGGAGTATAAAGGAGAGAGGGCCTGAAAAGGGAGAGTGGGATGCATTCACATTGATCTTATATTTTACAAGTTATTGGCATTTTAAATGACAGCCGCACCTGCGCTTGGTCTAGTATATGTCACTAAAACTCTCATCTTGTTTGTTTGTGTTTATATATATTGGTTTGTTTGTTTGTTTGTTTGGTCCCGAAACTCCACCAAAACTGTACACGATAGTGCTACAATTTTTACCCAACCTTACTCACCATTGTCCTGCGGTGTGCTGTAGCAAGCTTTGTTCAGATTGATGTTACATTTTACAAGTTATTGACATTTTAAACTTAAATTATCTTTATGAATTGCCCCCACTTGCCGGCCGTGCCTGCGCACTTGGGGGTGGCCCGTCAGTCACGCCACAATTGAAAATTGTGACGGTGACGCGGCAGTGACACAAAATAATGCAGTCTCCCCGCTCATGCGCAGTGAGCTCGGTTTCCGCGCGTGCACAGTTGGGGCCTTAGCCAATTTTCAAATCACCATTTTTTTGCGTGTACTTGCCTGGTCTCAGAAAGGGAATCCAACCGTTCCACGGGTAAGTTTTGTTCTATTTACAAATGGCTCCACGGGTCCTGTATTCATTTTATTAACTTTAACTTCATTTCTACCATCAATGGCACAACTTTGAAAGCAGCATTCACGCCGGTGTAGTGCGGGACCGTTTGCTGTGCATGCACAGTTTGGTGGAATATTGCATTGAGGGAACGGGATCTGTGGTATGCAGTGGCAAATTTGTTCAGATTGATGTTCTTAGAACAGCTTGTATTCTAACCTAGCAGGGAGAAGGCAATTCTGAATTTAGTGTCATGTAATGAACCGGATTTGATAAAACCTTAAAGTTAATGAGCCATTAGGAGGTAGTGACCATACCATGGTCAGGTTTAATCTTCAATTGGAGAAGGAGAAGGGTAGATCAGAGGTGTCAGTGTTACAGTTGAATAAAGGGGACTATGGGGCCATGAGGGAGGAGCTGGCCAAAGTTGACTGGAAAGATACACTAGCAGGGATGACAGTGGAACAAAAATGGCAGGTATTTCTAGGAATAATACAGAAGGTGCAGGATCAGTGCATTCCTAGGAGGAAGAATGATTCCAAGGGGAGAAGGGGGCGACCATGGCTGACAAGGGATATCAGGGACAGTATAAAAATTAAAGTGAAGAAGTACAATGTAGCAAAGATGAGCGGGAAGCAAGAGGATTGGGTAATGTTTAAAGAACAACAGAAGATAACCAATAAGACAATACGGGGAGAAAAGATGAGGTACGAAGGCAAGCCAGCCAAGAATATAAAGCAGGATAGTAAAAGCTTCTTTAGGTATGTGATGAGGAAACAATTAGTAAAGACCAAAGTTGGACCCTTGAAGACCATAAAAGGTGAATTTATTATGGGGAACAAGGAAATGGCAGATGAGTTGAACAGGTACTTTGGATCTGTCTTCACTAAGGAGGACACAAACAATCTTCCTGATACAGTAGTGGCCAGAGGATATGGGGTAACGGAGGAACTGAAGGAAATCCACATTAGGCCGGAAATGGTGTTGGATAGACTGAAGGCTGATAAATTCCCAGGCCTGATGGTCTGCATCCCAGGGTACTTAAGGAAGTGGCTCCAGAAATTGTGGATGCATTGGTGATAATTTTCCAATGTTCTATGGACTCAGGATCAGATTGGAGGGTAGCTAATGTTATCCCACTTTTTAAGATAGGTGGGAGAGAGAAAACAGGGAATTATAGACCAGTTAGCCTGACATCGGTAGTAGGGAAGATGTCGGAGTCAATTATAAAAGATGAAATTGCCGAACATTTGAATAGCAGTAACAGGATAGATCTGAGACAGCATGGATTTACAAAGGAGAAATCATGCTTGACTAATTTTCTGGAATTTTTTGAAGATGTGACTAGGAAAATGGACAAGGGCGAGCCAGTGGATGGAGTGTACCTGGACTTTCGGAAAACAGTTGATAAGGTCCCACATAGGAGATAGTAGGCAAAATTAGGGTGCATGTTATTGGGGCTAGAGTGCTGACATGGATAGAGAAGTGGTTGGCAGACAGAAAACAAAGAGTAGGGATTAACGGGTCCCTTTCAGAATGGCAGGCAGTGATTAGCGGGGTACCGCAAGGCTCGGTGCTGGGACCGCACCTATTTACAATATACATCAATGAATTGGAGGAAGGGATTCAAATTAACATTAGCAAATTTGCAGAAGACACAAAGCTGGGTGGCAGTGTGAACTGTGAGGAGGATGCTATGAGAATGCAGGGTGACTTGGACAAGTTAGGGGAGTGGGCAGATGCAAAGCAGATGAAGTTTAATGCAAATAAATGTGAGGTTATCCACTTTGGTAGCAAAAACAGGAAGGCAGATTAGTATTTAAGTTGCATCAAGTTGGGAAAAGGGGATGTACAACGGGATCTGGAGGTCCTTGTTCATCAGTCTATGAAAGTAAACATGCAGGTACAGCAGGCAGTGAAGAAAGTGAATGGCATGCTGGCCTTTATAACAAGAGGAATCGAATATAGGAGCAAAGAGGTCCTTCTGCAGTTATACAGAGCCCTAATGAGACCACACCTGGAGTATTGTGTGCAGTTTTCATCCCCTAATTTGAGGAAGGACATTCTTGCTATTGAGGGAGTGCAGCGTAGGCTTACAAGGTTAATTCCCGGGATGGCGGTACTGTCATATGCTGAGAGAATGGAGCAGCTGGGCTTGTACACGCTGGAGTTTAGAAGGATGAGAAGGCTCTTAAAAATAGCGGAGTCAGGGGATATGGGGAGAGGGCAGGAACGGGGTACTGATTGGGGATGATCAGCCATGATGATATTGAATGGTGGTGCTGGCTCGAAGGGCCGCATGGCCTACTCCTGCACTTATTGTCTATTGTCTATTGTCTGTTATATGTGACAAGTTATTGACATTTTAAACTTGAATAAAAGTCGCAGTCAGCCCCCACTTGCCGGCCGTGCCTGTGCAGTTGGGTTGCTGTGTGCGTCACAATGGGGATCTCTGGTGTCACAACAGGAACCCATCAACTGCACCTGTGCAGTTGGGGCCTTTGCGGGTCTGTCAACCGCACATGCGCAGTTTTGTGGAATATTGCATTGGGGTTATCCACTTTGGTGGCAAGAACAAGGGGGCAGATTATTATCTCAATGGTGTCAGATTAGGAAAAAGGGAAGTACGGCAAGACCTGGGTGTCCTTGTACACCAGTCACTGAAAGTAAACATGCAGGTACCGCAGGCAGTGAAGAAAGCTAATGGAATTTTGGCCTTCATAACAAGAGGATTTAAGTATAGGAGTAAAGAGGTCCTGCAGTTGTACAGGGCCCTAGCGAGACTACATCTGGAGTATTGAGTGCAGTTTTGCTCTCCTAATTTGAGGAAGGACATCCTTACTATTGAGGCAGTGCAGCGTAACTTCACGAGATTAATCCCCGGGATGGCGGGACTGTTGTATGAGGAAAGATTGGAAAGAGTGGGCTTGTAGTCACTGGAGTTTAGAAGGATGAGAGGGTCTCTTATAGAAATGTATAAAATTATGAAAAGACTGGACGAGTTAGATGCAGAAAAAATGTTCCCTATGATGGGCGAGTCCAGAACCAGGGGCCACAGTCTAAGAATAAAGAGTAGGCCATTTAAAACAGAGATGAGTAAAAACTTTTTCACCCAGAGAGTTGTGAATTTGTGGAATTCTCTGGCACAGAGAGCAGTGGAGGCCTATTAACTGGATGAATTTAAAAGAGAGTTAAATAGAGCTCTAGGATCTAGCGGAATCAAGGGATATGGGGAGAAGGCAGACACGGGTTACTGATTATGGATGATCAGCCATGATCACAATGAATGGCAGTGCATGCTCGAGGGGCCAAATGATCTCTCCCTGCACCTATTTTCTGTTTTCTATGATGGTAACTGAACTTTAGTCAATTTTGGACTTTGACAAGGTTAGATAGGGCTCTTAAAGATAACGGAGTCAGGGGATATAGGGAGAAGGCAGGAACGGGCTACTGATTGGGGATGATCAGCCATTATCACATTGAATGGCGGTGCTGGCTCGAAGGGCCGGATGGCCTACTCCTGCACCTATGGTCTATTGTCTATTATTGGCACTTAGCTGAACATAGAAGGTCATGCTAAGATTTCCTGAGCTGAGACAAGTCATTATCAATCAGCACAATTTGACCCATTAATAACAAGGTTATATCATTTGACAAAATGATCTGAAAATTGGTTTGAGCAAGGAAGGAAAAAAAAGGAAGCTAAGTTTAGTTGGAACCTTGATTAAACCATCGACAAAGAATGGAGCACACTGGATGAGAAACTAAAATAAGATTTTTTGGGCAGTAGCTATCAGGAAATTTGAACAGGCTGAAGTATTTCCCTCTGGAAAAAGAAGTCAAAGAGGTGACCTGATAGATAAATTTACCATTTTGAAGTTGTATGATTGGGTTGCGCAGAAATAAATTACTGCATGTGACAAAGTCTGAAACAACAATTTGCAAGTATGAGTTAGTTATTGATAAATCCAATAAGGAATTCATCAAAAACCTTTTCAATCAGAGAGAAATATAAAACTGAGGGACTGTAAAATAGAGGCCGAGGCATCAACTATGGAAGCATTTTAGGGGAACTAGATAAGTACTAATGGGTGAATGGGATTAAAGCATGGATTTATAGGATAGGATATGTCACGTGGAAGGAGGTGCACATGGCACATAACCAGTTGGACCAACTGGTGGGGTTAAAGGCGGCAAAGTGGCACAGCCAGAGAGTTTCTGCCTTATAGCACCAGAGACCCAGTTTCGATCATGATGGGGTGCTGTCTGCATGGAGTTTGTGTGGTCTCCCCGTGACCATGTGGGTTTTCCCCGGGTGCTCTGCTTTCGTCCCACACTCCAAGGATGTATAAGTTTGTAGGTTAAACTGGCTTTGGTAAAAATTTGAAATTATCACTAGTGTATAGGCTAGTGTACGGGGATCGCTGGCAGACGTGGATTCGGTGGACCAAAGGATCTGATTCTGCGCTGTATCTCTAAACTATACTGAAATTTTAAAAAAACGAATAAAGTGGCTTTTTTTTATAATGCTGTATTGCAAAATGTTATGGATAGTAAATGTTAAAGATGGTAAAGACAACATTTAGCATTTTGTCTTTTGTTTCTTTGCTGAAATCAAGAACTCATAATTGTTACAACTAATTTCTTTTAAAAATATGCTAAATGAGTAAAGAACATAGAAAATGATCTGAAAGAGGATTTGTACTCTCCAGAGCTGCCTCTTTCAGCATTCTTATTGCAATGAACTTCTGATCTCCATGTTATCTCTAAGGTTAGTGAAATTCTTGCTCCTGTTGAAATTCTCAAGTCGGAAGTTTGGAATGGGATTCCAGAGCTTCAGGTGTGTGGCCAATTTAATCGCCATCACCAAGGTTATCCATTTCTTCTCATCTTTCTCTCCCTTTTACAGCCTTCGACAAAATTGGCCACACACCTTAAGCTCTCCAAACCCATTCCTAACCTCTCTTCACTCTTTTCAGACACACTATTTCTTTAATTAAGCTTCCCCAACCCTTTTCCCTCACCCCCATTCATTCATTTTGAATCTTACCTTTCCAAACATAAACAGAGAATCGAAGGTAATAGGGATTATTTTCCAAAGAGTACATTGACATCCTTTGAGCATCTATAATTGGATCCCTTTGCCTTTCATCTACATGATGCCATTGTCAAAACTGACTGAGAAAGTTTGAAGTTATCCAAACGAGCGGAAGGTACCGTCATCTTTCATGATCTCCTGTTTGTCCCAAAATCAGCAGTCTGCTTGTCTAACGAGGAGCAATGAATAAGCAGAACTATCCTTCAGCTTGGGGAAAAGTATGCCCATTCAATTCATGAAATCTTGTCCAGTCAATAATCATGGACTCCATCCCTACACTTGATCATTATATTAAACTGAGCTGTGCTATTTATAGTTTTGGTATCATGATTGTCACCAAGATGAGATCTGGACCACTTATTTATCTCATCACTAAGACCACCTAATTTATCTTTGTAATGCTGCTTGTCTCTACTCTGCCTCGGATCATCAGTTGCTGAGATTCTGAACCATTCCTTCCGGTCTTGAGTTTTAACTATATAAAAGTATTTTGACATGTTCTGCATCCTGTACCCTGAGACCAGTAACTATGATCTATGATGAGAATGATCCCAGGGATGAGTGTGTTAATATTGACTAAATTAAAGTTATTAAAAAATGGAAGGTCATTGCATTTGCAAGGCTTGCTTGGCCTCTGTCTGTGAAAAGCTACAGGCTGTGGGTTGGCGCCAGCTAGTCTGAACCCTAGATTCACATGCAGGATGGGGAAAGATCCAGATGTCCTCACCATTGTTAAAATGTATGAGGACTTTGCAGAAGAGCTCAAAGGTGTTGTAAATGCAATTTCAGGATTGGCCCACTGCAGAAGGGTTGTAAATACTCTTAATAATGTTGCAAGGTGTTTGTGTTACTGTTTGATGATTGACTGAAGTGTGAAGCCTTGTTTGAATTGTTTATACTCCCTGGGAGAATGTTGCATACTTGATTAACTGACTTATTTCCAGAAGCTTCTGTAGAAACATTGTAATGGGGCGCTTTTCGATATCTGTGGTTGGTTTGTAGAGGCTGCCACCCCCATGTAGTTCAGCCTCACAGGGTTCGATGACCTAAAAAAGGTGACCACCACTGGGATTGTTGTCGATCTTCTGGAAGGGCGCTTGGGACTGCATAACCTTTTAGACGTATCTGCTTGCATAAGGTTGATGGACTTGGACAAGCAGAGACAAGGATTGGACCCGCGATGGTTAGGTATTGTACAGGGAGTTCGTTATTGTTTCATAAAGTAAAGTTTAGTGGTCCAGCGCTCGACTCAGTGTTTTACTGAACTAGACTAGGGGGGGGGGTAGCTCTAGGAAACTTGGGTTAATATATGATAAGTGTTTGATGTTATTAGGCCTGTACTCGCTGGAATTTAGACGGATGAGGGGGGATGTTATTGAAATTTACCGAATAGTGAAAGGCTTGAATAGAGTGGATGTGGACTGGATATTTCCACTCGTGGGAGAGTCTAGGATTAGAGGCCATTGCTTAAGAATAAAAGGATGTATCTTTAGAAAGGAGATGTGGAGCAATGTCTTTAGTCACAGGGCGGTGAATCTGTAGAATTAATTGCCACAGAAGGCTGTGAAGGCCGCCATTGGGTATTTTTAAGACTCAGATTGACAGATTATTGATTAGTATGAGTGTCAGGAGCTATGGGTAGAAGTCAAACAATGAGGTTGAGTGGGAAAGAGTGGGAAAGATCAGCCATGGTTAAATGGCAGAGTAGACTTGATGGGCCGAATGTCCTAATTCTGCTCCTTTCAATTGTGAACTTATGAACTATGTTGCCAGTGACCTGATTTCCATTTTATCCAGTTCACCTATTACTTGGTGCTTGCTGACCTATGTTAGCTAATAGTTAACAAATGCCTAGGTTTTTAAATTGTGGCAGAAACAGGACATGGATAGGGTGAAAGAATGAGCATTTTACTGAGATGAGATAATATTGGGGGGAGATATCAAAACCGTCACATCAGTCCTGGGCTTTGGTGACAGAGAGGGTTTAAGGCGCAACGGTGGAATTGTTGCCTTACAGCGCCAGAGACTTGGGTTTGTACCCTCTCCCTGTGGGATTTCTCAGGCTGCTCCAGTTTCTTCCCACACTTGATTGGCTACTGGTAATTGTAAATTGTCTCCAGTGTGTAGGATATTGCAAGTGTATAAGTTTATCGCTGGTTGGTGTGGACTCAGTGGGCCGAAGGGCCTGTTTCCATGCTATATCTCTAAAGTTTAAAGGGCTGCATGGACCAGAGTTGGTTCTGATTGTCAACCGTTTGCACTATTTCCTCTCTGGGCTACCTACTTGCCTCCTCTTACTTTCTGTGACTAAAATTGTCACCCTTCCTTTTTAAATGTCAACATGGCATTATTCCTACATATTTCTAACCTGCAACTTGACAAATCTAACCCTGAGAATTCATCCTCCTCTTTTTGTAGCCTCTTGAACACTCCCTTCCCACATGTATAGATCCCATTCTCAACCACTATTTGTTCTTTTCTGACACGCCATTCTTTAAACAAGCCTTTGGTCATATGCTGTAATATTTCTTTGTGCTAAATTTAATGTGACAAAAGAAATATGAGGGTGAAGCAGGCTTTGCAGCTAAAATGGGTGGCATGGTGAGGCAGCAGTAGAGTTGCTGCCTTACAGCACCTGAAACCCTGGTTTGATCCTGAGTATGGGTGCTGTCTTTACGGAATTTATACATTCTTCCTGTGACTGTGTGTGTTTTCCCCGGTGCACCGGTTTCCTCCCACACTCCAATGATGTGCAGGTTTGGAGTAAAAAAAATTGGCTTTAGTGTGTGTAGGCTAGTGTTAGTGTACGGGGTGATCGCAAGTTGCCGTGGACTCGGTAAGCCAAAGGACCGGTTTCCATAGAGTATCTTTAAAGTCTAAAGTTAAGTAAAAATGGTGTTGACTACTAACAGCCTTGATGTCAAGCAAGCAGCCACACTTAAAAAAACGAGCCCACATATCATGCAGCTACTAAGACATTTAGTAATAAATCAGGACAGACATTTCTTCCCAGAGATATCCAAGATTAGTTTGACTTCTGATGACACAATTAACTAGTTTTCTGCATGGGAGAGGTTAGCTAGTTTTATGACACAGTTGACTGTTGCCTGTAAATATGGTACAAAGCAAGGATTATTGCGTATATAAATGTGTGCGTCTGGGCAATGGGTAGGTGCTATATACCTGCACGGGAAGGTAGATGCTCCCACCCCCACGAGTCTCGGTCAGATGGGGCTCGTCAGCCTGGGAAGGCAGACCATCTAGAAGAGTGAAAACTCTGATTTAAAATCTCCACTGCCTTGTGACCATATCCAGTCATGGAAAAGGCTCCAGGATTAACCTCAAGAAAATCCGGAGTAGGAGCCCCTAAGGCAAATTGTCGTTGTCTACGATCTCGACCTGGCAGCTCCTGCGACGGCGCTGGTGCCAAACTGTAATGGCCCTGCTGTTCCTTTGGATCGATCAGCGACGTGGAGAGGGGGACGTGCTGCATGGGCAACAGTATGTCATCCATATGACATTGTCCAGGCTTGCATCCGACCAGGATGAATCACCCATGGTCAGTCATGAACGAGGGGGGCCTTCTAAATGTATGTACATGTGAGTTCACTGGGGTTGATGTCCATATCCTCAAGTTCTCCAAATCATCATCAGTTACTGACTGGAGACTCATTATTGTATTGCTTTTTATTGCTGTTTTAATAAATATTTCATTTGCTTGGTTGAAGTGTTTTTTTCTTTATCATTGAAATGAATGCTCGAAAACCTGCTTGTATCATCACAATAATGCTTGCGACATTCTGCAGGGTCATATAAAAAGCATCACATTGTTACTATTGATGTACTGGAAGAAAGATTGACTACTTAAATCGTTATTCAGCAAATGGCAACATTTGTCATACTGATGTATGTTGTTGTAATTTAAAGTTATGACCCATTTGAATTTTAAACCCAACACATAATTTGTGACAATGAAAACACAAAAGACATTTAATAACAAATATTTTGATTTTCTAAGCTTCCTTTCAGTCCATGAGATATTCAGAAAAGTTACACATCAAAGAAACTCAGGAGTTTGCTGAGCTGATTTTTATGATAGGGTATTCTTTATTTTAGGTACTACTTCATTGAAATGATTGGTCAATATAGCCATAGAGTACTTCAATATTTTAAGTGGTCATTTGATAGCACTTTAACAACATTTACTTTAATGAGTTTTCTATCAGAATAATAAGTAGCAATACTTTAAAATTGAAATTATAGTATTGGAACAACCCATTGACATTGGGACACTGGTTAACATTGTTTATTTGTTATCAGTTTGTAGTTAACCTCAGCTATAATATAATTAAGAATCAGATTTATAATTCAAAAACATCATGCATTTACAGTCTTATACCAACATTTAAAATAGACCAATAATAAATATATATGGAAACTTTAAATGAGCCTCTGTGTTTATAACAGTTTTGTATGTAACATTTAACATTTTATAACATTTTAGATTAAATTAAACATTATTACATTTTAGATGAATAGGATAACATATTTATTTATTCCTTTATCCCTCTTAATTATTGAATAACATGTGTGTTAAACCTTACAGTATCCCTGTTGAATTATAAATTCCAAACAAAAGGTACTATTTTGGTTTATCCACAAAGTGCTGGATTATTAATTCAGGATACTTTGATTAAATGTGGGAGGTATTCCATCAGCAACGTGCAGTCTGCTTGCTATCTTGCTATACAATGGTACCGAACGACGAGAGTGGAATTTTCTATGAAGAGCCATATTGAAGATCAATCTTTTGATTTTATTCAATGCTTGCATTCTTGATGCCTTCTAATGGAACAGCTTTTTATCTCTTTGATCCAAAGAAAGATTGCTCACCATCTTCTCTATTGTTTGTTCTTGCAACAGAGCTCTTAGCCATTGCTCGTCAATATAACAGCAGTAAAGTGAAATCCAGGTCACTGATCAAGAGCAAGAGATTTTCTTATGCATGGATGTCCTTTTGTAAAATGTTGCCCCTGCAATTCTGGCTTTTATCAAACTATGTGAAATTCTCTTGGGGCATTACATTATTTATAACAATACAGATGTTAAGCCTTAGTGTGCTTGCACTCTCATAAATAAAACTCTTTTCCACTTTTACTGACCTGCTTTATATTTGAAATATTGGGTGATCTCCAAAACATTACAACTGCACTCTAATCATTGAGAAAGCTGACTGATGCTGTAATGTAAATCCTCAGTAGGAAAGTGAAGAAAAATAACAATATAGATATATTCTGAAAACAAAATGCACATGAAATTGTGTTAATGTTTCAAATTGATGACTGCATCATCAACAAAGAGGTTCTAAGCGAAGGGATATAAAACTTTTTATTCTGACGAAAGGTCAACAATTGGAAATATTAACTCAATTTCTTTCTTCATCAATGCTGCTTGACGCAATAAATGGAACACAACTGGGTTTCATACCTTTTTTGCAGAAACAAGCTATTTCCCTTAAGCTATCTGAAGTGCTAATATTTTGGCCAGTGGCAATTTTTAAAAATCTACCAAAGAAAACTACAATTTAATTACACAATTGCAAAGGTTTAGTTTAGTTTAGTTTCAAGAAACAGGCCTTTCAGCCCACCGGGTTCATACTGACCAGCGATCCCCGCACATTAACACTATCATACACACACTAGGGACAATTTATATTTATACCAAGCAAATTAACCTACATACTTGCACATCTTTGGAGTGTGGAGGAAACCGAAGATCCTGGAGAAAAGCCATGCGGTCATGAGGAGAACGTATATCTCCATACAGACGGCATCCAGGGATTGAACTTGGGTCTCCGGCGTTGCAAGTGCTGTAAGACAGCAAATCTACTGCTGCGCCATCATGCTGCACCAGCTAAGTGGGTAACAGGAAAAGTTACCCTTTTGAGAACCATCTTCAGGAATACAATGATATGCAAGATGTTTTCATGCTTTTTCTACCAGTAACAAATAGAAGGTAATCAAATTTATGGCACATTCCATATGACCACCAAGGACAACAGCGAATTTGGTATCTACAGATAGATCAAGACTCTGTTGTTTGCTTCAACTAGCCCAGTATTTTCACCCCTATTCCTGTTGTCTAACAATATTAATATTACAAGGTTGCAAGATATCTCACCGGATTGTTAGTTTACCCAAACCACAGGGAATGGCTGATGTGGTGCATATCAGGTCATTATTTGCAATAAAATGGATGACATGAAGATAAAGATATTCTTCTCATACATTTGTGACACATTATCACTGTATAAACAGTTGTTTCAGAGAGTGTACCCATGTTTTTAGTTTAGCTTCTTTACACCAAATTCTTTAAAAGTAAGGAAAACATTGCCAAGTTCAACTATGGGAATAAGACTCCCTTTCACTAAACCAACAGATTCTGGAACTGCTGGAGGAACTCATCGGGTTAGGCAGCTTCTGTGGAGGAAAATGGACAGACAACAATTCATGTTGGGACCCTTCTTCAGACTGATTCCTGGCACAGATTTTGGGCACTGATGCCCAGAGACAACTATTCAATGACAAAGGTATTATAATGTAAAGAAAACACTGTAGCATATTTCATTTTCCTGCAAAGGCACTGTGAATTCTGCGAGGCTTATACTTATGGATAAACATTACTGCACTAAAAGGTTGTTGCAGGAAGAAACCTCATTGTGGAGAAAAATAATTTCAAAGCATTTACTAAGTATGAAACTCAGTATCTTGAAACATTAGTGGAGGCAGGAAGACTGTTGAACAGATGCCTATCTGTGATGTGCCTATGATCAGACTTGACTCAGACATTTTAGTCGACAAGTACAAAGCAATTACTTTACCAGTGATGTCCTTTGAACTCCCTGTCATGCTACTGTATATCATTTCACGTAATTGGAAAGGATTTTCAGCAAAGTGGAGGTGACTCCTTACATTGTTTTATTCTCTGTGATATGTGCATGATATTTGTCCGTTTTGACATAATTTAAAACATTCCTGTTGGTGCAACCTCTCGCCCCTATCTTTGTACATTTTCATTTTCTGAGCAATTATACCACCGAGGAAAAAATATCTTTTATTTGCGTGTTGGATGGTCCTAGTTTTTTTTGTTTAGCTTATATGTTTAACTTTATTAACTCCGGACTGTCAAAGCCGCCAACGCCAGACATAAAAACAGATTTTTTCCACGAGCAGTAGCTCTACTCAATAACCATAGGTTTGTAGCCTCCTTTTGCTCTGGTATTTTATTACATTCACATAAACTTTTAATGTTTTATTATTATTGTTTAATGTTTTATGTGTCATTCTGAACTCTTACTGTATATCGTGTTGTTAAAGCCCTGTCCCACTGTAGGAGTTAATTCAAGAGTTCTCCCGAGTTTGCTGTCATTTGAACTCCGTGATTTATGGTAATGGCCGCTCGTAGGTACTCGGGGCTCTCGTGGACATTTTTCAACATGTTGACAAATCTTCACAAGTCTTCCCGAGCTTACCGCTTTTCCCGAGAACCTGCCGTTTGCGTTACGAGCCGCTAAGAAGATCCCGAGCTCCGATGTACCCGCAATGTACATTCTACGTGCTTCCACGAGTTTGATTTATTTAAAAACTCGGGAGAGCTCTTGAATAAACTCGTACAGTGGGACAGGGCTTTTACTTGCAAGCAGAGTACCAAGGCAAATTCCTTGTATACGTACATATTTGACTAATAAATGTATTAATTAAATAATTAATTAGTAATTCATTTGTGCCACGTTCATACAAAAGTAAGAACCCATTGCCATTTTCACCTATGAGAAAATATACTCCCCTTTCACCAAGCACATGGGCTCTGAGGCAAAACACAAACTGTTGGAGGAACTCATCAGGTCAGACATTTCTTGCTTCAACTGCTGAAGTAGCCAGATTTCACTGTTTTTGCATTTCCACCATAACCTTTGTGTCTGCTACCTTAAAAATCAGTAACCTGGTTTCCATCAGTCTTAATGGTAGGCATACGTCCCATAAGTCATTTAAAAAAAATTAATAAAACATATACGGTCTGGTACATGGGTAGATGTGAGTGGTAGATTCCATGGAGGGGAAGGGTTGGGAGAGGGGGGTTTGCATAGAGTGAGCTGATGAGAATGAGGAGAAAAGGAGTTGGTGTACGATAATTGCAGATAAAAGCCGATCAAATGTTACAACAGGGTTCCATCCTCTGATAAACACAAAAATCTGGAGTAACTCAGCGGGACAGGCAGCATCCCTGGAGAGATGAATGGGTGATGTTTCGGGTCAAGACGCCGCTTCAGACTGAAGTCTGAAGAAGGGTCTCATCGCCCATTCCTTCTCTCCAGAGATGCTGCCTATCCTGCTGAGTTATTCCAGCTTTTTGTGTCTATTTTCAGTTTAAACCAGTATCTGCAATTCCTTCCTACACATTCCATCCTGAGAAATGTTTGTGATCCAAATTGTTCCCAGGACGGAAAAAGTCAAAAGCCGCAAGTGGGAGAGGATCAAAGATGCAGCTGTGGTGGAAGAGCGAGCAGGCACAGGGAGAACGGCTACCAACCAGCTTCACTGACTCGGTGGGTGAGCGAGTGAGTCTGCTCAGCGCTCCCAGCTCTGCTCTGCTCGACTCAACCCAGCCACCCCATCATAATAGCTTAGGGGATGGGGGGAGAAGGCACAAGGAAATGCCCTGTTCCTGCCTGGCAGAAGATGCCTGCAGCCCCACAACAGTCGGCAAGTCCACCCTCATCCATTGCACTGGACTCCCAAATGCTTGTTCGGATGTATGGGGTGTCTATATCTCAGGCGTTCATGTCTTATTGCTACATGCGCAAATATGGTGAGGTACAGATACAATGAAAAACTTGCCTGCAAGGCACATAGACTCAAACAAGCCACAAAAACATCAATTGCATTCATATACTGCAAGGCAGTAAAATACAAATAAAAACAGTGCAAAAATCAAGACATTAGTACAGAACACAATTAATTTAAAAAAAAACAAGCCTATAGTTGTGCAAGAGGTGGTCTTTAGTGTCTGGTTGTCAAGACAGGGTTATGATTGTGTGGATAGTCACACAATGCTGGAGTAAATGAACAGGTAAGGCAGCATCTCTGGAGAAAAGGAATAGGTAAAGTTTTGGGTTGGAATATTTCTTCAGACGCAAAGCGTCAACCATTCATTTTTTTCCCAGAGATGCTGCCTGACCTGCTCAGTTACTCCAGCATTTTGTGTCCGTCTTCGGTATAAACCAGCATCTGCAGTTCCTTCTTACATATTATGGTTGTGTGAGTTGGTTTAAGAACCTGATAGTTGCAGAAAAGTAACTGTTCCTGGAACTGGTGTTGTGGGACATCAGGTGTCTGCACCTCCTGACCTAAGGTAGCAGTGAGGTTTAATCCTTGATGATAGATGTCTCCTTCTTGAGGCACTGCCTCCTTAATATCCTTTTGATGGTGGAACTGTCGCTGTGATGATCTGGGCTAATTCCAACACTCTCTGGAAGCCTTTTTGAAAATAAGTGCAGGAGTAGGCCATTCGGCATTTGAGCCAGCACTGCCATTCATTGTGATCATGGCTGATTGGCCCCAATATAGAAACACAGAAAATAGAACATAGAAAAGGTTGTTTTCCTGTACATTGAAATTGTCATTCTAGGGTTTGATGCAACTTGTCAGGATCATTTCTACAGTGCTTGTGTGGACGTTTGTTAGAATATTCAGAGACATGCCACAGTGTTTTTAAAATGCGAAGGTGCTAGCATGCCTACATTGTGAGTACATCTATGTGCTGAGCCCAGGACAAGTCACCCAGGAATTGGAAGCTGCAAACTCTCTCAATTGCTGACCCACCAATGAAAACTGGCACTTGGTCTCCACACTTCGCCTTTATGAAGTCAACAATTTGTAGAAGGGTGCAGCAAAGAACTGCAGATGCTGATTTATACCAAACCAAAGTACAAAATGCTGCAGTAACTCAGCTGGTCATGCAGCGTCTCAGGAGAAAAGGAATATGTGATGTTTCAATTCAGAACCATTCTTCAGACTGCAGAAAAAAATCTGAATCTTCGGAATTTGTAGAAGAGTCCTGACCCAAACATCATTTATCCATGTTCTCCAGAGATGCTGCTGGACCAACTGAGTTACTCTAGTACTTTTTTCAACAATTAGTTAGTTGGATTTTTGACAATTGTTCCTAACTTAAGGAGGTCTGTGGGTGTCTGATGGTCAGCATGGACTCAGTGGGCCAAAAACCCTCCGCCGGACTGGACCAGATGATTTTTTTCCATTGATGAAAAATAGGAGAGATATTATTTTTTTTTTTAATCGCCATTCTCTCTGCTGCCCCCACTGGCAGCAGGGGGGAGGGACTATAAAACCCAGAAGTGTCGTGCCTCACTCAGTCTCTTCCAGACGGAGGAAGCAAGAGTGTTACGGCTCTCTGAGCTGCGAATAACACTGAACGCGCGTCTACTCCACGGTGTGTCCCCGGGATGTGGTTTTCAGCAAATGTGTTTGTTGCTTGCAAAGTGATTTGCCCAATTGGCTTTTTAAAGGGCTATCAGCAAATGTGTTTTGTTGGCTTGCTTAGTGTTTTTGCCCAATTGGCTTTTTAAAGGGCTTTCAGCAAATGTGTTTTGTTGGCTTGCAAAGTGTTTTTGCCCAATTGGTTTTTAAAGGGCTTTCAACAAACGTGTTTTGTCGGCTCGCCAAGTGTTTTTGCCCAATTGGCTTTTTAAAGGGCTTTCAGCAAATGTGTTTTGTTGGCTTGCTAAGTGTTTTTGCCCAATTGGCTTTGGCCCACAACACCCATTCTAGTGCAACAGAAAGCCCCCCTCCCCCCACTGGTGAGCAATATTGCAATTGGTGGAGAGGTGGAATATTGCATTGGGTGATCAGCCCTTCCCTGTGATGCTGGGACCCAACGGGTCCCACAGTCTAGTATGTACTGTTTATCTCCATGACTAATTGAATCAAATATCACTGGCAACAGTTGCCTGGGTTACAATGTGTCATGAAAAGTTAGGGCAACACTCAAACTATCTGAAGGAGAGCCTTTGGTGTCACAAGACCTAAACTCTGTGAGTGGCTTCTGCCTAGGCTAGGCACTCAATGCACTTTCTCCCTCTTACTCAATACTCTCAAAAATAATAAATTGGTGCCCCATTAGGGATTATTCAGGGGTGATACAATTATGTTGAAGTAGCAGAACATAAATTCAAAACAAGTAACAATCTTCAGAATATCTGTTCCAATGTATATTGAAAATGATAATTAGTTTGAAATTAAATGGAAACAGAGAGACTACTTACATGACAAAGACTAGTTATTGTTTGAATTAGCCGATTGTAAAACAATGGGCAATATTTACGCAGTTAAAATGACTGCAACAGAGTTGATTGCAGAGGGATCTTGGAGTCTGTAAACAGGAGATGTATACGCCATGTAATCCAAGAACATCTTTAATCAGTATGCAGACTTTAGCAGTACAGTAGATTGTTAGTTGCCAGGGCATCCTGACTGCTATCCGAACTGAGCAGTGCAGGAAGTGGGTGCTAATATAAATGATACAGTAAGGTGGGCTTAGTGATGCTAACCTATATATCATTGGTTGTCATGCATAAACCAATCTACAGAGTCCAAACTTCATAAGCTTGAAGCTGGCAGCACTAGATGCGGTGGTAAATAAGGTGGATGGTATGTACACAAAAAAGCTGGAGAAACTCAGCGGGTGCAGCAGCATCTATGGAGTGAAGGAAATAGGCAACGTTTCAGGTTGAAACACAAGGTGGATGGTATGCTTGCTTCATTGTTCGGAACATTGAATATAGAAGTGATGAAGTCATGATGCAGCTAAATAAGACTTTGGTTAGGTTGCATTTGGGGCATTTCTTGCAGTTCTGGTTGCCCCATTGCAGGAAGGGCATGGAGGCGTTGGTGAAGTGCAGTGTGCAAAGTACTATTGATACAGACTCATTATATATCATAGCAAGTACTTTAATTAGAATACATACCGAGACTATCAAAATGAGTACAGTAGGCTTCATTGTAAGTAGAACTAACCAGCATGGCTGCCTGCATGACGTCAGGTGGTGGTGTGGAGAACCTGACATGGATTATGGATCATGTCATCAGCTGCAAAACCAGACACGGATCAAATCAGCAATACTGGTTGCTCTACATTCCCCTTCTTAGGCTTTTGTCCAAACATTAAGCATGCAGAAGTAATATGTATATAAAGCTTTAAAATGAACTATCATCTAGAGTAAAGAAATGGAGGATATATTGCAAGTAATATAAGTAACATTGGTTATAGTTAATTAGACACCAAGAACTTCATCTAGACATAATCCCTGTATCTAGCCACAGGCTTGCTGACCCATCCTGTAGGTGTACGGTACAGGCCTTCAGCCATACCCCTCACATGAGAGGTCGCCACAGGCAGAGCCTCCATTGGGAGTTTTTTAGCAGGCGACGACTCAACCAGCACAGGTTTCACAGGGAATTTGTCGACAGGCTTTACTGGGCAGTCCTTTTGTAGGTGCAGAAACAGTCCTGATCCCAGAACTGCTCACCGCCTGCCGTCACATGACCCTCATTCAGATAATCGTTTAATTTATGACAGGCAAAGACGACTACCAGTAATTCCTCTCGATCTGAGCATACCTCATCTCCGTGTCCATCATCATCCTCGAAGCATAAACAACAGGCTGCTCATCCTGCAGACATGCTGCACCGAGGCCGTACTGGGATGCGTCACAGGTCAAAGTAACAGTAATAAGCCAGGGTAGGTGGGTATGACATCTGACATTTTAGAGTGTCAAAAGCATGTTGTTGCTGTTTGTGCCATGTCCAGGCTGTGTCCTGGTGACTAAGCTGCCGCAAGAGAGCCGAGATCTCACTGAAGTTGGGAACAAATATTTCGAGAAAAATAACCATGTCCAGAAATCTCTGCAGGCCTGCAACCTGATTGGCTTGGGACATTTCGCTAATAGCCACAGTCTTAGAAAGATCTGCCTTGAGACCATCAGCCATGAAATTATGCCTCACGTTGCTCACCTGATTAACACGGAACTGACATTTATGGGGATTCAGTTTTAAGTTCACTTCCCTGTCACATTCAAGTACCTTCTTCAAGTCGGCATCATGTTGTTCCATTTATTTGCCACTAACAATGGTATTGTCCACAATGATAGCACAAGGATATCCGTCAAACAGTTGTTCCATGGAGCGCTGAAACACTTCACTGGCTGAACTGATACCAAACGGCATGCGCAAATATTTGTAGTGGTCGAAAGCAGTGCTGAATCGACAGCTCATAAATCTCACAGACCATTACAGCTCTATCCAGAGTTATTGCAAGATCGTGGATGAGCTCTCTTCTCAGCTTGTCATTGAGAAAAACACACACCACACCAATAAATTAGTCTTTGAGCGCCAATTCTGCAAATTCCTGCAGCTTTTTTTATAGCACATAAAAACGATTCAATAGTTTCACCTCCATTCTGGTATATTGAGAACAATTTCACATGTTCAATGAGTGGATTAGCTTGAGGATCAGACAACTGTCGAAACTTTCTTTTGAGACACACCGGATCGTCCGGCGACTCAGCCAGGGTCACGATCGGCTACCACCATCGGCAGGTTGATGAGTTATTGCCTCAGCATACACAAACTGTTGTGCTCATTCATAAGCTTCATCTCCTGCTAGGAGAAGGAGCATGCTTGCATGGACCATTGCCACCCTGTCATGAGAATTTGCAACAATGAACAAATCATACTGTCGCCCGAAGGGATGCCACCACTGTCCGATTCCGCCATCGAAAACAAGTGGGTCAGGTTTTCTATTGAATATTTAAAGCCTTGTAAATAACAGCCAAAGTCAACCTGAAATCCTAGCTCCGACACCATGTGCAAAGTACTATTGATACAGCGTCATTATATATCATACCAAGTACTTTAATTAGAGTACATACAGAGACTATCAAAATGAGTACTGTAGGCTCCGAGTCGTAGGTAAAACTAACCAGCATGGCTGTCAGCATGCCACCAGGTCGTGGTGTGGATTATGGATCAGGTCATCAGCAGCAAAACCGAACATGGATCAAATCAGCAAAAACTGTTTGATCTACACAGAAGAAGTTTACCAGAATGCTGCTTGAGTTAGAGGGTTTGGGCTATAGTAAGTGATTGCAGAGACTTGGATTGTATTCCCTGGATCGTCGAAGGTTGAGAGGAGACTTGATAGAAGTATATAAAATTGTAAGAGGCATAGATAGGATAGAGAGTCAAAAACCTTTTTCCCAGGGTGGAAATGTCTAACACGACAGGGTGTAGCTATAAGGTGAGTGGGAATGGAAATGTATGGGGCATGTTTTCACACAGAGTGTGGAGGCTGTGTGGAACAGATTGCCCGGGGTGATGGTGGAGGCAGTACAATAGAGGCATTTAAAAGACATAGGCAGGCACACGGAAGTGCAGGGAACAGGGATATGAATCAGAAAAAGTCTGAAGAAGGGTCTCGACCCGAAACATCACCCATTCCTTCTCTCCAGAGATGCTGCCTGTCCCACAGAGTTACTTCAGCATTTTGTGTCTACCTTCGACTTAAACCAGCATCTGCAGTTTCTTTCTTACACAGGGATATGAATCATGTACAGGCAGATGAAATCAGTTTAACTAGGCATCATGTTCAGTACAAACATTACTGGCCAAAGGACCCATTCTCATGCTGTACTGTTTTATGTTCTATTTTAATTGATCTACACAAAAAACAGGAATCTTCATCTTAAAATATTTCACCCCATTGTGATAGCATTGAAGGATGCTTCTGGACCAGATGCATTTGTCACTTGGCACATAAAACATAGTCATAAGCATATTTGTCTATCAATATTGGGGTATTTGTGTACTGTGGAGTGTCAGCCCTAGGAATATATTGTTACAGCTTTAGAGGAAGTGCAGATTTTGGAAAGTGTAAGGTCCACAATAAGGTTATTTGGGGAAATGGGAATACATCCTTAGATAATTAGTAAGACATCTGTTCAAAGAGTTCAAAGAAGCTATCCTCGAATGTGTTTGAAACTTTTGTAGACAAGGGTATTGAGTGGTCCTTGATTATGTTGGCTGTTTTATTGAAGCAGAATGAAGTGTAGATAGAGTCAAGGGGGGTTTCAAGAAGGATGATTTGTGTGATGTACTGGACTGCGTTTACATTACTTGTGGGAGAAAAAGATAAAAAATTGCTGGAGTAACTGAACGGGCTGCATTTCTGGGGTACATGGGTAGGTGACATTTTGGGCCAGGACCCTTCTTCAGATTGACTGTGATGGGGGTGAGAAAGCTGGAAGAGAGGTGGGAGCAGGCAAAGAGTAGGAGTAAACGGGTCCTTTTCACAATGGCAGGCAGTGAATAGTGGGGTACCGCAAGGCTCAGTGCTGGAACCCCAGCTAATTACAATATATATTAATGATTTGAGAATGTAACATCTTCAAGTTTGCAGATGACACGAAGCTGGGGGTCAGTGTTAGCTGTGACGAGGATGCTAGGAGGCTGCAAGGTGACTTAGATAGGCTGAGTGAGTGGGCAAATGTTTAGCAGATGCAGTATAATGTGGATAAATTTGAGGTTGTCCACTTTGTTGGCAAAAACAGGAAAGTAGACTATTATCTGAATAGCGGCTGATTAAGAAAAGGGGAGATGAAACGAGACCTGGGTGCCATGGTACACCAGTCATTGAAAGTAGGCATGCAGGTGCAGCAGGCAGTGAAGAAAGCGAATGGTATGTTAGCATTCATAGCAAATGGATTTGAGTATAGGATTAGGGAGGTTCACACCTGGAGTATTGTGTACAGTTTTGGTCCCCTAATCTGAGGAAAGACATTCTTACCATAGAGGAAGTACAGAGAAGGTTCACCAGACTGATTCCTAGGATGTCAGGACTTTCATATGAAGAAAGACTGGATAGTCTTGGCTTATACTCACTAGAATTTAGAAAATTGAGGGGGGATCTTATAGAAACTTACAAAATTCTTAAGGAGTTGGACAGGCTAGATGCAGGAAGATTGTTCCCGATGTTGGGGAAGTCCAGAACAAGGGGTCACAGTTTAAGAATAAGGGGGAAATCTTTTAGGACCGAGATGTGAAAAACATTTTTCACACAGAAAGTGGTGAATCTCTGGAATTCTCTGCCACAGAAGGTAGTTGAGGCCAGTTCATTGGCTATATTTAAGAGGGAGTTAGATGTGGCCCTTGTGGCTAAAGGGATCAGGGGGTATGGAGAGAAGGCAGGTACGGGATACTGAATTGGATGATCAGCCATGATCATATTAAATGGCGGTGCAGGTTCGAAGGGCCAAACGGCCTATTCCTGCACCTATTTTCTATGTTTCTATGTTCCTAAAGTCTGGTGAGTGAGAGGTGTTAGGGGAGAGGGGTGTTATTTGGCAAATGGTTAGACATAGGCTAGAGATAGAAAGACAAAAAGAGTGAGATAAGAAAATGATAAATGAGGTAAGAATTTTCAAACCCGATGACGGAATATAGGTGGAAGGGAGCAGGGCGAGGGTGAAGGGGAACACTGGGTGTGAATCCAGAGGGAGCACAGGGAAGAGAGGGAGGAAGGAGGGAAGTGGAAAGGGGGTTGCTTGTAGTTACCTAAAATTGAAGATAACGAGCTACCCTCACCTGTATCCATCTGTCTCTTGCTATGCTTTGTCCCGTCTCTCCTCTCTTCCAGCTTTCTCCCCACCACCCCCACACAATCAGTCTGAGGAAGGAGCAGGATGCAAAATGTTATCTATCCATGGTCTCCAGAGATGCTGCCTGACCCGCTGTTACTCCAGCATGTAGTGTCGTTATTTTGTAAACCAGCATCTGCAGGTCCTTGTATCTGTAATTTTTTGGAGTCTGGGTCTAAGCAGTTACCAATCCAAGCTGTGATGTATCCTAATAGTTGTGAGAATAGGAAAACAGTGAAGCAAGGAAGGAAAAAATATCTGTTAGTTGTGTCACAGAATCAAATCCTGGATAAAAGCAGTTCAGAATTACAAATTGAGAATGGCATTGTTAGCAGTATTTATTTCTGATATAGTTTTGCTACTCAAGACTTATATCTATAACATGCAGATGTCAAATAATTGAACATGCGTTTAGAATCCACATGTTCCTTCTGCTGCAGATTTCCAATATAATCTCTTCTTGAACATTTTGCTTTTAGTTTAGTTCAGTTAAAAGATGCAGCATGAAAATAGGCCCTTCGCCCAATAAGTCCTCAATGACCACACTAGTTCACACTAGTTCCACATTATTTCACTTTCTCATCCACTTCCTACGCACTTGGGGAAATTTTACAAAGGCTAATTAACATACAAACCTAAAAGTCCTGAGAATTTGTAAACAATTCATAAAAATAGAGTGTGTTCCAATAGCTCTTCTATTTCAAGATCCAGGCGTCTGAATTAAGGTACCAATGGCAAAACATTTTTGAAATGTTCTGATGAGGTTATTGAATATCTTTTTATTTTTCCAAGATTTTTTGCATTGCCAAATGTTGCTGGAACAAGGTTTATCCTTCTACTAACCTCCACAGTGACAGATGGAAAGACTCTCACCAAGTGCATGTTCTTTGATATTTTAATGGATATTCCATTGATTGATAGTCTGATCTCTATCTTTAGAGTGGAGAACCATATCCTTCAGACCCCATTCTTCAAAAACTTTCTAAAGTTGTTATGTGAATAACTAGTTTGTTTCTGCAATAGGTCGATGAATCCTTTATCGTTTTGATCAATCACATTGCTACTCCCAAATTAATGGCATAAGCTATTTCCCCAATTTTTCATTAGTTGTTCGAGAAAGCGAATGAACAGCAATCTGAATGGTGATGTCCATTATTTTGTTCAAGATTACACATAAAGGCATTTATTAAAAATGCCCTTTGTCATAATATCATTTTTTAAAGATTCTATGCAGGTGTGGAATGATTGATATTAACTTGGTCAATACCCATTGATATAAATATTTGCCTCAATGCCTCACTCTATATTGTATTTCAAGCAGGTTTCAAGTTAATGATTTAGAAGTGCAGTAATATTTTAAAATATGCTCCAATTTGCAGTTGTCTGATGTTTCCTCCTACATGTAGCTCATGAGCGGTGAAATCAGAATGGTGCATTTCATTTTCCATAATGTATATTTACTAAGGTTTCTTTATGTTTTAGATTACTTGTATTCAATCTTTTGTAGAGGACAGATTACAGAATGTGATGCTGCCCTCAAAGAATCAGATATTCTTTCAGTGAATTTCCCTCGTCAAGCAATTAGAAATATACTTCCATTTGGTTTGCAAGCAAGTGGATTCAAGGGTGAATGTCAGGCAATCTGAAACAACTAAATATTGAACAGCTCCGCATTGCTGTAAACTGGAAATAGATTTAAAACTGTGGAACTATTTTTCTTTACTGACATTTATTTTGTGATACAGATTCAATAATTCAATAACAAGTAAGGATAAGGGGGAAATCCTTTAAAACCGAGATGAGAAAAACTTTTTTCACACAGAGAGTGGTGAATCTCTGGAACTCTCTGCCACAGAGGGTAGTTGAGGCCAGCTCATTGGCTATATTTAAGAGGGAGTTAGATGTGGCCTTTGTGGCTAAGGGAATCAGGGGGTATGGAGAGAAGGCAGGTACGGGATACTGAGTTGGATGATCCGCCATGATCATATTGAATGGCGGTGCAGGCTCGAAGGGCCAAATGGCCTACTCCTGCACCTAATTTCCATGTTTCTATGTTTCTAAGTACTATATTTTAAGTCACAAGAGAACATTGTAACAACATTCAGAAGTGCTGCTGTCTTTCTGGGCTTTTCAGGCAATGATTGTTTACCCTAACACCCACTAACCTGTTTTCATCTTTATATTGTGAAACACTTCCTGAAATGTATGGTTAACTCAATTGCAACCTAAATTTTAGGAGAGATTGGGTCAAATTCTGGATAAATGCCAAGTAGCACAGAATTAATGCAACTAAACTTCAAATTACATTTTCCAATTTACTTTGCTAAATCAATAGTGCAGGAAGTATTCAGCCAGTTCTAGTCAGGGAAAGCAAACCTCTTCCATTAATGATCTTGAAGCTCTTCGAATTTATCTTCCTTATGTGTTTAGTTAACTCATTAGACAACCAATTTTACTTTGGAGTCACGTGAGTGACTACATGAAGAAGGCCGTCAGCCTGCATGCGCGTCATTACGTCTACTGCATGGCGCCACGACTGGCTGGTAGGCGCGTCGCTCCTCCAGCGGTAAGTTTAAAAGACCTGCAGGTACGTTTTGGACTTATTCTGAGGTTGTATGTTCGTTCAAATCTTGCTTGCAGGATTGCTTCAAGTTTTGAATGGGGAAATGGACAAGAAAGTGAATGCGAGACGGGCCGCGGGCAGACCCGCTTCAGAAGACCGTGGTACAGCGGGCGGATAGCGGGCGGCCATCAACTTAACCACCAAAGTCGCTGATGATAATTCCAGCAATTTCAGACTTGGTGACTCTGCAGAGCACCGTGGCTACCCCCAAAAAGGGGAAAGCCAAGCAAAAGTCTGCAAGGCCTATAGACTCGGATGAGTCAGGGCAGGAGGGTGCACCTCCCACTATGGATAGCGTCGCCGAACGCATGTCCCGAATGGAGCACCTCATGGAGAGGATGCTCTACCAGGATATACTCCATGGATCAGAGTCATATCAGCGCGGGTCTCCGAGAGAGCCCACAGCAGCACCTCGTTCAGGGCTGCATGAGGTCTCCCTCTCTGAGGAGGGGAGTATCCGGCCAGTTTTGGGCTTGTTCTGAGTGTGGCAGTATGGCTGCTATACTATGATGCAGGGGCTGCGAGAAGCAGACATACCCACCATAGCTTCAAGATTTGCGATGCCATCATAAATTGGGGAGCCGCTCGAGGTGGAATTGGCAGCCAACATTAACAACTTAAAGCACATGGCATTGGGGGTTCAGTATTGATGTGGATAGAGAACTGGCTGGCAAACAGGAAGCAAAGAGTAGGAATAAACGGGTCCTTTTCACAATGGCAGGCAGTGACTAGTGGGGTACCGCAAGGCTCAGTGCTGGGACCCCAGCTATTTACAATATATATTAATGATCTGGATGAGGGAATTGAAGGCAATATCTCCAAGTTTGCGGATGACACTAAGCTGGGGGGCAGTATTAGCTGTGAGGAGGATGCTAGGAGACTGCAAGGTGACTTGGATAGGCTGGGTGAGTGGGCAAATGTTTGGCAGATGCAATATAATGTGGATAAATGAGAGGTTATCCATTTTGGTGGCAAAAACGGGAAAGCAGACTATTATCTAAATGGCGGCCGATTGGGAAAGGGGGAGGTGCAGCGAGACCTGGGTGTCATGGTACACCAGTCATTGAAGGTAGGCATGCAGGTGCAGCAGGCAGTAAAGAAAGCAAATTGGCTTTCATAGCAAAAGGATTTGAGTATAGGAGCAGGGAGGTTCTACTGCAGTTGTACAGGGTCTTGGTGAGACCACACCTGGAGTATTGCGTACAGTTTTGGTCTCCAAATCTGAGGAAGGACATTATTGCCATAGAGGGAGTGCAGAGAAGGTTCACCAGACTGATTCCTGGGATGTCAGGACTGTCTTATGAAGAATGACTGGATAGACTTGGTTTATACTCTCTAGAATTTAGGAGATTGAGAGGGGATCTTATAGAAACTTACAAAATTCTTAAGGGGTTGGACAGGCTAGATGCAGGAAGATTGTTCTCGACGTTGGGGAAGTCCAGGACAAGGGGTCACAGCTTAAGGATAAGGGGGAAATCCTTTAAATCCGAGATGAGAAGAACTTTTTTCACACAGAGAGTGGTGAATCTCTGGAACTCTCTGCCACAGAGAGTAGTTGAGGCCAGTTAATTGGCTATATTTAAGAGGGAGTTAGATGTGGCCTTTGTGGCTAAGGGGATCAGGGGGTATGGAGAGAAGGCAGGTACGGGATACTGAGTTGGATGATCAGCTATGATCATATTGAAATGGCGGTGCAGGCTCGAAGGGCCGAATGGCCTACTCCTGCACCTAATTTCTATATTTCTATGTTTCTATGTAACATCAACTACTTGGCTTCACACCAACTCCAAGAGCAAGTGATGGTGGATACAACCATGAGGCACCACACGCCTAGCAACTGTGCGTCTTTAAGTGTGCCTGCTGTAAGCAGCTCAATTTGGAACCACATGGGTGGAGGCTGGTGGAATCAGGTAAAACTTCAGACAATTCTGAGCCTGCTGGCTTCAGGCATCACAGCCTTCGCCAGATCAGTGGACAGAGTCCCTTTGTCGGATGGCCAACAAGATGCGCTGGCAGTGTTATGCAACGCGCACTTTGAGATGAACAGCTATCACAAGAATGCTATCCGCCCCACCCTGAATCCGAAGTTTGCAGGGTTGTGTAAAGCCAGTAATGTGCAGCCACCCAACTACCTGTTTGGAGAAGATCTACCCAAACAGGTCAAAGATCACGATGACGAGGCGAAAGTCATGGGGCTCACCGGGCTCCAACAACGAGCAGAGCTTCGGCCTTCCGGCGGCAACACCCCTATGCCTGTACCAACAGCAATCGTTTTCCTGAAGCTGATAACAGTATGAGGGCCAAACAGTATGGACAAAAGTCTTTTTTAGGGCATGGCCAAGGCCGGCCCTCCTCCAAAATGCGCACCTCGCAAATGCCAGCATCTCTCCCCCCCCAAACCTCGGGGGCGAAGATACATGCCACAGAGCCACCAGTAACCAGGAAGGTAGGTGGATCTGGTTCTTTTTAGAACATACAGGGTGTGCATCACTCACTAGTTGAGGGGAAATCACGCTGGTTTGTCACTAACATCAGATTTGTTTATAATGCACAATTACATAAATTCCAAATTATTTCTAGTCTAGCTCAGTTTCCACTGTCACAGCATACACCAAACCGGTCCATTTATGCATCGACGGTCTTGGATATTCAAGCCAATTCAGTAATGAATAATCAAACCTTTATTGGCAACCAAAACCGTTGTGCAGTATAGACTTGCTATATACCTATATACAGCCACCAAACTCTCATCAGAGATTGGGGTTTCCTTATCCTCCATTAAAATTAAATTCATACCATCCAGGATTATGATGAGTTGGGACTTACCATCAACTTATTCACTTGTTGGTAACTTTGCCCGCGGGCAAGAGACGTGGATCATAGAAGTTGTACTTATTTTATTATGTACAACAATCCTCTATTTTTAAGTAGCCACATTATTGACAAATTAGAAGCTACTTTTCATCAGCAAAGGTTGAGATTTTGCATTATTTAAATTTTCTCCATGAGAAGCAGATACCGAATAACCCATTACAGGTCCTTTTATAGACCTATGCATTTCGAGCGGAAGCCATTTTGAGTTACAATGGTGGACGTTCTATATTTGGTATTACCCCAGTAAATTATGCCCACAATCCCTAAGGGGTTTCATGACTATTGTGGTGACAGATGTCAATTTAGTTCTTCTACGGTCAAGTTCTAACCACTCGGAGTTGATGGGTGCACTCTATGGTTTAAAGGCTTACTGCGGGAATATGCATCATCTGCATGTTCAACCTTAAATTCACAACACCACAGCGGTGGCATACATTTTACCACATGGGTGGAATCAAATATGCATGCAAGGGATATTGGGATATCAGCTACCTACCTGCCAGGTAGGCTTAACATGGTAGCGGACACAGAACGGATGGAATCATATCATGTTTTATGACTTTATCGACCGATATGAAACAAGCAGACAAAATCACCAGTCACCAAAAAGTGTTGCATGAGAACAAGGCCAATAGGCAGTGGCAGTGGATGTATTTCCGCTACATTGGGGAAGGATGTGCTTTATGCATTTCCCGCACTCTGCCTCATAAGTCTATGCTTGCTGAAGATTAAGCAGACTCTGCCTCAGGTTTCCTGGTTATACCAGTTTGAGCTACTAAACCGTGGTTCGCATATCTCACTGGGGATGATCAGCCTTTATGGCCATTCCCAAGGCAGCATCTGTAGTCCACCCTGATCGTAGGGGGGGAAACATCCTCTCCATGATCAAATTAATTTATTGGTTCACAGAATCTGAGAAGACCTTTCGTGGGGCTCGGATTGTCTGATCGCATGTTGGATGTACTCGCTGCAGGCTGGAGAGACAGTACAAAGAAACAATACATCTCTTACATTAGGAAGTGGGAAGTGTACTGTTCACAATCCAATATATCATATGACTCAGCACAAATAACCAATGTGTTAGAATTTCTCTCAAGTCTATTCCTTGATGAGAAGTTGAGTTATAGTGCCATCAATTGTGCCAGTAGTGCAATAGCCGCATATTTGTGTCGGGGATTTGGACACCACCCTGTTGGGTCTCACCCTCTAGTGTCCAGGCTCATGAAGGGCATCTTCAATACGAACCCTCCCAGGCCTAGATATACGGAAAAATGGGATGTAGGCACAGTGTTAACTCTGCTCCACCGGTGGGCACCGGCAACATCCTTGTCCTTGGTCCAGCTCACGTACAAAGTAGTGATGCTAATGGCGCTGGTGTCAGTTCAACGGGCACAGTCGTTACACAAACTTCAACTGGATAGAATGACCATGTCTGCCAATAATATCAGATTTTATGTATATGACCTAGTCAAGCAAAGCAGACCAGGTACTTCCGGCCTAAAACTTCATTTTGCGGCTTATCCATTGGACCTCTGGCTATGTGTGGTAACACACCTCCAGCTATACGTTAAGGTCACTAAGAGCCTCAGGGACTCGGAACTAGCAGTATTTGTTAGTTTTAGGAAACCTCACAAAAATATCTCAGTCCAGACCATTTCGTGATTGCTGAAACAGGTGCTGACATATGCGGCAATAGATACTGACTATTTTAAATCTCCCTCCACCAGGGCTGCATCCGCGTCAGCAGCGAGGACTATGGACGTCCCGCTAGACCAGATCCTAGCGACTGCAGGATCGTCTAGAGAACGCACATTTCAAACGTTCTATCATAAACCTGTCGCCAGACCGGGGGCTTTTGCCGACACCGTTTTAAGTTATGTTATGTAGTTTCCCTGGATGAGAGGATTATAATTATTATAATTTGTCCATTAAAGGCATCAGCATGTTTTAAAAATTTGTCATGTCTGATTGCATTTATCTCTCATCCTTGGTCAACCAATACAGTGTGTTGCTTGGACTTGCGTCCACGGCATGAAATCACAGAGCTTCAAAGTCTTCACGTAGTCACACGTGACTCTGAAGTAAAATAGTAAGATTAAACGAGAACTTACCAGTTTGAAGTTTGATCTTTATTTTATGAGGAGTTACAATGAGGGATTACGTGCCCTCCGCTCCCAAGCCTCATAAATGATCAGCTAGTATTTCAAGTCTCTCGTATCTTACTATATATTCAGTTCAACAACTGTCATTCTGTGATTTCACACAGTGGCTTTGAAGGTTGACGCGCATGCGGGCTGACGGTCTTCTTCACGTTATCCCTCATCGTAACTCCTCATAAACTAAAGATCAAACTTCAAACTGGTAAATTCTCATTTAATATTACAATTTAATTTGTCTGCCCAGGTGAAGCAGGGAGGTGAACTGATAGTGAGAGATTTTTCTTGGATGGTTTCAATGGAAGATATGGTGCTATATGTAGCATAGAAGCAGAATAGAAGAGCTGAATTCAATGTGGAAGTGGAAAGCATTGTTTAGATATATAATGAGATGGGAAACTGATACACTGTAAGTCTGAGTCTAAAAATGTTGAAAGCATTTACAGTGCATTTGCGTGTGGAAGTCAAAATGACTTTGCTATCATTGTGTTGAGACAAGTTTCCACTGAAAAGGGACATAAGAGGCAAAAATAGAGAAAATAAATATGGGCTACATTATGAATGATAATAAGATTTGCCTGGTGCTAAGTTCAGCAAACACTTGAACACTGGACTTTAGGACTACTTGTATTTGATCCTTTAGTTCCCCATCACAGCAAAGGTCAGGGAATATTTGAGTGGTTTGAAGTGGGCTCTGAAAACTTTGAGCAGATAGGCATTTATCCAGGTGTAAAAATTAAACTATCAAATTATAGAATAGTCAATATATCAAAGCATGTGTAAATATTCTTCAAGTTAAACAAAATGCAAGCAAACTATGGAAAATTAACAACATTTCATGGCTTCCTTAGTGGGTTTTTTTTTATTTGGATGCTATCATTTATCATTATTACTCAAAGCCATCAGGATTTCACCTGCTCAAATCATATTGTAACCTCTCTCAAACTGTAATTTTCACATGTCCATGATTTACATTTACATGGGTGGCACAGTGTCGCAGCATTAGAGTTATTGCCTTGCAGCGCCTGAGACCAGAGTTCAATCCTGACTACGAGTCCTGTCTGTACAGAGTTTGTACGTTCTCATTGGGACCTGTGTGGGTTTTCTCCTGGTGCTCCGGTTTCCTCCCACACTCCAAAGGGATAGGTTTATAGGCTAATTAGCTTGGTAAAAAATGTAAATTGTCCCTAATTGTGTAGGATAGTGTTAGTGTTCATTGGTCAGCATGCGTTTGGTGGGGGGAAGGACCTGTTTCCTAAGGGGAATCAAGGGATATGGGGGAAAAGCCAAAACTACTGATTTTGGCTGATCAGCCATGATCATATTGAAGGGCTGGCTCAAAGGGCCGAATGGCCTACTCCTGCACCTATTTTCTATGTTTCGTCACTGTATCTCTAAACTAACTAAACTAAAAAAAATTAAAGAGTTTCAAGATTTTCTTTATGTAAAATATATTCCACATCTTTTAGTGTTCAATGAAAGTGGTTAACCATTTATTCTCATAATTTTCACAAATTCCCAGAAAGATAAAATGGAATGCTTTAACTGAGAATGGTGCAGTGAAAGACTAATTGTTAGGTGCCAAATGAATGAGCAAATGTTCTGTGTCATCTGCATGTCTTTGACCTGAATGTTTTCATTTGCTGAGATTAAATGGCTGCCTCGCCAACCGTCTCTCTGTTGCTTTCTCCTTCGTTGTTTGTTTAGTATGTATTAAACGTATGTTTTTAGTGTTCTTTAGCTTGTTTTATGAGGGGGGCGGGCGGAGGGGGTTGGGGGAAACTTTTTCGAATCTCTTACCTCAACGGAAATGCAATTTTATACCGCATCGTATCTCCGTCTGCACTGTGGCCTAACATCGAGGAGTTGCCGACCTTTGCTTGAGATTGTCTTCGAGAGCTCCACCGCGGAAGCCTGTGGACTTAACATCACGGAGCTTGCGACCCCTTTGCCAGGAATTTACCTCTGGGCTCCAACCACGGGTGCCCGCGGACTTTAACATTGTGAAGCTTGCAGTCTCTGGTCAGAGACCATCATCAGGAACTCCAAGCCACAGGAGCTTCGATCACCTCAACCCGGGAGCTTCGACCGCCCCGACGTGGGAGTTATCTCCCACCTCACAAAAATATTAGAGCAAAACAAGTATTAAACACTACCATGGGCTCTTAAACAAGTTAGTACACCTTTTTACATATAGAATAAGGAAACTGTAATCAGCACAAAATGCTGGCGTATTGCAGTGCCTTACACCGATCGCAGCAGCAGAGACCCGGGTTTGATCCCGACTATGGGTCTGTACGGCATTTGTACGTTCTCCCTATAATCGCATGGGTTTTCTCCAAGATCTTCAGTTTCCTCCCACATTCCAAAGACATACAGGTTTGTAGATTAATTGGCTTGGTGTATGTGTAAATTGTCCCTAGTGTGTGTAGGATAGTGTTAATGTGTGGGGTGCACTGGTCGGTGCGGACTTCGTGGGCCGAAGGGCCTGTCTCCATGCTGTATCTCTCAATTAAACTAAACTAAACTAAAAACTATGTAATGAATTATGAGTATAAGTATTAAAAAGTATTAAAAAGTACAGGTGAATGTTCAAATTGAAGGTTAGAGAGCTAGGTATTATTATAGAAAAACTGCAGATATGTAAAAGGATCTTTAAGCTTGCAGTTGCAGTAGCAAACTAATATACCAAGTTTAAAAATATAAGATAGGATGGACTACATCTATGAAGTTATCTGATGCCTAGCAACTGTTTTAACTCCATCATCTGCATTGTACTGTGACCAGACATCTCAAAACACTTCACAATTGCAAGATCACACCATGTCATGGTAGCAATAATTGTTAGAAGAGTGGGCCATAGGAGCAGGTTGAAAAGTTAGGTTTTAAAGGGTTTCAATAATTTTGGAGCAAAGCAGCACAATATTTGAGTTTAAGATAAGATTCCAAAGTGTAAGGGCAAAATGGATTGTAAGACTTTCTGTTCTTGGTGGGTGAGATGAAAGGTTGGAATCCTATTGTACTGTTGCACATCAGCAGTGACTTTCATTGGATTTTTAAAGAGTGGAACCTATCCCAGAAGTTTAGAGACATGATAAAACATATATTGGAGCACAAGGGAAGGGGAGACCTATTCCACTTTTTTTCTTTTTTTGTTTCAATGTCTATTTTGCTATCTAATGACACCACTGTGATTTACATCAGCATATTTAGACCATTTCTTCTTAACACTGCATAAACACCTCTCCCCACCGCTTTATTGCGCACTACCTCTAGTCTTCCATTGACCATTATAGACTTGTACTGCATCTCTCATTCATCATTTTGTAAATGTGCTGAAAATGTGCAAATGTGCAGAAACTTGTATTATCTCCTTTGGCGAGGACATTTTCACTAGTGCAAGAGTCTAGAACCAAAGGGAACCTCCTCAGAATTAAAGGAAGTACATTTAAAAAGGGGATAAGGAGGAACTTCTTAAGTCAGAGGGTGATGAATCTGTGGAATTCATTGCCACAAATGGCTATGGAGGCCAAATCATTGGGTAATTTTAAAACGGAGATTGGCTGTTCTTGATCATGAAGGGTGTCAAAGGTTACGGGGAGAAGGCATGAGAATGGGGTTGAGAGGGAAAGGTAAATCAGTAATGATTGAAAGGCAGAGTAGAATTGAGGGCTGAATGGACTAATGACCCTATGACATGAATTTTGCATCCATTATCCCTGGATTCATTCACCGACTTGGTTAAGTAAAGCCCTAATGGTAAAATGTTCATCTCTGTTTTCAAATCTGTCCATCATTTCATCTCTCCTAATATCTGTAAGCTTCTCCAGCCTTTCTTACTTCTAAACATATCTGTGGTCTTCCAGTGTAGCCATTCATCGTGTAACCAACATTAAACATTAGAGACCCCTCTCCAAGTCACTCTTTTAACCCAATTCTTAATTTACCTCATTTTTTAGTCATCTAATATCTCATTTTGTGAACCAGTGTCAAACCTTTTTTTGTTACAACCTCAGGATTCTTCACCTGTTTAAAGGTGTTTTATCAATGTGAACCAATACTGCTGTTGAAATGAGGTCCTATCTTTATTGTGCTGCTGAAGGACTAGCAAATGACAGAGGAGTCTCTGAAGCAGAGAAGGAGTTTGGAAAATATGGGCAGATTGCAGAGCTAGCAAGAAATAAATGTGCCGAGGTGCCTACGTCAACAACCCAAGGCATCATCTCTGCACCAAGGTTGTCAAGAAATTGTCAGAATTCCAAGTTCTCCCTGTAATAGCCACAACTGATCTAGGAAGATATCTGGGTTGAAGGCATTCTTGGCATGGAATGGAATATAGGTTTTATATTCTACTCATTTTGCTTCAGGTATCCAAGTTCAGTTAATACTCGGCATACTTTAGATTTAGCATAAACTGAGCACTTGGCCTGGCTGAGGGATGGGTAGGTGTGTAAGGATTTTCGGAAATAGTTTAGCACTAATGTTCTCTCAGTCTTGCTTTACCTTAAAACACTTCAGCCATGAAATAGTGTAATTGAAATTCATTTAGAGACAATCCAGCTGTAAAGAGTAGATAAATATTATCTCCTTTAAAGATTATTTAAAAAGTGCATTGCTATAGCATTTTAGAAAATTTGCAATCTTCTCTCCACAAAAAGTAAAACTTATCAAAAGGGCACTTTAGAATATCATAATCAACAACTAAATGTTTGAATTAGTTGTCGATTTAAAGATTTGGAGCAAATCAGAACCTTGGCTTGAAATAAAGAGATGGAGGAAAGCTTTTATCTAATGGCTTTTTTTGGCCTCAGCATTCCAGAGTGCTTTTCTGCCGTGTAAGTCCTTTTTGAAGTGAAGTAGCTGATACATTTTTGGAAGCGTGGCACATAATTCGCTTTTGCAAGTAAATCATCCGAGAAATTAGAAATTCCATCTTTTACACTGTCGCATTTCCTCATTACTGCTCTGGAGCTTCCAGTGGATCATAAAATTCAGCACCCTGTAAACTATAACCCAGAAATGTATAAGTTCAGTATGGTGGTCTCTTTTGGGTCCTGTCTCTTCATCTACTGGCTTCTTGTAGAATCAACCTGATTTGTAAGTTCAAGTGAAATTCATACCTGAAATGGTTAAAATTTAGTTCAGTTTAGAAATACAGTGTGGAAGCAGGCTCTTCAACGCACCAAGTCCATGCCGACCAGCGATCTCTGCACATTCGCACTATCCTACACACATCAGGACAATTTACAATTTTACCAAGCAATTAGCCTACAAACCTGTGTGTCTTTTGAGTGTCTGAGGACATTGGATCACCCGGAGAAAACCCACGCAGGTCACAGGAAGAATGTCCAAAGTCTGTACAGACAGCACCCATAGTCAGAATCAAACTCGGGTCTCTGGTGCTGTAAGGCAGCAACTCTACCGCTGCACCATCATGCCGCCCCAAGTCACTTTTTACAGGATCACAAATAACTACACCTTTTTCTTATGTGGTTCAGAAATTCTGCAGCAATTTTATTTGTAACAGAAATGGAACTGTGGTGATGTGTGGCAGAACATTTTTATGTCAATTTCATCATTAATTTTGCACCATTATGCTAATGGGGAGGTAGTTCACTGGCATTTACTGGGTAACTGCATCTGAGCCATTTGGGAAATGTTTTTGTATGATAAATAGTCATCTACTTGTAAATCTAATTTATGGCAAACTAGATGCAAGGATTGTTTCATTTGGTCTGGAAGCATTAGCGAGAATTGTGCCTTCAGCCAAGCAGGAATGTGTACTTCCCATAGTTGATTAAAAGCTGATCACTTCACTCATGGGCCTGGATTCCTCCTAGAATAAAAGGAGGCTTCTGCCCTTTATCTCTAAATACAAGCCATAAGATAGGTCTACCTTAAATATGGATGCACTTTAAAAAACTTGACAGTGCTGTGAAAAAAAGGATGACGGTAGAAAATTTGATATTCTTTCTATTAATTGGTGTAATTTTCAAAAGCAAGTCAGAGGAAGGCCAAATACCTTAAGGACCAGCATGAGAGTGGTCAGAGACCCGAGGAATAGGGGTGTCAGTGACTATCCAAAATCTGGGGTAGGTGAGTCAGGTGAACAGTTTTTTGCAATAGAGCCTAATATTATTGGGATTTGCAATTTCAACAATATCACAAATTTAATAGGAAACTACCTGTATATTAAAGCTACACTAGAGTGTGGGAATAGATCTGTCGATTCCTTTTCGCAAAAGTCACAGTTCAGTAATTCAAGAGTTAACTAGCTGGTGTGTACTATTTGCATGTATTATTTTGTGAATCTGACGCTGTTCAATGTTGGAAATCTGTTGGACAGCAAGGATAATAAACCTTGCAAGGAAACATTCAGCTTACAGTAACCTGATTTAAACAGCAAGTGATCTGAATATGTGAAGGCAACTTAAACCCCCACAAAATTGCACCAGCAGTCACTGCAAAATATAATTACGTATTTCAGTTTTATTGACATGTATTTCATCTTGAATTTTCTGAGATAAACAACAAGCTATTGGGCTTAGTGTTACACTGCTGCTATTTCTTCATTGTTGAACATTTTTACTACAGTGAAATTGAAAGTGACAATAAAAGGACTCCAGTGCACTCATTTAGCAGCATGTTTATGTCTTGCCCCCTCTTGCATTCTGGCTCAAATATGTTCAAGTATAATCCTGCCAGCAGACTCTTTGGAGCATTCCCCTTAAAATTGATCTGGAGTTTGTTAAGGAATTAAATTCTAAATTGTAGGACTTGGCTCATTCCTCAAACCTCTAATACTGAAAAGGCAGAAATCCCCACAGACCGAGGCAGGAATTTTGCATCCTGTAATAATTTCATCTCATGTTATTTCCCTTAGCAATGAATTGTAAATATCAACATGTGCCAGTTGATTATGGAGCAAAAGACATATTGGCATTACTTATGCCACCTCACAACTAACTGAAAGCCCCTGAACATGTAAATATACTGGTGCTTGTAATGTCTGTTTGTCCCAGTGATGAACTGAATTGTTTTGTTGCTTCTGACACCAGCTATTGTTTGAGCAAAGTTCCTGAGGAGGTGGATGCAAGGCAGTTAGGAACACTTCTTATTCTCAAAGATACAGAAGCAAAATCTAGCAGATGCTGGAACTTAAAAAAACCCAGAAATGCTGAGAGACCCTGTTGAGAAAAATATAGGTAACATTTCATGTTAATGGCATTCATCAAAATCGGTTTTGATGAAGTAACAATTTGAAATGCTGCAAGTATTGAATGTTTCCAGCATTTTCGGATTACATTCAGATTTCAAACATCTGCAGATCCATGAAATGTCATTGTTTAATTTGGGTGAAAGATCAGAGAGTAAACATTGAGTTACTCTTACTGATTATATCCAGCATTTCTAGTTTCATTGGAATTGTATATATCTGAAATTAGTATTGGTTTTTACAATGGTGTTAGTTTATTATTGACATGTGTACCGAGATACAGTGTTAAGCTTTTGCTTGCATGTTGTCCAGTCAGATCAAGTCATACCATGCATAATTGCAATTAAGTCATTCACACATGCAATGGGCAAATCATAGAGAAAAATAAAGAGAGTGCAGAATATAGTGTTACAGCATAGTAGTGTTATAGTTTTAGGGAAAAAGTCCAAGGTCCACAATGAGGTAGGTTGGAAGATTGGAACTACACCGTAGTTTACAGGAGGACCTTTCTGTAGTCTGATAACAGCAGGGAAGATGTTCTTGAATCTGGAGGTATGGGTTTTCAAGCTTCTGTATCTTCTGTCCAATGGGAGCTGGGAGCTGGGAGAAGAGGGAATGACCAGGGTGAGAAAGGTCCTTCATTATGTTGACTGTTTTTCCAGGGCAGTGTGAAGTGTAGATGGAGTCGATGACGGGGAGGCGTGATGGACTGAGCAACATCCACAGATCTCTGTAATTTCTTGTGGTTTTGGGCAGAGCTGGTCCCAAACCAAGCTGTGATATTATGCTTTCAATTCTGCAGCTCCACAACAAAAGAAATAAGGCCATCAGGTGATTACAAAGTTCAATCACAATTGATTGCACAATTAACCTGTGTTTTATTTATTTTGTAAAGCAATGTAAAGTGCCTAATCCTTAATCTGAATGGACCAACACAAACCATTTAGCTTTTTTGGATGGTCCATTGAAGTAACGTGGGGTGATAGTGTTGAAAGGCTACATGACAAATAGCTCCAAAGAAACATGGCTCAATTTAGACAAAACTAGACTTGAAAATCTGTACCATTTGTGTTGAAATGTTAAAGGAATAGAAGTGTTAATGTGTGACAGTGTTACTAGATTAATTGCCAACAGTTTAGCTTTTTGTTAACTTTACTTATCTTTCCCCTGCAGTGAGAACAAGGCACAGAAGATTAATCAAAGGCTTCACATTCACCTCAACTCTGGAGATCAGCTTTATCAGTGAGACACATCAAGTACGCGATACGACACCATACAAAACTTCCTGGCCTTCTTGTGCAGCTCTGTGATTCAATGAATGCTCACTGTGAAATTATCCTACTGGCTGTAGCATTGGCTATAGCATGTTAGCCAATCAGAATGCTTAGTAATTATAACCCCGCCTAATTATAACATTCATAGTGTAAGATCCTACCCACTGTCTACCAGTCAGAGTAGCAGTGTGAACATGTGATGACTTGTTGTGTAGTTGATGACCTGAACAATAAAGATGCTTGTGTTTCAAACCGTATGAGTTTGAGCTCTTTACATGGTGTCAGATTATCGTGTCTACCCCGCATCTGTCTATCGTGATTTATTTCATTTACCAGTTTTTATTTGTGTGTTTTTTTGTGATTTGGGACTTGTTGAAAGCCTAGCCCGCTTGTGTTTGATTCTGATATCGCCGGGCGATGGTGAATGTTTGAGAAGGATTACTCTCATTATATCCGCATCGTTCACCAAAATGATCCCGACAATTTGAAGGCTTCACTCCTGCTGAATTTAGCGGGTCCGGAGGCTATGATCCACGCTGACTCGTTCGAATTTGCATCTGCTCAACTGGATGGGAATGGACAGGTATTAGTGCCAGAAGAATCTATAGACAACTCCATGGTGTTGCTGAGAAAGTTTAGAGAACTGTGTGACCTGCTATGTAACAGAATCCTTGAGAGGACAATTTTTTTTGCCCGAGTGCAACAGGCTGATGAGCCTGTGGAACGATTCATCAGTGACCTGAGACACATCAGCTTTCGTTGCAGATTTGGTGAGATAACAAATAAGCTTGTTCGAGATAAAATTGTCGGAGGAATGAGCGACCGAAAGCTGCGCACTGAACTATTACGGAATGCAGAATTGACTTTAGATCAGGCTATTTATGCTTGTCAGATGGCTGAGACTGTGGCACCACTGGCTGATTTTGATAGCGTGTGTAAGGCCACATGTAAGGCCCTTTTGTGACTAGCACAAAGAATACACCTCCACCTTCGCGTAAGATAAGTTTAATCTGCAATGACTGAAACTTCCAGAAGGTCACTTGACCTCAGTCACGAGGCACATTTGCCAGCTGCTGCTTTTGGCCTCAAGGGGCACTGGCATTTACATTAGATATTACATTACATATACATCACAAATTCCATTCTAATGCATTCAATTATAATACATTACAAATACATCACAGCACGAATGCTAATCAACAGTTAAATGATAATTTGATTAGTTACTCTCCGCAAAGATTTCTCAATGCGTGCAGCAAAGTTCAGAACATGCCTAACACGAGGTGCACAAACTGTAATTATTTCCACACCAGGGAGCGCCAATTTTGCGTAGCCCATGGGAAATTATGTCATAATTACAAAAACCTGCGCACCCCAGGCAAAGTTACTGATCCTGCTGTGACCATGATAATCAATAACAAACCGCTGATCGCCGAGGTCGATACCGGTGCCTGCGTGAACGTCATGTCACTCAAAGTGTTCAACAGGAGCTCATGAAAAAAGACTCCTCCACTTTACATGCTTACGGAGGGGAAATTCTTCATCCACTGGGCAAAGCCAAGTGTACCATCAATGAACCGACCAAGGAATATTTTACATAGTTCAGCGTGCTGTTTTCACAAACTCTGTTTGACAGAGGGACCAACCAGACAGATGCTATCCAATTACAAAGATTTGTTTGCAACCAACTCGGCAAACTACCTACAACATACAAGATCATTGTCGACCATACAGTCACTCCAATCGTATGTGCCCCTCACCATGTTCGGCATGGTATGCATGAGAAAATACATGATGAACTGAAAGGAAGTCAGCGAACCCTCTGATTGGGTTTCCACCACGGTTGTCACCACAAAGAAAGACAAGAAGGAATTACGCATCTGCATCAATCCTAAAGAATTGAATACAGAAATTAAGCGGCAACATTACCTATGAGGACTACCAAAGACGTCACAGCACAAATTGGTAATGCAATGGTTTTCTCAGTCTTGGATGCCAAAAACTCATTCTGACAAATCCCGTTAGACTGTGCTTCATTATGCGTTAACAACATTCGCCACCCCGTTCAGACATTACCGGTTCCTAAGAATACTCTTTGGCATCAACTCTGCCAGCAAAGTTTTCCAGCGTGCAATGGAACAACTTTTTGCAGAATTCCCCTGTGCCATCATAGTTGACGACATTCTAGTTTATGGCCGCGGTGCCACCGAGCACGATGCAAACGTACGTAAAGTACTGGACCATGCCAGAGACATCAACTTAAAGCTGAACCCACTAAAGTGCAAGTTCAGGTTTCCCGAAGTCATTTACGTAGGTCACGTGTTCACCAGCAATGGGGTAAAACCAGATCCGCTAAAGATGGTAGCAATCAACGAGCTGCCCGTACCAACTGACGTCACCAGTTTGACGTCACCAGTTTATCCCTAATCTCAGTGAATTATCAGCCTCAACTAACCCACAAGAACAACACCTAGTCCTGGTACCCAAACCACCAGGGAGCTTTCGAGACTTTAAAACTGCAGCTTGCCAGTGCATACACTCTGTCTTACTTTAATCTCAACCTGTCAGTTACAATTACCTGCGATGCATCCCAGTATGGACTAGTTGCTGCATGCCTGCAGACCTCTTATAACAGCGATATCATGCCGGTATCCTACGCTTCAAGGACACTAACGGATACCGAACAGCGCTATGCCCAGATACTAAAAGAACTGCTTGCCGTGGTTTTTGCCTGTTCCAAATTAAAAGACTTCGTTTTTGGCAAAACCTTCATGGTAGAAACTGAACACCAACCGTTGGTTACAATCCTGAGCAAGCCTATCCAAGCTGCCCCAGCAAGTCTTCAAGGCATGATGATGCAGCTACAACGGTTCGACTTCTGCATTGTCTACAAAAAAGGTAAAGACATGCATATCGCAGACACTCTATCTCGGGCACCACGCGCTACCAGCGAACAACATCCCTACAAACGTGAGGAATTCTCTGTTCTGAAGGTTTATTTCATTTCAACTGACCGCCTGCGCTGCTTCGTCGAACACACTGCCTTGGATAAGACCTCCCAGCTGCTAACCTCAATTATTAAAGGCAGCTGGCCAAACAAACAATCCAACACTCCCGCTGAACTGAGACCCTACTTTCTGGTACGTGATGAACTTGTGCTACAGATCGGAGTGATAGTAAAAAGTCACAAGACGGTCACCCCCCACCCCATATCCCCCCCCCCCCCCTCCCCCCCTGCATAATGAGTCCTACGAGGAGATCCGAAGTGGCCACCAAGGCGTTGAGGCCACCCTACAACGAGCTAAAGAAATGATCTATTGGCCCAGAATGACCAAGTTCATTCGGTAAAAAACAGAATCATGCGCGATCTGCACCAGGTCCCACCAGGAAAATCAGGCCCCTCACCAGCAAAAACAACCGCTGCTGTCCCAACCTGCCCCCTCTCTACCATGGTCGACCGTGGCTGCCGATATCTTCGACTGGCACAGGAAACACTATCTCATGTTAGTGGACTCGTACTCGAATTGGTTCAAAATTGATTTTCTACCAACCATCTCCTCAGAAATAGTTACCCAGAAACTCTTGCAGCACTTCTCCGTACACGGCATTCCAGCCCGCCTTCAGACTGACAATGGGACACAATTCTCCAGCCAAAAGTTCAACGACTTTGTCAGGCGCTGGAACTTTAAACATGTCACCAGCAGCCCAGAATACCCACAGTCCAATGGACTTGCCGAACATGCTGTTCGCAGCGTTAAACAACTTATGGAACGTTCCTTCCTGGCAAAATCTGACATCTACCTAGACCTGTTGAACCTGAGGAATACTGCCAGAGACAGTGTTTTAGGCTCTCCTGCTCAATGACTGATGTCCCGGAAAACAAGACCTTCACTACCCGTGACACAGGATCACTTAAAGCCTAAAGTTTTCAGCCTCGCTGTAGTTCAAACGCGAGTACAATCCAATCGAGACACGCAGAAACGTGCCTATGACAAGACCAGCAAACCACTTAAGCTACTAATCCAAGGCCAAGTGGTTCATTTACAGACGGACAAAGGACATACAAAGGACTCCTACCTTGTCGATGTCAGCGGCACCATCTATAGACACAACCATCAACACCTCCTTCCAGTGAAGGAACGACATCCGGCTCTCCATCGTCCTGACGCCCCTCCACTGAACTTTAAAGTGATCGCTGTTCCAGCAGTTCCAGTGTCTGCAGCTGCTGCCTCCCACCAGTCCCCGTGTCGGTCTACACCCCATTCCCCTTTTGTAACCGGTTCCCCGGTACCCTTTTGGCTTACCCAAACGTGCCCTTAACTTTTCAGAAGAAAAGGTTGGTGAGGCAGCTCCTTACCGTACGAGGACCGGGCAGGTAAGTCAGCCACCTGTTAGATACGCCGACTACGTTTAATCTCATTATTATTAGATGTGGCATTTTGCATTTAACAATGTATTTACTCATCGTAGTGATAACGCTTTATCCACGTTTCATTTATAGAAGAGATGTAGATTGGCTATAGCATGTTAGCCAATCAGAATGCTTAGTAATTATAACCCGCGATAATTGTAACATTCATAGTGTAAGATCCTACCCACTGTGTACCAGTCAGAGTAGCACTGTGAACGGGTGATGACCTGCTGTGTAGTTGATGACCTGAACAATAAAGATGCTTGTGTTTCAACCCGTGTGAGTTTGAGCTCTTTAAACTGGCAGTGCACAGCAATGGGCCTGTCCGACTTGCGATTTCTTTAGGCAACTGCCGGCGATTGTCATAGTCATAGCAGGTCGCCAAAAAACAGGTGACAACCTACGTCAACCTGGCGACAACCTATGACAGCACCTACGTTAGGAGGTCAATATGTGCTCATTGGCGACAAATCCACTATCGGCAAAACATTTTCAACATGTTGAAAATTTAGCGGCGACTGGAAAGACGCTACGACTTTTTGCGCGACTGAGGAGACTACTCCCGGCGACCACCGGCGAACATGTGGGGACAATCTAGTCGCCTGTAGTTGCCTAAAAAATCGCCTAAGTAGGACAGGTCCATTAGACACAAAGTGCTGGAGCAACTTTGCAGGTCCAGCAGAATCTCACAAGAAAAAGAATGGGTGACGATTCGGGTCAGATCCCTTGCACAGCGCACAGTGATGGCTATGCACTGTGTTGACCTGCAACAGCAGCAACATATATTACATCAGAGGAACACATCTGCTTACCGCACAAGGGCGGCACGGTGGTGCAGCGGTAAAGTTGCTGACTTACAGCTCCGGAGACCTGGGCATCCGCTGTTCTAGATGTCAACTGATCTACATCGGTGAGACTAAGCGGAGGTTGGGCGATCGATTCGCCGAACACCTCCGCTCGGTCCGCAAGAGCCTACCTGACCTCCCGGTGGCTCAGCACTTCAACTACCCCTCCCATTACCCATCTGACCTCTCTGTCATGGGTCTCCTCCATGGCCAGAGTGAGCAACACCGGAAATTGGAGGAACAGCACCTCATTTTCCGCTTGGGGAGTCTGCATCCTGCGGGCATGAACATTGAATTCTCCCAATTTTGTTAGCCCTTACTGTCTCCTCCCCTTCCTGAGCCCTTGGGCTGTCTCTTCCCATCCCTTAGCCCTCGGGCTCCTTCTTCTCCTTTTTCCTTCCTTCTCCCCGCCACCCCCTATCAGTCTGAAGAAGGGTTTCGGCCCACAACGTTGCCTATTTCCTTCACTCCATAGATGCTGCTGCACCCGCTGAGTTTCTCCAGCATTTTTGTGTACCTCGGTTCAATCCTGACTACGGGTGCTGCCTGTACAGATTTAGTGCGTTCTCCCCGTGACCAGATGGGTTTCCTTCGGGATCTCCAGTTTCCTCCCACACATTGGCTTGGTATAATGTAAAAATGTCCCTAGTGTGTAAGATAATGTTAATGTGCAGGGATCGCTGGTCGGCGCGGATTCGGTGGGCTGAAGGGCCTGCTTCTGTGCTGTATCTCTAAACTAAACTAAACTAAACAAAACAATTTTGTCAATGCCAATACTTTGCAACAACTAAAGCTGCGACCTGTTTCATTGCAAATGTGCTTCATACCTGTGCTGTACATTTGTGAAAAGTAATCTTAATTTGCATCCTAATTTACATTATCCTGTGCAGGAGAATGTTAGATTTTCCACAACACACATACCCTGAATGAAAATGATAGTACAAATATAAATAACAGGTTTTGCATGTGATTGAACAAGGCCAACTAGCTAGGTCCTTGACATAAAATGAATCAATTTGAACTAAGTGCACAATTCAGAGCAAATATTAAGATTAAAGGCAATTGAAATCTTATTACGAGCATATCTTCTTTCAATGATTGGACACATATCTGTCATTTGCAATATATTTATAAGCTCTCTTTTATGAACAGCTTTGCAATTTGTTATGCCTGCTGGGCTAAGGAAATCTTCCTTCAATAACAAAATTGAATATTGAATCAGTGAAGACAGGGTAGACAGAATTTAAAAAAACTCCAAATGAAATCCTTTCCCGTTAAAGTAACAGCATTTAGAACTAACTGAGCTGATACATATATAGAAATCAGCTTTATTTGCAATAAGTAAGTACAAGGGGTGTGCTGCACATGATTAATACGTATTCCACATTTTGCTTTAAGGAAGGAATTCACAGTCGGAGGATTTATTTGATTTCATGCAAACAAATGGTGCATTGAAGTTCTTCCATTGCCCGGATGGATAACATTTCTTGTTGTGTGATCAAGAATTATGTCCCTATTTTATTCCTTTTACATCTTTGAATGGAGTGTTTTCCATCAAAGCCCGACGATTTGCCATTCCACTTCTTTTTATATTACCACACATTTATACAATTAATGTCTATCTGCTATTCATCAGCTCATCTACTTAATTCAGTTTGACCTCTTTGGAAGCATTAATCATCCTTAAATGAGACATTTGGATTCACTATTTGACTTTATGAGTAAATGTATTTATGTCCAGAATGTAAATAGCTGAAGACCAAGAACAATGCAACACTGCTTTGGTCATTATGAAAAAGTGAAATAAAACTAATTGTCTTTTAAAAAAGTCATTTTTGTTCATTTTATTTGAGCTAGGACAGCTTTTAATAATGATCTTGTACTTTGTTGAAAATGAAAAATAGCTCAGGACGTGTTGAACTTAACAATTTCATGTAAATGTAAGCGTGTCATTAAGTTGAAATAAAATGGTAAAATATGAATTCATCCTGGGAGCTATATTGGATTGTACTAGGTCATCTTTGGATCCTCAATTCCACTTTCAATGTTGTCTATGTTATTATTTTATGTGGACTGTATTTTAAAAATGAATGGAACGAAGAAGTGTCCACCCAGCAGCAGAGTTCAACATTTTTTTCAAGTTTACAATACAATGCTTGAAAAATGGGTGATTGCAGAAAATAGTGTGCATTAATTCATCATCCTATCACCAGCATGAACAATAATCAACCTCTCCACGATCAACACATAGTGCCCGAAGATGGAGAGAAAGACTGTAACTCAGCGGATCAGGGGGAGGGAGGAGAGAGAGAGAGAGAGAGAGAGAGAGAGGAGAGAGAGAGAGAGAGAGAGAGAGAGAGAGAGAGAGAGAGAGAGAGAGAGAGAGAGAGAGAGAGAGAGAGAGAGAGAGAGAGAGAGAGAGAGAGAGAGAGAGAGAGAGAGAGGAGAGAGAGAGAGAGAGAGAGAGAGAGAGAGAGAGAGGGGGGAGAGAGAGAGGGGGAGAGAGAGAGAGAGATAGAGAGAGAGAGAGAGAGGGAGAGAGGGAGAGAGGGAGAGAGAGAGAGGAGAGAGAGAGGGAGAGAGGGAGATAGAGAGAGAGAGGGAGGAGAGAGAGAGGCAGAAAGAGAAGGGCAGAGACAGAGAGAGAGGAGCAGAGACAGAGAGATGGGCAAGAGACAGAGGGAGAGAGGGGTGGAGAGGAGTAGGGTGGGAAGGGAAGGGGAGAGGTGGGCTTGTGAGCAGCAGCAGGGTTAACTACAGAAAGGACCATTGCGCCAATTGTAGAGGGTTCCCTCACACCTCTGCCTATTGCCTGCCCACCCGTCGCCTTATCTCTTCTCCCCTGAAGCAGGTCAGCTGAAAACTAAATATTGCAGCGGGAAAACTGCGGCCGCGGTTCTGGCAACAGCCGGCGTTCTACTCTGTCTGGGGGGAGAGGGCTAGTGGGGGTGAAGTGGGAGAGGAGGGGTAGAGGTAGGGGAGGATGGGGGAGAGAGGTGAAGTGGGGGGGGGGGGGGTGGGGGGTTAGAGTGAGCGGTGAGGGGGGTGTCGAGCTGCGGGAGGCATGGCACGAGCGTACTTGGCATGGTGCAGGCAGCTGAGGGGTGTGGGAGGTGTGGGGGGTGCCAAATGAAGAGAGAGATAGAAGCGGCTAAGTCCACAACTGGAATGAGCGCGCAAGGCTTCACGAACTGTGCCAACAGTGATGATAATGTTCAGCGCGTGAGGCGTCGCTGCTCCGAGATCTGTAGAACAAAGGAGCTACAGCGAAACGGAGCTGTAGAATGTTTGTTCTGCAGAAGTTTCTCGCTCTATGCGCCTTTAATCAACAGGCGGGGGGGGGGGGGGGGTGGCTGGAGGCAGGTGGGCCTGGATTGGTCCGCATGTAGGCATTGTGACGTCAGCAGCTGCTGAGCGCCAATTAGATTTAAAACATTGAGTTTTGTGATCAGTTTTATTCAAAATCTGGGGAAATAATTGACCAAGGAGTGGATTTGCGAATGTAAAAGTAAAATCGCTAGCAAAAAGGTAAACGGGTGGTTTTGGCGGACCAACGACTCAAAGGCAAAATGAAAATGACATACACCTGACATACACACAAACACACACACACACACACACACACACACACACACACACACACACACACACACACACACACACACACACACACACACACAGAGTTTTAAAAGTATATAGATAGATATAGATATAATAGATATGATAAATGTGATATGATATGTATGTACTTGTGAGTATGTGTATATGAGCACCCAGAGAAAACCCATGCAATTACATACGAACTCTATACAAATGGCACCTGTAGTCAGGATCGAACCTGCGTCACAGGTGCTGTAAGGCAGCAACTGTACCACTGCGCCACTGTACCGCCCCAAACATATTTTTGCTTACTGTTTATCAGATTAAGTTGGCACTATCTGGATCCACTATCGTAATTAGCTTGCATTCTAAAACAAATATATTGTTTTTAAACAAATGATTCTTTCAATTGTTCAAACCTTACCTTTGTTATTTTATTTATTTCGATCAATGTTCACCTTACCTTTGTTTTTTTTGTTTTTTTCGATCAATGTTTTGCCCCTTATTTATTGGTTTCAAGTAGCTTCCCGGTAAGTTTTATGTACTCATTCTTTCCCTGAAAATCTGTCAGTTTCGGTCACAACATACTGTATCAGTGCCCCGACCTTCACTGTCTAAGGCTTTTAACTGTAATTCTTCTTCAGCATATCTGAGTGAGCGCATTTTATTTACTGAACCCACCATTGTGTTTTGCTCCTCCACCTCACATTTTCCAAACATTGTTACATTTGTGTTTACAGCCTTTGCAAAGATGTTCCATTATGATAAATATATTAAAATGTAAAGATGTATCAGAAATACCTTTTAGAAGGCTTATATATTTATTTAAAAGCTATCCCTCTTAATTTAAACTGCCTCTTTGATATCTCTACATATCATTTTGGGTGGCGCAGCGGTAAAGTTGCTGCCTATAAAGCCTCTGTCCCACTTAGGAGACACTAAACAGCAACCTCTGGTGACCTTGCCCGCCACCCAAAAAAATATCAAGGTCGAGGTGACCTGCAATCTCCTAACACCTCCCACACATATGTTGAAAACCTTACTCGACTATGAAGAAAACCGGCTTCGACTAGACCTGCGACTAAAAAATTATTGATTTAAAAAACGGCAACCTATTTTTAGTTGAGGCCGGTTTTAAAAATGATGAAAAAATAACAGCAACCTAGATGAAGCCTCGACCACGTGGAAATCACTTCCGACCATTAGGGAGAGTGACCAAAACCTCCAGTGACCTCATGGAAACCTTGGGTGGTGGGCAAGGTCACCAGAGGATACTGTTTAGGTCTCATAAGTGGGACAGGGGCTTTACTGCACCAGAGATCGATTCTGACTACTGGTTCGATCCTGACTACGGGTGATGTCTGTACAGTGTTCTCCGTGACCTGCGTGGGTTTTCCCCGGTAGCTCCGTTTACTTCCCACACTCCAAAGGCGCATAGGTTTGTAGGCAAATTGGCTTGGTAAAAAAGTAAAATTGTCCTTAGTGTGTGTAGGATAATGTTAGTGTGCAGGGATCGCTGGTCGGTGTGGACTTGGTGGGCCAAAGGGCCTGTTTCCACACTGTATTTCAAAACAAATCTAAACTAAACTAATCATCATGTGAACATACAAAAGGATGATGCTAAGCATTGCATCTATCTGAGACAAATTTCTATTGGTTGCACTTATCCTTTTGTATCTATACATTTCATTTACTGCAAATCCATCCGAGATGACAGTCTTCAGCTTGGGAATTAGGACAATTTATTATGTCTTGCAAAGGTAAAGCATGTCACTTTCTATCTGTTAAGTGTCAGGTTGGCTGACCATCACAATCTACACTGCATCATAATTAAGATTATGCCTGGAAGGTAAAAAAAAAAACAGGCTTGTTTCCTTGACTAGCTATGCTTGATTGTTCACACATTTATAGTGCTGCAGAGAGGCAGAATATTCTGTAACTCCAGGCCATTTCCATGCATTACTATAAGAGCATCCACTCAGGAATTTAGGGATGGGGGAATATGGGAATCAAATTGAAAGGTCTTCCTTCCATCTCGTTAACAAGTATGATCAGAATGGACCTTTTCCCATCATATGTGGAGGGAGGGAAAAGCAAAGTTAATTAGATCATTCGTAGGGAATTATAGCATTAATTCATTCTAACAATTTTTATTTCAAAATTAACATGTATTTCAATCAGCAGAACCAAGACACTGAATTGTGATTATTATAAAATATTCGATACTCGATATTTACTTTATGCAATTCGATCATCTGAGTACAGCAATAATATCTAATGACATAAATGAAGAATATTTAATGCACGTGCAATATTCTTTGCCTACTATTTTTTTTTGTATGGAGGAGTTAATCCACTGACTAAATAACTGCATTTACAGAATGATCCAGCAAATATCAAACAATAAAGGTGTGTATTGAAAAATAAATCTGTCCATATAAAGACAATCAGATGATTGAGATGAAGAGCCATAGAGACATACAGCATGGAAACAGGCCGTTTAGCCCAACCTGCCCATGTCGACCAAGATGTCCCATTTCCACATGCCCAAATGTAGCCATATCACTCTAAACCTTTGCTATACATGTAGCTGTTTTTTAAATGTTGTTATAATATCTATCTCAACTACCTCCTGTGGCCATTCCTTTCATACAGCCACCACCCTCGGTGTGAAAAATTTGCCCCTCAGGTTCCTATCAAAATGTTCCCATCTCACCTTAAACCTAATTGTCGGATAATGATCAGACATATGCAAGATACAAGCCACACATGAAATTTAGCACAATTTAAATTCCCAAAATTATTTTGCTGATTTTTAAATATTGTACTGTAACACCTTGTTACAAAAATGTCAACACCTATGCTTTTAAATACATTTTTGTAATCTTCATAATCAAACTTTATTAAATTTCCAACATGCAACTTTTCTTTGTAAACTGGTTTAATGTCAGATTTGAAAGCAGCACTTTTAATATGGCAGATCCTACAGCATTGCATTGAAACACCAGCCTTTATTTTATGACAAATACCAATTTCTCACTAAGTGAGGATGTTACCATAACATGAGGCAATATTTTTAAGTTATCTTTCAGTATTCTTCTCTGTGGTGGTTGCACACATTGTGTCCACTTCGAACAGCCAGTAAAATGTAAACCACCACATTACGTGCATGCAAGATATTTGCAAATATCATGAGATAAAAGAGCTGAATTGATGTTCCTAAATTCAAGATGATGAATCGAATTGATAAGATTAAGATAAACGAGTTTAAGAGATAAAAGCCAGGATGCAAATACTGAGAGTGGAACTTGACAATTAAGAAGAACTAAAACTGAACTTTGTATCTGAGGAACTTGTTGCATTGATACCTTGTACCTTGATTTATTAAATACATTGTTGGAGCATAATATTGCAAACAAATTCAAGAGGCAATCAAATGCATTTTATAAAGGTAACACGTTTTGAGCAATGTAATGGAGTTAGGGATGGGGTGGAAAAATGCAGAAAGGATGATTTCAAACGGTACTGTATGATGTCCATTCTTGCTTCTGAAAATATGACACATAAGGATGTTGGGAAGACAAAATGATCCCTTCTTCACAAGTTACTAAGAGGTCTGTGTTAAAATGACTAATTTCTCACTGATAAAGTATAATTCAGTTTACAATAATATTAAAAGGCCCAAAATTGTAATACTGTATATGAGACTTGCAGAGTAAACAGTATGCCCACTATTCCTTAGATCAGGAAAAATTCTAAATAACACACACACACACACACACACACACCTGAGTTACTCCGGCACTTTGTTTCTAATTTGGTATAAACCAGCATCTGCAGCTCTTTGGTTCTACATCTGGAACTTGAGGAGTCTGGTGCCAGGCTTGCAGATGACATGGCCTGCATATTGGAGCCTTAATGTAGAGAGTGTTAGCTAGAGAGAGAATGCTGTTGTTGGATCACTTATCCCACTGTTGGATCTGGAGAATGTTGGCTGTTGCTGCCTATTTGTATTTGTAAAGCATGTATCCAAAGCATTCTGGAAGATGGGGATCATTAACAGTGTGCTGGGTTTGAGGTCTTAGTAACATATTGAAAACAATAAATCATCCGTACATTCTTGGAATAACTTGTTATTTGGACACAAGATATGGTAGATGCTGGAACCCTAAGCATAAAACAAACTGTTGCAGGAACACAAAGTCAAGTAGCATCTGTAGAGGGAACTGGACAGACAATGTTTCAGGTTGGGACTTTTCTTCAGACTGATGGAATGAAGATAGCTGGTAGAAAGATGTAAGGGGAAGGGATGGGGCAAGAACTGGCAAGTGATAGGTGGAGCTAACAGTAAGCCTACATGAGAGGAGGGTTGATAGGTAGAAGAGTCAAGTGGGGAAGAGGAGAGTGGAGATGGTAACCACGTCTGGAAGTGAAAAGTTGAAAAGGGTGTGAATGGTGGAATCTCATACGAAAGGAAGATGGGGAGTGAAATGTAGAACTTGGTGGAGAGATGGTAGGAAGAAGGGAATGTGGGGTGGGAAGAAATGGTGGATCCAGAATAGTGAGTAGTGTGATGAGTGGTTAGAGGAGATGGAGGATGGGGAAATATCTGATTGATGCAAGCCAGGGTTTGTGGAAAGAAAGGTGCACAGGGGATTGGTAGATGAGAAGGAGAGGGAGGAAAGTGTTTTATTTGAAATTGCAGAATTCAATGTTCATACCAATGGATAGCAAGCACCTCGAGCAAAATAGGAGACACTGTTCCTCCAATTTGCAAGTAGCCTTGCTCTGACCAAGGTGGACAATCGGATGGGTATGGAAGTGTGTAGAGCTTGTAACCGGGAGCTCTAGTATGTCCTAGTGAACAGAACGTAAGTGTTTGGCAAAGCCGTCCCCTAGTCTACTTCAACATTTTTATCCACTTTAGTTGAAACAAGACTCGTTGAGCAGATTAATATTTCTCCAAGGTACACAAAATTGCTGGAGAAACTCAGCGGGTGCAGCAGCATCTATGGAGCGAAGGAAATAGGCGACGTTTCGGGCCAAAACCCTTCTTCTGGATATTTTAATATTTCTTCACATGGTTTGAGCAGTTAATGTAATATTCAAAATCACAAGGTAAAATTAATTATTTTTTCGACAACCAATTAAACAGCTTCCACTGGAAAATGAACTGAGAGAAATTAATTGATTAACAATGAATCAAAGACCTTCCACACACTCATGGAAACGGGTGACAGTCAGATGCCTGTCCCTGCACTTTCAAAGTTGCCAGTGATTTATAAGTTCATGGTAGCAGCGACCTTTGAATTACAAGTAATATAGTGGCAATCAAAGAGAGCAATTGCAGAGCTATCTGCAACTGATGGCTGATGTCAGTGAGTACATCTCTGCTGAAGTAAAAATGACACAGATGGCAATTCACTGTCACTTTCTTTACTGGCAAATTAATCTGCTTAGTTCATGCCTTATTTCCCAGGTTATTGTTCTTTACGCTGTATTCTTGTCCCATTGCTGTTTGACTGCTCTTGCTGAAATGAACATTCTACTCACATGAGTTACCACTCCTATTCATTAGCAATGCTGAAAGATTCAGTACTCCCTCACTATATTTAACATTATTTCAATTCTGCTTTATAGTACATTTATATTATTCTGGTGATTGATGTACTGGTTGACTTTCTTCAGGTATATCCTTGGTATTTTGCTCATTTTGCATTAATGCATATCTGTGATTAATACAGGATCTTCAGATAATTTTGAGAAAAATCCCCACAGTGTAATAATTGCTAAATGGGTAGCCAGATCATTCAGGCTGAACGCTTCTATTCATGTATTTTTAATGCACCGGTAAACCCACATGTGCATTCTGTAAACACCCATGGTGCAGATTAAAAAGAGAGTCTCATAATCAGTTAACAAATGTATATGGTTTTGGGTGTGAGACCAGACGAGAAATGGGAGCTCAAATCCCAATGACAACTGTTAAATTGAATTTGATAAAGAAACAAACGTGACTGTGAGAGGTGTAGTTTTATTGCAAACATATACAGTAACCTTCCCTAATGTCCTATCAAGGTGTTTTCATGCTGGCCCAATTATTATGAGCTTGGCGTTGTCCACATCTTGGGAATACATAGAATGCAACAGATGTAATCAAAATTTAAGGCAACCTAAAATGAGCTATAATACAGATCTTCATTTTGGGTTGAGCTAAAATGACACTTAAGTACATGATCAAAGAAACACCATACAGTGAAAATTCAGATCAGTATAATGTTAGGCATCAAAAGAGTTTCAAACCTTATTTCAAGAGGTATTGTTTGAAACATGAATATCTTACTTAGTATTGGGAGTCAGCTGCAAAATAACTATGAAGCGTAAAAATTGACAATGCTAACAGAATGACGCTAAGAGAGTAACCCAGAGCTTACGTGGATTTTGAACAAGCAGTGACAAAGAGAAGCAGGGAGAAGAACTGATTGGCTGAAGCCCGTGGGGAAGGTGAGTAAGTCACGGGGAACAAACAGTTTAAAACTGAAGAATTTGGTTTGTAAATTGGTAAATTTGTAAATTAGGCAATTCATCAGTCAATATAAGCAAGGGGAGCAGCAGTGAGGGAGCAGCCTTGTGAGTAAAGTGTGAGTCTTTGGCTCGAGAGTTTTCGGTGAGGCGGCTGAGGAGAGGAGGTTATGCAAAAGCTGGACAGGGAAAGACAAAAGAAGGCGATGTCAAGCAAGCTGATTCAGTGTGATGCTTGCAGTATGTGGGAGGTCAAGGACACCGCTAGTGTCTCTGGCTGCTACAAATGTGAGAAGTGCATCCAGGTACACCTCCTGAAGGGCTGTGTTGGGGAACTGGAGAAGCAAGTGGATGATCTCAGGTTCGACCGAGAAGCTGAGTCGTTCCTCGACGAGTCCTACAGCAAGATTGTTCCAACTAAGATACTGGAAGAGAGAAGGTGGGTGACGTTGAGAAAGGGAAGGAAATATGGAATGCAAAGGTCCCTGGGTGTTGTACATCTTGTGAACAAGTTCACTCACTTAGAAGCTGTCGGGACAGAAGACGTTAACGCACTGAGCGGCGCACTGGCTTGCGAAGCAAAAAGTGCTGTTGAGCCAAAACCAAAGAGGCCGACGTCAGGCAACGCCATGGTAGTTGGAGACACCATTGTGAGAGGTACGGACAGGGGTTTCTGCAGCAACAGGCGGGATTCGAGTATGGTGTGCTGCCTCCCTGGTGCTGGGATCCAGGATGTCACGGACAGAGTGCAAAAAATCTTCAAGGGATAAGGTGAACAGCCAGAAATTGTAGTGCATGTTGGCACAAACGATGTTGGAAAGAAGGGGATGAATATTCTGAAGTGTGACTTTAGAGAGCTTGGAAAAGTGCTGAAAAGCAGGACCTCCAGGGTGGTTAATTTTGGTTTGTTTCCAGAGCAGGAACAGGGAGATACGGGACGTTAATGTGTGGGTGAGAAACTGGTGCAGGGGGCAGGGATTTAGATTCTTAGACCACTGGGATCTGTTTTAAAGTAAGGGGGAACTGTACAAAAGGGACGGATTGCACCTCAACAGGTGGGGGACCGGAATTATGGCAGGCAGTTTTGCCACTGTGACAGAAGTGGTTTTTTTAAATTAAATAAAGGGGGGGTGGGGGGGGGGGGGGGGGGGGGGGGGGGGGTTAAATGGGATGGTCAAGGATGGAGTTAAAGGGAACGGGAATAAAGGGATAGTTACTGACCCCAGAATTAATGGGAAAGAAAGCTCACAAAGGGATAGGAGAGTATGGCCAAGTGTAATAGAATAGAATAGAATAGAATAGAATAGAATAGAATAGAATAGAATAGAATAAACGTATTGTCATTCAAACCTAGGTTTGAACAAAATATCATTTCTACAGTTTTTTACGTTACAAAACAATCCAAGACCCACACTTAACACAGTTTACATAAACATCCATCACAGTGAGTCTCCAACATCTCCTCACTGTGATGGAAGGCAAAATCTTTATCTTTTCCCTTTATTCCTTCTCCTGTGGTTCAGCAGTCCAACTGCAGTGTCGAGGCGAACTGGGGCTCCAATGTTAAAGCCCCCGGCGGACGATGGTAAGTCCTGAGGCCTTTAAAGCGGGGCGATGATAGGCCCCGGCTCCATGTCCTTTAAACCAGCGGTTCCAGCAGGAGAAGCCGCCGTTGCGGAACTCGGAAAAGCGGTCTCCCACCAGGGACTTGGAGCTCCCGATGTACCCGTCCACCGGGTCTGCGGCCGGTGCCTCCGAACTCCAAAGTCGGGTCGCAGCCGCACGCCACCACAGCTCTTCCTGCTCCAAAGTTGGCCAGCTCCGCGATGTCAGTTCCGCAGGCTCTGCAACTGGAGCCCTCAGGTTAGTCCCGGCCGGAGGTCGCCGCCGGCTCCACGATGTTAGGCACAACGACATCCGAGACCTGAAAGGGAATAGTCGGGTCCCCGCACAGGGAAGAGATTTAAATGGTTTCCCCCCCAGCCCCCCCCCCCCCCCCCCACCACCCCCCACATATACAAAAAAAAAAAAAAATAATAAAAAACAAACTCAAGACATACATTTAACAAGACAAAAATAAATAAAAAAAGACAGACGACTGTAGTCGAGCCGCTGCCGTTAGGCGTCGCCACTCCCACTGTAATAGGGATGGATGTGAATGGTGAGATGCATAAGGAATTAAAAGTATTGTATTTGAATGCGCGAAGTATAAGAAGTAAAGTAGATGAGCTTGAGGCTCAGTTAGAGGTTGGTAGATATGACATGGTGGGGATTACTGAGACGTGGCTGTAGGAGGATCGGGCCTGGGAAACTAATATTCAGCATTATACATCCTATAGAAAGGACAGGCAGGTGGGCAAAGGGGGGGGGGCGGAGGGTGAGCTCTTCTGGTGAGGAATGGCATTCAGTCCCTTGCGAGGGAAGACATAGTGACTGATGAGGTAGAGTCACTGTGGATTGAGTTGAGGAATTGTAAAGGCAAGAAGACACTAATTGGTGTTATCTACAGACCCCCAAATAATAGCCTGGATATAGGGCGTAAGTTGCAGCAGGAATTAAAACTGGCATGTAATAAAGGGAATGCCACTATGGTGATGGGGGTTTTCAATATGCAGGTAGACCGGGAAAATCAGGTTGGTTCAGGACCCCAAGAAAGAGAGTTTGTAGAATGCCTCCGAGATGGATTCTTTGAGCAGCTGGTAAAGGAGCCGACCAGAGAAAAGGCAATTCTGGATTTAGTGTTGTCCAATGAACCAGATTTGATAAGAGAACTCGAGGTAAAGGAACCGCTTGGAGGTGGTGATCATAATATGATCTGTAATTTGTGAAGGAGAGGTTAAATCAGAAGTGTCAGTGATGCAGTTGAACAAAGGGGACTATGAAGGCATGAGAGAGGAGCTGGCCAAGGTAGAGTGGAAAGAGATACTGGCAGGAATGACAGTGGAACAGCAATGGCAGGAATTTCTGGGCATAATCCGGAAGACGCAGTATCATTTCATTCCAAAAAGTAAGAAGGATTCTAAGGGGAATAGGAGGCAACTGTGGCTGACAAGCGAAGTTAGGGTTCGGTAGGCGGCGCGGCTCTGGCCAGCAGCGGCCTCTGCAGTCTGTCCGCGTTTTTATTATTTTCTGCCTGTGTTTTAATGTAGTTTTTGTTATTTTTTGTTGGGGTGTGTGTGTGGGGGGGTGGGGGTGGGGTGGGGGAGGGGGGGGGGGGGGGGGGGGGAACTTTTTAAATCTCTCCCTGCACTGGAGACCCGACCTTTTCTCGTCGGGTTTCCGTTGTCGTTGAGGCCGCAACGAGGAGCGGCCTCCAACGGGAAGAGACCGGGGACTCAGGTGCTACTCACCGTCGCCGTCGCGGGGCTGGCCGAGTCCGGAGCGGTTGGAGCGGTGGAGGAGCGCTGCTGCTGCTGCTGCCGCTGCTGCTGCTGCTTCTGCTGAGTCGGAGGCTGCTGCTGCGGGTCTGCGGACGGCGGCACCGAGAGCCCGCGGATCCCTGGAGGGAGACCGCTTTCCAGGGCTCCCACAACGGCGAATTCTCCCGCCCGAGTTGCGGGGTTGAAGAGCTCCTGGAGCGGGGCCTACATCACTGCCCCGCGCGGCTGGAATGGCTGCGGGACTTTACGAGCGCACACCGGGGGCTCCAACACCAAGACCCGGTGTGCGACCTCGCACCACCCGGCGTGGCTTTAATGGCCGCGGGACAATCGCCATCGCCAGCCGGGGGCTTTGACTTTGACTCTGACATCGGGGGGGAGAGAGTGCAGTGGAGAGATAAGTTTTTTTTGGCCTTCCATCACAGCAATGTGATGGATGTTTATGTAAAATGTAATTATGTTGTGTCTGGGTCTATTTGTGTGTAATGTATGGCTGCAGAAACGGCATTTCGTTTGGACCTCTAGGGGTGCAAATGACAATTAAATTGACTCTTGACTCTTGACACTTGACTCTTGGTTGGAATAAAACAAAAAGAAAAGATGTATAACACAGCAAAGAGTAGAGGGAAGCCAGAGGATTGGGAAACTTTCATAGGACAACAGAAGGAAACAAAACGGGCAATATGGGCTGAAAAGATGAAGTACGAGGTGAAGCTGGCCAGGAATGTAAAGAAGGACAGTAAAAGCTTATTTAGATATGTTAAGGGAAAAAGAATAGCAAAATCAAATGTGGGTCCCTTGAAGGCAAACATGGGTGAAATTATTATAGGGAACAAGGAAATGGCAGAAGAGCTGAACAGGTACATCGGATCTGTATTTACTAAGACACAAACAATCTCCCAGAAGTACTGGAGGTCAGAGAATCTAAGGGGGTCGAGGAACTAAAATAAATTTTCATTAGGCAAGAAATAGTATTGGGTCGGCTAATGGATGAATGGAGACTGAAGGATGATAAATCCCCTGGGCCTGATGGTCTGCATCCCAGGGTCCTCGGGGACGTGGCTCTAGAAATAGTGGACGCATTGGTGATCATTTTCCAATGTTCAATAGATTCAGGATCAGTTCCTGTGGATTGGAGGATAGCTAATGTTATCCCACTTTCCAAGAGCGAGAGAGAAAACAGGGAGTTACAGACCAGTTAGCCTGATTTCAGTGATGGGAAAGATGCTGGAGTCAATTATTAAAGAGGTAATAATTGGGCATTTGGATAGCAGTAAAAGTATTAGTCCAAGTCAGCATGGATTTATGAAAGGAAAATCATGCTTGACTAATCTTCGGGAATTTTTTGAGGATGTGACTAGTAAAATGGATGAAGGGGTGCCAGTGGATGTAGTGTATCTAGACGTTCAGAAAGCCTTTGATAATGACCCGCATAGGAGACTGGTGACTAAAATTAGAGCAAATGGTATTGGGGGTAGGGTGTTGACATGGATAGAAAATTGGTTGGCAGACAGGAAGCAAAGAGTAGGAGTGAACGGGTCCTTTTCAAAATGGCAGGCAGTGGCGAGTGGAGTGCCGCAAGGTTCGGTGTTGGGGCTGCAACTTTTTACCATATATTAATGATTTGGAAGAGGGAATTAGGAGCAACACTAGCAAGTTTGCGGATGACACAAAGCTGGGTGGCAGTGTGAACTGTGAAGAGGATGTTTGGAGGTTGCAGGGTAACCTGGACAGGTTGAGTGAGTGGGCAGATACGTGGCAGATGGCAAGTGTGTATCAATGTGGAGTTTATCATGTACTAGACTAAGTGGGATCCATTGGGTCCCATGTTCACATGGGAGGGCTGGTTCCCCAACGCAATATTCCACCTCTCCACCAATTCCAATATTGTTGGCCAGTGGGGGGGCTTTCTGGAGCGCTGGTATGGGTTCTTGGGGTGGCAGCTCAGTCCCTCAAGCCTAATCTGCTGGCAGCTCACTAACGGCTAGTGGGCTGGCAGTTGACTCATGACTATTCGTTGAAATTCCATTTCAAGCAGGGTGCAAGGCCACCAAATTCAAATCCATGTTCCTACCATTTCAAGCAGGGTGCAAGGCCACCAAATTCAAGTGCAATTTCATACCACTTCGAGCTGGATCCAAGGCCACAAAATCCATGTGCAGTTTCATTCCACTTCAAGCAGGGTCCAAGGCCATCAAATTCAAATCCAGCTTCATACAATTTCATGCAGGGTGAAACTACCATAAAACCACACTAAACACCAAACTCACAGTTCAGTAGACATTCAGTGTGTTCACTTGATTCACAGCTCAGACAGTCATGACCTCTCCCTCCTCCTTCATGCAGAGACTGAGCCACACCCACACTTCCGGGTTTTATAACCCCTACCCCTTCCACCGGAAAAGGTGTGGCTTTCAGGGCGTGATTGAAAGGAGAGAGGTTCTCAACATTTCTTAAACACTAATAACACTTTTATTTTCCATTGATGGGAAGAATCCACTGCATCTGCTCAGCGGAGGGGGGACTGAGTAAGATGGCCAAAAATCATGTCTGTAAGTGGTAGCGTTTTACCTAAAATTAATATACAGTGCAAACAGGAAGCAAGTGCATTTGCAGTAGTGCCTTTTAACTTCAAGCCAATGCACCCACACCACCAAATGCAGTAAGTAGTGCCTTTCAACTACAAATCAAAGCACCCAAGCCACCATTTGCAGTAAGTAGTGCCTTTCAACTTCATGCCACCATTTGCAGTAAGTAGTGCCTTTCAACTTAAAGCCAAAGCACCCAAGCCACAATTTGCAGTAAGTAGTGCCTTTCAACTTCAAGCCAAAGCACTCAAGCCACCATTTGCAGTAAGTAGTGCCTTTCAACTTCAAGCCAAAGCACCAAAGCCACCATTTGCAGTAAGTAGTGCCTTTCAATTACAAGCCAATGCACCCACGCCACACTTTGCAGTAAGTAGTGCCATTCAACTTCAAGCCAAAGCACCCAAGCCACCATTTGCTGTAAGTAGTGCCTTTCAACTTCAAGCCAAAGCACACAAGCCACCATTTGCTGTAAGTAGTGCCTTTCAACTTAAAGCCAAAGCACCCAAGCCACCATTTGCTGTAAGTAGCACCTTTTAACTTCAAGCCAAAGCACCCAAGCCAACATTTGCAGTAAGTAGTGCCTTTCAACTTCAAGCTAAACCACCCAAGCCACTATTTGCAGCTAGTGCCTTTCAACGTCATGCCACCATTTGCAGTAAGTAGTGCGTTTCAAAATCAGGCCAATGCACCCAGTCCACCATTTGCAGTAAGTAGTGCCTTTGAACTTCAAGCCAAAGCGCCCAAGCCACCATTTGCAGTTATTGCCTTTCAACTTCATGCCACCATTTGCAGTAAGTAGTGCCTTTCAACTTCATGCCACCATTTGCAGTAAGTAGTGCCTTTCAACCTCAAGCCAAAGTACCCAAGCCACCATTTACAGTAAGTGGTGCCTTTCAACTTCAAACCAAGGCAATAAAGCGCCACCATTAGCAGTAAGTAGAGCCTTTGAACTTCAAGACAAAGCACCCAAGCCTCCATTTGCAGTAAGTATTGCTTTTGAACATCAAACCAAAGCACCCGCCACCATTTGCAATAAGTAGTGTCTTTCAACTTCAAGCCAAAGCATCCAAGCCACCATTTGCAGTGTAGTGTCTTTCAATTACAAGTCAAAGCACCCAAGCAGCTCCCACACCACCATTTTCAGTAAATAGTGCCTTTCAACTTCATGCCAAAGCACCCAAGCCACCATTTGCAGTAAGTAGTGCCATTCAACTTTAAGCCAAAGTACCCAAGCCACCATTTTCAGTAAGTAGTACCTTTCAACCTCAAGCCAAAGCACCTTAAACCACCATTTGCAGTATGTAATGCCTTTCAACTTCAAGCCAAGGCACCAACGCCACCATTAGCAGTAAGTAGTGCCTTTCAACTTAAAGCCAAAGCTCCCAAGCCACCATTTGCATTAAGAAGTGCCTTTCAACTTCAAGCCAAAGCACCCAAGCCACCATTTGCAGTGCGTAGTGCCATTCAACTTTATGTCAAAGCACCCAAGCCACCATTTGCAGTAAATAGTGTATTTCAACTTCAAGCCAAAGCACACAAGCCACCATTTGCAGTAAGTAGTGCCTTTCAACTTAAAGCCAAAACACCCAAGCCACCATTTGCAGTAAGTAGCACCTTTCAACTTCAAGCCAAAGCACCCAAGCCAACATTTGCAGTAAGTAGTGCCTTTCAACTTCAAGCAAAACCACCCAAGCCACTATTTGCAGTTAGTGCCTTTCAACGTCATCCCACCACTTGCAGTAAGTAGTGCGTTTCAACATCAGGCCAATGCACCCACGCCACCATTTGCAGTAAGTAGTGCCTTTCAACTTCAAGCCAAAGCACCCAAGCCTACATTTGCAGTAAGTAATGCCTTTCAACTTCATGCCAAAGCACCAACGCCACCATTTGCAGTTAGTGCCTTTCAACTTCATGCCACCATTTGCAGTAAGTAGTGCCTTTCAACCTCAAGCCAAAGTACCCAAGCCACCATTTGCAGTAAGTGGTGCCTTTCAACTTCAAGCAAAGCACCCAAGCCACCATTTGCAGTAGGTAGTGCCTTTCAACTTCAAGCCAAAGCACCCAAGCCTACATTTGCAGTAAGTAATGCCTTTCAACTTCAAGCCATGGCACCAACGCCACCATTAGCAGTAAGTAGAGCCTTTGAACTTCAAGACAAAGCACCCAAGCCACCATTTGCAGTAAGTCATGCATTTCAACCTCAAACCAAAGCACCCAAGCCACCATTTGCAATAAGTAGTGTCTTTCAACTTCAAGCCAAAGCATCCAAGCCACCATTTGCAGTAAGTAGTGCCTTTCAACTTCAAGCCAAAGCACCCAAACAACCATTTTCAGGTAGTGCATTTTTGCTCAAACAAACCATATTTTCATTTTCAAACCACATTAAGGGTACTAACAGTTGTGTAGACATTGTGTTATTCAGAGCTCAGCGAGACGTGACCCTTGGCTTCATCCATCTTGCAGAGACTGAGTGAGGCACACCACTTCCTGGTTTTATTGTCCAGCAGGGGCAGCATAGAGAATGGTGAATTTTTAAAAAACATTAATGTCTCTCTGATTTGTCACCGATGGGAAAAGTCCTCTGTTCCCGTAAGGCGGAGGGGGGCTCTGAGCGAGGTGGCCAAAAATGACAGCCATAGGTGTCGACGTTGTGTCGGAAATTGCAGCACAGTGGGCCAAAAGCAGTCAAGATCAGAGATTTTGTAATATAGATGTCAACAATTTAGATGAGAGTGCACAAGACATGATTAGTAATTTTGCAGATGACTATAAAAAGAGGTAGTAGGGACAGTGAAGATGGTTATCAAGAATTACACTGGGATCTTGATCTGCTGGCCAAGTGGACCAATCAATGACTAATGGAGTTTAATTCAGATAAGTGTGACGTGTTGCATTTTGGGAAACCAAATCAGGGCAGGACAGTTTACAATGAAGTCAATCAGTCAATCAGTGGGACTGAGAAATATACGTACATAGTCCTGTGAAAGTGGTGTCACTGGCTGAGAGAGTGTGCAGACGAGTTTTGACATGCTGGCCTTCATCAGTGAGGAAATTGAGTATTGAAGTTGGGACAATATGTCACAATTGTAGAGGATGTTGGTGAGGCTGTAGTTGGAATATTCTGTTGTGTTTCTGATCCTCTGCCAAGAGAATGACTTAATTAAGTTGGAAAATTTGCAGAGAAGATTTACGAAAATGTGGTCAGGACTCTCGGGTCTGATTAAGGAGAGAGGTTGGACAGGTGAGGAATGTATTCCCTGGAATGTGGTAGACTGAGCGGTGATGTTATAGCTGTGTATAAACACTGAGGGGCAAAGATAAGCTGAATGCACAGTCTTTTTTTCAGGGAAAGGGAATCAGAAATGAGACAGTATTGTCAATGTTTTATTGTCATACTAAGCTACGTGGGACCTTTTGGGTCCCAGTCACATGAGAGGCCTGATCCCCCAACGCAACCAATTCCCCAATGCAATATTCCACCACTCACCCATTCCCCCAAGCCATTCGTTCCTCAACGCATATTCCACCGCTCACCCATAGCGCCTAATTGCGCAGGCATAGCACATTTCCCCTCACTCCCGAGCACTCCCTTCCCCTCTTCATGTGTGGGAGGGGAGGGAAGTGGGGTGTGAGGTGGGTCGGGTGAGTGGAGGAGGGGTGTGTGTGGACGGGGAGGTGTAGGAGGGGGAGAGGGTGTGGGGGGAGGGGGGGAGATGGGCGGTGTGGGGTGGGGGGGGAGATGTGTATATGGGCAAGAGGAATGTGGGAGGAGGCAGAGGAATGTGGGAGGGGTGTGTGTGGGGGGGGATGTGTGTGGGCGGGGGGATTTGTGGGGGGAGTGCGCAGGCGGAGGGGTTGTGGGGGAGGGGCGTGTGAACGGGGTTAGGGGTGTGTGGGTGCGGGGGGGGGGGTTGTGGGTTGGAGGGGTTGTGGGGCTGGGGTTGTGGGGAGGGGGGGTTTTGCGGAGGAGGTTGTGGGAGCAGGAAGGTGTGTGTACGGAGGTGTGTGTGGGGGGGAGAGTGAGGTTGTGTGAGCAGGGGTGTGTGTGTGGAGGGGGTTTGTGGGGTAGGTGTGTGTTGGGGGGGTGTGTGGGGGAAGGGTGTGTGGGGGAGGGATGGGTGTGTGGAGGGGGTGGGAGGGTGTGTGGGCAGGGGGTGGCTTGCGGGGGGTGGGGTGTGTGGTCTGGGAGGAAGGGGTGTGTGGGGAGGGAGTTGTCGGAGGAGAGGGGTGTGTGGACGGGGGTAGTGAGCTCAGTGAGAAGAGACGGGGGGGGGAGCCATGGGGGAGAAGGAGACATCAAGGGTGTGGGGGAGAGGAGCCAGCAAAGTGGACCAGAGGGGTAGTGGTTGGAATTTGCGGTGCACTGGTTGCTGGTCATTCTCCTCACTGGGATCTGAGTCTCCGCTTTCCGTTTGGTGACATCTCCGACTGGGCTGGGCTGAGTCGGGTCGCCCACGCTGCGCTCCTGCTTGGTGTGGGGCTGCTGTTTGGTGCGGGGCTGCTGCTTGGGGGGGGGGGGGGGGGGCTGCTGCTTGGGGGGGGCTGCTGCTTGTGGCGGAGCTGCTGCTTGGGGCGGGCTGTGCTGCTTGCAGCTTGGGGCCTGGCTAGGCTCGGCTGCTTTGGGTCCCTCGGAAATTCCGGTTGGAAACCTCCGCCAGCCATCCTCAGCAGTAAAGTCGCGATGGCGCAGGAAGGGGCGGACCATCCCAGGGAGTGACAGAAGAGACTAATCCACGCGGCGCCGACTGGCAGGAGAAGAGATCGATCTACGCATGCGCAGTTTTTAAGATTTTTAAAACTCACTAACTTTTACGGCATTCAACCGATGGGGAACAAAACTTGTCGCATTTGCAGCGCGGGAAAACGGTGAGTGAACTGGCGAAAAGTCGTAGTGCTAACGCAAACCGTTTTTGCACAAATAGAAAGACTGCCAAACCCGGAAGATAACAAGATCTGAGTTTTAGTTATGTTTCCCCAACGGCGTTTGCGGGGGGGGGGGGGGGGGGGGGGGGGGGGGGGGGGGGGAGAGGGGAAAGAGTGGGAAGGGAGAGTGGGAGGGGGAAGGGGGGACAGGTGGAAAGAATGGGGAGGGAGGGTGAGGGGTAGGGGGGAGTGATTGAAGAGGGACAGAGGGGTAGGGAGTGAGAAAAAAAAGAGAAAAGGGGCGGGGGGAGAGGACAGAGGGAGGGGGAGAGGGGTGGGGGAGAGAAGTGGAAGAGTGGGGGAGGGAGTGGTAGGGGGAGTGGTGGAAGAGGCACAGAGGGATAGGGGGAAAGGGGGGGGGGGGGGGGTTCGGGGGACAGGGGGAAGGGGGGGTAGTGGTAGGAGTGAGTGGAAGGAGTGACGGGGGGGGAGCGCGGGATGGTGTGAGAGGGAGAGGCGTGAGGACAGGGAAACATAGAAACATAAGATTCTATAGGATCCCCCCTCAATCTTCTAAATTCTAGCTAATATAAACCGAGTCTATCCAATCTTTCTTCATATGAAAGACCTGACATCCCAGGAATCAGTCTGGTTAACCTTCTCTGTACTCCCTCTATGGTAAGAATGTCTTTGGGCATTGGGCATTGTGACATCACACGATGGGGCTGGGGCTGGGGCTGGTGCAAAGGCATATGTTAATGGATCCATTCCGATTAGACATCTGCGAGCATTGGGCATTGTGATGTCACACGATGGAACAAATCAAAAGGCAGAAAGGCAGCCGGACGGACGGCGGAAGGCAGGCGGCAGCCACACAGTTTTAAATGTAGACTAGACCAAGTGCAGACCCGTTGGGTCTGTTTCCCCAACGGCGTTTGCGGGGCGTGGGGGCTGAGGCATCACACTCACATTAACCACCCCCCAAACACACAGGGGGGGGGAGGGGGGGAGTGAGAAGAGGAGAGGGAGGGGAGAGGAGGAGGAAAAAACAGGACAGATTTGGGAGGGAAAGGAGAGCGGGGTAGGGGGTGAGAGAGGGGGATGGGGGAGAGATGTGCGGGAGAGGGGGATGGGGAGGGAGGAGAGGAGGGAGGGAGGGGAGAGGGGGGTGGGGGGGAGTGAGGGGGATAGAGTGGGGGAGGGAGAGTGGAGGCGGAAGGGGGGAGAGAGAAGTGGAAGTGTGGGGAGGGAGGGGTAGAGGGAGTGGTGGTGGAAGAGGGACAGAGATGTAGAGGGAAGGGGGCCTGGGGAGGGGGAAGGAGGTGGGGGGTAGAGAGTGAAGGGGGTGGTGGAGAGAGGGATGGGGGGGAGAGGGAGAGGGAAACATAGAAACATAAGATTCTATAAGATCCCCCCTCAATCTTGTAAATTCTAGCGAGTGCACCCATTGGGTCTGTTTCCCCAACGGCGTTTGGGAGGGGGGGGGGGGCTACGGCATCACACTCACATTAACCATCCCGCAAACACACAGGTGGGGGGAGTGGGGTGAGAAGTGAGGAGGGAGGGGAGAGGAGGAGGAAGAAACGGGACAGATTTGGGAGGGAAAGGAGAGTGGGGTAGGTGGTGAGAGAGGGGAATGGGGAGAGAGATGTGGGGGAGGGGGGGATGGGGATGGAGGAGTGGAGTGGGGAGGGAGGGGGGAGAGGGGTGGGGGAGAGAAGTGGAAGAGTGGGGAGGGAGTGGTAGGGGGTGTGGTGGAAGAGGGACATGGGGTAGGGGGATGGGGGAGGGGGGGGAGAGGGAAGGGGTGGGGTAGAGAGTGAAGGGGTGGGAGAGAGAGGGTTGGTGTGAGAGGGAGAGGGTGAGGACAGGGAAACAGAAACATAAGATTCTATGAGATCCCCCCTCAATCTTCTAAATTCTAGCTAGTACAAACCGAGTCTATCCAGTCTTTCTTAATATGAAAGTCCTGACATCCCAGTAATCTGTCTGGTTAACCTTCTCTGTACTCCCTCTATGGCAACAATGTCTTTGAGCATTGGGCATTGTGACATCACACGATGGAACGTTCACCAGGGGCTGGGGCTGGTGCTGCTTCTATGGGTGAGAAGACAGTTTTTTTTTTGAAATATTGGGGGGGTGGGGGGGGAGAAGGAAGGGGGTTTGTGGGGGGGGGGGGGGCCGCGGCATCACAATCACACTACCCACCCCCCAAACACACAGGGGGGGGGAGGGGAGGGGGGTGAGAAGAGGGGAGGGAGGGGAGAGGAGGAGGAGGAAACGGGACAGATTTGGGAGGGAAAGGGAGCGGGGGTAGGGGGTGAGAGAGGGGGATGGGGAGAGAGATGTGGGGGAGGGGAGGAGGGAGGGAGGTGGAGAGGGGGGGGGGGAGAGAGGGGGGAAAGAGTGGGGGACTGAGAGTGGAGGGGGAAGGGGGGAGAGGTGGAAGGAAGAAATGGGAGGGAGTAGGAGAGGGGTAGGGGGAGTGATGGAAGATGGACAGAGGGGTAGAAGGAAGGGGGCGGGTGGAGAGAGGGAAGGGTTTGGGGTAGAGAGGGAAGGGGGTGGGGGAGAGAGGGATGGGTGGGAGAGGGAGTTGGGTGAGGAGAGGGAAACATAGAAAAATTGAAATTAAGTGCAGGAGTAGGCCATTCGGCCCTTCGAGCCTGCACCACAATTCAACATGAACATGGCTGATCATCCAACTCAGTATCCTGTACCTGCCTTCTCTCCATACCGCCTGATCCCTTTAGCCACAAGGGCCACATCTAACTCCCTCTTAAATATAGCCAAAGAACTGGCCTCAACTACCTTCTTTGCCAGTAAATTCTAGAGATTCACCACTCTCTGTGTGAAAAATGTTTTTCTCATCTCTGTCCTAAAGGATTTCCTCCTTATCTTTAAACTGTGACTCCTTGTTCTGGACTTCCCCAACATCTGGAACAATCTTCCTGCATCTAGCCTGTCCAACCCCTTAAGAATTGTGTACATTTCTATAAAATCCGCCCTCAATCTTCTAAATTCTAGCGAGTACAAGCCGAGTCTATCCAGTCTTTCTTCATATGAAAGTCCTGACATCCCAGAAATCAGTCTGGTGAACCTTCTCTGTACTCCCTCTATGGCAACAATGTCTTTGAGCATTGGGCATTGTGACATCACACGATGGAATGTTCACCAGGGGCTGGGGCTGGTGCTGCTTCTATGGGTGAGAAGCCAGTTTTTCTTTTTGAAATATTGGGGGGTGGGGGGGGAGAAGGATTTGATTAAAAATGTGTACATAAACACGACAAAATGTAATCAGGAGTGGATACTTAGAAAGAAAAGTGAAATCTCTACCGAAATGGAAAAGATCTCGGCGATTCTGCGTCTGGTTTCGGCATAGCAAGTAATCACAGGAAGAAAGGCAGCTGGCAGCCGGCAGCCGGACTCCGGCAGGCACACAGTTTGATAGATAGATAGATAGATAGATAGATAGATAGATAGATAGATAGATAGATAGATAGATAGATAGATAGATAGATAGATAGATAGAACAATGACATTCTTACTTGCTGCAGCACAATAGAATATGTGAATATGTAAACATAGTACATTACGGGGGAATAGAAAAAAAGTTCACAAAATAACCTTAAGATTAAGGTGAGAGGGTAAAGGTTTAATAGGAAACTGAGGAGCAACTTTTTTCACACAGAGGATGGTTGCATGAAGCAAGCTGTCAGACGAAATAGTTGAGGCAGGAAACAAAATAACATTTCAAAGACGTTTTCCAGGTATATGGATAGAAAAGATTTACAGGAATATGGGCCTAAAGGGCCTGTCCCACTTGGGTGTTATTTGCGCATCATTTACGCAACATCATTTACACGTCACGACGCGCAACGTGACATCATTTACGTGTCATGTGCACGTCGTGGCACTCAGGTGACGCACGCATAGCGCCTGGTGAGACGTGGTGGTGTAGGCAGCGACGCTGATGCCCCAGGATTTTGGGATGCACAAAATCTTTGTGCGCCACCTGCGTGACGAGCAAATGACGCCCAAGTTTCACAGGCCTTTAAGACACGCAAAGATGAATAGCTTAGGTGGCCATGTTGGTTCACATGGATGAGGTACACTGAAGTGCCTGTTTACACACTTTATGAGCCAATGACTTCCCAGGATACGGATGACCTGATATACTGAAATCCCATGTTATGTGAATCATTTGTTCATAATATTTTGAAGGTAGCAATAATAACAATTTTTTTTGGTGTTTATTAATCATAGAACATAGCATATATTTAATTAGTTCAATTGTATAATGTAAGGGTGAACATTTGATGAAATGAAAGGATTATAGCAAGTATATACAGCTATGTATTATGTGCAGTAATCGTAACCGGCAACTCTGACAAGAGAAATGAGCATACAGACAGTTCTCAGGAACAGAACACTGATGTAACTGGGCGCTGTCTTTTGGAGGATGTGCTTCGCAGAACTAACAGCATCTCTGCCAAAGATTGACTCAAAATGCTGGAATAACTCAGCGGGACAGGCAGCATCTCTGGATAGAAGTAATGGGTGATATTACGAGTCAAGAGTCAAGAGTCAAGAGAGTCAAGAGTCAAGAGTGTTTTATTATGACAATGAAATTCTTACTTGCTGCAGCACAACAGAATATGTGAATATGTAAACATAATACATAACAGGGGAAGAGAAAAAAAAGAAAAGTTCAATAAATAACAAATATAGTGCAATAATAATATAGTATTTTATAATGCAGAGCTCAGAGCTGATGTGTTGTTGTGTTTAATAGCCTGATGGACATGGATGTACCTGGATGTAACTGTTTTTAGGCTCCTGTACCTTCTTCCTGATGGCAATGGTGAGATGAGTGTGTAGCCAGGATGGTGTGGGTCCTTGATGATTTTGGCTGCCTTTTAGAGGCGGTGACTACGAAGATCCCTTCTACGGTGGGGAGGTCCAAGCCGGTGATGGACTGGGCAGTGGTCTCAACTTTTTGTTGCTCCTGGACGTTCAATTTGCCAAACCAGGCCACGATGCAACTGGTCAGAATGCTTTCTACCGTGCACCTGTAGAAGTTTAGGAGAATCCTCTTTGACATGCCGAATCTCTGTAATCTTCTCAGGAAGTAATATCGCTGATGTCAAGACCTCCAGATTCTTCAGTCTGAAGAATGGTCACGACCCAAAATATAACCCATTCTTTCTATCAAAAGATGCTGCCTGTCTAACTAAGTTACTCCAGCATCTTGGGTCTATCTTGGCTTTAAACCAGCATCTGCAGTCAGGGCCTCTAAGAGGAGTTTTATCAGTGGGCACAACGTTTATTTTGGGCCCCCTTCCCTCCTCCATTAGTCATCCTGTTTTTATCCACTACGGTTTTATGCCATGAGCTGTAACCTGTAAGGCCAAAATGGGTATGGAAGATCAGAGAGGGATGGAATGGAGCGCTCTGTTGATTTTCTGAATTTGAGGCCTCATGCTCCTTTACTCCCTCCATGATAAATCTAAATAAATATAAATAAAATAAAAGGATCAGAAAGAAGAAAGCACATTTATTGTCACATAGACCAATTGGTACAGTGAAATTTGGGTTACCATACAGCCATACGAATGAAAAAGAACACAACATACGATAGACTTTAACATAAATATCCCCACACAGCGGAATCAAAGTTTCCGACTGCTCACCAAAGTTCAGTCATCCTCCTCTTTACAATACAATACAGATAAGGAGGAAGAATTCACAGTGAAACACCCTTTTATATTTCAATGCAGATCAGATCATCAGAAGACATAATTATTAGTAATACGTTTTTTTTTTAAAAAGGTAGATGGGCTTTGAATCACAGCATAAATTTATTGTTCTGGCAATGTCTGATTCAATACTTAGCCTGGCCAAATCCACAAGACTTTCCTGAGACATTGTAGACCTTAAATAGTTCTTAAGGAAGGACATCATTGCCATAGAGGGAGTGCAGAGAAGATTCACCAGACTGATTCCTGGGATGTCAGGACTTTCTTATGAAGAAAGACTGGATAGACTCGGCTTGTACTCGCTAGAATTTAGGAGATTGAGGGGGGATCTTATAGAAACTTACAAAATTCTTAAGGGATTGGACAGGCTAGATGCAGGAAGATTGTTCCCGATGTTGGGGAAGTCCAGGACAAGGGGTCACAGCTTAAGGATAGAGGGGAAATCCTTTAGAACCGGGATGAGAAAAACATTTTTCACCCAGAGAGTGATGAATCTCTGGAACTCTCTGCCACTGAAGGTAGTTGAGGCCAGTTCATTGGCTATATTTAAGAAGGAGTTAGATGTGGCCCTCATGGCTAGAGGGATCAGGGGGTATGGAGAGAAGGCAGGTACGGGATACTGAGTTGGATGATCAGCCATGATCATATTGAATGGCGGTGCAGGCTCGAAGGGCCGAATAGCCTACTCCTGCACCTATTTTCTATGTCTATGTCTATGTTTAATCAGCTTGAGTTTGCTAAATAACCTCTCTGCAGAAGCTACTGTTGCTGTAATTATTAATAGTATTTATGGGCCTGCCACACACTCAAGCAGTCAGATTCAGAGCAGAGAGTCAATTTAATTGTCCCCCTGGAGGTCCATGCCGTTTCTCCAGCATACATTACATACAAATAGGGCAGTTGCATTTAACAGCTGGGAATTAAACTTCTCTCATGGTCAGAGTCGAGTCATAGCCCCCGGAGTTGTCCCGCATTAAAGCCACGGGGTGGTGCGAGGTCGCAGCCTCATTATGGTGGAGCGCCCCGGTGTGCGCTCGCAAGTCCGCGATTCCAGTTTGTTAGAACCAAGGAGCTAACCCGCAAACTCGCTAATGGTAAATGTCCCTTCCAAGGAGGGCTCCACGCCGCCGCCGTGTATTCCGACTCTGGCTTCTTAAAAGGTTTCTCCACTCCTTCTGCTCCCTTCTCCCCCCTCTTCCCTCCCTCCCCCCTCTTTTAAAGCCCTTTCTCTACACTGTACTACCCGTCTTAATTACAGCATCAACCTTCCCGTTCATCTCGGTGTGTGTCTGTACCACCTTGGCTTTGCACCATGTGAATTCTTTAGACAGCGGGGAATTGCTTCTACGCTTGCCCTGCCCCCCGACTGCATAGCGGGTTGGTGAAGGAAGCGATGTGTTTGTGTGTTCCACTGACAGTCGCCGTTCCAGTTGCCGTTTTTTCAGGCGACTGCCGGCGACTTGACAGTCGTCGGCAGTGCGCTGAAAAATCGCCTAAGTGGGACAGGCCCATTAAGCTAACACAAACATTTGGAAACGGGTCACCAAGTCTGTATTCTGTTAACGTTCAATAGATCTAATGGCCCGGGTACGATGTACTCCCTGCACTCCCCTGCACTCCCCTCTCATAGGCCCTGTCTGCAGTTCCTTCCTAAGCATCACTGTCCAATCTGTTCCAGTACAGTTTCAATACTCTCTGGCTAACTTTTTGCTATATCTTATCAAAAATATTTTACCATCCAGATATGCTACATTCACTGGCTTGCACTTAACTATTCAGCAAATTATATATTCCAAATGATCTGTAATATTAATTAATTATATCCTCAAGGAACCTTTTATTGGATTTGTCAAATTATAATTTTCAATATTTATAAGTAACTAATTAACGCTCCTGTTTAATTGCTTCGGAAAATCAATGTTTGCTTGGCATTGCCTTCAAAATCAGGAGGAACATCTTACCTCTAGTCCTTCTCACTATGGATCAGGCAAGCAGAAATATTTGTCAGTAAATCATCTTTGGATAAAACTCAATCGATAATCACTCAGTGCACAACACTGGAAAGATGAATTGTTAAGACCCTGTCCCACTTCCCAAGTTATTCACAAATTCTCCCGAGTTTTCCCTTTGCTTTACTCAGAGAATGTCCATAGCGAGTCCGTAGGAGGCCGTAGGCGTCCGTAGATATTTCGTAGCGGCTCGTAATGTAAGCAGTAGGTACTTGGGGCATCAGGTAAGTCGGGACATTTTTTCAGCATGTTGAAAAAAGTCCACGAGTAAAATAAATAGCCCCGAGTACCTATGGCTGGCTATTACCGTAATTTTCCGGGTTTGAATCAAGGGGATAACTCGGGTGAATTTGTGAGTAACTCGGGAAAGTGGGACAGGGGCTTTAGGCTAATAGCAGAGTCCTCCACATTGTCCAAAATGTGGAGGTGGATAACATGCTGGAAGAAATCCTGCAGCCTATGAGATGCACTAATGTGCAAATAAAGGCGCAAATAAACAGCGACAACAATATAGCAAGCTGTGCATTATATTGCGTAGGAAGGATCTGCAGATGCTGGTTTACACCGAATATAGACAAAGAAAGCTAGAGTAACTCAACGGGACAGGCAGCATCTCTGGATAGAAGGAATGGATGATGTTTCAGGTTGAGACCATCTTCAGAGGGTCTCGACCCTAAACGTCACCTATTCCTTCCTGTCCAGCTGAGTTATTCCAGCATTTTGTGTACATTATAATGCATGGCTTATGCAAGTGCGAAAAATAAAGAGAACAATTTTTATTAGTAAGGCATGGTGTGCTATTTGCAGATGCTTGTGGCCCTTATTAGAGCATTGGTTGCATTACTAAATTTGAAGATGATAACAACCAATCTGAATAGGTGTCACACAGAGGAAAATTTGGACAGATCTGCAAATCTCTAAAAATGAGGTAGTCAAGCTGAATGAGCAATAATACTGGAAAATGTGAAGAAGTTCATAGCAGTATTAAGATAAAACATGGCTGCAAATTCAGGAGTTTTTTGTTCAAAGTGACCTGGGTTATGGAGGATTTTGCAAGCAGTTTAGCGTGGATCAGTCTACATTTCTCAGTGCTAGTTCTGACAAGTTAAGGATTCCCATCGAATGCTGCATTCCTACCCTTCCTAGCCCAGATCTGCAATTGCATTGGGAAATCGGCTCTTACATTGGCCCCAGGCACATGAATGAAGATTTTGCAGCTGGTGGCATTTTAGTGGGCAGCACAGTGGCACAGCTGTAGAGTTGCTGCCTTATAGTGCCAACGACCTGGGTTCAAACCTGTGCGTCTTTGGCGTGTGGGAGGCAACTGGAGCACCTGGAGAAAACCCATGCGGTCACAGGGAGTATGTAGAAATTCTGTACAGACGGCACTCACTGGTCCCAGGACTATTCGTTAATTTTCTGCTTAATGGTGCTGTTAGCCAGTATATTTACAAATTAAGTGTGAAATCCTGGTGCTTTGCAGTGGAGAATGGAGCAAGTGGGTCCATTTAGCAAGATCCCAGGATAAGATCTCTGAGCTGAGTAATTGTGTATTTTTTCAACTGATAACACTGATTTTCATATCTGTCTTCTCCACTTATCTTCAGCCCGTTTCATCTCCAGCTTTGGAAAGTCAACAAATCCTGAAAGTATTAGTCATAGTGAATAACAATAAGTGTTGTAGAATAATATATAAACCAAGAAGTACTAGTCAGTGAATATACAGTGCTAGCCAATTACTCAGCACTGACACTGCTCAGTTACTATGAATAATTGTTAAATTTCCTTCTGAACTTATTGATACTGCCAAGCTAATCCATATAATGACACATTGTTTAGTTATGTGAATTTATCATTCCATACATGCAAATAGGGCTATTGATCGCTGCAAATGAACTTTGCTTAGCATAATCCTCGAGGATAAAGAGTGAAAATTCTCACTGACAGAAAAGGTACAATGCAGATTATGTTTCATTGACGTTGAATTGTTTGTTTTAAGTGAACAGCGTATTGAGATTCAAGAGAGCTTTCTCGCAAACCAAACAGAATTGCTTATAACAGATGACCATTCACAAAGCAATTGTACAAGAAAAAGTGTTTTTTAAACACAAGAGAAGCTTAATAATGATTAAAATCTACAGCTGGATTTAAAGCAGTGTACTTTAAAGAAAATATACTATGGGAAAATTGTGAAAACTTGCTTGCATGGTAATTTATCACTAATCTTTTCAGATACACACAGACATGGCACCAATTGATTAATTGATGAAGGATTAGTTTGAGGAGAGTAAAGGCCCACGATAACCACCAATCACACATTTTAAACTAATCCAACATCAAACCAGGGTCCTGACCTGAAAGATCACCCACCCAAGTTCACCAGAGATGCATCCAGACCTGCTGAGTTACTCCAGCATTCTGTATCTTTATTTGTAAACCAGCATCTGCAGTTCCTTGCATTACCATCAATTCATTTTCTTTTATTCTTTCCACATTCTCATCAACTCCCCCAGATTCTACCACATACACTTGTGGCATTTTACAGCGGCTGATTAACCTACCTACCTGATCTCCTTTGGGAAGTGGGAGGAAAGAAGAGTATCTAGAAGAAATCCACATGGTTACAAGCATGATGTAAACTCCACACAGACAGCTTCGATTGAACCTGAGTCTCCGGCACTGTGAAGCAGCGACTACTTATTTTTTTAGTTTTTTGAGATACAACACAGAAACAAGTCCTTCAGCCCATCAAGTCCACATCGACCAGCGATCCCCGCACATTAACACCATCGTGCACAAACTAGGGACAATTTACACTTATACCAAGCCAATTAACCTACAAACCTGTATGTCTTTGGAGTGTGGGAGGAAGCCAAAGATCTCAGAGAAAACCCAAGCGGTCACAGGGAGAACGTACAAACTCGTTGCAGACAGCACCCATGGTTGGGATCAAACCCAGGTCCCTGGCGCTGCAAGCACTGTAAGGCAGCAACTCTACCGCTGTGCTACCATGCTGCCCCTAATTGTTATGAACAGTGTTATTAATAACTCTTTAAAAAATGTTGATTATACAGCAATGACGACAAAGTGGGCTGTCTGTTATATCTGTATTTTGTAAATCTCATGCTCTGTCCATTAGGTTTCTATTTAATTAAAAATGCCTCTCTCTTTCTTCCTGCTGAAACAACCACTGTAAAAACAATTGCAGTTCATAGATACTCTGAGGTCAATAATGAATTAACCTGCATGTTATTGTCATCAGAGCGCAATTATTTCTCACAGAACTTCAAAGGTGCTCCATGAGGCTGTCATGCTCTTGAAGAAGGAGAATAAATAAAAATGAGGAGAATGATAACATGAGCAGCAAACCAGAGCTCGGAAACAAGAGATCTAGATTTTAATATATACTTTGGCCTACAGTTTGCTGGAATACATCACCTCAAAATGTTCCTTGGTAATTAGAATTTTTGCAATCTCAGCTCAAAGAAGCATTGCTCTGCAAGTTGCTGGAAATGCAGTCTGATCAAATGTAATTATAGCTACTGGGTTAGTAATTAATGGGGCTAAATGTCACTTCCATCAATAAAGTGAACTGATAATAAAACAAAGGAAGAATAAGAGCGGGTGAATTAGAACAGGATAACTTAAGTCAATTCAGAAACCAAAAGAAATATAAAGAGAAAAATAATTGGATTAAAAAAAAGAGAGAGCATAAAAGGAAACTTTCATTACTATTGGACTATATTTGTGCTTTTTTTTTAAAGTCTAATCACTTTGAAGCTACTACTGCTACATTGTTTTCATTGCTGCTCCCTGTTAGCAGAGGGAATGTTTTGGATGTCTCATCATTTTCCCCTTTCGTAGCTTCATAATTACATAACATTTCTTCAAATGACATGAAAGAGAGGTCAATTTTAGAGGATAACTTCAGTTTAGTTTAGAGATAAACTTAGAGAAGCCCATCAGCTCCGCGCCAATCAGCGATTCCCGCATATTAGCACTATCCTGCACCTTAGGGACAAGTTTTACATTTATCAAGCCAATTTATCTACGTACCTGTATGCCTTTGTAGTGTGGGAGAAATCCGAAGATCTCGGAGAAAACACACGCGGTCACGGGGAGTGTCCAAAACTCCGTACAGACAACACCCGTAGTCAGGATTGAACCCGGATCTCCGGCTCGGCAAGTGCTGTAAGGCAGCAACTTTATCGTGCCGCCCACCTACCTAATTTACGTTCATAGGTCAGAGTAATGAAAATTTGAAAAAATAAAATCGTTCAATGGGGCATGGGGTCTGGAACTCAGTCAGTGTGTTGTGATAGTGAACAGACATTCATGATCATTTAAAAATAATCAGGATAAGTAGGTGATGGACTGCCACCAGCAGAGATGCAGTACAAGAGTTAGGAAATAGGATTAACCCAACAGCAAGTTTTGGCTGAAGTGGATATGATGGAATGATTGACCTTTTAATTTCCATGATTGTACATAGTTTAATTTGCACAAATCTGAGCTGCAAGCTTGATTGTCAGTTCAGGAACATTAATCTCTTTGTTAGAAGGTTAAATACCAGCCATAATCTTCTGCAAAATTAATTTGCAAATGTAGCAAATTTAGGAAACAAATTATAAGATCGAAGATTTTACTTCGGAGTTACGTAAGTGACTACGTGAAGACCCCGTCCAGCACGCATGCGCGCCATATCGTCTCTCGCATTGCGCAAACGACAGGCTGTTGGAGCGCTGCTTCCAACAGCTCGGACCTGACGGTAAGTTTTTAACTTTTTCAGGTCTCTTTTTTACTGCAGGAAGAGTTCAGAGCTCCTGTTGGAGGTCCGAGGTCGGAACCCCAGCGCCACCCGGCTCCCTTCTACAGGGGAAATCCCGGGTGCGAATCGCGGGGATATCCGAAGCCGACCACAGAATCGCGGGGAAGCCCTTTATCAGGGACCGCGAGGGAAACCCCATTTACTAAGCCATGCCGGCTCGGGGGAAGCCCAAATCCAAGGGAGCATTCAAAGGGGAAATCCCGGGTCCTGACACCGCAAGGATCCCTGCTACAAGGTTCCATAGATGCTGCTGCACCCGCTGAGTTTCGCAAGCATTTTAGGTCCCAACTACAAGGGCCATGGGGAATGCCAACCGGAGGAAGAAGCCTGGCTGCGGGGACCACGGAACCTCAGAAGCCTGCAGGTAACCTGCCTTCCGGGACCGGGGGAAAGCCACGGGTAACCCGTTCTCCGAGAACGCGGGAAGACCGCGGGTTCCCGACTTTGGAGACCGTGGGAAGACCGCAGGTAACCCGACTTTGGAGGCCACGGGAAGAAAGCAGGTAACCTGACTTCAGAGACCACGGGAAACCATGGATAATCTGACTTCAGAGAACACAGGAAAACCACGGGTAACCCAGCTTCAGGGACCGTGGGTAGACCACGAATAACCCAGCCTCGGCGGCCATGGGAAGACCATGCATAACCCAGCTTCAGGGACCATGGGAAGACTGCGGATAACCAAGCTGCGGGGACCTTGCAAAGAACACGGATAGAACCGTGCTTGGGGGAAACCTCAGCTATGGGGACCGTGGAAGACCACAGGCAGAACCTTGCTTGGAGGAAACCTCAGCTATGGGGACCGTGCAAAAGCTGCAGGTAGAACCGTGCTTGGTGGACACCCCAGTTACGGGGACCGTGTGGAAGACACGGCTAGGACTGCAGAAGAGCGGGTATCCGGCGGTGACTTCAGACTCTGGTTGCCCGAGGAGGGTAAGAGCTAAAACAGGAGACTGAAAGGCCTAGACTGAAGAAAGGCCAGGAGGGTCCCCTCCGACATGGGTTAATCCTCGGACATTTTACCCATCCTATTTGGCCAGGGAGGGCCATATTAGCGCAGGTCTCCTCGAGAGCCTGTGGCAGCACCCTTTTCAGGGCTGCCTACAAAACTCACTTCTGCGAAGGTGAGTGCGAGGAGTCAGTTGGCAACTGACTCCGAACTTGGAAGCATGTCCGAGGAACAGGTGCCGGCTGTGAGTTACCATGCACCTGGAAAGACATGGGTCCACATACACCAGCAGCCCTAGGCTCCAATCAAGGATGGAAATCGAACCCACATCGGGGGGCCTTTTGTGCTTACCATAAAGCCACCGATAGCCATGACGGTAGGTGGGTCTGGTTCTTTCCGAAATGTGGGGTTGTGGACCATTTACAAGAAGGTTGGATGAGATAGTTTATACTGCACAGTGCAAGCGAGACAGTCTAGGAATATGGCTGGAGTTGCCTCTTTAGGCAGACTCGCTATTATGACAAATGAGGCCTGTTTATTATCAACAAGCCCAACTCGCATGTGCAGTATAGACATTGAAACTTCGTGATTATTAATTCCCATGGGGTCAGCTTCATTCACAGGGCACCGGAAATATCTTAAATTTAACTGGATGGGGCAATGATACAGTTAAAACATTGCAAAAGAGGCTAACTTCAGCTCCCAGGTTATTTACTAAATGAGGGCTTCGGCTGCTCAGAGTTAAAACATATTGTTAAGAACTATCTGGATGAGATTAAATACTGTATTTTTGCTAAGTTAGCTGTATCAGCCACAAAACCCATTTGAGAAATTGGGTTCTCATCTGTCCAGATAAATTTAAATTGATACCAACTGAAATTATTGATGATTGGGATTACCTTTAACTCTATTTAATCGTCTGGGACTCTGCCCTGAGGTAAGGGATTGGAATTAATTGAAGCCCGTAACAAAATTGATCAAGCAACCTTCTGTTCATCAAGTATAATTGGCTTACAGCTGTGCTATTTAGGCCTTTGCACAATCAGAACTATACAGCATGCAAAATAAGTAAGCACTCAAGTACCATGTGGGCATTGTTACCAGCTCTATGCTATTCCACTAAATCAGCAAATCTTCAGTTAAATTACAAACTGATGCTATTGTTCAGGATAAGAAATTACTCATGCCATCTTGTTACAGATGTGGATGGGAGAGTTACCAATTCCTCAGTTACATGGTATCAACTACCTATAGACACTGGGTGCATTCTGTGGATTAAAGGTTATGTGACTATGCCTAATCTGCATGCTCTAGTCCAAGTTGATACACTTCGGTGGTGGAAAATGTCTGTTTACATGGGTGCATACAAGTCAAACTATCCGGTGATAGTTTACCCAAACCTCATTACGGTACACAATATGGGTGTTGGATCACAAAGTATTAAAATACATTGTGAACATTAAAGACCAAGAAGCTTACATCCAGGCTCAATCACCAGTGGAAAATATGTAGCATATCGGTAGCATTGGTTACATTCTAGCTACACTAAGGAGGAATGTTCATTTATGTCTTCCTCCATTTCTGCCTCATCAGACGGGTTTGCAAAATTCAGCAAGTTCCCGCCTCAGGCATTTTTATAGTGCCTGCCGGGCTTAGCCAGCCATGGTTCCCACTGATGTGGGGAATGATAGAAACATATATGGTTATTCTAGACACAAGTATTGGTCTAGCCGTGACGCTGGAAACCGTCCTCAGCATAATATAATCAATTCTTTGTATTACAGAGACTGAGAAGACCGTTCCTGCGGCTGGGGTTGTTAAACCAACCATAAACGTGCTCGCTGCAGATCGCAGGGTTAGCACCAAAAAAAATAAAATGAAAATAAAATAAATTAAAAAATATATATTAAAAAAATCAATATTCCCTCATAAGGAGATGGGAGGTATTAGTTTTACAATTATATTACATATTCGGCATGGATGACTGACGTCTTGTAGTTCAGGCTCATATGAGGGCTTGACAAATCATGATGTCTAAAGTGCCATCTACCATACCTAAGTGCTTCATCATACTGGCTGAGAGGAGTAGAATCCACTCTGGGGGGTCACCCTCTGAGCTCTAGATTATGAAGGAAATTTGCAACTCAAAAACTCCCAGGCCTAGGGACGCAGAGATATGGGGTGTTAACGTTGTGCTACGTCGCTTCACTGAAGGGCTCCAGCTACATCCCTGCCCTTGGACTAACTCACTTATGAGTGGTTATGCTCATTGCCCTGCATGCAACACTACGGGTCCGGTCATTACATAAACGTTGACTGGATAGGATGATTATATCTGCAGGCTAAATAACACTTATGTTATGACTTAGTATAGACCAGGGGCACCAGATCTCAAACTAGATGTTCACATATCCCATGAACCTTCGATTGTGTATGGTGACACATCTACACCAGAATGTTAGATCACTAGAGTCGAGAGACTCTGAACTAGCAATATTGTTAGTTACATCTAGCGTCAAAAGAAGGTATCACTTCAGAACATCTTCAGGTGGTTATGGGTCTGGCTTATACAGGAGTAAATACTGACATTTCAAATCACTCCACCAAGGCTGTAACAACCTCAACAGCAGGGTTATGGAAGTTAGCGGGACCACATCCTAGCAGTTGCAGGATGGTCAATCTAGCAATTTTCCACACATTTAGTACTAACCCATTACCAGATTGGGGGTACTTACGAACTCTATGTTAAATTCAGTTCATAGTTCCTCCCGGGTTAGGGAGGTTACTATTGTTATTATTCATGTCTGAATACGATAACATACTTCCTCCCCTGGTCAACTAAGGCAGTGAGTGGACTCGTTCCATGGCATGAAATCACAGATCTTTAAAATCTTCACGTAGTCACTCAATTGACTCCGAAGTAAAATAGTAAGATTAAACGAGAACTTACCAGTTTGAAGTTTGATCTTTATTTTACTTGGAGTTACGATGAGGAATTACTTGCCCTTCGCTCCCGCCCTCTATCATAAAGGCCAACTGGTATTCTAGTTCTTCTTATCATACTATGTTTGTTTCATCTACTGTTGTCTGTGATTTTACACCGCTGCTTTGAAGAATGTCGCGCATGCGAGCCGGACGGGTTCTTCACGTAATCCCTCATCGTGACTCCTCATAAAATAAAGATCAAACTTCAAACTGGTAAGCTCATTTAATCTTACTATTATCTGCCATTTTCAGGAGGTGCATTACAGAGTGAATAAGTCCTGCTATATATTAATTCACTTTCATAGGCACTATCTCTCCACACAAATCACTCCATGATTTACCTATTAACAGTGGATTTACCTAATAACAATTCGAAACCATTTGGTTCATACAGAATCTACTTCAGTTTAAACTAATCTAAACCTAGATATTTAATTAATCACCACTGACAAAATCCTGGCATAAAGAAGACAGTACCTCATTAATTGCATTGGCTCATTTAGAATTGCATATAAAATTGCTTAACATGATTTTTGTTTGCATTGCACCAGTTTTATGGACATTGTGCAGATCAATTTATTGGCTAAGCATCTTTAGTATCATCATTTTACTATGAAATGCCTGGTTTAAAGGTTGCATTGTTGTGGAGCCTAATGAATAAGCTGGCTCATTCATCTAATTCATTAAAAGAAAATAAGTGAACAAAAATAATTGATCTGAGGTACGTTTGGTCTTTGCTATTTAAGACAGATGTTTTACAGTAAAATAAGAAACACAAATGTGCTTATTGTTGGTTCTTTAAAGTCAAAGCCAAAGTCCAAATTACAAAGACCCAACATGGCTGGGAAAACAAAACTATGGAGGACATAGAGACAAGATGATATTAGAATTTAAGCAAAGCTTTTGACAAGTTTCCATGTGCCACTTCAGGCAAAATGTAAAAGCTCAAAGACTCTAATCAATAATTTGATTAGAAAAACACACATAATGTGTTGGAATAACTCAGCAGGCCAGGCAGCATCTCTGGAGGACATGGATAGGTGATGTTTTGGGTTGGGATCCTTCTTCAGGCTGATGGAAGGAAGGGGAGAAAACTGTAAAAGTGATGGGGGCAGGATATGTGGGCAAATTTTGATTGGCAGATGGGTGGACAAAGGTCAGAGATAAAATAGCGTATGATAAGGAGAGATAAGAAACAAAATGAAGAACCAGAGGAATGGAAAGAGATGGAAGGAGGATGGTACGAGACACTGGGAGAAATATGTGTGCCTCTGGGCGGAGGGCAGGGAAGGGAGAGGGAAAACGGAGAGAGAGAATTCAATGTTCATATTACTTTTTATAATCTACCTAATCTTACGATCCAGCAGTATGAACATTGACTTCTCCAATTTTAGATGATGCCTGACATGCAGAGTTACTCTAGCACTTTTTTTTTGTAAAGCAACATCTGCAGTTCCGTGTGAATCCGGCTCTTCAGCCCACCCATTCCACACCGACCAGCAATCACCCATGCACCAATTGTTCCCGATGTTAGGGAAGTCCAGGACAAGGGGTCACAGCTTAAGGATAAGGGGGAAATCCTTTAAAACCGAGATGAGGAGAACTTTTTTCACACAGAGAGTGGTGAATCTCTGGAACTCTCTGCCACAGAGGGTAGTTGAGGCCAGTTCATTGGCTATATTTAAGAGGGAGTTAGATGTGGCCCTTGTGGCCAAGGGGATCAGAGGGTATGGAGAGAAGGCAGGTACGGGATACTGAGTTGGATGATCAGCCATGATCATATTAAATGGCGGTGCAGGCTCGAAGGGCCGAATGGCCTACTCCTGCACCTAATTTCTATGTTTCTATGTTTCTATACTACTCACTGGGGACAATCTACAGAAGCCAATTAACCTACAGACCTGCACGTCTTTGGAATGTGGGAGGAAATTGGTGCACCAGAGAAAATGTGTGTGATCACCTCCCTTTTTATTTGATTCCGTTGGATTCATAAATGGCATGGTAGCAGGAAGCAAAGATATTGGTTGATATATGTTTTTGTGACTGCAAAGCTGTAACCAGTGTGGCTCAACAGGACTCAGCACTTGTTTAGATTCTTTTGCATTATCTATATTACTAAAACTCTGATCTTGACCAAATTTGGCCCTCTGTGCTGCAATTTTCGACAGAACGCATACTACTACAGCCGTCATTTTTGGCCACCTCGCTCAGAGCCCCACTCCGCCTTACGATTTTTCCCATTGATGACAAATCAGAGAGATATTAATGGTTTTTTGAAATTTACCATTCATTCTGCTGCCCCTGCTGGAGGGAGGGGAAGGGACAATAAAACCAGGAAGTGGTGTGCTTCACTCAGTTTCTGCAACATGGATGAAGCCATGGGTCACGTCTCTCTGAGCTTTGAATAACACTGAACAAATGTCTACACTACTGTGAGTTCCCTTAATGTGGTTTGAAAATAAAAATATGGTTTGTTTGAAGTAAAAAGGTACTGCCTGCAAATGGTTGTTTGGGTGCTTTGGCTTGAAGGTGAAAGGCACTACTTACTGCAAATGGTGGCTTTGGTGCTTTGGCTTGAAGTTGAAAGGCACTACTTACTGCAAATTGTGGCAGGTGCTTTGGCTTGAAGTTGAAAGTCAATTCTTACTGCTAATGGTGGCTTTAATAATAATAATAATAATAATAATAATAATAATGCATTTTATTTGCTGGCGCCTTTCTTGACACCCAAGGACACCTTACAGGACATAAAATCACAATACATTTATAAATATTAAAATCAAGTTGATTCAAGCTTTGGCTTGAAGTTGAAAAGCACTACTTACTGTGAATGGTGGCATGAAGTTGAAAGGCACTACTTACTGCAAATGGTGGCTTCGGTGCTTTGGCTTGAAGTTGAAAGGCACTACTTACTGCAAATGGTGGCTTGAGTGCTTTGGCTTGAAGTTGAAAGGCGCTACTTACTGCAAATTGTGGCTTGGGTGCTTTGGCTTTAAGTTGAAAGGCACTACTTACTGCAAATGGTGGCATGAAGTTGAAAGGCACTACTTACTGCAAATGGTGGCTTGGGTGCTTTGATTTGTAGTTGAAAGGCACTACTTACTGCATTTGGTGGTGTGGGTGCATTGGCTTGAAGTTAAAAGGCACTACTGCAAATGCACTTGCTTCCTGTTTGCACTGTATATTAATTTTAGATAAAACGCTACCACTTACAGACATGATTTTTGGCCATCTTACTTAGTCCCCTGCTGAGCAGGTGCAGAGAATTCTTCCCATCAATGAAAAATAAAAGTGTTATTAGTGTTTAAAAAATGTTGAGAATCTCTCCCCTGTCAATCACACCATGAAAGCCACACATTTTCTGGTGGGAGGGGGAGGGGTTATAAAACCCGGAAGTGTGGGTGTGGCTCTGTCTCTGCATGATGGGGGAGGGAGAGGTCACGACTCTGTCTGAGCAGTGAATTAACTGAACACACTGAATGTCTATTGAACTGTGAGTTTGGTGTTTTGTGTGGTTTTATGGTGGTTTCACCCTGCATGAAATGGTATGAAACTGCATTTGAATTTGGAGGCCTTGCACCCTGCTTGAAATGGAATGAAACTGCACTTCAATTTGGTGGCCTTGCAGCCTGCTTGAAGTGGAATGAAACTGCACTTGAATTTGGCGGCCTTGCATCCTGCTTGAAGTGGTATGAAACTGCACTGAATTTGGTGGCCTTGCACCCTGCTGAAAGTGGTATGAAACTGCACTTGAATTTGGTGGCATTGGATCCAGCTTGAAGTGGTATGAAACTGCACTTGAATTTGGTGGCCTTGCACCCTGCTTGAAGTGGTGGGAAACTGCACAAATTCGGTGGCCTTGCACCCTGTTTGAAGTGGTAAGAAACTGCACTTGAATTTGGTGGCCTTCACCCTGCTTGAAATGGTAGGAACATGGATTTGAATTTGGTGGCCTTGCACCCTGCTTGAAATGGTAGGAACATGGATTTGAATTTGAGTGAGCTGCCAGCAGATCAGGCTTGAGGGACTGAGCTGCCACCCCAAGAACCCATACCAGCACTCCAGAAACCCCCCCCACTGGCCAACAATATTAGAATTGGTGGAGGTGGGATATTACGTCAGTGGCCAGCCCTTCCGTGTGAACATGGGACCCAATGGGTCCCACTTAGTCTAGTATATAGTAATAATATTGACCTAAATGTGCACGACATGAGCAAATTGTACAAATTGAGTTTGCACATGGTAAAACATTGTCATGTAGATGACAGTGAAAGGAAAACCTTTGCCTACAAGCTAACATAAATGCTTTGGTCAGTTGAACAAACAAAAATGTAAATGGAATTTTATCCAATAAATGTGAAATGACACGTTAAGACAATACATAAATATCTGGGTAATAAATGATTTGAAGAAACATGATCTTCATGCACAACAAGGTCAATAAGGTGGTTAAAAATTCATGTAGAATGCTATATTTTATTAGCTTGGACATATATATATGTAAGGAAGAAAGTTAAGTGAGGATCTGTATAATATTAGCCAGGCCATAGCTTGAGTCCAGTTGTGATCATTGATTCACAGGATAATTTCCAGTGAAGGCTGAGAGAAGACCAAATTGAGGCACACTAGATAAAATAAATAGGGAAGACTTTTCTTCACATTATCAGAGGCATCAAAAACCAGGAGTATAAATTAAAAGCCATGGCTAGAAAGATTAAGTGGCAGATAATGTTTGTTCTCACTGGGAGGGTTTGGAATTTACTGCTTAAAAACCATAATTGGATATAAAAAGCACTTTGATATGAAGTTATAATGGACCAGTGCTGACAATGGAATTAAGACGAGTAGCACTGCATTGACCAGCAGGGATAGAATGAACTCAATGGCTTCCTTTCTACATTATAATTTAAAAATATATTCTGTGATCTAAAGTAGGTTAAGCTTGGAATATTGTTAGATTGTAAAATGAAGGAATATTTGGGGATTGTACAATTTTTATTGTTGAAGATGGTGATCTCCTTGGGAAAATGAACATTTACAGCAGATCTTGATATCCAATGAGGTAGGTAAATAATCTTCAGTTAAATAGAGGAAGAGGTGAACAATTACTAAGAAAAAATGAAAAGGAAAATTAGGTCACATTTAGTTTAGGGATATAGCATGAATAAAGGTCCTTTGGCGTACCGAGTCCATGCTGACCATCCATCACCTACACACTAGCTCCATGTTATCCCACCATGGACAATTTACAAAAGCCAATTAACCTACAAACCTGCATGTCTGTAGAATGTGGGAGGAAACCAGAACACCTGGAGAAAACCCATGTGGTCACAGGGAGAATGTATAAACTCCTCACAGACAGCATCCATAGTCCAGATCGAATCCTTGTGCCTGACACTGTGGGTAGCAGCACTCTACACTGTGCCGTCCTTATGGAATGAGACAGCACATTACCTTTCCTCAAAGCTTCTCTCTGGTGCATCTCCCCAGCCAGTGAAACACCAAGACTCCAATCTTCCCCTGCTTTATAAATGATGGAGACACTTTACGGAGTCAGAAGGTGGAACCTTTTGAACAGCATAGTGGCTGTAATGATTGTAAGAAGGTAATAGATAGATTTCTAGGTGTTAGGTGTGGGGAGAGAGATGGAGCATGGTGATGGATTAGATTATAGGCCATGACTGCATTGAATGCTGGAGCAGATTTGAAGCATCTTCATGTTGTTCAACATTTCTATGTTTCTACATGCACCATCTTATAGCTAATCCAGCTGAGTTTTTGGTCATTTGTGACTCCAGGATGTTGATGGTGGAAAATTTGGAGGTGGTCTCAAGATAATGCAGAACTGAATCTGGGCAACTCCATGGATCACCTGGCTATATTAACTTGCTGTATATATTTTATTTAGCTCAATTCTAAAAATGCTCACACTTTGTATACATTGTCAGCATTATCTGAGCACGCCTCATTGCAACAATGGATAGTCTTCGTGCAATTACCAGTAATGCTAAATCTGTAGATAGACACAAAATACTGGAGTAACTCAGTGGGTCAGACAGCATCTTTGGAGAAAAGGAATATGTGATGTTTCGAGTTGAGACCCTTCGTCAGATCTGATCCTGTTTTTTTATGGAACAATCTCACCTCCCCAAACTACATTAAGACAGCTCATTAACATTTTATATTGGTTCCTTCAACTAGCATTTGCAAGGGAGATTCAATTGGAGTTGAATTTATATCCTTGTCCCAAAGGTAATAAATCTGCCAACTATATCACTGTACCATCAAGAACACATTACCTATATTTTCCAAATAAACAAAGAACAGGTAGAATTTAGATATAATTTATTTGCCACACAACCAGGGTCGGTGGTATTTGGGTTGTCAGCAGCGGTACAATAATAAAGAACACACAACCACAATAAAAAATATAAACACAAACATCCACCACAGCATTCATCACTGTGGTGGAAGGCAAAGAACTTGGCCAGTCCTCCTCCATTTTCCCCGTGGTCGGGACCTCCACCCTCCGCAGCCGTTGCTGCGGGCATCCACATGGTAAGGGACAAAGTCAAAGTCAAGGTAAGTCCAGGTAACAGTTAAATTATCTCAGCAGGTCATGACCTCCCCACCATTGAAGGAATATATTGGAGTCATTGCTTCAAAAAGACCGCCTGTATCATCAGAGCTACACCACCCTGGCACACTCTCATTTTACTCCTGCCATTGGGAAGAAGGCATATGAGTCTAAGAACTGGCCTCCAAGAATAGCTTTTTCCCAACAACCATCAGTCTCTTGAACTACAAAAAAATAACTAAAGTATAAACTATGGGCAGTCTCTGGTTGCACTAAGATGTTTAGGCTCCCTTTGCAGGGTATTAATTTATTGTTTATTGTATGTTATCTGTGAATATTGTCCCTTTTAAAAACATAAAAACATAGAAAATAGGTGCAGGAGTAGGCCATTCGGCCCTTCGAGCCTGCACCACCATTCAATATGATCATGGCTGATCATCCAACTCAGTATCCCATCCCTTTAGCCACAAGGGCCACATCTAACTACCTCTTAAATATAGCCAACAACTGGCCTCAACCACCCTCTGTGGCAGAGAAATCCAGAGATTCACCACTCTGTGTAAAAAATGATTTCCTCATCTCGGTCCTAATAGACTTCCCTCTTACCCTTAAACTGTGACCCCTAGTTCTGGACTTCCCCAACATCGGCAATAATCTTCCAGCATCTAGCCTGTCCATCCCCTTAAGATTTTTGTAAGTTTCTATAAGATCCCCCCTCAATCTTCTAAATTCTAGCGAGTACAAGCCGAGTCTATCCAGTCTTTCTTCATATGAAAATCCTGCCATCCCAGGAATCAGTCTGGTGAACCTTCGCTGTACTCCTTCTATGGCAAGAAGGTATTTCCTCAGATTCGGAGACGAAAACTGTACACAATACTCCTGGTGTGGTCTCACCAAGACCCTGTACAACTGCAGTAGAACCTCCCTGCTCTTATACTCAAATCATTTTGTTATGAATGCTAACATTCCATTTGCTTTATTCACTGCCTGCTGCACCTGCATTCCTACTTTCAATCAAAGATTATAGAGGAGCAAGATAGACCACTCCTCGAAAAATGCGTAGTATGACGTGTGTGATTGTCGACGCCATTTTATTGGGCATTTTATTGGGCTTCCCCCACACTGTCATGGCGTCCTTATCTAAATCTTCATCTCACTGCTCTGCTATCAATTGTTCTAATCGTAAATGTAGCCAACCCAACCTGTCATTCTTTAGGTTCCCCAATAAAAACGAAAGGTGAGAAATTATTATTATTATCTTCAGTCGATATTCTGTCGTGAAAATGTTATTTTCTGTTCTCCCCTCAACGGCCATTGGGAAACTAGGCTTGTCGGTACATTAGAAAGTTATTAGACTTATTTTTAATAGATCTTTACTCACCACAATAATAAAGACAATAATTTTAACACTTCTGTACGTATTTGGTTTTGATCTTGTAAGGGATTGGTCTCCAAAATATGGCCCGCGGGGCACATTAGGCCCACCACCAGGAGATTTTTCGAGCTCAGATTCGTGTTCGGGAAGGAAGGCGATGGCTGTTACCCGTTATGTCCCTCGAATTGTCGAGGCATCATAAGCAAAGATCACAAGCCCGCCCTGAAGAAGGGTGCAAATCAAAGATTATATAACACTGCTCTATCATCTTTGGGTGCAATGGTGGGCCGGGGGGTTTGGCGGCGGCGGCGGCGGCGGTGGTCGCCACGTTTGGTCACGCTAGACGCATGCAATCACATGCTGGTGGGACAGACCCTTAACTTTCCTCTCACACACAGGCGCACACATTCATATAAATATATATATGTTAAATTTAATTTTGTGCACAGTGTGTGTTAAAGCAATAGAAGGGAAACTGCACAATACAATGCAAGGGAAACTACGCAAAGGTGGCGGCTGGGGAGGAAAGATGGGAGGGAAATGTGAGAACAGGAGGAAAACATTGACAATAAAATTAACTAAAATATGTGATGTGATAGATGTGCTAAATCAAACACTGTTCCCTACAACACTGATGACACCAGACGATAGAGCGGAGTGCACAGCGGGGTGCATAAACAAATGGCGGCCGTGACTTTCCATCAAGTACTACACGTCAGCCGATTGGATTTCGGAGGAGTGGTCTATCTTGCTCCTCTAGGATCTTTGCTTTCAATGACTGGTGTACCATGACACCCAGGCCTCGTTGCATCTCCTCTTTTCCTAATCGGCCACCATTCAGGTAATAGTCTACTTTTCTGTTTTTGTCACCAAAGTGGATAACCTCACATTTATCCACATTTTACTGCATCTGCCATGCATTTTCCCACTCACCCAACCTATCCAAGTCACCTTGCAGCCTCCTAGCATCCTCCTCACAGCTAACGCTGCTCCCAGCTTCGTGTCATCCACAAACTTGGAGATGTTGCATTCAATTCCCTCATTCAGATCATTAATATATATTGTAAATAGCTGGGGTCCCAGCACTGAGCCTTGCGGTACCCCACTAGTCACTGCCTGCCATTCCGAAAATGACCCGTTTACTCCTACTCTTTGCTTCCTGTCTGCCAGCCAGTTCTCTATCCACAGCAATACATAACACCCAATACCGTGTGCTTTAAGTTTGTATACTAATCTCTTATGTGGGACCTTGTCGAAAGCGTTCTGAAAATCCAGATATAACACATCTACTGGTTCTCCCTTATCCACTCTACTAGTTACATCCTCGAAAAATTCTATAAGATTTGTCAGACATGATTTACCTTTCATAAATCCGTGCTGACTTTGTCCAATGAATTCACCACTTTCCAAATGTGCTGCTATCCCATCTTTAAGAACTGACATATTTTCCCCACCACCGATGTTAGACTAACTGGTCTGTAATTGCCTGTTTTCTCTCTCCCTCTCTTTTTATGCTGTTACATAAGAATTTAAATGTTCTGTTGTTTGTTGTCGGTACATATGACAATTAAACCCTTTTGACTCTTGTCTCCACTTCTGTCATATCCTTCCAGTAATGTGACGATGAGAGCTGGACATTAAACACCCAGTGCGCTCTAGCCAATGTCTTATATAGGTGTCCTTGAGACTCTTGAAAGGCGCCCATAAATAAAATGTATTATTATTATTATGATTATTATAAGAATGCCAGCATTGAAAACGATACGGTTTAGATTTAGGAATTGGTGCAGGTTTATGTTTAGGTTTGCGTTTGCGTTTATGTTTATGTTTATGTTTATGTTTATGTTTATGTTTATGTTTATGTTTATGTTTATGTTTACGTTTACGTTTACATTTACTTTCACGTTCACGTTCAGATTCAGGTTTATGTTCAGGTATAGGTTTACGGTTACATTTATGTTTACGTTTACGTTTATGTTTATGTTTAGGTTTACGTTTACATTCATGTTCATGTTCACGTTTACATTCATGTTCATGTTCATGTTTACGTTTATGTTTATATTTATGTTTACGTTTATTTTTATGTTTGTGTTTACGTTCATGTTTACGTTTATGTTCACATTTACATTTACGTTTACGTTTATGTTCATTTTTATGTTTACGTTCATGTTTATGTTTATGTTTATGTTTACGTTTATGTTTATGTTTATGTTTACACTTATGTTCAGGTTTACGTTTATGTTTACGGTCATTTTTATGTTTACGTTCATGTTCACGTTTACATTTACGATTCTGGATAAGTTTACATTTAGGTTTAGGTGTAGGTTTAGGTGTATATTTAGGTTTATCTTTACGTTTACATTTATGTTTATGCTTATGTTTAGATGTGTGGAGCAAGGAGTTGGTCTTCAATGCAGCAGAGAAGGCTGAGGTGATTAAGGTATAGAAAATCAGGAGCGCATAGAAAGTGTAGCTGCTAAGGAACTGTATTTGTCTTAGCAGCAGTATCTAAAAGAGGGAAGATTTATAGAATAATTATTTTCTCTCACTGCATGGTTAAAATCTGGCACATGTTGCCCAAGGAGGTGGTGGACAAGAGACTTTCATAACATTCAGGAAGTATTTAGATAAGAATTATAAATACAGATTAGAAACAATTATGGAGGTATATGAAATATAAAAGATTAGTGAGAGAAAATTCAGTCCCCTTCAGACAATGAATAGAACATGTTGAAGAAAGAAAATGGCAGAGAAGTTAAATAAATGCTTTGTCATCATGGTAGATGCAAAGAACCATTTGTGAACCATCTGCTCAGAGTGAGGAACTTGAAGAAATTGCACTGAAGGAAAGAATTACGATAACAATAAATGAAACCAATACTCAATAAATCTGCAGGTTTATATCATTTGAGAATTCAAAGAGAAGTATTCTCCACAGAGGTATTCTCCACAGAAGTAACAGTTCCATTGGTTTTCACTTTCCATAGATTATCAAATAGTCTCCTTTTATGAAAGATGGCAAATGCATCCCTTTCATGTAAGAGAGTTGAGATAAAGGGAAAAGTAAATGTGGTCTGGTGTGATCTTGTATTATGCACCAAAGCAGAGAAATTCAAAACATTATTGCAAAGATTCAAATTGGATTTAAGAAAAAGAAATTGCATCTGATGAATCTGCTTGAGTTTATTGATACTGGAACCAGTATCTATTGAAAGTAGACCAGTGGATTTTCAAAAGGGATTTGTTAAGCTCACAACCAATAAATTCTTATTCAAAATTTGGGGTCTCTGGAGATGGTACTTTGTGAGCATCGATTCAGGATTGAATAATAGACTTAAACTGAATGTATGAAAATGTGATTTATTTGGATGGCTATCACATTCAGTATGGCTATGTACATAGATAAGCTCGCCATTTGTGTATGTGCGTGTGTGTGTATGTGGGGGAGTGCGCGTATGTATGTGTGTGAAGAGGTTTGCACATGTGTGTGTGTATGTAAAGAGTCACAGAACTATGCTTCACAGGAACAATCCCTGTGGCCTAACTCATCCATGCCAACAAAATTACTTAACCAAGCTAGTCCCACTTGCCTGCACCTGGTTCATATCCTGCCTCTGCCACTTCCATATGCGCACCACCATCCGTATAAAAAGATCGCTCCTTAAATCTCTTTTATCTTCCCCTCTCACGTTTAACATATGCCCTCTAGTTCTTGACTTATCTAACCTGAGGAAAAGAAAAAAAAACACTGTATGCATGTGTGTACAAGTGCATGTGTGCATGAGTGTCTGCACTTTGTTCACTGTGTGATTGACCACTGCACCGGGCGGTGTAGATCAGTTACTATATTCCTAATCCATGTTGGGTATTCATACAGACTGTTCCTGGAGAATTTTATGTAGTGCATGCGTGCCATCCAGGGGCAGTTCAGCCAGGGAGTACACATGAGGAATGTAGAGACCTTGTCAAAAGTCTGTTGTCTCGTGGTTATTAAAAATACTTCTTATGGAGTTAAACTACTTGTTGTTATTCACACAACTTCATACAGGCGGTATCCACCATTTTTTGTAATCTGCTTCACACCTAGGCATTTAAGTTGTTGTTCCAGGCTGTGATGCAGTCAGTCAATATGCTCTCAGCTGTACACCTATAGAAGTTCAAGCGCACATCCATCGACTTACTAAATCTCCTCAATCTTCTACTGTAGAGGTGTTGATGAGACCAGGACTAATCTTCAGATGTACTCCAGCACGGTACCTTCTTTTGTAAACCAGCATCTGCCGTTTCTTGATTTCACATTTAGACTTTACTTTAGACTTCAGAGATACAGCACGGAAACAGGACCTTCTATCCAACGAGTCCTCGCCGACCAGCGATCCCCGCACATTAGCACTATTGGACAATTTACAATTTTATCAAAGCCAATTAACCTACAACCCAGTGTGTCTTTGGAAAGAGGGCGGAAACCGGAGCACCCAAAGGAAACCCACGCAGTTCAAGGGGAGAATGTACAAACTCCGCACTGACAGCGCCCATTTCACCTGTATTTGTTAGAGTGTTTACTGCTGTGCAAACACTCTAACAAGTACAGCATCCACAGGTCAGCAAACAGACTCAACCTCAAGAAATAGCACAAGTAAATTTGCAATGTTTGGTCCTAAACAACATCAGTTGCTGGACAAATGAAAGCATTTAGCTTTGATACATATGGGTCCTCACAGCAGGAACAGGACTGTTGCAATAGTCAGCATCCAGTGGATTTACAGCCAATTCCTCAGGAGAAATATCTCGGGTCCGCATTGCCTAATGGTAAAATGTATCACGCTAATAAATTACACTCAAGGGAATAACAGAGCAATGCATCATGGTAAAATATTGAACAGATGTACAGGGGAAAGTAAATCAGTAGTCTTGTAAAGTGCAGTTAATACAATTAATGGAGAATACAAATAAATAGGACAGTATAATGGTGCAGCTGATGGAGCCACTGCCTCACAGTGCCAGAGACCAGGATTCAATCCTAACATATGTGGAATTTGCACATTCTCCCTGTGATGGTATGGGTTTCCTCCAAGTGCTCTGGTTTTATCTGACATCCCACAGATATGCAGATTTGTAGGTTAATTGACCTTGGTAAAATAGTCCCTTGTGTGAAGGGGGTGGATGTGAAAGGTGGTTGACAGAGAACTAGCATGAACTGATGGTCAATGGTCATTGTGGGCTCAGTGAGCTGAATGATCTGATTCCATGCTGCATCTTTCGATTAATCAATCAAATAAAAATACTAGTTGCTGGATAATCAGTCAAAGTGACATGATGAACCATCAAAGGTTTTGTGTTCTGTTGCTTAAAGTCAAGCAATAGTGTGTAGAAACTCCATTTGGAACTCTATTTCAATAACTAAAATTATGAGACACAGGGTAAATAGAGTATTTTTCTCAAAGTTGAAATGTCAGGTACCAGAGGCAAAGATTTAAGGTGAGAGTGGAAAGTTTAAAGAGGTGTGCAGGGCAGGTTTATTTTTAACACAGAGAGTGGTGGGTGTCAGGAACATGCTCTTGGGTGAGGTGTTGGAAGGAGCTTAGATACCAACGTTTAAAAGGCATCTAGACAGGCACATGATGAGGTAGAGAATGGAGGAATATAGACAATGTGGAAAGTAAATGTGATTCGTTTAATTCGGCATCATGGTTGGCATAAACATCATGGGCTGCAGGGACTGTTCCTGTTCTGTACTATTCTCTGATCTTTGTGTGTGATTCTCAATCTACTCGTGCTGAAGTTACAGTACCAGCGCAGAGATTGCTCCAGTTAACATATTTGTGAATATTCATAAGTGCATACGTTACAGGAGCAGAATTAAGCCATTTGGCCCATCAAGTCTATTCCGTTATTCAATCGTGTGTGACCTATTTTTCCCTCTCAACCCCATTCTCCTGCCTTCTCCCCACAACCCCTGAAACCCGTACGAATAAGGCAGGTAACTGAGCACAAAAATCTGCTGGAAGTCTAATGTTACATGTGAAGATTATATTTAAATCTCTCTTTTCACATATTTAGTATTAACTTGCTGAAAGAGCGCAATATTGTTTTAATGGCTTGGCCTGTAAAATGGGACTTCACAAATTTATCTCTTTAATTTACAGTGAGGCTGGGACTATTGCAACATTTAAGAAACAGTTGGACAAGTACATGGATAGGACAGATGGGCCAAATGCAGGCAGGTGGGACCAGTGTAGCTGGTACATGTTGGTCAGTTGGCAAGTTGGACCGAAGGGCCTGTTTCCCCACAATATGACTCGATGAGTCTATTGCTCTAAATGAGTGTGTTCATGTTATCTGCATTTCTATTGTTGCACCTTGTTGTGTTGCTGAGATTCTCACTCCTTGGATTACCTGGGTAGCTCATTGTTTTTTATTAAGAATAAAATCGTCTATAAGTAGATTCACGTGTAAGCTAGCCCAGAGCAGGCATTGTTTCTCTGACCTCATCATAATGAAGAGTGCACGATAGAAGTCGTCATTGATAAAATTTAGGATTTTTTTTTAATATCCTGAAGGCCATTATTAGATCCTTGAAGACGACAATTAGAAGTTTAAGTTCAAGAGCTTAAACTTTTGATTAATGTCTTCAAGGGAAGATTTTGGCCCAGGTGAACATTGCATGTAAAGCCTGAACGTTGGGAAAATGATGGAGGAGTAATGCTATTTATTTTTACAGAGTTATCTATATTACTAAATCTCTGATCTTGACCGGTTTTGGCCGACTGTGCTGCGATTTCAGAGAGAACGCCGCCACCTTCGGCCGTCATTTTTGGCCACCTCGCTCAGAGCCCCCTCCGCCATATGATTGTGGAGGATTTTTTCCGTCGATGAAAAATGAGAGAGATATTAATGTTTTTACAAAATTCCCCATTCTCTCTGCTGCCCCCGCTGGCGGCAGCGGGAGGGACTATAAAACCAGGAAGTTTGTTGCCTCACTCAGTCTCTGCCAGTCCAGGAAGCGAGAGGGTCACGGCTCTCTGAGCTGCGAATAACACTGAACGCACGTCCACTCCACGATGAGTCCCCTCGATGCGGCTGTAAAGTGGCTGCAGCCCTTTTTAAAAAGTTTATGTTCACAAAATGAATTTTGGTTGTCGGGTGTCTGCAGCCCAATTGTTTGTCTTGCCTTTTTTTTAACAAGTTTGTGTTCACAAAATGAATTTTGGTTGTCGGTTTCTGCAGCCCAATGTTTGCCTCGCCTTTTTTTAACAAGTTTGTGTTCACAAAATGAATTTTGGTTGTCGGGTGGGTGCCTGCAGCCCAATTGTTTGCCTCGCTTTTTTTTTTTAACAAGTTTGTGTTCACAAGATGAATTTTGGTTGTTGGGTGGGTGGCTGCAGCCCAATTCTTTGCCTTGGCTTGGCTTTTTTTGCCTCGCCTTTTTTTTTTTTTTAAGTTTTGTGTTCACAAGATGAATTATGGTTGTTGGGTGGGTGGCTGCAACCCAATTATTTGCCTTGGCTTGGCTTTAAAAATCGTTGCAACAGTTGGATGCCTGCCAAAGCATCCATACAGCCCACAATGTCTATACTAGCCCTCTGGAAACCAGTACCTTCAGCCTGCACCACCCATACTAGCACAACAGACAGTCCCCCCCATATGTTTATATGGAAACAACCTAACCTCTAATTCAGATATGTCTAGACAATTGTTTATGAATGTTCCACAGCAACACACATAGCGAAGATCAATCTTTATTCCACAGGCAAAAAGGAACATTCCAACAGGCAGCCATTCTCATCTAGCTCCGCTGGCTTGTGAGAGAGAGAGAGAGCGCGAGCTAGCTGACCTTGCTAGTGTAAAGGGGTGTAGTACTGTAATACCATGTAAAGGGTGGCATGCACATATGTGTAGTGGAGATTATAAAAGGCATGAATTAATAAGGGTTAATCTACAGCCTTCTTCTTAAAGATGCAAAGCATATATAGTGGTTAGTGGAGCATATTGTAAAACACCATTATAAGGTGTGGCATTTATTATTTTACGTGTACATGCTTGTGCATATGTGAGCACATAAAACAAGATGGGTCATGCAAAGTTCAAGTGTAGCCAGTAAATTTTCCAAGCAGTGGATTTGGCTTGCAGACATGACCTGCACGTGTACGGTAATATCCATCGTGACCTCATCCTTCTCTGAGGGAGCAAGTCCCTTATCGGGCGAACACGGAGGAGTAGACACTGGTGGAGATGGGGGCACCGGGGAAGGAAAGGATGGTGCTGGCAGCAGCAGAGGATTATCTGGAGTAGCATTAGGGATTAGTGGAGCATGAGGGATGACTGGCGGGCTGGTCCGGGTAAGGACGTGGAGGTGCAGGTTCATTAACCGGGTGGAGGTGTTGGTGAGTTCACCAATAGATGCCATTGTCCATACTGAACAAGTACGAGTGTGGTTCTGCGGTGGACCACAGAATGATCCCGAGGCGGTCGTAAACTCAGAGTGACCATAAGCGAACAACCTGTCCCTTATTGAGAGGTTGAATCGGAGAGCTGGTTTTATCCTAGTATTTTCTTTGTATGTCACGGCGGCATTGGAGCTGGGATTGCATCACTGACTGTGCACAAACTTGTGGTTCTATTAGTTGCTTGGCCATAGACAGGGTGGAGCGTGTTTGTCGTGACAAGAACTGTTCGGCTGCAGATCCTAGGAGATGGTCGTGGATGATGTTCCGTAGGTTAAGTAAGTTGAGATAAACATCAGCGCCGGCCCTGTGTGAGTGTTCCATTAGTTATTTTACACTTCTTACCATGCGCGCAACCAGGCCGGTGGACTGCGGGTACTCAGTGCTGCTAGTGATGTGATGTAGTGAAAGTCCCAGTTTTTCGCGAAATTCCTGAAGAGTTGACTGGAGAATTCGGTTCCATTGTCTGAGAGTAGCTTTAGGGGGGCTCCGTGGAGAGAGAAGTGGCGAGTTACTTTTTGAATGACCATGGCTGAGGTCAGGCTGCTGAGCAAGTCTACTTCAAACCATCCTGAGTAGGAATCGACTAGAACCAGGTATTAGAATTAAAATTTCCTTTATTGTCATTCAGACCTTACGGTCTGAACGAAATTTTGTGCCTGCAGTCATACATACCATAATACAATAATAAACAACAATAAACACAAATTAACATCCACCACAGTGAGTCCTCCAAGCACCTCCTCACTGTGGTGGAGGCAAAAATCATACGGCTGCAGTCTGTTCCCTCCTCTTCTCCCTCTGCGCTGAGGCGATATCCCACTGGGCGATGGTACAAACAGTCCCGCGGCTCACCGAACCCCGCAAACTGGCCGGCTCAAACACCGCGGCCTGAGGTGGTCGAAGCTGCCGCTCCCCAGTCCAGCGGATGCAGCCGCTGGCCCGTGGCTGAACTCTGGACTCAGGTTACCACCACCAGAACGCCGTCCCAGCCACTGGAGCACCGTTCCAGCCCCGAGCAGGATCGCCCTCACGTGAGTGCCATTTCTCCCTCGAGCTGGGCCGCTCCGATGGGAGCGCCATTCCTCCCTCAAGCTGTGCCACTCCGATGGGAGCGCCATTCCTCCCTCGAGCTGGGCCACTCCGATGGGAGCACCGTTCCTCCCTCGAGCTGGGCCGCTCCGACGGGAGCGCCGTTCCACCCTCGGGCTGGGCCGCCCTGACGGGAGCGCCACAGCCCCTCACGGGAGCGCCGATCCAGCCCCGAGCCGGACCGCCCTCACGGGAGTGAGCCCTGGGCAAGTCCTGACTGGCTCTGCTTCCAGAGTCTCGAGGTCGCCAGCTCTGCCATTAGGCCTCAGCGCAGACGGAGGCAGAGAAGGGGGATATACGACAAAAAAGTTGCATTCCCCAGAAGGGAGAGGCAGCAAGCCCTCTTTCAACCCCCCACCAACCCCCCCCCCCCCCCCCCCCCCCCCCCCCCCCCCCCCCCCATAAACATAACTAACAACTAAAAACGGGAAAAAAAAAACTAGACAAAAAAGGAAAAACAAACGGACACAAAAAGCCGCTGCTGCCAAGAACAAATGGACTGCAGATGCGAGCCAGGGCTGCCGGCCAAGTGGTTGCAGGTGCGGGGTATTGCAAATTCGGGCAGACAGCAACTTTAATGTTGGCCGTCAGGCCACTCCTTTTGCAAGATTTCCGTCGGATGCTACTGTGGACAATATCGAGTACTTGCTGTGAAGAGACGTCAGGATCAACAAAATAGTCAAACAAAATAGAGAGAGTACAGGGGAGATTTACTAGAATGTTGCCTGGGTTTCAGTACAGAGAAAGGTGAAAAGGTTAGGTTTTATTCTCTGGTGCGCAGGGTTAAGGGGGGGACTGATTGCAAATCGGGCAGACATAGTTGATGTGGACAAGCTTTCTTTGAGAATGTAGTTCAAACAAGCCATGTCAGGCCAGGGACAGAAATTTAGAGGTATACTTCTTACTCAGAGAGTGCAATGAGCTTCCAGGGAGGGTTATTTCATTTAAAAATAATTGGATAGGCATATGATGGCCCCATGGAGGGTTATCGAAGTGTGCAGGCAGGTGGGACTAAGGGGAAAAAAATTTGTTTGGCACGGACGAGTAGGGCCGAGATGGCCTGTTTCCGACATCAGGATGACTGCTTATGTCCTTTCATTATAACGCTGTCTTGAATGACCAATTTGTTGCGAACATTATAAAATGGGTGGACAGCTTGCGGCAGGTGGTGCTGTTTGTCTGGCCAGCTGCAGGACAGTGGCCAGTGATTGTAGCGTTTTGGCTGCAGCTGTTTGTGCCACTAGGATGTCTAAGCCCACTGATGGGAGGCAGGAGACCATCATACCCCTCGTGCTCATCATCAGACAGGTGTTTTTTGCAGGTTGGGCGAGGTGCCCTTGAGAGGGTGTCAGTTAAGTGCATGTCCTTACCATGTTTGTAGGTTAGTCTGATGCCATATCTCTGTAGTTCCATCATCATGTGTTGTAAACACGTTGGTGCCATGTGGATCGGTTTACTGAGGATACTGACCAGGGGCTGGTGATCAGTTTCAACCATAATCGGGTTGACAAAGATAAAGTCCTTGAGTTTCTTGCAGGCAAAAGATACTGCGAGTAGCTCTTTTTCGATTTGAGCGTAGCGCATTTCAGTGTCGGTCATGGTTCGGGTGGCATAGGCAACTGGTCTGGGACCCTCCCGTCATCTTGGGAGTAGGGCCCAGTCCATACTGGGAGGCATCAGAGGTGAGGGTGACGGGTAACGTGACATCAATGTATGTGTGAGTTGGAGCGCAAGACATTAGTTGTTTGATGGTTTCAAAAGCACTCTGTTGGTGTTGTTGCCAAGACCAGAGTTGATCCTTGTGGGCCAGTTGTCACAGCGGGGCTGACATCTTGCTGAAGTTTGGGATGAATTTTCCCAGGTAGTTTACCATACCTAGAAATCGCTGTAAAGCTGTCACATCCGTAGGTGCTGGCATTTTATTGATGGCAATTTTTAGACAGGCAATGGGTCTGGCCTGAGTCCTTTGTTGGTGAACACGTGGCCCACATATGTCTTCGTCGACCCGAAACCTGCACTTGAGAGGGTTGAGTTTGAGATTTTCCTCCCTGGCACAATCCAGGACTTGCTTCACGTTTGAGTCATGATCTTGTGCATCGCACCCGGCAATCAGGATGTCGTCCACGATTATGTCGCATGGATAGAGTTGTTCCATAGTACGTTGAAAAACTTTGCTGGCTGAATTGATGCCAAATGGCATTCGTAAGAATCCATAGCGTCCGAATGGCGTCGTGAATGTGGTTAACTTGGAGGATGTATGGTCTAGCGGTATTTGCCAAAATGATTTTTTAACATCTAGGACAGAGAAGACTATGGATTTATCCTGGTTGACTGCGATCTCTTCCACTGTCTGCATCAGGTGATGGGGTCATTTGAGGGCAGTGTTTAAAGCTTTGGGGTTGACGCAGATCCTTATTTCATCTTTGTTCTTCTTGACTGCTATGACCATGGTGGAGACCCAGGAGGAAGGGTCGTTGACAGGGGCTATTACGCCCATTGTTTCCATTCTGTTTAGTTCAGCTTTGATGCGGTCCTTCATTGCGTGCGGGATTCGGTGAGGAGAATGAACGACAGGCATGACTTCCTTGTCGGTTACAATGCTGTATTGTGTAGGAGCTTGCCCAGCTGGTTTTCAAAAAGGTCTTTGTATTGTTCGAGTATTTGTTAAAATATGAGGAAAAAACTCAAATCTTCCGAGTAGTAATTGCCCAATCAAAGCACGTTTGAGGTTGGACCCAAATTGACCAATCCCGCGCTTTGTTTTATGGTCACTAGGCAGCGAGGACCCTGGGATCATGGCTGCCTTCTAATTACATCAAAACAATAACAAGGTTTCCAAGGAATAACGGTAATGCTAACCTTGCTGATAATTTTGTTTTTTAATTGATTTATCTTTATAAAGTTATGATGTGAACTGTTAAATAAAAATGATAAATAACAAATGTAGAGCTAGGGTTAGGATTAGGATTAGGGGCAATCAGTCAGTCAGCCAGTCGGTCAATCAGTCAGTCAGTCTGTCGGTCGGGCTTGTAGGTAGGCCGATGATGCTGTGGAGGATCGGTCATGTCGTCGGGCTGCCGGTGGGTGGTGAGAATTGGGCCGGGCCTCTGGTGGGTGGTGAGTGTGGTCAGTCGGGCTGGGCTTCTGGTGGGTGGTGAGAGTTGAGTTGGGCCGGGCTGGGCCTCGCCTCCAGTGGGTGGTGAGAGCGGTCGTCGGGCCGGGCCTTCGGTGGTTGGTGAGAGTTGAGCTGGCTGACCGACCTTGCTAGTGTAAAGCTGTGTGGTACCATAATACCATGTGAAGGGTGACATGCACATATGTGTAGTGGAGATTATAAATAGCATGAATTAATAAGGGTTAACCTACAACAATGAATTTTTATTATCCTTGCCCAATGTGGTGGACAGCATGGCTTTGGGTGCATTTGAAAGAACAACCTAAAAGGGCCTGTCCCACTGTACGAGGTAATTCAAGAGTTCTCCCGAGTTTCCCCTGATTCAAACTCGGAGAATTACGGTAATAACCATTCGTAGGTACTCGGGGCTCTCATGGACATTTTTCCCAGTGCTGAAAAAACTTCACGAGTTACCGTGTTTCCCAAGTACCTGCCGTTGGCATTACGAGCTGCTATGAGACATCCACGAGCTCCGAAGAAGCCGCTACGTACATTCTACGTACTTACCATGAGTTTGATTTTTTTTTAACTCGGGAGAGCTCTTGAATTACCTCGTATAGTGGGACAGGCCCATAGGGCTCCAGTAAACCAAGGTCATTGACTTTGAACTGCGGTGCAGCATACAAAACAACAAATGAAACAAGTTGGTTGTTGTTCCAACGTGGCTTGTGCATCTTTCGAACAACTAAGTTACAACATCTTGGGAAGAATATGCCTGATGTTATTCAGGCATGACCAAGTTGATTTCACAGCAGAGACAATCGTTAAATAGTATTTTGTGGTGTGTTTTCTTACTGAAGCCTTATACTTTAACAGCTCTTCTGTTTTTGTTCTTTCGGTGCTAAAAAGGTCATTGATTGGGTTGAACAGTTTTCTTATTAGAAATGCTGGAAGCCAGCCAGAATCTGGACACATTTAATGAATAGAACTCTCCTAACGCGACCAGCGTTTCTATTATCCTTTAAACCAACCATTTTTCATGATTCTAGTGACTGGTAATGTCGATTTAGCAACAGTATGCAGTGCAAATGCATCCTTTATCAATAAATCCTATTGAGTGAATATTTAGGCTTGAATGAATGTTTGCTTGAAATTTCTCTTCTCATTCACAGGCTTGACTTTCCCATGTAAGACAGATAGCAGTTCAACCATTCATCTGTGCACATAAAATACAATAATTTATGGCAAATGTATCTTAGATCCTGAATGTTAACATATTTCACTACAATTTTGTGCTGATCAGAAAATATATTTTATTGAAATTAAGTACACCCAGCAACCCTCCCCCAACTGCGCACGCATTCCAACTGCACAGGCGCTGTTGACAGGCCCGGCAAGTGGGAGTGCACTGCTCAGGCGCCAACTGCCGCATTCAAACTTGTGCCGTTGATGGTTGAACGAAGATTAAAGTTTGTAAAGCGAATAGACGATCCATGGAGCCTTTTATAAAATTGAACAAAACATACCCATGTTGTGAGGCCAGTCAAGTACACATGTAAGTATGAATTAAAAATGGCGATCTGAAAATCGCCAAAGGAAACCCTCCCCCAACTGCGCAGGCGCGACTGAGGACCCATTGAGTGCCCTTTGTGACACCGGTCAAGTAAGCATGGAAGTATTAGATAAAAACATAAAGTAAATTAAAGTTTATTAAAGGAATTACTTTGTCAAATCGAACAAAACTTGCTACTGCACACCCCAGGCGTATGGTGAGTAAGGTGGGCCTAAAATTGTGTACTGTTTTAGCTGTATTTCTGGAACATACATACATACAAACAAATATATATACTTACATACAAGATGAGGGTTTTAGTTTATGTATTCGAGACAACCCATGGACCCATTGGGTCCCCATCACATGGAAGTATTACATCAAAAATGGGATCTAAAAATGGTAATCTCATCCCATCAGCCATGCTTGTGCCGTTGGGGAGGGTTGCAGGGCCAAATATCCATGCACGCACCATTGGGGGAGGGTTGGCGAGCCCGACGCCATTTTCAATTGTGACATGGCCGACAGGCCCGGCAAATGGTTAATTAAAGTCTATCCCTGTTGTGACGCCATAAAACATTTCAGTATAAAATATTCACAACATATGTCAAAATTAAATCTGCCATATTTGGTGCTTCTTTCCAACCAACAGCTAATAATATAAATGAATATATAAATGATCTTTCTATGCTTATACAATTCTGAGAGAGGGGCCTCGCATTGACCATTACTTTCTAAGAGGTAGGCCAAATCAGTTGAATGAAGCCCAGTGGCAGGTTAACCATCACAGTCCACAGGGCATCAGCACCCCAGGTGAAGCTCAACCAAGTTACATCAGACGACCACTTATCACCCGGTGGCGAATGGGTTAGTTGAGCGTTTCCACAGACTCCACAGACTATTGCAGCCTTAGCCCCCTCAAAAGCCATTTTGGCCTGGTCCGACCAAACCAGGTCTTGCGGTTTACACGCAAGACACTTGAAAAGTGGACACATGATTGTGGCCGCCAACAGCACAAATTGATGGTAAAAATTCACCATCCCGATGAATTCTTGGAGGCCTTTGACGGTCAGCAGCCGAGGAAACTAGCAGATGATGTCGACCTTCTCGGGCAGCAGCTGGGTGCCTTGGGGGGTGACTCTGTGCCCTAAGAAGGAAATGGAGCGCAAACCGAACTGGCACTTCGCAGGACTAATCACCAAGCCGTGTTTGCGCAACCGCTCAAACAAAAGGCGAATGAGATTAACGTGCTCCGCCTGCAAACTGCTGGCCACCAGGATATCATCCAAATAACTGAAGACAATTGGTAAACCCCGTTCGACCTGATCCATGAGCCTTTGAAATGCCTGAGCAACGTTCTTCAGGTCGAAAAGCATTTGTAGCCACTCGAAAAGTCCGAACGGGGTAATGGTGGCTGTCTTGGGGACGTTGTCGGATGGACCGGGATGTGGTTTTAACCCTGGACCAGGTCAACCTTCGAATGGAAGGTAGCGTCCTCCAGGTGGCTGAGAAATCTTGAATGTGGGGCACCGGATACCGATAAGCTGCGGTTACCATTTTTCAGTCACCGGCAATCACTGCAAGGCTTCCAGCCCCATGATGACTTAGACACCATGTGGAGTGGGGAAGCATTGTCTTCCATCAATGGGAACTCATTGCGGGCGATGCGCAGCTTGTCCGGCGGGAGGCGGTGCGCGCGATCGTGCACCGGTGGACCCTTGGTGGGAATATGGTGCATCACACCATGACGAGGCGCAGCCCCATCGAAACAAGGTGTAAGTAGCTCATGGAATTCAGCTAACAGAGCGGGGAAAGGTTCCTGGACCTCTGCTATGTCGTCGGGTTGCTGTTTCGGCGTGGGCCAGTTGCGTGGCTCGGTGGGGCAGAGGTCTGAGAACGGGACCATACGACCGCCATGCACGTCGACAAGAAGGGAGAATGCGTGCAAGAAATCGGCCCCCAAGATCGGCTGGGCGAGGTTAGCAACGATGAACTTCTACCTGTACGGGTGGGAGTCGAAATTTAGGCTAAGGGTTCGGGTACTGAATGTTCAAATGTCACTCCCGTTAACAGCCGAGAGGATGGGTCCTACCTTACCAACACGGGTATCATGAGCAGTAAGGGGGAAGGATGCTGGTGAGGGCACTGGAATCGACAAGGAAACGGCGGCAAGAGTGTAGGTCAAGGCGTTTGTTTGGGCCGATCGCGGTTGCTTCTACAGGCGATCGGCTGAGGCATTTCCCAGAAAGGTACAGGGGCTTCAGCGGCGTCAGGCTTCTGCACCAAAACGAAGATGGTAGTAGCACCAATGGCGTCTACCATACCCATCGTGTTGCTGCAGCGAATCCTCTGAGGGGGCCGATGTCATGCCTTCTTCACGAAGCATCCTCAGCTGCATGCTAGCCATGGCAGCTGGGCGGGTGAACGAGCAGACATCGCTCCCTCTGGTGGTCCACAGTTCGTCGGCCCTTTCAGCAACTTGTTGAGGGTCATTGAATTCGGCTCCTGCGTGCATTAAATGGACCTCGTCCGGCATCTGCTCCAAGAAAGCCTGTTCGAACAGCAAACACAGCCGATGACCATCCATCAAGGCCAGCATTTTTGCCATGATGATGGAAGGGCGCCAATCTCCAATCCCATCCATATGTAGTATCTTTGCCGCCCGGTCTCGACGGCTGAGCACGAAGGTATGCAACAACGTTAAGGCCCTCATACTTGGCTACCACCGGTGGATCTCTCAGGTATGGCAGCAACCTCGAGGCCGACTCCTGCGGCAGGGCTCCCACCACGAGGAAATATTTGGTCTCATCTGCGGTGATGTGATGGAGGTGAAACTGTGCCTCCACATGGGCGAACCAAACTTGTGGTTGATCTGGCCAAAAGGCAGGCAGCGTAAAGTAGGGAAAGTCCTGCTGAGTGCCTGCCGTGTTGGCGGGAGAATATTCTTCATGCATCGTCAAGTCTAACAGCGGTTAGACTCGTCGGGGTCACCAATTTAGCGTATAGAACAAACGATGATCGGTAGTTGAACGAGATTTATTCTGAATCGATTTCACCGACAATGCGGGTCGCAATATACAACTGGCCATAATGGTGGTCCTCGAACAACTGATCCTCGTAGTCCATAAAACTGCACGAAAACACAACCCCTCCCTATGTCACTTGCTCGCAGCTCCCGACTGCAGGTTTCGACGTTGGCACAACCAGCATGTGTCTCTCAAGATACCTTTATTCCTGGTTCAAACCAATATGACTCGTGGAGCCGTTGTGAATGAAAATAAAATGTCGATCTGAAAATCGGCAAAGGCAACCCTCACCCAACTGCGCAGGCACAGCTGAGGACCCATTGGGTGCCCACTGTGACACCAGTCAAATAAACACGGAAGTATTAGATAAAAAAATTGAGAAAATTAAAGTGTGGGGGAGGAGGTGTGGGAGTGGGGATGGGGGAAGGGGGTTGTGGGAGTAAGGAGTGTATGTGGGGGGGGGGGGGGTGGGGGTGTGGGAGGGGAGTGGTGTGTGTGTGGGACGGGGATGTTGGAGGTTTGTGGGAGGTGTGTGGGCTCAGCAGCTCCTGGCTCCCACGACACTCACTGGCCCCAGGACCCGGCTCTTGACTCACTCACGGCTCCCGCCCCCGAAGCTTGTCGCACTCGGCGGTTCCCAGTCTTGGCTCATCGTGATGGTGACCGCCCCAGCCCACAAACACAGCCCCCACTCACGAACACAGCTCCCACCCCCGAACACAGCCCCAGCCCCCCCCCCCCCCCCCTCCCGGGGGGGGGCCGAGAACACTGTCTGCGAACCACGACCCCTGCAAATTTAAAAACAATGCAAACCAAAAAAGGATAGATAGATAGATAGATAGATAGATAGATAGATAGATAGATAGATAGATAGATAGATAGATAGATAGATAGATAGATAGATAGATAGATAGATAGATAGATAGATAGATAGATAGATAGATAGATAGATAGATAGATAGATAGATAGATAGATAGATAGATAGATAGTAGTACCTGCCTTAACTATTCACTCTGGCAGCTCAATCCATATACCCACCATCCTCAATGTGACAACGTTTTCCCCCAGGATCCTAGAACATTTTTTATCTCTCACATTAAATCTATGCCCTCTAATTCCCCTACTTTGGGAAAAGATTATGTATTCATCCCATCAGTTCCCCTCATGATTTTATACATCTCTATAAGATTACCCTTCATCCTACTGTGTGTCAAGGAATAAAGTCCTAGCCTAAAGCTCTCCCTATAGTTTAGATCTTCCGTTCTTGGTAACATCTTGGTAATCTTGATAAAGTCTTGGTAATTATTTCCAGGCTAATGGCATATTTCCAATAGCAGAGTGAGAAAACCGGAACAAAATAATCTAGGTATGGCCTCAACAACATCTTGAAAAACTACAACATAACATTCCAACTTTGAGACGCAATTCCCAGACTGATGAAGGTCAGCATGCCAAAAGCTGTTTTACCACCATATCTATTACCATCACGTTCACTGTCTATGATAGCACCTAATTAGTATTATCTGCACACTTATTAATCATACCTTGTGCATTCGCATCTAAATCATTGATGAAGTTGACAAAGAGCAATGGACCTAGTATCACCCTGAGGCACTTCACTAGTCACAAGCCTCCAGGCTAAAATGCAATTTTGCACCACCACCCACTCCTTGCAATCTTAAAACCAATGTTGTACCCAGTTAGCTAGCTCTCTCTGGATCATATGCAATCTAAACTTCCAAAGCTGTCTAAACCTTATTGAAGGCCTTACTGAAAACCATTTAGATTATATCTATGGCCCATTTCTCATCAACCTACTTGGTTATAGAGTCATAGTCATACAGCATGGAAACAGGCCCTTTGGTCCAACTTGCCCATCCTGACAAAGACGCCCTATCTTCACCTGTCCCACCTGCTCCATTTGCCCCATCATATCTATATACTTTTAAAACTCTGTGTGTGGGTGTGTGGCATTTTGACTTTGAAATTAATCTCCTCGAAAATGCAGAGATTTTTACAATTTCGGTAAGGATGTTCAGGAATCCATTCCCTGGTCATTTATTTCCCAATTATTTCAATTGTTCACAAAACTCAATTTTTAAAATATAAACGCCGCTCACCAGCTGCTGACGTCACAATGCCCACATGCCCACCAATCCAGGCCCAACTGCGTCCTGGCCCCGCTGCCCGCCACTGTGGATTAAAGGTGCAGAAATATCGAGAATGTTCTACAGAACAAAGATTCTACATCTGCGTTCCGCTATAGCTTCTTTGTTCTACAGATCTCAGGGCAGCGACTCTTCACGCGCTGAATCTACTCCCCATAAGTTCCGCTGAACTTTCTCCTCACAGCCGGCGCAGCTCGTGAAGCCCCGCCTGCCTGTGCACCCCTCCTATCCCCTGCACGCTCATTCCAGCTGTGGGTTTCCAGAGAGTCAGAAGCAGGTGCTTCTTTTCCATTGAGCGTTTGCTCCTGGGCGAACGCGTCTTGCCATAGCAGCTTTATAGGGCTGTTGTCAACTGGTAGTTATCAATGGATGCGGGCGTCGCAAGGCCGAGTTATGTCAACACCCCACCCCCGACGCATCCTGGCATTTGGCTCTCTGACTCCTCCCTGTTCTGTGTTCCTCTCTGTGAACGAGCAAGTTCTGCAGATCCGGAGGACAGGCCAGATCCTGGGGAGGTGAAGTAGGAGGGGTGGGGGGATTGAAGGCGAGGAGGGAGTAGGAAGGAGAGGGGGAAAGGAGGAGGTGAGGAGGGAGAGTGTGGGAATAGAGGGAGAGGAGTGGGGGTGAGAGGGAGTGGGGAATAGATAGACTGCCCCCACCCCTCTCCCTCCCCCCCTCTCCCTCCCCCTCTCCCCCTCCCTCCCCACTTTTTCCCCTCTCTCCTCTACCCCTCCCTCACCACTCTTTCCGCCTCTCTCCCTAACCCCATCCTCCCTCCCTCCACACTCTTCTCCCTCTCCCCCTACCCCTCCCCCCTCCCTCCCCACTCCCCACTCTTCTCCCCTCTCCCCTACCCCATCTCCCCCCTCCCCCTCCCACCACACTCTTCCCCCTATCTCCCCTACCCCATCTCTCTCCTGCCCTCCCCTCCACCCCCTCCCCCCCCTCCCCTACCCCTTTCCCTCCACCCCATCCCCTCCTCACTCCCGCTCGCTCCCCTTTCCCCCTCCCCTCTCCCCCCACTTCCCTCCCCCGCCGCTCAGCCCCCTCTCTCCCTCTCTCTCATCCCCCTTTTCTCTCCTCCCCTCTCTCACTCCTCCCATCTCTCTCACCCCCTCCTCCCCCATCCTCCCCCCCCCCTCCCCAACCCTCCTTCTCCTCACCTCCACCCCCTCTCCCTCTGTCTCTTACCCTTCTGTCTCTGCCCCTTTCTCTCTGTCTCTCCCCATTCTCTCTCTACTTTTACTCTCTACTTTTACTCTCTACCCCCCCCCCCCCTCTCTAGACGTGCCTGCAAGTTGGGGCTATGCGTCAGTGGATAGGGTGGTTATGGGGTAAAAGGAGCAAATTAATATCAAGGGGGTAGTTAGCATTTGTGCAGGGGGAGGGGTAGTTAGTGTGTGTGATGCAGCATGCAGCCTCCCCCGCAACCACATGTTGGGGGGAACAAACCCAACGGGTTTGCACTTGGCCTAGTACTCTGATCTTGTTAGTGTGTATATGTGTCTGTATATGTGGTTGTCTTTACATCTTCGCGAAAAAACGACGCGGTAACAATAACATTTTTACATATGCCGGTTGACATTTTTCCCGGGATTACCTTACCTTATCATTTCATGCTTTATTTCTCAACTTATTACTGATTAAAATCGTCAAAAGACTGAAATTAAAACCACCAGCTTCAAATGACGACGTCACAATGGCTCAGCTAGCAGAGACCAGCCTGAATGAAGATTTCATCCTATATTTGACACGTTATTCATGATCCAAGCTTTAAAAATGCCAAGATTTACAAATTCAAAATATTTTTACATATTCTGATTCACATTTTTCCCTTCGAGGGAGAGATCACTTTCACTGAACATTTTATGTTTTATTTTTCGACTTATTACTGATTAATTACCTTGAATTTCAAACCGACTAGTTTCAAATGATGACGTCTTTGAATTTCAAACTGAACAGCTTCAAATGATGACGTCACAATGGCTCGACTAGAAGGGGGAGGGCGAATTACTATTGCAACACGCAGGGCAAATGCAATTGGAATTTGTTTTAAAGATCACTGCTGAGGAAGGCAAGGGGGCTACTGGTAGGGAACGGGTGCATTGAGGGAGCAGACCCAATGGGCCTGCAGTTGATTTATTGTATTACTAAAACTCTCATCTTGTTTGTTTGGATATATGTGTGTTCTGGAAACTCCACCAAAATGGTACATGATAGCGCTAAAAAATTTGCCCCACCTTACTTACCATTGTCCATATACCACCTTTGTCTATGTGAAAAGCTGACCCTCAGGTTCCTATTAAATATTTCCTTTCTAAACGTCAATTTATATCCTCTGGTTCTTGATTCCTCTACTTAGCAATGTTACAAAATTTTGTGATTTTAAAAATCAAGTCTGCAATTTATTCCATCAGATAAAGCATAAAAAGACGTTTAATTTGACACCTATTTCACTTTCATATCTTCAGTATTAAAAATGTTATGGCCATTTTCATACTCGAAAATTAGTATCTTGTTCCCCATTGCTTTTCCATTGACTTAACACAAAAGCTGTGATCGAGGACAGTCAAAAGCCCATAACTTTCTTAAAAATTAAGAGAACTGAAAGAAATGTTCAGTTATTTTAGATTGAAGCATTCAGAAATAAACATGAAACAATCTTACTTGGATGACCTGAAATTAAAGCCTATAATTAGTTAGTTACCCAATTGTAGCTAATTACAAAATTCAATTACAAGATCTAAACATCTATCCATTTCTTAAGAAAATATTAACATTTTTAAATAACCTAAGTGGCCAAATAACATTCACAATATAACATGATTTTTAAATCTCATTGTCATGAATTTATAGGCCAAATGGAAGGAATTTGGTGTTTAATTCACGTAAATTAATGGCCATTTTAATCATCTTGCAAGTGAGATTTTGTGGAATGCGATCATTTGGAACATTGCGGTTGTGGTGAATTTAAACCCCATATCGGCAGGGGAAATTCTGCCGGTTCATATGGAGCCTAAATCATCTTTTCTCAAAGTAAAATTTGGATTAAGGTAATCCTAAGTAGCACGTTTATATGTAAAATAAATGGCTTTCCTTTAGCTGTCCCGTACCTGAAATCCGTCCCCGTTGTCGGCGTTGAAGGCATTAAAAGCTAATTTTTATTTTACTCCAGCGTTGAAATTGTCCAACGATTTAAAAATTCACAGACCGGCAGTCGGAACAATTCTTCAGCATAATCTGCTGTCAAACGCTCATCATATGCTAACCCACTCATTTCTTTAATCAAGGTGGAAATACTGACACTTTCATGGTAATACTGGTCACGTTTTTATGCTTTCAGCTGAGATGGAAGTATAATCCGTAATGCTCTGCTGAGGGGAAAAAATAGTCTTGTCTCATACAAAAACACACACATGTATAAATTCATGCTTTGCTCCGGATTTTAAAGCTTGTTTTATGTCAAACTCTTTTAGCTTGGTAGAAATGTCACTGACCTGAAAGGTTAACTTAATTAAAGCCAGGTTAGTTAAATTGCATCTATTGTAATGCTTGATACCTGATAGGTAAGGTGGACAAACTCAGGGTGTGGTTAGACACTTGCGACTGGGATGTTGTAGTCATTACAGAAACATGGCTTATTGTTGTTTTTGTTGTAGATTAACGAAGGGAACCGCATGCTTTCAACATGATCAATTTTGCAATTCTATCTCATAGAAAATGGCCTCTCTCTTCACTCGTGGCCAATATTCCTTTGTTAAGATAACACCACTATATTATCTGAGCATATTGTTATTAGTGTTTGCAACAGTCTCAAAAATCCTATGTGCTGTCAAATTGCTTTGTAATTGTCCTGTATATCCTTAGTTTCAAGGGTGTTTAGCAGTTCATTTAGTTATTGATAATTTCCATCATGACCAGGTACAAAAAACAGCAATACAATTGCATCAGATGCATGTACAGTACAATGCTATGGAACAAGTTGCAAAATATTAGGCTGTTGTAGGCAAACTCCATTAGGCTGTTGTAGGCATAGGAAATTATGTATTGATAAACAGCCAATCTTGTTTATTGGATGTACTTTAGATGAAGTGCAGGGATGGAAATTGGTCAGACCAATGGTACAGCCCATCCAATTTACTTTCCATTAATTTAAATGAAATCATGGTGTACTGTGCTATACTATAGGTGAACACATTATTCTTGGTAGAATGAAGGCTATCCAGCCACGTTTAACATCCAGGATGTAATCACAGAATTTCAGCATGGTGAGAACAAAGGTTTCAGGAATCAGATCAATGTGATGCAGGTTAGTAAAACATTGGAAACAAAATATCATTTAATTATAGTGCTTTATATAAGTAATTATTTTTATCTATGCAGGGAAATTCATTTCACAAGTGCTTAATACGGAAAGTTAAATTAAAAAAAATCTTTCATGCAATGTCTAATGTGGAATTACCACAGGCTGTGCTTGTTTTATTTTTACATTACCTTGTGGTGTCAGCTGATGGTCAGACCACTTACGGTTGAACCCTCATCAGTGGTTACGAGGGCTGTCACGTGACATCATGGGTTAAGTGGAGTGACCTACTACATAAGCAGATCTCACTTTGAGATCAAGAGTCTACAGGAAGCTGAGCTCGAGTCAACACCCTCACTCAGCAGCAGCATTGACTCAATATGTTAGAGGACCAAACAACCATGTAATGTCTGAATAAAGCAACTGTGTGTTCACCATGTTAGGCAACGCTACATTGGTGACCCGCAATGATCCAAATTGGGATTTTGGAAATCTCCCAATGCATGCAGCCTCGGGAGACCTGGTGGCTGCAACAGCCCAGCCCAACCTGGCCCTACCGTAATGTATGCCGCCGCCGACCGCCTCAACGCTGTGACTGGTCTCAGCAGCAGCAGGCCGCCCGGGTCGATGGGCGCGGTCCGGGCCTTGTTTGATGGCCGCCAATCTCTCCCACATGACCTGCCCAGAGCCGACCACTGGATCTGAGAGGCCGTGACTGCCGTCACTCCACCAGTTGCTGCCCATTGTAGCTGAGAGGCCGCAGCTGCCGCTGCTCCCCCCCTGGCCATCGCTCCCCCACCAGCTACTGCAGGAGCTGCAAGTTGAGCAGCCCCCTGCCCCAGGATCACCTGGTGAATTAATCACAATGTTTACAGAACTGTTCGAAACAAAACAAAATAAACTCTGAACCTAAAATAAACTCTGAACCTGACTGAAACACAATCACTTGAAATTGTTTGAAGTCATATTTGATAATGCCAAACTAAGATTCAAAATGTAATTATCATTAAGACAGCATAGAGGTGCAGCACTTTTTTCCTCACCTCTTCTGTCCACCACTTGTGATGCTGCTCACAAGCAAGGTTCAGACACAGATCATCTTAAAAGTACATCCTCCATTTTCCCATTACTTGCTTCAGTGTCCCATGAAAAAGATGCTACTATGACCAACTATCCTGCAGTCACATTTATATTTATATTTGTTCTATGCCAATTTTCATGTTTAGTTCGGGTTAGAGATAGAGTGCAGAAATGGGCCCATCAGCCCATCCGGTCTGTGCTGACCAGCGATCCCCGCACACTATCCAGTACACAAAAGGGACAATTTACAATGATACCAAGCCAATTAACCTACAAACTGATATGTCTTTGGAGTGTGGGATGAAACTGGAGAAAACTCATCCAGGTCACGGGGAGAACATACAAACTCTGTAAAGACAGCACCCAAGGTCAGTATTGAGCTTGGGTCTCTGATGTTGTTGTACAGACTACCTACCTCCTTTGACATTCTGCCGGTATCATAGTCCTCATATTTTGCAGAACCTATTTTTCATTTTGTCCTACCTGTAAGTTTAACACCTACATGAATAATAGGACAAAATCCTCCATTCACCCTGTATGTTTCTCTCCAGTCTGAGCTGATGTGCAAACCACTGGCTTTAGGTTGGCAACACAATCTCCTGGACTCTTACGTTTTTCTGCAAAGACCAATGTCAATGCCCTTCACTGTACTGACACTAATGTCCTAAATTCTTGCTTGCTTTCCCCACTTGAGTGGCTATCCATGGCCACTGTGTTATCATTATGGAAAAGATTAAAGCTGCACTTTTTAACTTCCAGTTCATCCCACTAACATTAATTTGCATAATCACAAATGTAAAATCTTCCATGGGCAGTTTAATAGTATGCAATCTGTTTTCCATTTCCATTAAGAAGCATTTATTGATGTAACTAAGAGAGTTACCTCATTTTATTGATGTAACTGGGTTCATAACTAAGAATAAGTGACCTTAATAAGGATGATTAGTCCTTCACCTGTGTGCAATCCAAATTGAAATAATTAAAAATGACTTTTTAAATACTATATTCATCCATTTACTACCTTCATTGCCCTATACAGTTCTGTTCCTTGGGAAATTAAATCACATCTGTTGTATAAAAAATAAAGTATGACTACCAATGTATGTGCACCTAGGAACATTTGAACATCGGATATTATAACTGAAATAGACCACTTGGGCCCTCGGGCTTGCTCGGTCATTTAATTGGTTTCTGGTTTATTTTACATTTAACTCTATCTTGGAATCTTTCTTTTCAATCAAGTTAAAAAAAGATGCAGCTGCCTGTGAAGAAAATAATTCATAAGACCATCACAATTAGAGGAAACGCTTCTCCCTCCCACTCATCTCCACCACACACAAAATATTCACTTTATGCTTCTCACTTGTACGCTCAGAACAACTTTCTTTACAGCGACCTTGTTTAAAATATTAATAATAATGATTTTCCTACTTGTTCATTAATAAAACAAAGCAATGTGCTGTGCTCAACAGTAGAAAGGAAACAAAGGAAGTCCAAGGATTCTTATCTCACAAGGAAATATAGACACAAAATGCTGGAGTAACTCAGTGGGTCAGGCAGTATCTCTGGAGAAAAATAGGTGATGTTTCGGGTCGGAACACTTCTTTTCACCCATGAAGGTTCCATCTGAAGAAGAGTTCTGACCAAAAACGTCAATCTGAAGAAGGATTCCGACCCATTCTTTTCCCCAAGAGATGATGCCTGACCTGTTCCAGCTTTCTGTGTTTATCTTCCGAATAAACCAGCATCCGCAGTTCCGTCCATCACAAAAAATTATGTCCATAGGGTTGTGCAAATCCATTTTTCTGCTGGCCACGTTTAGTTAGAACAGCTCCCTCTTGCACTTAAGATAGACACATAAACGCTGAGTAACTCAGTAGGACAGGCAGCTTTTCTGGAGAGAATGAGTGGGTGATGTTTTAGGTCAAGACCCTTTCTCTTGCACTTGTTTAATTTTAAATGCTTCTCGGTACCAATAATGTCATACGTACATGACCTGGATATTTAACTCTGGACCACTTTGCTTTTGTGTGGGTGAACGGCTTGCCAGTTCAAAGGTGCAGCTTAAAATGATAATGGTGTGAGAATTATGTGAAATTGCATGTAGTAATTGACCATCACCATTTGTGCAGTCTTTTATATCAATGCAAATTGTTGTGGCATTATTGCTCGGCATTAAATATTGTTCAACTTGGTTATCAAAAATTGCAGCAGGATCTTGATCAATTGGGCAAGTGGGATGAGAAATGGAGAAATGCAGATAAGTATGATATTTGTGGAAATAGTGAATGGCAGAGCTATGGTGTATGTTGTAGAGCAGAGGGATCAAGGAGTGTAGGTATACAGTTCCATGAAACTGGCATCACAGATATATAGGGTGGTCAAGAAGACTTTTGGCACATTGGCCCTCATGTCATTGAGTACAGAAGTCATCAATCATTGGTTACACAAAAAAGCTGGAGAAACTCAGCGGGTGCAGCAGCATCTATGGAGCGAAGGAAATAGGCAACGTTTCGGGCCGAAACCCTTCTTCAGACTGATCGGGGGTGGGGGTGGGCGGGGACAAGAAAGGGAAAAGGAGGAGGAGCCCGAAGGCTGGGGGATGGGAGGAGACAGCAGGGGGGCTGAGGAAGGGGAGGAGACAGCAAGGACTAACAAAATTGGGAGAATTTGATGTTCATGCCCCCGGGATGCAGACTCCCCAAACGGAATATGAGGTGCTGTTCCTCCAATTTCCGGTGCTGCTCGCTGTGGCCATGGAGGAGACCCAGGACAGAGAGGTCGGAGACGGAGTGGGAGGGGGAGTTGAAGTGCTGAGCCACCGGGAGGTCAGCTTGGTTATTGCGGACCGAGCGGAGGTGTTCGGCGAAACGATCGCCCAACCTCCGCTTGGTCTCACCGATATAGATCTGCTGACATCTACAGCAGCGGACGCAATAGATGAGGTTAGATATAGATATAGATATGCCATTTATTGTCACTATACATGTACAGTGAAACTGAAAGCTGCTCGTACTCAGTGCATACATACAATTTAGCACAAAAAACAAGAAACAGAAAAAACAAAAAACAGAAGGGAGATGGGGGGGGGAATAGGTGCACAAATTCTGCGGCGCTACATACATATATACATATATACAGATGGAAGTCCGTGTTGGGCGGTGTAGTCAGTGCATGTGTGAATTTGAATTTATAGTAGATATAATTCTCGGAAAGCAACTATTCCTGAGTCTGTTTGTCCTGGATTTGATGCACCTATAGCGCCTTCCAGAGGGCAGCAGGTCGAACAGTCCAAACGCAGGATGGGAGCTGTCTTTGATGATCTTCTTTGCCCTGCTAAGGCAGCGGGAGGTGTAGATGTCCATCAGGGAGGGGAGAGGGCAGCCAATGATCCTCTGCACTGTCCTGGTTACCCTCTGAAGCCTCTCCCTGTCTGCCATGGTGCAGCTGCCATACCATGCTGTAATGCAGTATGTCAGCAGGCTCTCGATGGACGAGCGGTAGAAGGTCAGCAGCAGGTTAGAGTCCAGGTTGTGCTTCCTGAGGACCCTCAGGAAGTGCAGCCGCTGCTGAGCCTTCTTGATGACCGCTGTCGTGTTGTCCGTCCAGGAGATGTCAGCAGCGATATGGACGCCGAGAAACCGGAAGGTGTTGACCCTCTCCACACACTCGCCGTTGATGTGTAGGGGGGCTAAGTCGGTGCTGTGCCTCCTGAAGTCGACAATGAGCTCTTTTGTTTTCCTGGTGTTCAGAGCCAGATTGTTTTCTGAGCGCCAGGTTGGAAGAGATGCAGGTAAACCTCTGTCGCACCTGGAATGATTGCTTGGGTCCTTGAACGGAGTCGAGGGGGGAGGTAAAGGGACAAGTGTTGCATCTCTTGCGGTTGCAAGGGAAAGTGCCCGGGGAGGGGGTGGTACGAGAGGGAAGGGAAGAATTGACAAGGGAGTTATGGAGGGAGCGGTCTTTGCGGAAGGCAGATATGGGGGGAGATGGGAAGATGTGGCGAGTGGTGGGGTCACGTTGGAGGTGGCGAAACTGACGGAGGATTACTTTTTGTATGTGACGGCTGGTGGGGTGAAAGGTGAGGACTAGGGGGACTCGGCCCTTGTTGCGAGTGGGGGGATGGATCATCAATCATTATTGAGTATAGAAGTTGGAAGGTTATGTTATAATTGTACAATGCAGTGGTGAGGCCAGATGTAGAGTATTGTGTTCAGTTTTGGTCACCCTCTTAGGGGAAAGATGTAGTTAATCTGGTAAAGGGTGCAGAGAAGATTTAAGAGGATGTTGACTGGCCACAAGGGCCTGAGCTATACAGAGTGGTTGAGCAGGCAAGGACTTTATTCCTTAGAGTGCAGGAGGATGAGGGATAATCTTGTTGAGGTGTATTACAACATGTGTAGAATAGATAGGGTAAATGCACAGTCTTTTACCCATAGTGAGGGAATCAAGAACCAGCGGACAAAGGTTTAAAGTGAGGGGGGAACATTTAATAGGAACCTGAGGGGCAACCTTTTTACACAAAGGGCGGTGGGCACATGGAACGAGCTGCTAGAGGAGGTAGTTGAGATAGATATCAATACAATGTATAAACGGCATTTGGAACAGTACATGGGCAAGATAGATATAGAGAGACATGGATCAATTGCAGACAGATCAGACTTCCGTAGCTGGGGCATGTTGGTTGGCATGGGAAAGTTGGGCAGAAGGGCCTGTTTCCATGCTATATGACTGTGACTCTATAACGCCTCTTCTGCTGAGAAGAACTTATTTCACAGTTTGTTTCTGCAAAATATTTATAAATAATTTTGCTACTTCAATTTAGCAGAAGAAACATTGATGCAAATGTAACAAAATCATTTTCAAAATATATATTAAAAAATTAAAATGTAGGGTAATATATGATCAGTGAAGATCTCCATGGTATTTATCCATGTCTCTTTCTTAACATGTGAATTTGGACCAGCAAAAAATAATGTTGGATGATATCTTTATTTGAAAACACAGGCCTGGTTGTTAATTTGATGGTGCGCCATGTGGATTGAAGGGGCAGAAGTCTGAAGGACTCCGATCTGTCAAAGCTGCCACAGCCAGACATAAAAACAGCTTAAAAAAATTTCCCCTGCACGGAGAACCCGACCTTTCCCTGTCGGGTCTCCGTTGTTGTTGGGGCTGCACCGTGGAGCGGCCTCCAGCAGGAACATCCTGGGGCTCCAGTCACGGAGCTGCGGACCTACTCACCATCACGGAGCTGGCCGAGTCCGGAGAGGGAGGAGCGGTGGTGGCGCGCTGCTGCGACCCGACCCTCGGAGATTCGGAGGCTTACCGCAGGTCTGGTGGACAGTGATATCGGGAGCCCGCGGATCCCTGCTGGGAGACCGCTTTTCGGGGCTTCCGCAACGGCGACTTCTCCCACCCGAGTAGCGGGGTCGAGGATGACCTGGAGCAGGGCCTTACATCATCGCCCGGCATGGCTTCAACGGCTGCGGGACTTTGCTAGCGCCCGCCCGGGGCTCCAACAACAAGACCCGGAGCGCGGCCTTGCATCACCCGGCGCAGCGTTAATGGCCGCGGGACAATTGTTATCGCCCGCCGGGGGCTCTGACGTTGACTCTGACATCGGGGGGAGAGGGAAGTGCAGGGGAGAGATACGTTTTTTTTTGCCTTCCATCACAGCGAGGTGGAGATGCGCTGTGATGGATGTCTGTGTAAATTGTGTTGTGTCTTGGGTCTTTTTTTTCTTGTATGTATGACTGCAGAAACAACATTTCACTTGAGCCTCTATGAGGTTCAAGTGACAAATAAATTGTATTGTATTGTATTGTATTGTATTGTATTGTATTGTATTGTATTGTATTGTATTGTAATGAAGGAACAGATAAACAGATTATTAAGGAGAAATAATATGTCCCTCAGACCACTGCCCTTTAATGTGTTCATGGCTGTTCTGATTGGAATCCCATTCCCAATTACCACAATGATATTTCACCTCTTGTTCAACAAGAATGTATCTATTTCTGCTTTTTAAATTATTCAAGTACTTGACTTCAACCGCAGTCTGAGGAAGAGATTTCCAAAGAATTGTGACCTTCTGAGTGAAGATTAATGCACTTAATTTCCTCTTATAAAGGGAAAAAAGGTCAGAGTGCTGGAGTAACTCTGTGGGTCAGGCAGCGCCCCTGGTGAATTTGTTCACTTCTCATGTTCTACAAGGATGCTGCCTGACCCCTTAACTTATTCCAGCACTGTGTGTCCTTTCCTGTAAACCAGCAACTGCAGTTCATTTTTTTTCGTGCTTTATTCTTCATTGGTAGCCCCTAGTTCATGATTCTCCCACAAGAGTAAATATTTGCTTTGCAACCACCATGTCAAGACCACACAGGATCTCAGATGTTTCAATCAAATCCCCTCTCACTCTACTGTTATTCAGTGAATACAAATCTATCCAGTCTCTCCTTCCTTAAGTACAACCTGCCAATTCCAAGTATTAATACACAGATAAATTAGTAAATATTCTCTCAGTTGGTTTCAATGTATTAACATCCATTCTCAAAAAGGAAGACCAGTACTGGGCACTATCCACAAAGGAGATCCCAGGAAGGCCAAAAATGCTGAGGCCATCTTCTCATTATGATATTTAAATTACCAAGCTGCCCCCTGAAATTAAAAGCCATAATCCCTTTCGCATGAAATTGGACATGGCCCTTTTCCAATCAAATTTCCAATTCCTGTTTCAGATTCTTCAATTACCAACCTCAACTCATTCCATCTTGAGAGCTAATATTGGGCTCAGGGAGATTCAATGTATTCCAAAGGCTTTTTAAACCTTTTATTTGCATAATGCTCACATGGCGAGGCTTGTGGTGAAATTCAGGTATGCACATGATAAGAATTGTAGCATTTTCCTTAGGATTAAGTTGACAGCCCCTGCAACTTTATTTGTTTAGAGGCTGTATATCCTTACCCAGGCAATGTTACCGAGAATGCTTGTTGGCAATTTATGGTTGTATGTCACCAGGTAATACAAAGTGCAATAAATAGTCCCCTACATACAATTAAGAGTGTAATAATACCATGGGGCCTAATCTAACACAACACTGAGCAAAGCCATCGACAGAATTCATGGCCTATTATAAACCTGAAGCACTTGAAACCTCATGAATGTCAAACATAACATAACCACAGCAGATCAACGGCACTAGAAAATAGTGTCTGATGGATGTGTGAAGTGATTATGAGGAAAGTTGTTAGCAGGCAGCTTTCTCTTTATATTTTACTGATAACGTAGCAAAACGTTAATAGTTTAATCATTATGGTGTGGTGGGGACCGGCGGGAGTCCAGCCAAAAACTAGTTGGACACAGGTTTTGTGCTCTAGACGTGTTTATTCTTCCGCATACAGCTCCCTACTGCTCAGCTGACAGGGGCGTTGCCTGGCCTTAAATAACAACTCAGATACTGACCCCGTGACTCACGCCTCCCCCACCAAAATGCCGCCCTCTAGAGCCGATGATTCGTCGTGACCTTGAGTTGCTATCAGGTGCCGCCACAATGGCATTTAATACATCGAGTAATATTATACGTATCACAAACATTTACAGCATATAAGCCCATTTGATCTATGCTGGTTAAAAAAAATCTACCAGCAGAATCCATTTACTAATTATTGTTTGCAGTTTGTAAGTTACAACGTTAATCGGTCTTTTATTGGACACGCATTATCAATAAAACGGTTAACATGCGTATTGTTGCAAAATGCTGTTTTAGGGAAGCATAATCAATAAAATTAGTTAAGACAAATGTGGGTCCCTTGAAGACAGAAACAGGTGAATTTATGATGGGGAACAAGGAAATGGCAGAAGAGTTGAACAGGTACTTTGGTTCTGTCTTCACTAAGGAAGACATAAACAATCTCCCAGATGTACTTGGAGACAGAGGACCTAGGGTGACGTAGGAACTGAAGGAAATTCACATTAATAAGGAAATTGTGTTGTATAGACTGAGGGGACTGAAGGCTGATAAATCCCCAGGGCCTGATGATCTGCATCCCAGGGTACTCAAGGAGGTGGCTCTAGAAACGGTGGAAGCATTGGTGATCATTTTCCAATGTTCTATAGATTCTGGATCAGTTCCGTGGATTGGAGGGTAGCTAATGTTATCCCACTTTTCAAGAAAGGAGGGAGAGAGAAAGCAGGGAATTATAGACCACTTAGCCTGACATCGGTTGTGGGGAAAATGCTGGAGTCGATTGCCAAAGATGTAATAGTGGGGCATTTGGATAGCAGTAACAGGATCGGTCCAAGTCTGCATGGATTTACGAAGGCTTGGCAAACCTTCTTTTTTTTTGAGGAGGTAACAAGTAAAATGGACAAGATGGAGCCAGGGGATGTAGTGTACCTGGACTTTCAGAATATCATTGATAATGTCCCACACAGGAGATTAGTGGGTAAAATGAAAGCACATGGTATTGAGTTTGGGATATTGACATGGATAGAAAATTGGTTGGCAGACAAGAAACAATGAGTAGGGATTAATGGGTCCATTACTGAATGGCAGGCAGTGACTAGTGGGGTGCCGTAAGGCTCGGTGCTGGAACCGCAGCCATTTACAATCGGGTGCGGACGTGTCACTGACGGATGAGATGCCGAAACAACGAAGTTGTCGGCAAAGAATGGAATGGAAACGAGGATGAAACGACAATAAACAGAGAGTCCGAATACGAAACACCTACAAACCGAAAGGATGGGACGCCTAAATACAAACCAACTGAAAGGGCGGGAATGCCTAAAACCCAAGGAATCGAAAAGCTGCGTCACCTAGAAGCAAACTTACTGAATGGCCGCTCTGTCGAAACGCCACCTACCCGAAAGGCGGCATCGAATAGAGGCCAAAGGACCAACTGCCGCTCAACAGAAAAGTTCAATAACGGACTTGACGTTGCCGGGGGGGCGGGACTTGTCAGAGATTGGTCTAGACACCCGCGTCCATCACATCACTGTGAAGGCACGAACATTGTCCCAAACCTCCGCTCCATCCGACCTGCAGCCCATGGAGGGTGGCCGTGGGAGAGTGGGGGCTGTCTCAATCTGAACCCAAGCCACTTTCAACTTGGTGCTTGGGTTCAGATTGCCTAGTCACCTATGGCTTGTGTGGGAAAATGAACCCACACTCCCGTCTCCCCCTTCTATCTCCTCCCTTCTCTCCCTCTCTCTTTTCTCTCTCCCCCTTCTCTCTATCCTCCTCTCTCTCTCCACTCTTCTCTACCTCCTCCTCTCTCTTCCCCTCTCCCCCCCTCTCTCTCCTCCCTCCTCTCTCTCCCCTTCTCTCTCTCCTCTGTCTCCACTCACGGGAGCGTCCCACAGTCACTCACCGCGATGCACTGCCATCGGACCCCAACCTCCACACCAGGGTGATTTACCCCTCCCTCTGACTGTGGTCAGTGACTGTGGGGCGCTCCTGTGGGTGGAGACGGAGGAGAGAGAGAAGGGAGAGAGAAGGGGGGAGAGAGAGAAGGGAGGGGGGGAGAGAAGGGAGAGAGAGAGGAGAAGAGAGAGTAAAAGAGAGAGAAGAGTGAAGAGAGAGGAGGAGGCGAGAGAGAAGGGAGAGGGAAGAGGGGAGAGAAGAATGAGAGAGAAGGGAGAGAGAGAAGGGGAGAAAGAGGGGGAGAGAGAAGAGGGGAGACGGGGAGAGAGAAGGCGAGAGAGGTGAGGGAGAGAAAAGGGCGGGAGAGAGGAGGAGTAGAGAGAGGGGAAGAGAGAGAAGAGTGGAGAGAGAGGAAGAGAGAGAGAAGAGGGAGATAGAAGAGGGGAGAGAAGGGAGAGAGAGAAGGGAGAGGGGGAGAGAGAGAAGAGGGGAGAGAGAAGGGGGAGACAGGAAGGTGGGGTTCATTTTCCCACACAAGCCCTAGGTGACTGGGTAATCTGAACCTAAGCACCGTTGAAAGCGGCCGAAGGTGTGCATTCCTCGACACAGACCCCCTCTCCCACAGCCACCCTTCACGGGCTGCGGGTCGGGTGGAGCGGAGGTGTGGGACAATGTTCATGCCTTCACAGTGATGTGATGGATGCGGGGGTCTGGACCATTCGCTGACAAGTCCCGCTTCCCCGGCAACGTCAAGTCCGTTATTGGACTCTTCTGTTGAGCGGCAGTCGGTCCTGGAACTCCCCCAGGGTGCCCCTGGACAAGGCGTATTCCCTTTCTAACCGCACCCGGGCAGATGTAACCCCAGAAAAAGGGCAGGCATCCGGCTCGAGTAGAGCCCTCCACCGCCTGGCGCCGTGACCCGCGGATGGCCAGCTTGGCCAGGCCCAGGAGCAACCCAACCTGGACATCATCAGCCCTACCCTCTCCCCTATGCACAGGCTGTCCAAAGATGAGGATGGTGGGTGAGAAGTGCAGCCAGAAGGCAAGGAGCAGTCGCTTTAGGTATTCAAACAGTGGCTGCAGCCTCATGCACTCCATGTACACGTGGTACACAGACTCTTCCAGCCGGCACAAGTGTCAGGCGGCATGCGAGTCTGTGAACCATGAGAGAAACAGGTTGCTGGGAACACCTCGGTGCAATACCTGACCTGAATACTTCCGGCTGAGCGGGGGTTTGCCCAACCACAAGTACTCCACACGTTTAAGCCCCCCCCCCCCGACACCCAGCGTGGTGGGACAAGGACCAGCTGCTCTCACGACCGGGACGTCACCCTCCGCCAGTGGAGGGGGGGCCCGGTCGACAGCAACCAGGTTCCAGACTCTCAACAGGTCCTTGTAGAAGCTGGGCATACCCATCAGGACCGCACGGCTGATGCCCACCATTGGGATCCGCGTACCTCCTTGAAGGCAACGGCCCCTTTGGAAAAAGTGCGTCACCAGCATGTGCCACCTGGGAGGATGTCCTGAGTACAGGTATCTCTGCAAGGTCCTGAGGCCAACCTGGTGCAAATGCACACCAGCGACTGACCGACCTCCTCGATCGGGAGACTCAGGACCGCTGCTGAGAACCAGTGCTTTCTGGTGCCCCAGAAGAAGTCCACCAACTTCTTCTGGATGATCCCAGCAAAGGTGGCTGATGAGACCAATGTGGTCAATCTGTACCAGAGCATGGAGGCCACGAGTCGGTTAATGACCAACAACCTGCCCTGGTAGGAAAGCATTCTGAGGAGACCCGCCCAGCGCCCCAGCCTGGTGACGACTTTCACCTCCAGCTCCTGCCACTTCGCCAGCCAGGTCTCCGCACCGGGACTCAGGTAGACACCTAGGTAGAGGAGGTGCATGGGACTCCACGTGAAAGAGCTCATCTCCTCCGGGAGGGAGTCCACCTGCCAGAGACCCACCAAGAGTCCAGAAAATTTCCCCCAGTTGATCCTGGCAGAGGTGGCGGCCAAGAAGATTTGTTGGCACTCACGCATCCTCTGCAGGTCAACGGGGTCGGTGACCATGAGGAGCATGTGTGACATTACTAATCAAGAACTTTCTGGTATCTGCTTAAAAACTACCGAATGATGGCCTCCACAGCTGTGTGTGACAATTAATTCCAAAAATTCCTCCTCATCTCCATTCTAAGGTACGTCCTTTTATTCTGAGGCTGTGGCCTCGGGTTCTAGACTCTCCCAGCACTGGAAGCATCCTCTCCCCATTCACTCTATCTAATTTTGCATGGTTCATGTATAGGTTTAGTTTTGTCACGTATACTGATATACAGTGTAAAGCTTTATTTTGCATGCTATCCAATCAAGTCTGAAAATACCATACATAAATAGAATCATGCCAAACCCAAATGCAATAGGTAAAGTTGAGGGAAAGATACAGAGTGCAGGATATAGTTATTATCATTACAGTTTAACGGTTGTAAAGGCAAAGTCCTATGTCTGTAGTGAAGTGAACATTTTGAACAACTGCCTTCTGCATTGAAAGTTGTTGATTCATTAAGTGATGGAGCCATTTTAAGGAGAAACATGATGTCACAGGGTCACATAGTAAGCAGAAGGTTTGTTGAAAATTACTTACCCTTTACATCCAATACATCCCTGCCTGAAAATTCAAGCCTGAGTACTTAGGTGTAGGAGAATGGTGAGGGAAGCATAGAGTGGCGTTAAGTTTCAGAATCTGAAGCAGAAAAGGTTTTCAGGCATCAAAAGATATTCTGAGATGAAACCACCCGGTGTTTCTTTTCTGCACACATCCAGAAAAAGTATGCATTCAACAGTGTTCCCTTTCAAGTGCTTCCCCATTTTCTGTATCTCCCTGCGAAGCACTTAGACAAAATACAGCCTTCACTGTTCAACTTGCACGTCTGAACTGTAGTGGGGGGGGAGGGGGGGGGGGGGGGCATTGTTCTCACCTATTCATTATAAGCAGAAAATTCTAAAAGCCTGATATAATGCAACATTTTCACACACTATGGCATGGATAATATGCACTTGAACTTCACAGTATTTGTTCTCGAGGCTGCTGATATATCAGTATATCAACAAGACTCCATGCCCGCAGACAAAGTCAATTCATAACAGGATCAAAATAAAAGCTGGACTGGAAGCTCTTCCGGCAAACCATGTGTTTGGAGGTGTACTTGTTATCACAAGTGGTTCTCTTGACTCATGTCCAGGTCTGGCATAGATAATTTAAAATAGATTGATTTTCATGATCTGTTGGCAGCTCTGTTGGTTTTATTCTGTGTGATTAGCAAAATGATGGTAATTCAAACATCTATATACACTCATCTCCTCACATTCCCCTCAACTCACCCCATTTCACATTAGGGGCAATGTACAGCAATTTACAACTAACCTACCAACCTGCACAATCACTGGGATCTGGGCGGAAGTCGGAGCACCCAAGGAAACTCATGCATTCACAGGAAGAACATTCAAACTCCACGTAGACACCACCCAGAGTTTAAGTTCAAACCTGTGCTGCAGGAGTTTTGAGTCAGCAGTTCTATTACTTCTGCCAGTGAAGTACCCACATATATGTGTTTTTCTTTCTAATTTCATGTCTCACTGCCTGCCAAAATATAATAAAAATATTAACAACTAATATTTAAGTCAAGTAGACTGCTCTGACATTTGATCTGCATTTGATCTGACCCACTATTGTGTGCCGGCCCTCTGGCTCACTAACGAGCATGACTACCATGCCTCCAAATGATGCATCCTGAGGCTTCACCTTGTGCCTTGCCCATTGCCCATTGCCCTCAGCCCTTGCCCCTTGCCCTCCTCACGCTTCAGCCCTCGCTCCTCACCCCTTGTTTCTCACTCCTTGCCCTTATCCCACACCTTCTGCCCCTTGCCTCTCACCCCTCACCTCTTGCCCCTCGCCTCTCGCCCCTCACCCCTCACCCTTCGCAGCCCCATCTGAGAGCCTTTGACAAACATTCAGAAATACAGAAATTGATCGAAATAATGACAACTTGAAAATTAAAAATGTCCAACATTAAAAAAAACATTATTAATTAAAAAAAATTATTAAACACTTACTTATTTCAAAACAAAAATATACAGATAAATCACAGAAATTTTGGCTAAAAGAAACCTTATCTTTCTAATTAAGGCTGGTGTCTCCATTTAAATGATGACCAACTGAAACTAAAGCAAAACTGATTGTTTGGGTATATAATATATTCAGCTCCTTGCCCCAGGCACTATGGAACACACCTGGAGGGGCAGAAGAAGGGGTAAGATGTGGTAACAATGCGGAGCTTGTGGCTGCAAGGAGCAGTCAATCGAAAGCTCATGGATTAATTTAAGGGGAAGATAGAATGGAAAATATTGGAACTACTCACTAACAATGATCAAATCAACATTTTCCTTGATCTCCATCCGTTTTGTCTTGTTTTCACACCTTACATTTCCTTATCTCTGTATATCCCTCTGATTCAGACTGAAGAAGGGTCTTCTTAAGAAGGTCATCCATTCCTTCTATCCAGAGATGCTGCCTGACCCGCTGAGTTACTCCACCATTTTGGGTCTATCTTGGAAAATTATGCTGATTAAGTTGTTCAAGAGGCATAGGTGGAGATTTATTTGATGGACCATAAATACCGGCTTGGACAACATGGGTCGAAAGGCCTTTCTAGCTGTCTAATCATATCTGCATCATATTTCAAGCAACATAATTTAAATTATTCAAAACAATAAATTGCCAGCAGATATTATTGGCTTCTACATCTCTGCTGTTTATATGCACCACACATCATGGAGTAGTTTATTAATGTAGTAAATAATCTGATTTGCATGCCCATACAACTGGTAATATTTTAATTGTGGACACAGGCTGTAAATTCCTCAAGTAACCCATTTTAATTGCAATTCCACCCCCTGTACATTACTGACTGAGCAGTATTACTCTGAGATTTACTGGCTTTGTATACATTAAGTTAATGGCAAGGTGTAATAAATCTCAATGCTGGTATTTACAGTGCCCTCCATAATGTTTCGGACAAAGACCCATCATTTATTTATTTGTCTCTGTACTCCACAATTTGAGATTTGTAATAGAAAAAAAATGGTCAGGGCCCATTGAGGCCTCCGCTGTCGTCACTACGGTGGCCTGATGTTTCAGCCCCTCTGGATGATGGAGTTCCGACGTCGGAATGGAAGAACACTCTCAGCAGCTTGGAGTTTCTGAATTGGCCGTTTCCTACCGGAGATTGCTGCTCCCGAAGTCCACAGGCTGAGCTGGACGGAGCTCCAACACTGGCGATCCTCGGCGAAAGATCCCAGGCTCCGCGATGTTAAAGTCAGAGCCGCCCGCGGCTGGATGCTCCGCAGACCACAGCTCCACGATGTTGAAGTCGGCAGTCCCAACACTCCGGAGAACCAACACGGCGATCCCGGTAAGGCATCGCCCGTTCTGCGATGGTACTTTAGTGCTGCGCCGCTGCTGAAGCTCTGGCCGGTCTCTGGCAGTAAAGGCTGCACCAATCCAGATGGTAGGCCGCGAGGATGAGGCGAAAATGTGGCGGAGGAAAGACGCATCCTCGATCAGATAGTCTGAGAAAAAGCAGTTCCCCCCCCCCCCCCCTTCCCCCCCTTCCCCCTCCCCCCCACATAAAAAAGACTATACATGCAGCCATACATGCCCAATCCATAACACCCCCACCATCATGTTTCACAGATGGGGTGGTGTGCTTTGGATCTTGGGCAGTTCCTTCTCTCCTCCATACTTTGCTCTTGACTTCACTCTGATATAAGTTAATCTTTATCTCATCTGTCCACAAGACCTTTTTCCAGAACTGTGGTTCTCTTGTAAGTACTTCTTGGCAAACACTAACCTGGCCATCCTATTTTTGCGGCTAACCAGTGGGTTGCATCATGCAGTGTAGCCTCTGTATTTCTGTTCATGAAGTCTTCTGCAGACAGCGGTCATTGACAAATCCACATCTGACTCCTGAAGAGTGTTTCTGATCTCGGATAGGTGTTTGGGGATTTTTCTTCATTGTAGAGAGAATTCTTCTGTCATCAGCTGTGAAGGTCTTCCTTGGCCTGCCAGTCCCTAAGCTCACCAGTGCTCCCTTTTTTTCTTAATGATGTTCCAAGCAGTTGATTTTAGTAAACCTAAGGTTTGGCTGATGTCTCTAAACAGTTTCTTGTTTCTTGTTTCTCAGTCTCATAGTGGCTTATTTGAGTTTCATTGGCATAACTTTGGTCATCATGTTGATAAACAGCAATAAAAGTTTCCAAATGTGAAGGAAAGACTGGAGGAGAGATTATGTGCTGAGAGCTCTCTTATACCTGCATTAAGAAGGCATTTAAAAACACCTCAGCAGTTACAAGCACCTGTGAAGCCAGGTGCCCCAAACTTTATGGTGCCCTGAAATGGGTGGACTATGTATAAACACAGCTGTAATTTCTGCATGGTGAAACCAAAATGTATAAAGTACCCTTTAATAAAATCTGACAATGTGCATTTTAACCACATGTTATTTTTTTCTATCACAGATTTCAAATTGTGGAGTACAGAGGCAAATAAATAAATTATGGGTCTTTGTCCCAAGCATTATGGAGGGCACTGTATTTGTCAAGCTTTACAATATATATTAATGATTTGGACGAGGGAATTGAATGCAACATCTCCAAGTTTGCAGATGACACAAAGCTGGGGGGCAGTGTTAGCTGTGAGGAGGATGCTAGGAGGCTGCAAGGTGACTTGGATAGGCTGGGTGAGTGGGCAAATGCATGGCAGATGCAGTATAATGTGGATAAATGTGAGGTTATCCATTTTGGTGGCAAAAACAGGAAAGTAGACTATTATCTGAATGGTGGCCGATTAGGAAAGGGGGAGATGCAACGAGACCTGGGTGTCATGGTACACCAGTCATTGAAGGTAGCCATGCAGGTGCAGCAGGCAGTGAAGAAAGCAAATGGTATGTTAGCTTTCATTGCAAAAGGATTTGAGTATAGGAGCAGAGAGGTTCTACTGCAGTTGTACAGGGTCTTGGTGAGACCACACCTGGAGTATTGCGTACAGTTTTGGTCTCCTAATCTGAGGAAAGACATTTTTTGCCATAGAGGGAGTACAGAGAATGTTCACCAGACTGATTCCTGGGATGTCAGGACTTTCATATGAAGAAAGACTGGATAGACTCGGCTTGTACTCACTAGAATTTAGAAGATTGTGGGGGAATCTTATAGAAACTTACAAGATTCTTAAGGGGTTGGACAGGCTAGATGCAGGAAGATTGTTCCCGATGTTGGGGAAGTCCAGAACAAGGTGTCCCAGTTTAAGGATAAGGGGGAAATCATTTAGGACCGGGATGAGGAAAACATTTTTCACACAGAGAGTGGTGAATCTCTGGAATTCTCTGCCACAGAAGGTATTTGAGGCCAGTTCATTGGCTATATTTAAGAGGGAGTTAGAAGTGGTCCTTGTGGCTAAAGGAATGAGGGGTTATGGAGAGATGGCAGGTACAGGATACTGAGTTGGATGATCAGCCATGATCATATTGAATGGCGGTGCAGGCTCGAAGGGCCGAATGGCCTGCTCCTGCACCTATTTTCTATGTTTCTATATGCTGGAGTTTTTCCCTAACCACAGAGATTTGGGAAAAATTTGGAAGTTGTGATTCTTTAAACAAACAATGTACCCATCGCTTGTCAATTGCTTATGTCTCCTTTAAAAAATAAATTATCTTAACATGCCCATTAAAATTATTGGAAATTAATAATTCAACTAGCCCCTCACTCCCATTCTTCTGTTAGTAACAATGCTAAAAAAAAAGCCAAATACATCAAGTTATGTGAAAATAAACTTTACAAGGAGAAGGCTTTAATTATTCTGACGAAAATCTCACTTTAGAGTGCTTTACTCTGATCACGCTTCTGACATTAACTAGATAATTGATACAAATCTGCACTCCAGGCATGAAGTATCACCTACTGAGTGCACATATCAAGAAATCAGAGCACCTCTTTCTGTGCATAAAGGATGGAAAATCATCTGAAAGTGTGCTTGAATTCTCTGGTGAAGTTCTGTGCGAGGAGTATACATTTCAAACATCGGCCCTTCACACTTTTCATTTGGAAAGTTTATGATTGCACTTGTTTCAGAGTTCAGCCCGAGAGAAACACTTAAGATGCCAGTTCTTAATGAGAATCTGCAACTCCACTGATGATAATGGGGAACCCCCCAATATAATGAATGCACTTAGGTTAGGATGCAGCAGTATAGCCGTATCTTCACTCACCTCATCCTTGAATTGATTGGAAATTATTTTCTCAACCACATCTGGCTGAGGATTCACTGTACCACTCTCAACACAGCTGGGGTTCCTCCATGCTGAAACAGTCACTGACCCCAGGTGCTGAGGCTCTGGTTCCAAATGAACATACCTTGTTTTTCTATTAGTTCTATGACTGACTTCATTGTTAAAGCCTGTGGCTTTCGAACATCTGCTTCCTTATGCTTCAGCAATGGTGCAGTAAGGCAACTTCACTCATGCTGAGCTTCCCAATTGTGGTTGGATTCCAGGTACTGATGGTTCCGTTATAACACAATAGTCATGCTCCTAAGAAACCTCATGTTCGAGAAAGTCGCTTCATTGAAGAACAGGCTGCACTGTACCTTCCTTCTAAGCACAAAATTAAACAGGGTTTCCTGATTGCGATCATGCCATAACCAATGCAACCTGCAAAATGCAAATGATGTTCTGGAACCCATCTTTCACCTTCTAACCAATTTGCATTATGGAAACACACATAATAGCAGAAACACCTGTGGGTGTTTTAAGCAAGGACTGCTCTGGTTTGGGCTAAATAATTTTAGTGCCGGTAATGAAATACCTGTATTGCTATCAGCTGGATTGGTGTCTGAAGCCTATTGGCAATGGTCCCACTTCATCCGAACCACACTCCTCTTGACCCCTTGAGTACCTGGTCCAGTGTTTGCAAGGCAATCGTGGAGGTGGTGAAGGAGTTACTAATTCCTCTCCCACTCGAACAGCCATTGTGGGTGAACAGCCTCACCAGAAAGCAACAAAATACATCCAACGGGTCTGCTTCGAACAGCCATCTGGAAAAAAGACTATGCATTTGGAATCAGTTAATTGCACTTCTGTTGCTGAGGTAGTGCATAGGATTAGCAGGCTTATCTTGCTGCTTTTTTCCAAGGTTTGAACCGTTTTCAGTTTGGAATTTGAATATTCTGTCACATATTTCTAACCTTGGGCCCCACCAGAGTAGACTTAACATCTGAGTCGATCCCTTGCCTGGGATTGGTCCAACCGAGGCCTGCGGACTTTACATTGGGAGCTCACAGTCTCAGGAGAGGCCGTGGATGTCGGGAGCTCCAATGTCGCAGAAGGTTCATCTAGCCCCGACGCGGGGTTCGATCGTCCGGCGCGGGGAGCTGACATCCCCACGAAGCAGGAGCTGATCGCCTCGGCACGGAGGGCCCGCCACCGGCTACAGGAGTCAAGATCATCCCATCGACGGAGGGCTCGAGGCCCTCGCAGTAGGAGAGCAAATGGAGGAGATTGAACTTTTATTCACCTTCCATCACAGTGAGGTATGTGGAGGGTCACTGTGATGAATGTTTATGTTAAAATATGATTTGTGTGTTCCGTTGCTTTTTATTTGTATGACTGACTGGGTCCGACTGGGACTGAATTTATGAGACATAAATTCCTCGTATGTTGCAAAACATACTTAGCTATTAAAGTATTATTGTGATTGTGTGATTATGATATTTTCTGCCAAAAGAACCAATTCAGAGTTTTGCATTACCTTTGCAATGTTTCTCAGTTCATCATTTCTAATGAAAGGATTACACATGGTGATACATGTGCTATTTTCAGCATTTGGTACATGAACCTACTGTGCTCTATGATGAACCCACAGGTCACACTATTATTTAATTAGATTTTGAGCAGTGAAGGTTATTTCCTGATAACTAATCCGTATAATATGGGTGTAAATTCCACCGTAGTGGTTTAATGACTTGGAGTCAAAGAGTAATAAAGCACAGAAACAGATCATTTCACCCAAATTACCCATGCAGATCAAAACGCCCCATCTAAACTAGCACCATTTGCCGATGTTTGGCCCATGTCCACTAAAACCTTTTCTATCTATACTTGTCCATGCATCTGTCTCGAAAATTGTGTTATATTATCTTCCTCAACTACCTCCTCTGGCAGCTCATTCAATATACCCACCACACTCTATGATAAAATTTGTCCCTTACATTGCTATTAAACTTTTGCCCTGACACCTTAAACCTGTGTCATCTGGTTCTTGATTCCCCTATAAGACACATTGATTTCACACTATCCCCTCTTCATTTTATACACCTCTATAAGATCACTCATTAGCCTCCTGTGCTCCAAGAAATAAAGTCCTTGCTTGCCTAATCTTACCCAACTCGGGCCCTCAAGTCCTGGCAACATTGTTGTTAATCTTCTCTGCACTCTTTCTATTTTAATGATTTAAATTCAGTTTTCTTTAAATAATATAACTAAAAGCATCATGTAAAGTGTTTTGTTGTTGATAAAAGATTTACCAATGTTATTTAAGGAAGAAAGTTTGCTGACCAGGCTTGGCCTATATGTAACTCTACTCCCACACCAATGTCGATAATTGTAGACACATGAGGCTACAGATGCTGGGATCTTGAGTAACAAAAATAAATGCTAGACTGCAGAAGGGTCTCAACCTAAAACATCACCCATTCCTTCTATCCAGAGATGCTGCCTGTCCCGCTGAGTTACTCCAGCATTTTATGTCTATCTTTAGTGCAAACCAACATCTGCTGTTCCTTCCTACACTCAGATTATGGAACCTCAGAAAACCTCTGGAAAGGAACTCAGATTATGCCGGTCAGGCATAATTGGTGGAGGGACATGGACAGATGATGTTTCGGGTTGGGACCCTTCTTCAGTCTGATGAGCAGAGGGGAGAAAATTGGTAAAGAGAAGAAGGGGAAGGGCAAATCATGAAAAGTGGTTGATTTATAGTTTCTCCTAACACTGGCCAACAATGCCCTGAGTTTTATCATATCAAACAGTAATCCTTAAATGAAGTATATCACTCCTTTCGTAGGGAAAGGTAGGGAAGACAATAAATATTGATCTTGTCAGCAATGAACACATCCTGAAAAGTATCATGCAAGCTTATGGAAATTTCAGATACCATAAATTATATTATTTCATTTGAAATATAACAAAGTTAGATGCAAGCATAATTTTGTCACATGATGGCTTAACTGCATGGGAGACTTTGCTCTGAGAGAATGGTTTTGAAAGTTTGCACTATTGACAATAATTTAGGAATGTAGATGCTTCCACCACATGGGAAGTCATTTTGTATCAGGGTATTTATTTTCTGAGTATATGCTTGATGTAGTAAAATCCATATGTCAACAAATTGGAAAAATCAAAGTCCTCACTCCCTTGATTTGTTTAACATATATTGGCACCTCAAGTTAAGTCAAGTTTATTCATCACATACACATACGAGATGTGCAGTAAATCTAACACATTGGAAAATTATCCAGGGTAGGCAAAGACTACTACTTTTGCTGCTGATTCTGTCTTTGAATGAAAGTTTGTTTATGAATCATCCTAGCCCTTTCTTTAGTCCTTTTCTGTAGTCATTAGGTTATTTTTATTACAGTAAAATAGATCATGAGCATTATTCTTTTAAAAGAAAACCTTAGCTGCTGCCACCTGTAAAGCCAAAGTTCAGTTGCACATAAGCACTGAATGTGATGAGCAATGCAGATATGAAAATATATGCATATTTTGAAGACTTGTTTTTGGAGATGGGACATTTGTGCAGTACATCTTGAGTAGATTTAACAAAATGGTATGATGAAGACACTATGAACTGTACATGCTGGATTCTTATACAAAATAGAACATGTTGGAGAAACTCAGGCAGCATGGAAGTTTGGATATATGGTGGTAGTTTACATTGTTGGAGGTGTCGAGCATTGATTATTAAGAAGGGTGATAAGGCGAGAGTCAAAGGAAAAATAAATTGAGAACTTCGAGGAGAATGAACCATGAATGACATGAACTTACATGGTGGCCATAAAGGGAAAGTTAGTAATTAACACATGAGTTTGTGACAGAAACATGAGCCCACATCAGTAGGAAGTGTTTTAAAAAAAAATGTGATCAACATCCATATCGCTAAAATACGAATAAGGTTACCTTATGAGATTGGTAATGATTTTTCTTCAAATAGCAAAAGAAGAATTTAGTCTTTCAGTTGTAGTTCTCCAAATAATTAAATCAATTATGTCAAAAAATCATGATAATTAAACACAATTCAGTGGTGTATTGTAAGCAAGCTATTGATAAGTTAGATCTGATATTGCATTGCAGCTCCAATGATTTGAGTTTAATCCTAACCTCCAGACTATTTATGTGGAGTTTGGACATTCTCTATGACCAAATCGCTGTTCCTGATGCTCTGATTTCCATCCACTTCCGAATGACATGTAGGTTGGTAGGTGATTTGGCTAACTGTAAACAGCCTCTAATATGTAGGTGAGTGATAGAATATGGAGGGAGTTGATGGGAGAGCAAAATAGAATTGGCGTAGGATTATTGTAGCTGGGTGGTTGATGTCAGGAGTTTTGGGGTGAAGGCGGGAGAATGGGGTTCAGGGAGAGATAGATCAGCCATGATTGAATTGTATTGTAGATGGGCAGAATAGCTTAATTTTGCTCCAATCATTTATGACCTTATGATCTTATGTCTGCCACCGCGTCAATCGGTTTAACAGTCTGTTTCCATGCTGTATGACTCTCGATGGCTTTGATAAGCTAAAGATGTCAAAGATTATGGGACAAAGGCAGGAGAATGGGTCTGAGAGGCAAAGATAGATCAGCCATGATTGAATGACAGTGTAGACTGAAAATGAGCTGAACGGCCTAATTCTGCTCCTATGACTTACGAACATGGCGTGATTACGGTATATGGAATAGTTTATGATCCAAACGTCTGTGGTGGAAGAGGCAGAATTTAGTTCATTAGGCAGAATACACATTAACTAAACATGCTGAGTCTCATAGAAACTCTTTAGAACCTTACAGAATTAGTCAATTGACCCTGGAGAGGATAACATGAGATCTTAAAGCTTACTTTTAATGCCAAGGAAGCAGGGCCAGCAAATATAAAAAGATAAAGCACTTCCATGAAAGGGTGGAAGTGAGGAGAGATGAAATGATTAAAAAAAAGCTGGTTGGTGCAAGAAAAACAGTGGCTGGAGATGAGCAGAGAAAGAAAAGATGGATTAGATGAACTGAAAATTATAGTGGTAGAAGCAAGACGATATATTTTATATTTATTGTTGGTTAGAAAATGTTCTAATTGAAAAGTAAAGTGTTTTGATTAGAGATACAATGGGACCAACGAGTCAATGTTGACCAGCGACCCCCACACATGAATACCCTTCTACACACACTAGGGACAATTTTACATTTATACCAAGCCCAATTAACCTACAAACCTATACGTCTTTTGAGTGTGGGATGAAACCGAAGATCTCGAAGAAAACCTACACAGGTCACGGGGACAACGTACAAACTCCGTACAGACAAGAACTCATAGTCAGGATCGAACCCTGGTCCCTGGGACTGTAATGCAGTAGCTCTACCGCTACACCACTGTGCCGCCCGTGTTAGTTGTTGAGTTTACTGTGTTAACAGTGGTTCAGTTGGAAACAATGTTACTGTTAAATCAGAAATTTGTAGGTTCAAATGTCAGTCCAAAGAACTGTTCTTTAAAAGCCTGACTGACATTGAGGTGAAATACCATATTGTATTGCATTGAAGGAATTGTTATGTCTCAGTCATGATGTCACTTTTAGACACTATCTACTATCTCAAGTGGAAATTAAATGTCACAAGACACACAATGCAAAGAAGAGAAAGTGAGTTGTCCATTGTACTCTGGCCAGAATGAATCCCAAATTAACACCACTAAAACATAGTGATTATAACATTGCTGTTTGTAAGAGCTGACATCACTAGAAGGCAAAGCTTTAAGTGAGAGGGGCAAAGTTTAACAAAGTTGTACAGGGCAAGTTGTTTTGGTAGTGAGTTCCTATAATGTGCTGCTGGGGGTGGTGGTGAAGGCAGATACAATATTGGAATTTAAGAGACTTTTGGATAGGCACATAGATATACAGGGAATGGAAGGATATGGATTATATACATGCTGATGAGAGTTTGGCTTGGCATCATGTTCGGCACAGACATTGTGGGCCATAAGGGCCTGTCCCCGTGCTGCACTGTTCTATGTCCTATGTGCTTAACTATGCTTCTCAGTGTCTTGCATCACAACAGTGATAAGACTTCAAATATATGTCATTGTTTGCAAAGCAGTTTGGAGCAATCAGAATTGTGGAAAGTGCTGCATAAAGCCATCTTAATTCACTTCATTTTAAAATGCATGTTATCTTTATTGTTTAGTAGATCCAACAAAATATTTCTGATCTGAAACATGGGTTAGACCTTGCTAGTAGGAGTCTGTTACCTGCCATCATTCCCCATGGTACCACACATCTGAATTTACCCAGTCTGGTTGCAATGGGGCTTGCTTGTTAGTCCTACCTTTCATGTGCTTTAATCACACATTGAAGAAGCCCTGCACTCGAAACATCCCATCAAGTTTTAAAAGCCAGCATAGTTCCTCGTTCAGCTTTGATACCTGTCAAAGTTGGCAAAGCTGTTCAAAACTGCACACCTCCAAATTCAAGGACAGTTTACTCCCAGCTGTTATTAGGCAACTGAACCATCCTATCAACAACTAGAGTGGTCCTGTGCCACCATCTATCCCATTGGAGATCTTTGGACTATCTTTAATCAGACTTTACTGGACTTTATATTGCACTAAACATTATTCCCTTTATCCTGTATCTGTACACTATAGAGGGCTCGATTGTAATCTTGTATAGTCTTTCCGCTAACTGGATAGCGCGCAGTAAAAACGTTTTTTACTGTACCTCAGTACACGTGACAATAAACTAAACTAACCTAAAAAAACTTTGACAATGAGTTGTATATAATGAAGCAACCAATTAAAGAAAACATAAAATTCTGATTTTATTAAAAAAAAATAATGAATTTAGCCAAATATATTATTGATGAAACAGAACCAAGCTAATTTTAAAAATAACTCACCCACGCATATGTTTCTTCTTCTGCTGCCCCACAATCCTCGACAAAATCAATGGTGTTTCTGATCTTCCTGCCAGACCGAACTTGGAGCAGGATCTGACAACCAATTCCTTACCTGGGGAACCTCATCAAGTGTGAGCTCCACCACTGCAGTCCATGGGGAGGGTAACGGTGGGGTCCCTTATGAGTTTTAATCAATAATTTTGTGACTTCCATGACTTACTACATGTGAATGACATGAATTTCTTGCCATTGAACTGGCAAATATCAACAATCTGCAAAGCCAGCATTTGCTGGTAAATCTGGGGCTACACGACCTCTTATCTGTTCCACAGATGCTGAGTTTGTTTTACTTGTGGTTTCCACCCTTCACAGTATTTTGCTTTTATATTCATTTATATGCCCCAGATTCTCTCACCCTGTTTAATGCTGCTCTGCTTTCTGGCACCAGTGAAATGCTCTTGTAGGCAGAGTGGACCTCCAGGAATTTTGCAGCTATGATTTAGTGTAATTGGCACAGAGCTCATGTTAGAAATTTGAGAAAATAAATCAGTTGTCTGCACAACATTTTCCATATATTAAAATTAATGGGAATAAAATCTTGCTGGCTCTACTGACCTCTGCATTTTATTCCTGATATCCACATCTGGCATGCAAAATCTTCAAAACCTACAGTATGTGCAGCTTCTCTTTGGCCTCTTTGCACATTTCATTGAATATTCAGTGTACATGCAAATACATATTAAACAGAAGAGCTACTTGTTTCATTAAATATAATAGAGAAACACAGTTCTTGTGCTTGAAGGTGGATTTCATTCTTGGCGTCATCAGTGCTGCCTAAGCTTGTTTGCATGTTGAACAAAAAATGGAAAAGAGCATTTTGTTTTGACAGTAACAATTAGACTAAAACATCAAATTTGTTTCAGGTGAGAACCTCATAAAAATCATTTGCCGAGATTTTGCTGGGTAATTTGGGCAAAAATCATCAACATTTTCTTTCGTAACCCCTAGGACTCCTGGATTTCTGCAAATATTAATGTAAATATATAAACATTGTAGGCTGTAGTCAGTAGTTTCTTGCTGTTGAGTCAAACTCCCTTTATTGATCGACTCTTCATGCGGTTCATTGTGGAAATGGGAGGAATCAAAGCTACCGCGCAACTTTCAGAAGGGAATCTGTATAAAGATACTGCCTTGGGTCAGTTCTGGTGTGGGGAATTGAATGCTTCTCATTCATTTTAATGGTAGGAAACAGCTCACACTGTGGTAAGAAATAGGCAATGTTAAATTGAAAGTTTTGGTTTTTACAAATATTTTAAAGTGCATATATTATTTGAAAGATTTCATACATTTTTTGTATTATTTTTGAATAGATTTTAATAGATGGAAATAGCTTATGAAGGATTCTTAGCATCTAAAACATTGACCTGGAATTGATAGATGGCAAACAAACCACAGGTTAAATCTATTAAAAGCACTGGATAGTGACTGTATTCCACAATGTACATCATGTTATTACACTTTGTGAATTTATTTAAAGGTTTTAAATATTTTGGCTTTTATTGTTCTAAGTGTGAGGGAGTGAAGAAGGGAGCAACAGATCTCACATTAAATAACAGATAAAGTCTTTGATAGCTGTCCATGCCCCTTCAAACAAACCAAATAACAGGTTGCTGGCTCTCAGAAATGTTTATTGTTTTCAGTTATTGTAAACTTTTTTTCTAACCTTTTATTACTATTCTGAGAATTAAATGGATATTAAAAAAATACCGGTACCTGTTTAAAAAAATATTAAAGCACTTAGAAAAATCATCCCAATATTTTAAACAGTTTAAATATATTGACAAAGTGCAACAACATAATAATATTAATGTAAACCTTGATCCTATGCTAGTGACTGAAAACATTAGAGGAACTTGCTGTGCTGACTTTTACATGATATTAAGTATTTGAGCAGATTCTGCTCATTATATCGTGGAGAAATCTCCACATCTGTACTTCATGAGGGGTTCAACTTGGGATCTCATACTTGAAAAACATTGCAAAACATCCGACGGCAACTTTGTAACCAACACAATGTAATGGAGATCCTAGAGATGCTATCAGTTAGTGGACATTTTGGCATTTGTGCAACAAACGGCCTTTGCCTTTCCCAATTTAGTGTTAGGACCTGGCTTACATGGCTGTTTTCTATATTTCTCTGGATGCTCTTCGTCAAGCTACCATCACGTGACTTAATTGTGATGTAGCAGACCGTATGACTGTCAGGGATTCTGGGATTAGATGACAACCTCCCATTGTTCCTTACTGGAAAAAAATTAGTTAATGTAAATGTACCATGAGATCCACCCACTGAGATGATGTGAAGAGCTTGAAACAAACAAGGATGATCAAGTCAACAGCACAGAATTAGTAGCTAGCTACAAAGCGATGGTTCTCATTGCTGACCTCGAAGTAAACTTTTCTTAATGTTCCAGTGACCTTGGCCGAGTGAACCACTTCTTTCTCAGCATCAGCTGTTGTCAGTCACCAGCCCGAAAAGCAACAGCATCAATCTCGTCTAGTAGCCAATTACATTAAAAATTCTCCCAGGCAGCAAACGTGGAGGAGGCTTCAATCAATGCAGCCTGCAGAGGAGAGCTAAATCATTAATTGCAACTTTAGAGTTTCTGCGTTACCTTCACATACACAGAAATCCCAAAACAGGCCAGTACCGCTGCAGATCAACAGCAAACAACCATAAGTTTCTGTATATTTGAACCATATAATCCAGGTCCGTGAACTAAAAGAATTCATGATGTAATGTTTACTTTGTCAAAGACCAATAAGAGAGTTAAGTAAGAAGGAACTGCAGATGCTGATTTAAGCCAAAGATAGACACTAAAAGCTGGAGTAACTCACTGGCACAGGCAGCATCTCTGGAGAGAAGGAATGTGTAGTGTTTCAGGTCGAGACCCTTCTTCAGACCTGTTTAGTTTTAGTTTAGTTTCGAAAGACAGCTCGGAAACAGGCCCTTTGGCCCACAGAGTCCGCACAAACCCGCACATTAACACTATCCTACACACAATTGGGACAATTTATACTTATACCAAGCCAATTTACCTACAAACCTGTATGCCTTTAGAGTGTGGGAGGAAACCAAAGATCTCGGAGAAAACCCGGAGGTCACGGGGAAAAGACACAAACTCCATACAACCAGCACCCATAGTCAGGATCGAACCTGGGTCTCTGGCATTGCAAGTGCTGGAAGGCAGCAACTCTACCGCTGTGCCCAAAAATATTGCTCAAGTTTTGCTCAAAAATATTGTCGGTACTAATATTCTGATCTCCCTTTCAATTCTAAATGTGTTTGATACTTTAATACAATCAGTATTTCAGTTCTTCTTACATCCCATTTTTTTATGTTTGGACATATTGTGCAAGATCATGTTTGCTTAATTGAATTTTTAAAATAAAACAGAAAAGTTCATCACAGGAACGGGCACTTTTGTCCCACAATATCTGCGCCAAGATAAACTAATCTCATCTGTCTGCAAATGATCCATGTCTCGTCATTCCCAGCGTACACACATGCCTCTCTAAAATTCTCTTAGATGTCACTATCATATCTGCTTCCACTACCACTAATAATTGAAAATGGAAGATGATGCAGAATATTTGTTTCATTTTGGAAAGAGAAAATTGATTCTTTTGTTGCTTTTTTAAAATGTTGTTAGATATTTATTCTCCTGACTGTATATTTCACTGCCTGCAAACAAATAATGCTTGGGGGATAATGATTCAGCCAAGCAGCAAGCAGCTCCACAAATGATAACCATATAACCATATAACAATTATGCACGGATGTCACAGTCTGCCCTCTCCTCATTCTCATCCACTTCACCTCCCAGTACTTTTCCACCAGTCCCTCCTTCTCCTCGCCTGCCACTCCCCTCTCATCAGCCAAACTCTCCTCACCTGTTGCACTCAGTTGCCTCTTGATCACCAATTAACCCAGTATATAGACTCTCCTCACCGTTCACACAGTGCTAGATTGTTCTCAGCATTCATGCAAGACTCTCCAGCGATTTCCCGACTGACCACACAGATTCGACCCTGCCTGCCCCTGACCATTCCGTCCTGTCGTCTTCCCGGATATCACCTCGGCCTTCTGTCCCCGACCACAGCCTTCATCCCGTACCTCCTGGTTTCTGTCTGCCTCTCTCCTGGGCTGTTTGGTGTATCCCTGCCACGGCTCCTTGACTTCCTGCCTGGCTTCGCCTCTCCTTTCGACTGTCCCTCGCTGGTTTGTTTGCATCGTGTGTTGGATCTCCTGGTTACCGGACCTTCCGCAACCCCGACTACGTTCCTGCCTGCCCCTCTTCGGAACCCTCGTTCAATCTTGAGCCTCTGTGTGAGTACGGTGTACCCATTCCTGTGTTACTACTCTGTGTTACAGTATCGTAATAAAGTTTATGACCAATTATACTTGCCTGATTCTGTGCTGCTATTGGGTCCAAGCTATACCCGTTACAACGGAAACAGGCCATCTCGGCCCTACAAGTCCGTGCCGAATAATTATTTTCCCTTAGTCCCACCTGCCTGCACTCATACCATAAACCTCCATTCCCTTCTCATCCATATGCCTATTCAATTTATTTTTAAATGATACCACCAAACCTGCCTCCACCACTTCCACTGGAAGCTCATTCCACACCGCTACCACTCTCTGAGTAAAGAAGTTCCCCCTCATGTTACCCCTAAACTTCTGTCCCTTAATTATGAAGTCATGTCCTCTTGTTTGAATCTTCCCTATTCTCAAAGGGAAAAGCTTGTCCACATCAACTCTGCCTATCCCTCTCATCATTTTAAATACCTCTATCAAGTCCCCCCTTAACCTTCTGTGCTCCAGAGAATAAAGACCTAACTTATTCAACCTTTCTCTGTAACTTAGTTGTTGAAACCCAGGCAACTTTTTAGTAAATCTCCTCTGTACTCTCTCTATTTTGTTGACATCCTTCCTATAATTGGGCGATAAATTGGAGGCCACATTGTTATCCAGTCTTTTTATTTATTAAACTCATTTACACTGAGAGAACGGATCATGCAATTTCATACACAACCTCCATAGGTTGTAAATTCTGAAGTCCAGCTATAGAACTATTTAATATATCACAATGCGGTAATTTGCAATGGGACATTTTTATGAGGCAAATTCGTTTTTTTGAAATATTCAGGGTGAATTCATATTTATCAAAATGAATGATGTTAGTGATGAGAAATGGAAAGCTAACGTTTCACCTGTATGGCCTAATATCTTCATCTAATCTATTCTTCCCTGGCACTAAATCCCATTTTTTAAGGTTTCCTTTGGCATTTTCTATTGTTCATGCCAACTTATCACAGCGAGGGTGCCAAGTTTTGAACTACAGACCTATCCCACATAAGACATCACAAACATGAGGCTGACGTGTAATTGTTTTTCATTCAATTCAAAAGTATATGATTATTTCAGATGGAAAAAAAACAAAGCGTATCACATAATCATAATTCCTGTCGTTAATCTTTGCACCTGAGTTCCAGAAAGGTATTTTACCACTGCCTTGTGCCAGCTGCTCAAATTTGTGGAACGTACCTCACAGTGCAAGAAAAGATTAATTCAACTCCTCTAGGTTTACTGGTCTCAGTTGCTTATTATCTTAAAATGTGGTTCAATAAAAACTCCAGCAATACTCCAGAACTAATCAATTAACATTTCCTGTTGTCACTGTTTGACAAAAGGATTTCCAGTGCTTGCTTTCATCATATTGTTGGAGAATTCATGCTGCACTTTCACATTTAATGCACGATTATGACAACGCACATATCATGGAGTAATCACATTGTGACCCTTTTTCAATGGCACAGGATATGTTATACAGTCAACATTTTAGTGTTCAAGGTGGACAAAACAGTTATAATTTGGTGTTAGACAAAAATGCTGGAGAAACTCAGCAGGTGAGGCAGCATCTGCGGAGCAAAGGAAATAGGCAATGTTTCGGGTTGAAACCAGAATTTGAATTAAGCTTATAATTTGAATTAAGCTTTGCAAATTAAAACAACATGGAATTTTTTTGAAAAAACTGTTTTGGATCTTTTGAACAAATTGATTTTCTAGTATGAAATGTAGACGATTGTCATAATTTATATTACTGCAAAAGTGACAATAGGTTAAACATTCCTCTTTTAATGATCATTTAAAACATCAAAGATTTTAAAATGTTCAAATCAAAACATTTTTGCTGAACTACAACAATCTGTTATTGGGAATACTTCTGTCCAACATATTTGGGATCGAAACTTCGTCTCATTTGAAATTGTTCCCCTCGCTTCCCTAACTTGGGAATTATTTTACCTATGAAAATATTTGCTCAGTGGACTGGAAAAGTGGCTGAGGGTTCCCTTTCTAGTTAATGAAGATTGGCCACAGAATGATGATGGATACCTACCAGCTGGAGTTTTAATGGCTTCCTCACCATTAAGAGCTTGATGCCAGACAACAAAAATCAGGACAAATTGTGTACACTACAAATGAAAAGGTGATTAAAAGAAACAATGGAAAATATGTTTATCCAAAAAAGTACCAATGCAGAAATGTCTTATTTCCTTCATGGCGATCTTCTTACAATAACAACATTAATTGGAAAACAAAGGGGATATATTGTTTTTGTATTAGAAGTTTGGACATTTTAAATAATGTCTTCTCTTTGATAGAGTTATGGAAACAGTAATTTTTATCTTGCACATGTGACAATACAGAAAGTAATTATACTTGTACTTCAACCAAATTAAGAAGCACTAGCAAGTTACTGCAGTGAGATCTGAACACCATTGTACATGTTCTCCCCTTGACTACAATGATTTCCACCGACTGCTTAAATTTCCTCTAATGTCCCAAAAACTTGAGTTTGTAACTTAATTAGCCTCTGTAAATTGCCCCCGATGTATAGGGGTGTATGAGAAGATGGGATAACATAAAACTAGTGTGAACGGGTGATTGATAGTCAGTGTGGACTAGGTGAATTGAAGGACCTGTTTCCATGCCATATCTTTAAACAAAACATGCATTTTAATTGCAAACATGCAATAAAATTATGCATTTTAGCAATTTCCATTTAAAACCAGGTCTCCAGTATTTATAGTCTTTTTATAAAAATAAATTGTCATTTTTAAAGGCTGCTCTGTCGTTTTTTCATATTAGCACCCAGGAGATGCTAACCTTAAAGGAGACCTTCATGCATGTATGTCAGTGTAACATTGGTTTTCAAGGGCACTTCACCTTGTTTTGTGGACCTCGCAAGACTCTGAGCTATATTTACCATTCTCTCTTCCCTAGTGAGGAACTGCACTTCAAGCCTTTTATGCTGTGAGACCAATTCATTGACTTAAATCCTTTCCCACATTCACCTTTCTCTCCTCTCTCTCTGTCATCAGGAGAGATTTACCTTTGCTGACCAACGCATTATTTACGTGTCCAATATGAATTTAGGCAATGTTGACAAAATATCTGCCAGTCATAAGGTCATAAGTGATAGGAGTAGAATTAAGCTATTCAGCCCATCATCTACACCATTCAATCATGGCTGATCTATCTCTCCCTCCTAACCCCATTCTCCTCCGCATAACTTCTGGAACCTGTACTAATCAAGAATCTATCTATCTCTGCCATAAAAATATACACTGACGGCCTCCACACCCTTCTGTGGCAAATAATTGCACAGATTCACCATCCTGGGGGCAGCCAGGCACAGGAAAAGGAAAAGAAGAATGGTGTGGAATTTATCTACCATTGTTAGCTAAAGGATTTCTTATCACAAAATAAAAACTTCCATCCATACAGCTTCTTACGTATCCCTATCAGGATGCTCCAAAGTGGTCCAGCTGGTGAAATTCCTTCCCTGTATCACTATTGAAATATAGGAATATCAGCACCCAGGGAGATTTTGCAAAAAGTAATATTAGGTAGTTAATCTACTTTAGTGATGTTTACTGAGATCCAGCAAGGTTTAATATTAAATGTAATTGCGTCAAGAGCTGAAGAGCACCAGAAAATAAGAGCAGGAGTAGGCCTTTAGGCCCCTCATGCTTGCTCTGCCATTTGATATGATTATGGCTGATCTATGCTGGCCTCAACTTATCTTCCATGCCAGCTCCCCATGACCCTCAATGCCTTGAACAGTCAACTATTTTGTCAACTATTTATCAGTCTCCACCTTAAAGATATCTAATGATCTATTTTCTACAGCCCTCGGGGAGAGTTCCAGTGATTCGCTGCCCTTTGAGAGAAGCGATTACTCTGCGCCTCAATTTTAATTGCCTGAACCCTTATGTTGTAATTCTTTCTCTTTATTTGTAACCCTCCTGCTCATGACTCAATAATGTGGATTAGTACTGCACTGGGTGCACCTTGAGTCCACAATCTGCTGCCAAATGAGCCACATTTGATGTCTTACAGGCAAAGCTTTGCAGTTTTCTGTTGATCTGAAGCCTAATATTGTTCTCTGTCACAGGCAGGCAGTAATACTACAATTGAACTACCAATGCTTAGAAGTCTGACTTGAAGGATGAATTTCAATAGATCGCAATAGATTTCAATAGATGAGCAAGAGTCGGGTCACACCTGAATATTATACTGCCAGGATCCCCATGGACATGATTTTCATTGAAGGTAAGAGGTAATATCCGTCTATCTGGGTTCTGCGTCAGTAGCCAGCAACACTACTCGCTGATCAGAGTCCATTATCCTAGGCCAACCAGTAATCTACTATGCAAGGTATCAATGCAAGAGGTAGGATTCTGACTCGGAAGCATTCAATCAAAATCCCACTGAAAGTAACTTCATACCATTGTACATGGTTTTCTTTGTCAAGTACATACACTAAATGTCTGAACCTATGGCGGTACAGTGGTGCATCGGTAGAGTTGCTGCGTTACAGCGCTTGCAGCATTGCAGACGCAGGTTCAATCCCGACTACGGGTGTTGTCTGTACAGAGTTTGTGCATTCTCCCCATAACTGCGTGGGTTTTCCCTGAGACCTTCAGTTTCCTCCTACACTCCAAAAACATACAGGTATATAGGTAAATTGGCTTGGTAAATGTAAAAAAAATGTTCCTAGAGTGTGTAGGATAATGTTAATATGCAGGGGTCTTTGGTTGGCACAGACTCGATGGGCAAAAGGGACTGTTTCTGCGCTGTATCTCTAAATTAAACTAAACTAAAGTTTCTCGTTTACTGAGCAGAAATACTATTGCAACAATACATCATCGTTGTGGTAAAACTAATCTTCTCACAACGTTCTAAACCAAATTCATGTTCCTTATTTCCCACCCACCCCACTCCACTCTAATATATATCCTTCCCTTTGTCTTTACAGTTCACTCCTCCTCTGACACCATTTGTTCTCCTTGTCACCTTTTTGCCTTCATGTGGCCCCCATTTGCCTCCTTTTCATCTATAGCCTTTTTCCACCCACCTGCCAATCAAAAACTTCATCAGCTGTATCCATCTATCACTTGCCAGGCTCGCATCTCTTTTCCAGCTTTCACTACCCTCTACAATCAGTTTGAAGAAGCGCCCGATTTGAGACACCACCATCCATGTCCTCCAGAGATGCTGTCTGATCCAGAGTTACTCAGGTATTTGAGTTCTACGCAAGATTCCAGCGTCTGCAGTTCCTTGGTGTCTCATGTTCCATAATAATGGGTGAACAATCAAATCCCTGATGAATATTGCTTCACAATTATCGTAGGAGCTGACATTGAGAGATCAGAAATAAATGTTGTATATGAATGCCTGGCTGCCACAAGCCGGTTATCTCTGTTGAAACTCAGTGGGACAGGCAACACTCTGGAGAGAAGGAATGGGTGACGTTTAGGGTCGAGACCCTTCTTCAGGCTGAAGTCAGGGGAATGGGTGGGACAAAGATAGAATGTAGTCTGAGACAGTATGACTGGTGGGAGAACTGGGAAGGAGAAAGATGTAGAAAGGGAAATATAGGGCTATTAGAAGTTAGACAAATCAATGTTCAAACTTCATTCTTTAAGAAACTGGGGTTCCCCTCTTCCATTACAGATGAGGCTCTCACTAGGGTCTCACAAGGATATCCCGCAGCTCTGCTCTTGCTCCCCCTCTCCCCATTCATATCAAATACAGAATCCCCCTCATCTACTGTATCTGTTGTTCAAGGTGTCAACCTCTCTACATCGGCGAGATCAAGGCGCAGGCTTGCCGATCGTTTCGCTGAACACCTCTGCTCAGTCCGTCTTAACTTACCTGATCTCCTGGTTGCTCAGCACTTCAACTCCCCCTCCCATTCCCAATCTGACCTACCTGTCCTGGGCCTCCTCCATTGTCAGTGAGACCCAGCCCAAATTGGAGGAATATCACCTCCTATTTTGCCTGGGTAGTTTACACCCCAGCGGTATGAACATTGACTTCTCTAACTTCAAATAGCTCTTGCTTTCCCTCTCTCTCCATCCCCTCCCCCCTCCCAGTCCTCCTACCAGTCTTACTGTCTCCGACTACGTTCTATCTTTGTCCTGCCATCTCCCCTGACATCAGTCTGAAGAAGGGTCTCAACCTGAAATGTCACCCATTCTTTCTCTCCAGAGATGTTGCCTGTCCCGCTGAGTTATTACTGCATTTTGTGTCTACCTTAGATTTAAACCAGCATCTGCAGTTCTTTCTTACATAACTCTGTTGAAAATGTCCTCATACTTTTTGCATCAACCCAACAGGTTAGTAGGATCATGAGGCTTCACTTTTGAGCTTCATATTTGTATCAACAATAAAAAGCAAGTGAACTTTTGAACTACTTTTCTCCCTGAACCTGCCTTAGGCCACATGCATAAAAATGTGATTTAGGGCAGTTTCTTCCCAGCTGTTATCAGGCAACTGGATCATCCTACCAAAACTAGAGAGCAGTCCTCAACCACTTTCTACCTCATTGGTGACCCTCGGACTATCTTTGATCGTAGTTTACTGGCTCTACCTTGCACTAAATGTTATTCCCTTGTCATGTATCACACTGTCAAAGGCCCTATTGTAATCATGTATCATCTTTCCTCTGACTGGTAAACACGCAACAAAAGCTTTTCATTGTACCTCAGTGCACATGACAATGAACTAAACTGAACTGAATTGAACGGAAGTTGTCCCCTGTCAAATTCACCAGCAGCTGCTATCCCCAGAGCGGGTTGCACTGTTTGCCCAGGATGTTTCTGACTGGATGTGAGAGCCGTTCGGCACTCGCCTCCCCAACTCACCAGTTAAGGGAAAAATTGATCAGATGTGGATGTCATAAGGTCATGTGGTTATAAGTGATTGGGGCAGAATTAGGCCATTCGGCCCATCAAGTCTACTCTGCCATTCAATCATGGCTGATCTATCTATCCCCCTCAACCTATTTTCTCCTGCCTTCTCCCTATAACACCTGTCACAAGAATTGTAAAGGGTAAAAAGACCCTAATGGGAGTTATCTACAGCCCCCCAAACAGAAGCATGGAGATAGAATTGTATCAGGAGTTAAAATTAGCAGGCAACAAAAGTAATGCTACCGTGGTTATGGGAGATTTCATCATGCAGGTGGACTGGGAAAATCAGGTTTGTACTGGACCCCAAGAAAGGGAGTTTGTAGCGTGCCTCCAAGATGGATTCTTAGAGCAGCTTGTACTGGAGCCAACCTGGAGGCAGGTAATTCTGGATTTAGTGCTATGTAATGAACTGGATTTGATAAGGGAACTCAAGGTAAAAGAACCATAAGGAGGTAGTGACTATAATATGATAAGTATTAATCTGCAATATGAGAGGGAGAAGGTAAAATCGGAAGTTGAACAAAGAAGAATATGGAGGCTTGAGGGAGGAGCTGGTCAAAGTTGACCTGAAAGGAACCCTAGCAGGGATGATGGTGGAACAGCAATGGTAGTTATTTCTGGGAATAATCCAGAAGATGCAGGATTATTTCATTCCAAAGAGGAAGGTATATTCTAAGGGGAGTAAGAGGCGACCGTGGCTGGCAAGGGAAGTCAAGGTCAGTATAAAAATAAAAGAGAAGACATATAACGTAGCAAAGATGAACGGGAAGCCAGAGTTTTGGGAAATTTTTAAGGAACAACATAAGATAACTAAAAAGGAAATACGGGGATAAAAGATGAAGTACGAAGGTAAGCTAGCCAAGAATATAAAGGAAGATAGTAAAAGCTTCTTTAGGTCTGTGAAGAGGAAAAAAAATAGTTATGACAAATGTGGATCCCTTGAAGACAGAAACATGTGAATTAAATGGGTGACTCGCCTGCAGTCTGTCTGCCTTTTTGACTTTTTGTTAATGTTAGTGTGTTTTAAAAAGTATGTGTTAATGTTCTTTGGTTTGTTTTATGTGGGGGGTGTGGTGGTGGAGGGGTAGGGGTTGGGCGAAGCCTTTTTTTCAATCTCTTACCTTGCCAGAGATGTGATTTTTTCCAGAACGTATCTCTGGTCGTTCTGCAGCCTAACATCATGGAGCTGGCAGCCTTGCTCGAGACTGACTTTGAGCCCCACCGCAGGGTGTGGACTTACCATCGGAGCCTGCGATCCCTTGCCTAGGATCGATGCTCCAATCGCGTTCTGCGGATTTCAACATCAAGGAGCTCGTAGTCTGATGTTGGGTAACACCAAGCTGCAGGAGGTTTGACCAGCCCTGACTTGGGAATCCGATCACCCAGCATGGGGAGCTAAGATCCCCCTGATGTAGGAGCTTGATCGCCCTGACAACAGAAAGTTTGAGTGCCCTGACCGCGGTAGAACAAAGACGGGAAGAAGATTGAACTTTTTTTTGCCTTCCATCACAGTGAGGAATGTGGTGGATGTTCATGTTAAAAATTTATTTGGGTGTCATGTTGCTCTTTATTGCTATGACTATATGGCAATCTGAATTTCATTGTACCTTAATTAGTACATGTGACAATAAACTCACCTTGAATACTTGAAACTTATATGGGGAACAAAGTGATGACAAACGAGTTGAACAGGTACTTTGGTTCTGTCTTCCTTAGAGAAGACAGAACCAATCTCCCAGATGTACTTGGGGACAGAGGACCTAGGGTGATGGAGGAACTGAAGGACATTCACATTAGTCAGGAAATGGTGTTGGGTAGACTGATGGGACTGAAGGCTGATAAATCCCCAGGGCCTGATGGTCCTGGGGTACTCAAGGGGGTGGCTCTAGAAATTGTGGACACATTGGTGATCATTTTCCAATGTTCTATAGATTCTGGATCAGTACCTGTGGATTGGAGGGTAGTTAATGTTATCCCACTTTTCAAAAAAGGAGGGAGAGAGAAAGCAGGGAATTATAGACCAGTTAGCCTGATATCAGTGATGGGGAAGAAGCTGATTATCAAAGTTGTAATTGCGGGGCATTTGGATAGCAGTAACAGGATCAGTCCAAGTCTGCATGGATTTACAAAGGGGACCATTGACTTCTCTAACTTCAAATCTTCTGGAATGTTTTGGGAATGAAACAAATAAAATGGACAAGGGAAAGCCAGTGGAGGTAATGTACCTGGACTTTCAGAAAGTCTTTGATAAGGTCCCACACAGGATATTAGTGGACAAAATTAGAGCACATGGTATTGGGGGTAGGGTATTGACATGGATAGAAAATTGGTTCGCAGACAGGAAACAAAGAGTTGGAATTAACTGGTCCCTTTCAGAATGGCAGACAGTGACTAGTGGGGTACCGCAAGGCTCGGTGATGGGACTGCAGCTATTTACAATATCCATTAATGATTTGGATGAAGGAATTAAACGTAACGTTAGCAAATTTCCAGATGACACAAAGCTGGGTAGAAGTGTGAACTGTGAAGAGGATGCTATGAGGATGCAGGGTGATTTGGGCAGGTTGGGTGAGCGGGCAGATGCATGACAGATGCAGTACAATGTGGATAAATGTGAGGTTATCTACTTTGGTGGCAAGAACAGGAAGGCAGTTTATTATCTGAATGGTGTCAGGTTAGGAAAAGGGGAAGTACAACGAGACATGGGTGTCCTTGTACATCAGTCACTGAAAGTAATCATGCAGGTACAACAGGTAGTGAAGATAGCTAATGGCATTTTGGCCTTCATAAATGAGAGAAGTTAAGTATAGGAGCAAAGAGGTCCTTCTGCAGTTGTACAGGGATCTGGTGAGACCACACCTGGAGTATTATGTGCAGTTTGGTCTCCTAATTTGAGGAATATATTTTTGCTATTGAGGGAGTGCAGCATAGTTTCACAAAATTAATTCCCAGGATGGTGGGACTGTCATATGATGAAATAATGGAGCGACTGGCTTGTATTCACTGGAATTTAGAAGGATGAGATGGCTTATTGAAACATTTTAAATGATTAAGGGATTGGACATGCTAGATGCAGGAAACATGTTCCTGATGTAGGGAGAGTCCAGAACCAGGGGCCACAGTTTAAGAATAAGGGGTAGGCCATTTTGAACTGAGATGATGGTGGCCGATTGGGAAAGGGGGAAATGCAGCGAGACCTGGGTGTCATGGTACACCAGTCATTGAAGGTAGGCATGCAGGTACAGCATGCAGTAAAGAAAGCGAATGGTATGTTAGCTTTCATTGCAAAAGGATTTGAGTATAGGAGCAGGGATGTTCTACTGCAGTTGTACAGGGTCTTGGTGAGACCACACCTGGAGTATTGCGTACAGTTTTGGTCTCCAAATCTGAGGAAGGACATTATTGCCATAGAGGGAGTGCAGAGAAGGTTCACCAGACTGATTCCTGGGATTCCTTGGATGTCAGGACTGTCTTATGAAGAAAGACTGGATAGACTTGGTTTATACTCTCTAGAATTTAGGAGATTGAGAGGGGATCTTATAGAAACTTACAAAATTCTTAAGGGGTTGGACAGACTAGATGCAGGAAGATTGTTCTCGATGTTGGGGAAGTCCAGGACAAGGGGTCACAGCTTGAGGATAAGGGGGAAATCCTTTAAAACCGAGATGAGAAGAATTTTTTTCACACAGAGAGTGGTGAATCTCTGGAACTCTATGCCACAGAGGGTAGTTGAGGCCAGTTCATTGGCTATATTTAAGAGGGAGTTAGATGTGGCCCTTGTGGCTAGGGGGATCAGAGGGTATGGAGAGAAGGCAGGTATGGGATACCGAGTTGGATGATCAGCCATAATCATATTGAATGGCGGTGCAGGCTCGAAGTGTCGAATGGCCTACTCCTGCACCTAATTTCTATGTTTCTATGTTTCTATGAGGAAAAGCTTTTTCACACAGAGATTTGTGAATTTGTGGAATTCTCTGCCTCAGAAGGCAGTGGAGGCTGATTCATTGGATGCATTCAAGAGAGAGCTCTTAGTGCTAGCAGAATCAAGGGGTATGGGGAGAAGGCAGGAATGGGTTACTGATTATGGATGATCAGCCATGATCACATTGAATGGCAGTGCTGGCTTGAATGGCCTACTCCTGCACCTATTTCCCATGTATCTATGCATCTAATCACAAATATATCTATCTCTGCCTTAAAAATATCCATTGACTTGGCTTCCAAAGCCTTCTGTGGGAAATCATTCTACAGATTCACCACCCTGTGACTAAAGAAATTCCCCCTCATCTCCTTCCTTTAATTCTGAGGCTGTGACCTCTCGTCCACCATGGGCAACGCTACAGGTGCAGCAATTCTGTCCAAGTGGTTGTAGATCCCGCAGGTATATTTCCCTTTTATTTTAACCACTTTGAGTATTTGGTCACCATCCAACTCAGTCTGGGAAGCTATCGTTTTCTTTGCCTAGTCACTTACATGGGAATCTGAAGCATTCCCCTGGGTGTCCTCTCTCCACGAGCCATGATTAAAGTTAGCATTGGAAGAGTACAATTTCAATTATCTTCTCCATTCATCTTTTCCTATTTTTGTTAAACTTCTTCTTTCCACTCGCACTACATAGAAAATGTTTTTCATGAATAAATGGTCGATTAAAAAAAAGGTTGCATATGTATGAGATCATGTCAAATCCTCAAGATGTCCTAACACTTTAAAGCCAATGCATTATTTTGGAAGTGTTCTCCCTGTTATGTAGGTAAGGGGAAATATTTTTAGCCTCAACAGAGTGTTTGGAGCACTAAAAAATGAATATCGATTGCATTGAAATGTCAGTTCCCTGAGGGATGATATATTTGTAATGGGCATTTTAACTTAATATGAGATCAGGTAGAATCCTCACTATTATTCTCCATTGTGGAGAGTAAAATTAGTAAAAGTATTGTAGCACCTGATTCGGTCTCGTTCCGGTCAGATAAGAAGGCTTTTACTGTTACCCTGCGGGCATTTCTGAACTACTCTGAAGGCATGGCCTTCCATATTTATGAACATTATTACTGCTGAGTGTAAATTAGGCAAATGCACTCCAAAGTTACATCTGGCTCTTTTACTGATAAAGTGAGGCTAATAATTAATTTACTATTAGTTGTATGTAAATGGAACTGCAAATTAAGTTGGGAATCAGGGACACAAGTAAATGGAAATATGCACTGTTTACAGCGGCTTGCAAAAGTATTCATACCCCTTTAACTTTTCCACATTTTGTCACGTTACAACCACAAACGTAAATGTATTTTATTGGGATTTTAAGTGATAGACCAACACAAAGTGGCACATAATTGTGAAGTGGAAGGAAAATAATACATGGTTTTCAAATTTTTTTTACAAATAAAAAACTGAAAAGTGTGGCGTGCAAAAGTATTCAGCCCCCTTTACTCTGATACCCCTAAATAAAATCCAGTGCAACCAATTGCCTTCAGAAGTCACCTAATTAGTAAATAGAGTCCACTTGTGTGTAATCTAATCTCAGTATAAATACAGCTTTTCTGTGAAGGCCTCAGAGGTTTGTTAGAGAACATTAGTGAACAAACAGCATCATGAAGCCCAAGGAACACACCAGACAGGTCAGGGATAAAGTTGTGGAGAAGTTTAAAGCAGGGTTAGGTTATAAAAAAAATCCCAAGCTTTGAACATCTCACGGAGCACTGTTCAATCCATCATCCGAAAATGGAAAGAGTATGGCACAACTGCAAACCTACCAAGACATGGCCATCCACCTGAACTGACAGGCCGGGCAAGGGGAACATTGATCAGAGAAGCAGCCAAGAGGCCAAGTCATGGTAACTCTGGAGGAGCTGCAGAGATCCACAGCTCAGGTGGGAGAATCTGTCCACAGGACAACTATTAGTCGTGCACTCCACAAATCGGGCCTTTATGGAAGAGTGGCAAGAAGAAAGCCATTGTTGAAAAAAATCCATAAGAAGTCCTGTTTGCAGTTTGCCATAAGCCATGTGGGGGACACAGCAAACATGTAGGAGGAAGGTGCTCTGGTCAGATGAGACCAAAATTGAAGTTTTTGACCTAAATGCAAAACGCTATGTGTGGCAGAAAACTAACACTGCACATCACCCTGAACACACCATCCTCACTGTGAAACATGGTGGTGGCAGCATCATGCTGTGGGGATGCTTTTCTGCAGCAGGGACAGGGAAGCTGGTCATAGTTGATGGGAAGATGGATGGAGCCCAATACAGGGCAATCTTGGAAGAAAACCTGTTGCAAAAGAGTCTGCAAAAGACTTGAGACTGGGGCAGAGGTTCACCTTCCAGCAACACAATGACCCTAAACATACAGCCAGAGCTACAATGGAATGGTTTAGATCAAAGCATATTCATGTGTTAGAATGGCCCATCAAAGTCCAGACCTAAATCCAATTGAGAATCCCTGGCAAGACTTGAAAATTGCTGTTCACAGATGCTCTCCATCCAATCTGACTGAGCTTGAGCTGTTTTGCAAAGAAGAATGGGCAAAAAATTCAGTCTCTATATGTGCAAAGCTGGTAGAGACATACCCCAAAAGACTTGCAGCTGTAATTGCAGCGAAAGGTGGTTCTACAAAGTATTGACTCAGGGGGGCTGAATACTTTTGCACGCCCCACTTTTCAGTTTTTTATTTGTAAAAAAATTTGAAAACCATGTATCATTTTCCTTCCACGTCACAATTATGCGCCACTTTGTGTTGGTCTATCACATAAAATCCCAATAAAATACATTTACGTTTGTGCTTGTAACGTGACAAAATATGGAAAATTTCAAGGGGTATGAATACTTTAGCAAGCCACTGTATGTGGTAGATTGGTGCAGCATGGAAGCAGACCCTTCGGCCCACTTTGTCCTTGCCAACCAAGTTGGCACATTGGGCTAATCTCATTCACCTTACATCACTCGACGGAGTTATGGTCACTAGTTCCAAAGTGCTCACCCATTGACACAAAGTCACCTGCACTACCTCATTCCCAGTGTTACACCCTCCTTAATGGATTCTTTATATATTGATTAAGGAAGCCTTCTGTGATACATTTAACAGACTCCACCCCTTTCCAAGCCCTTTACACTATGTGTGATCCTATCAATATAAGGGGAGTTGAAACTAAAAGCTGTTAGTTTGATTTTATTATTCACATACTCTTTATTTCAGTCGATTGTCAGTTTCCAGAGAGGCTGGACAAGGTTCGATTGCTGCATGAAATATTAATTTTCTTATTCATAAGGTCTTCATGACAAGGTCCAATTCACCTCCAACTCACTTCTATCCCATTCACTTCCGAATCACCTCTGTCCAATTCACCTCTACCTCATTGTGGACGTTTGAGTTTGTGTATGGAGCTGTTGTGCCACAATGCTGAAAACAATATTCTTTCTGCACTCTGTATCTTCCACTTTGCTCTACCTATTATGCTTCAGTTTAACGTGATTGCATTTATGTATAGTATTATGCTATCTGATCTGATTGGATGGCAAGCACAACAAACCCTTTTTACTGCTCCTTGGTACAGGTGGCAATATTAAACCTAAAAGTAAACATAAAAAATTGATCCACTTTCCTTGAGGCCAAATGGTCAGATTCTCCCACCACACAAAGCAACATTATTACTGGCAACATCTTTGGGCATCAGCACATTGGGGTAAAGTTTCACAACAGCTCAGTCAACTGAGCAAATTAATATTTATCAGTTCACATCTGGGAATAGAATAATGCAAATGACACAATCAGACCCAGTGAAGCGTGATCTGCTCTAAAGTAACACCATTAGGAGAACATGTTTAGCCATTTCTGAGCACAGTACATTTAAAGTTAATCAGCAAATACTTAGTGAAGATCAATTGAATGTTTATTAGTACATGTCAACGTTAGCTCCTGCCATATGTCCACCTAATGGCTTCATAGTTAAACTTTGTGGAACATTACACATGAGGAATATATAGTGCAAAGTTGCTTTGTTTTTCCATTGTGACTCTATCGACTTAACCTGTGCAAAAGATCACAACATTTTAAGCGCAATTTAGAATTATCTAGGGACAAGGTTAGGCAATTGTTTGTGGTGGTTTAGAAACCCTCATACTACAACCTGCCACTGCCCACCCTCACAACTGACAATGCTACCAGTTCATGTTGATACTCTTGAGAGCGCCTACTAATTGTGTCTGTTGCTTGAAGTATTTGAGATAGTTTCAAATATGTAGTTGGTTCTTTTGGGTGCGAGTGACACTAATAGAACCCATTCACCTCCCATTCACTTTTGATTTGTCTCTCCCTGATTCACCTCTAACCATTGCGGACATTAGACTTTTTTATAGACTTTTTAAAAAAATGAATTATTACAGCAAAATTGACAATGTTGCTTCAATCCAGCCAGCAACTAACTTGGTATATCATTTTATGTTATTTTCAGTGATTTTAAAATCTGCTTACAGCCAAGCAATGAGTTGAGAAAATGATCAAAACTATTTATTGTGTTGTAACCAGATTTTCACATTTCACTTTTGGACACCTCTACCCATTGCGGACATTAGACTTTTTTATAGACTTTTTAAAAAAATGAATTATTACAGCAAAATTGACAATGTTGCTTCAATCCAGCCAGCAACTAACTTGGTATATAATTTTATAAGTTATTTTCAGTGATTTTAAAATCTGCTTACAGCCAAGCAATGAGTTGAGAAAATGATCAAAACTATTTATTATGGTAACCAGATTTACATTTAAGGACCTATTCATGTTCTCCTGAGATGGTGCTTGAGCTGTTGAATTACTCCAACACTTTGTGTCCTTTAAGGACTGCCTGATTTTGCAGGTCTCTAGAAGATTTTACATTTGCTTAAGTGTAATTATGTTTGATCAGCAACCTGAGAGAAATACAGTCTAAACTGTACATGGCTCTTGTAACCTAATCAACAACTGCATCCAAAGCCAAAAGCTCATTCCATAGTCTTTCAATATCCTTGAAATCTCTTCAGCGTGATGATGTTACTATTATTAAGGGAATACAACAGGATACACATGTTTTAGATTCATAGTTGAAGTAAATATTAGTAGGTTGAATGCTGCATTATGTTTATTTTGGTTAGTTGCTTTTTTATAAAGGCTTTTTATTGACTTTGGGATGAAAATGTGTTCTTGCATGCTTGCACTGAAGGTTAACTATACTGGTATGGTAGAATACACTCCATTTAATTTCTGAAATTCATTATCATTGATTTTAGTGGAAATCAATTTTGGGAATGGAATATCAAATACTGGCAATACAGTGGCACATCTTAGTTGCATGCAAGCGAGGGAAAATGTGATGCCACTTGATAATTATAACATGCAGATCTGTAAAAGCAATCATCTGAATAAAACATAGATATATGTTAAAGATGTATTTTCAAATATTGTTTGACATGTGCGTAATCCTCTTTTTTTGTATAATCTAAATAGTTGTTGAACAGCTTTAGAGAAGAAGAATGACCAAGAAAAGACATTCAGGCAATTTTATTTAGTTTAGTATTGAGATGCAGCGCAGACTAAGGACTTTTGGCCCACCGAGCCCACACCGACCTACGATCCCTGCATACTAACCCTATATTACACACTACGGACAATTTACAATTATACCAAGCCAATTAACCTACAAACCTGTATGTCTTTGGAGTATGGGAGAAAACCAAAGCACCCAGAGAAATCCACGCAGGTCACGGATCTGTATGGAGTTTGTACATTCTCCCCGTGACCTGCGTGGATTTTCTCCGGGTGCTCCGGTTTTCTCCCATACTCCAAAGTCTCTGCCACTGCAAAACAGCAACTCTATCACTGTACCACCATGCCACCTATTTTTTTTTAAAGATCATTAGTTCATTAATCAGACAGGATGGATCAAGCTTTTGTGCACAGTGTTAACTGATAATTGAATTTTATCCAAAGACTTCAGGCTCCGTAATAATTCTGAGGCATAATAGATAGATGATCTTTCTAAACTGCGAGTTTGAACACATTGATGAAGTGCAATTGGAAATCAAGTCTTGTGCTATACTTCATTGACTTGACAATATTAGTGTCATGCTAGGGAGTGGGATGCTGCCTGACCTGCTGAGTTACTATGGCAGTTTGTGTCTTTCTTTGCCAAACCAACATCTGCAGTTCCTTGTTTCTAATATTAGTGTCATTCTGGGGAGTAGAAATGTACTGGTTTTGTTATGGGAATTCAAGTCCAGAGACCTGAACTAATGATCTGGAGACATAACATTAAACCATAGCAGGAAATATGCTGATTTTAAATTAAATTAATAAAAATTCAATTGTCCTAGCATATTAATACACCTCACACCTGTCTCCGTATCTGTCATTTCCTTTTCTTTGGTAAACACCAATGACAAGTATTGATTTAGTACATCGCCTACATTGGCTGACACCAAACACACATTCCCTCCATCCTTGAATGGTTCTACCTTCTCCCTGCTTATTCTCTTCTTTTTATTGCACATATAAAAATCCATGGGATTCTCTTTGATTTGCCAGTGGCTGGCTCCGTCTGTCCCTTCAGATTCCCCACGAGTTCTTTCCTGCGTTCTATATTCCCTCAAAGGCTGTAACTGATTTTAATTTCCTAAACTCTACATATTGTTATCTTTTATCTTTTAGACCAAATTTACAACTTCTTTGGTCATTGTCTTGCAATCCTTACCCCTCCTCCTTACTAGAACATGGACCTGAATTCTGATCAGATTGTCTTCAATCAACTTCCTTAGGTCAGAATGTTTAAGAAAGAACTGCAGATGATGGAAACATTGAAGATAGACAAAAAAGCTGAAGGAACTCAGCGGGAGAGGCAGCATCTATGTAGCAAAGGAATAGGTGAAGTTTTGGGTCGAGACCCTTCTTCAGACTAATGTGGGGTGGGGGGGCGGGAAGAAGAAAGGAAGAGACGGAGACAGTAGGCTGTGGGAGAGCTGGGAAGGGGAGGGGAAGGAGGGAGAAAGTAAGGACTACCTGAAATTGGAGAATCAATGTTCATACCGCTGGGGGGTAAACTACCCAAATGAAATATGAGGAGCTGCTCCTCCAATTTGCGGTGGGGCACACTCTGGCCAGAAAGACGCTACAGACTGTATGGTCATGAGAGGTCTCCTATGGCTGTGAGATGTCATCCGCGACATGTCGCCAGGGGTCACCTGTATGGTCGTGAGAGGTCTCCTACTGCGTGAGAGGTCTCCAAAAAGTCGCAGCGTCTTTCTGATCGCCGCTGAATTTTCAACATGAAGAAAATTTTGGTGACCTATCATGGGTGCCAGCAGCCTGTAAAGGTTGCGTAAGTGGGACAGGCCCTTTGGGAACATCTGCACAGTGGCACAGCTTGTGGAGCTGCTACCTCACAGTGCCTGAGATTCAGGTTTGATTCTGACCTTGGGTGCTGTCTGTGTGGAGTTTGCACATTATTCCTGTGACCATGCAGGCTTTCTCCATGCTCTCTGCTTTCCTCCCACATCCAAAAGATGTGTGTGTCTGTAGGTTAATTGTAAATCACTCCAAATGTGTAGACAGTAGATGTGAAAGTGAGATAATATTGAACTAGTGGTGAATAGTGATCGATGAATGATGTGGACTTGGTTGGCTGAAGGGTATGTTTACCTGCTCTATCTCTAAATAAATCAATTAACAAAAAAAATTAAATTACTATAGTGTAGCGGGTGCGTGAGAGAGCCTGGAATGAAGGCGAGAAGCGAGGCAAATTCTGTAGAGGCTTTAATGAGCACAGCTCACTACTCTCCGCTTCAGTGAGAGACTGAAGATTGGTCTCGCACCAAAATTCCCTGCTCTTACCTTCGTAGCTGGAAGCCGCCCCCGGACCTGTCCATCAAGTGCCGAGGCGGATGAACCAGGGAGTGGCCTATACCCCAGGAACCTCCACAGGACCCCTCCCAAGAATTGGAGGCATGAAATGGACAGGGGGGTGTACAAGACGACCAGCCCATGTGCACACCACAGCGGGCGCAGGAACCGGAGACATACTGCCAGGCGAAGGTCGCGGCGCGGGTGTTTGGTGAAAGGGCCGGAATGGAGTGCGACCCCGAGTGCGAGGCCACACAAGTAGCAGATGTCCACATGTGCCGGCTTCAGCCGCACAACGGAGACTGTCTCACTACGAACCCCCATGTCCAAAACGAAAGTGGAAAGGCCATACTCGAGGACCTTGAATGGTCCTTCGTACAGCCGCTGAAGGGGTGTCCGGTGCACGTCCCGACGTAGGAAAATAAACGGGCAGTCCTGGAGAGCGGAACGAATGAGCGGCCTACACGAACCGTGGTGAGATGTCAGCACTGGTGCCAGCTTGCCCACCGTCTCCCGAAGCCGTTGCAGGGCGGCTGATGGTTGCTCCACCTGGCTCTGTGCTGATGGGATAAACTCACCGGGCACTGTCAGCGGGTGCCATACAGCAACTCAGCTGAGGAGGTGGCTAAGTCCTCTCTGGGCGCGGTGCAGACACCCAGTAAAACCCACGGCAATGCGTCAACCCAGTCCACGCCCATGAGCCGAGCTTTCAGGGCAGCCTTGAGCTGACGGTGGAAATGCTCCACCAGGCCGTTCAACTGTGGATGATACGCTGTGGTGCGGTGTGGGTTAACCCTGAGAAGACGAGACATGGCCGACCACAGTTCAGATGTGAACTGAGCTCATGGTCGGACGTAATGTCCAGCGGCACTCTGAATCGGGCATTCCAGTGTGCTGCCAAAGCATGGGCACATGTGGCCACGGAGGTGTCTGCCAATGGAACCGTTTCCAGCCACCTCGTGAAACGGTCGACCATGGTCAGGAGGTGAGTGAAGCCCCGAGAAGGTGGCAGCGGCCCCACAATGTCCACGTGGATATGGTCAAACCAGTGGCAAGGAACGCAGAACTCCTGGAGCGGTGCCCGCACATGCAGCTGTACCTTGGCAGTTTGGCACGGGATGCAGGTGCGCGCCCAATGCCCAACCTGTTTGCGCAACGCGTGCCACATGAAACAAGAAGCCACAAGGGCCATTATCACCCGAACGGAAAGGTGGGCCAGACTGTGAAGCACCTTGAACACTCTGCACCGCCAGGCGACGGGGAGGATGGGCGGCGGCTGACAAGTCGAAACGTCGCACAGCAGCTCACACCCCCGGGGCCACATGGAACGTCCTCCAACTGCAGGCCCAAAACTGCGGTACAATAGGTGGACATCTCATCATCCGTCAGCTGGGCAGCAGCCAGGGCAGAGTAGTCAATGCCATTGGACACCTGCAAAACGGCGTTGACTGCGGGACGACACAAGGCGTCGGCTATTCAGTTGTCTTTGCCCTCGATTAAACAAATGGAGGTCGTGCATTGAGAGCCAAACGCCAACTGCCGCTGCTGGGGAGCGAACCACGGGTCGGAAACCTTGGCGAACACAAAGGTGAGGGGTGCAAGCAGTAAATGTCCACCTCTCGAAAAAGTAATGGAAGTGCTCACGCTGAGGTAAAGGGTGAGGAGCTCGAGGTCAAAGGCACTGTAATGCCGCTGTGTGCCACTGCGGTGGTTGCTGAAGAAGGCAAGCGGCCGCCAACGCCCATTGATCAGCTGCTCTAGCACCGCTTCAACCGCTACCTCGGAAGAGTCGAACGTCGGCCTGATTGGTGCATCCGCCCGTGGGTGAACGAGCATCGTGGCCCCAGCCAGGACCTCCTTGGCCTGGTGGAACGCAGCCACCACTACGTCAGTCCATTCGACCGCCTTTTGTTTGCCCGCCATGAGGTGAAACAGCGGGTGCATGACCCTGGCTGGACGTTACATAATGGTGGTAGAAGGCCACCATCCCGATGAATTATTGGAGGCCCCTCACGGTGGCCATTCGTGGAAACTGGCGCACAGCATCTACCTTGGCCAGGAGCGGCACCGCACCCTGCAGAGTTACGTGGTGGCCCAGGAAATCAATGGACATCACCCCTAAATGGCATTTGGCTATGTTGATGCCAGCCCATTATCGCTGAGACGCTGGCATAGCGGGCAGAGATGGGTGCAATGCTCCTGCCGTGAGCGGCTTGCCACTAAGATGTAATCGAGGTAAACAAACACAAAGTCCAGGCCACGGCACACGCAATCCAAAAGCCGCTGAAAAGCCTGCGCAGCGTTCCTAAGCCCGAATGGCATGCGCACGAACTCGAAATGGCCGAATGGTGTTATGATGGCCGTATCGGGCACGTCGTCAGGGTGGGCAAGAATTTGATTGTAGCCACACACCAGGTCGACCATGGATAACAACTCAGCCCCGGCAAGGTGCGCATTGTACCTGTCAGCGATGGTACCCGGGTACCTGTCAGCGATGGTAGCATCATTAAGCCGATGATAGTCTCTGCAAGGGCGCCAGCCACTGTCCACCTTGGGGACCATATGGAGCGGGGACGCCCAAGGGCTGTCTGAGCAGCGTACGTTACCCAGCGCTTCCATAAGGCAGAACTCCTCCCAAGCTAGACAAAGTTTGTCCGGTGGAAGACGCCGTGCCCGGATGTTCGGGGGGGGGGCTAGTATTCGGAATGTGATGCTCCACCCCGTTTAGGGGTGGAGGAGCGGAACCACGGGTCGAGGATTTCAGGGAAGTTGGCCAGAACACACGAGAATGTTGCATCCATGAACGCCAGGGGCCCATCAGGCAGCACGACCGGGTCGCCCTCGCGGATGGAAATAGGTTCCAATGTTACAGAATATACAAGATGCTGCCGCCTGACATCCACAAGAAGGGAATGTGCAGGTAGGAAGTCTGCTCCCAGCAATGGCTGGGAAATGTCAGCAATGACGAATTACCATGAAAAGCGGCCATCCCCGAAATTGAGGGAGAGTGTGCGCACCCCATATGAGCTGATTGGTTTCTCATTTGCCATTTGAGGAGGGGGCCGCATTTACTGGCGCAGATATTGCCATTAGAAGGGGGAAGCACACTTATCTCTGCCCCGGTATCGACGAGGAAACAAGCCCCAGTGTGGCAATCCCACGCAAACACAGAATGAATCTGGCCGGCTACCGAAGTAATCACTGTCGGCCGGCCCATGTGTTTCCCGGGAATGTACAGGGCTGTTTAAAAAGAAAACAGGGCTCGTGGTCGCCCATAAAGGCCAGCATATCCCCCAGCAGGCCATTCACCACAAGATTTGGGTCACCTGTTCAGCCTCACTGAGGCCAAACTTAGATAAGTGTAGGGCCTTAAGGGCCTCATACTCATTAGCTGCCGGTGGTGCACGGAGAAAAGGCTTAACCCATCGTGCAGAGGCCGGGTCAAGGGTGCTGATAATATAATAACATTTTGTGCATCTGCTGTCACTCCCCGCAGTGCAAATTGCGCCTCGGCCTCGTCAAACCAGATTTCGGGCTCGTCGGTCCACAGGGTAGACAGCTTCAGCACAATGTCATGTAGATCGGCATAGTCCAAGGGCGGTTGACCGGGTTGTGTGCCCTGTAGAACATTCTGGTCCATCACAACTTGCGACAAAATGTCGAGGGTCACTAGTGTAGTGGGTGTGTGAGAGAGCCCAGAATGAAGGCAAGAAGCCAGGCAAATTCTGTAGAGGCTTTAATGAGTACAGCACAGTACTCTCCGCTGCAGTGAGAGACTGAAGGATGGTCTTGCGCCAAAATTCCCTGCTCTTATCTTCGTAGCTGGAAGCCGCCCCCCGACCTGTCCATCAAATGCTGAGGGGGATGAACCAGGGAGTGGCCTACTCTCCAGGAACTGCCACAACGGATTTAAAAATATAAAATAATCAAATCACTTAGGACATTTAATAATACATATACTTTAAAATCAATGTTGAAATTACTAACCCTCTCCCTTGTTCCTCTCTATTCAAACTACTGAGCCTGTCCCTAAGGGAGGGTCTCATCTGATGCATTCTCTGGCATTAGCAGAATATTAGAGAATTAAGAGGATTAGGCTCTTGTCCAGGTGTTGGCCAGAGAAGTACAATGTTGGAAAACAGTTGAAAAATCTCCTGTCGGACCTATCCAGGAATGTCAGGAATTTGGCATCTGCAAATGTGGTCTTGACTTCTCCATTATTTATGTGGCGAGGAATTGTCGGCATTTCCTAACAAGATATTGTCCTGTTTTGTTTGTTGATCATAGCCCATTCCGCAATTATTCTGAAAATATGGCAATTTATTATATTTATTGATCAAAGGAGACAATGGTAACAGTCACTGGTTCAGTAAATAGGTCAGCGCAGATGTTAGGTTATAAGATCAGCAGTCTGCATTCTGTACTTACGCTCTGCAGATATGAGTTTGAATTCCACCATGGCAACTCGGCAAGTTAAATTAAACTGAATAATTTAGTCCGGAATTAAAGTTCATTTTAATTGAAACAAACGTGACACAACTGAACTTTCATTGAATACCCATTCAGTTCCCTAATGAGAGTCCAAGAAATAAATCTGCCAGCCATACGTGTTCTGGCCGACAAGTAACTCCAGACCGTTCCATAGTATTCACTATTAACTGCTAGGGATTGTACATTTGAAAGACAATGGGCTAATTGGGGGAAATTAGTGGCAGATCACATCTTGGAATCTTGATTGAGTCTTTTTGAAGAAAGTGATCGGTGAGAACAGTGGATGTTGTCGACGGATCTCAGTAAGGCATTTGATAAAGTCTCTCATGGTAGGCTGATCCAGAAGATTAAGGTGTATGAGAACCAAATTGCAAAAAAAAGAATAAAAATAGAAGTGGTTGAAAACTTTGGTTAAAGATTGGTATATGGAATCTCACTCGGCTGAATTCATCCTGCGGTTCTGTAGATATTAGCTAGTCTAGATATTCCAGACTCACCCATTGATGGTCAATTGGAGAAATGAGATGCTGAAAGTCAGAGTCCAACACATCTGAGTCACAGTCTAGACCAGTGGTCGAGCAGCGACTCACAGGATTGCGCACACCTTGCTCCAGCTCCTTAACTTTATACTAGGGGAGCTAGTACAAATGACAACACTATAGGGCAGCACAGTGATGCAGCTGTAGAGTTGCTGCCTTACAGTGCCAAATACCCGGGCTCAATCGTGACTACCGGTGCTGTCTGTACAGAGTTTGCACGTTTGCACGTGGATTTTTTCCAGCTACTCCAGTTTGCTCCCACACTCCAAATACATAAATGATGAAGGTTAATTTGCTTCGGTAAAAAATTGTTAATTGTTCCTAGTGTGTAGGATAGTGGTAGTTGGTCGGCACGGACTCGGTGGGCGGGAGGGCCTGTTTTTGCGCTGTATCTCAAAAGTTAAGTCTAAAGTATTCTTTTGATTAGGGTCACCAATTCCGCTCAATGCTTGTTAATGCTCAACTTATTTACATTTATTTTACCTTGTATTAAATTAGTTAATATTTTAGTGCAGTGTGAAATTAATTACGTTTTCATTTGTTTTTAATCTTAACATTAATGTTAATATAGCTGACACTAGGATACACTTTTCTTTCTCACTACGCCTTCAACAGTGAGCTCTGCATTGCATGTACCAGCATTCTGGGAGGTCAATCTATTAATGATCCAAAGAGGCATCTGCTCTGATGACTGACATCAGGCCACTCTTTCTGACTGCTGTATTTTTATTGCTGGAAGTTATTACTCCTGAGTAAAATCATGCTGATCACACACAATTGTAATTGCAGTTTCTCCTTTGATAGAATACTATTTTCCTTCTGGACTGAGCAAACCTAGTTTTGTTTTCGCCCTTTCATGCATAGTATTTATGTCGGCTGTTTGATACAATCTTTAATGTGACCAAATTGCAATTCTCAGTTAACTGACTATAATTCTAAACTCTGGGTAGTTGAACAAAATTTCAATCATTTTGATAGGGTCACTTCATTTCAATTTTGTTATGCTGTGGAAAACATTTTCAGTGGGATTATCCATTCACAATGAATTTGTATGTTAGTTGAAAGAAAATATTAATTTTAAGATCTTTCCAGCACATTCTTCACTCAGGCTGAACATATCACAAATCAACTTGAAATATTAAACAAACAAGTCCTTCAGCACTCTTTCTGAAAGCTTTTAACTGGCTCAATAACTTTTGACTATTCCTACAGTTATAAGTGATAGAGAGTATTGCAGACATGGATAATATATTACAGCCATGTTGTGATAATATATTATCTCCATAGACTTTGATAAACCTCAGGGTGTTCAAGAAGGAAGCATTGGTAATCTGGCAGATCACTCTCCCTCTCTCCCTCGCCCTCTCTTTGTCTCCCTTTCTTTTTCTCTCTCTCTTTTCACAATTAGTACATTTTACAGAGCCTTTGTTTGTATGGGGCATGCGATGCTACTATACTTTTGACCAAGTTCTGGATATGGAGGCCACAAACTATCTTTATTGTAGAGCTACACAACCCTATTAATATATGCACACAGGCACTCTTCCTGGAGGAGTGACACAGTACCCTGATGTCTGCTCATTAAATGGAGCCCACCCCACTTTACTGGAGATCCATTGGTGTGGAGTGAGAGTAAGAGGGTGAGATTTTGGCTTACACACTTGGTCCACCCCTCCACACACTGACAAAAGAAGTGCAGGCAGCCAGGGATGGGACACAGGAGCACGATCAAGAACAAACTGGCCTAATATTTTCATGGGCTACAGTTGACAAAATAGGTTCTATATATGAACAAATATCACATACCTAATTCACACACTATAAAACAAATCTCCACTCTAACTCCTGAGTATATAGTCCAAAACTACATTGTTCTAATTACGATATTTCTTTCAATATAAATCATTCTTCTTAAACTAAAATGACATATCAAATAGAGTTTTATTTCTTGTTTCGATAAAAGAGCTGAAAATAGGATTATCATTTTTAATCAGGGATCTGGACCTGATGTTTTAATTCATACAGACTCAAATACCTAAAAGTGATTGCAAAGATAGAAAATAAATGATTAGTTATATTGGAGACACAAGAAACGGCAGATGCTGGAATCTTGAGCAAAACACAAAGTGCTGGAGGTGCTCAATATGTCAGGCAGCATCTGGGGAGGGAATAGACAGTCGATGATTCAAGTTGGGACCCTACATTCATTATGTAGGAAGGAACTGCAGATGCTGGTTTAAACTGAAGATAGACAAAAAAAGCTGGTGTAACTCAGTGGAACAGGCAGAATCTCTGGAGAGATAGGTCTGAAGAAGGGTCTCGACCCGAAACATCACCCATTCTGTCTCTCCAGAGATGCTGCCTGCCCCGCTGAGTTACTCCAGCTTTTTGTGTCTATCTTTCCTACATTTATTATATAGATATACATTATTCAGTTTCTCAAGCACCTGCAAATCCCTTTATTCTCCATTATACAATGGTTAAAGTTGGCCTTAAAATGAAATTTGTCATCTATATTAATTCCGTCTTGGGATGTGGACAGTTTTGTGTGTATGTCATAAGATCACAAGTGATAGGAGCAGAATTAGGCCATTCGGTCCATCAAGCTTACTATTATGGCTGATCTATCTCCCTTCTAACCCCATTCTCCTGCCTTATCCCCATAACCTCTGACTTCTGTACTAATCAAGAATCTATCTATCTCTGACTGAAAAATATCCATTGATTTGGCCACCACAGCCTTCTCCACATATTCATCACATTCTGACTAAAGAAATTCCTCCTCATCTCCTTCCTAAAGGAATATCCTTTAACTCTGAGGCTATGACTTCTAGTCATACGAGTCTCCCACGAGTAGAAACATCCTCTCCACATCCACTCTACCTGAGCCTTTCACTATTCTGTACATTTCAATGAGGTCACCCCTTATTCATCTAAACTCCGGCAAGTGTTGGCCCAGTGCTGTCAAACATTAATAATATGTTAACATACTCATTCCTGGGATAAATCTTATAAACCTCCTGCTGGAAAAATCAAAGATAGAAAAAAATGCTGGAGAAACTCAGCGGATGAGGCAGCATCTGTGGAGAGAAGGAATAGGCGACGTTTCGTGTCGAGACCCTTCTTCAGACTGAAGTGGCGGGGGGGGGGAAGTGGGAAAAAGAAGGGAAGAGGCGGAGACAGTAGGACTAGAAGGTGAGCTGGGAAGGGGAGAGGGAGGAGGGAGAAGACATGGGCTATCTAAAATTAGAGGTCAATGTTGATACCGCTGGGGTGTAGACTTCCCAAGCAAAATACCCAAGCTTGTCTCCTCACTACATTTACTGCCGACTCCAGTCGCAAATCTGAGATTTCGAGTGATCTGTGGAAGGCATTCATTGATGCTGGAATTCCACTGTGGAAATTGGAAAACAAATCTCACAGAGCTTTTTTAGAGAAATACATAGAGGAACATATACCAAGCAAGTTATCATTACGGAAAAATTATGTTCACAGCAACTTCAACATTTTTGTGCAGAAATTTGGAGATGAAGTGGTATGCAACAATATCTGGATCTCCGATGCTGTGGGGAGATATGTTGCCAATGTGGTCATCGGTACACTGGAGGCAGGTCAACCATTAACGGAGTATTTGTTGACATTGGAAGTATTGGAGAAGTCAAAGAGCTCAACTATTACTCAGTTGTTTATATCTTCACTTGCTGTACTTTGGCCAGAAGGTATAAAACATGAGAATGTTCTTCTGTTAGTGACTATTCCCCAAAATGTTGCATTTTGCACGCTTAGCTCAAGGACTTCTTAAAATTGCCTAGCACATAAGTAGCTTGTTTCCAAATGTCAATTGTCTAGTTTCCAATGTCAAGAAAATTTTCCTCAAAGCACCATCACGTGTGCAGTTGTTCAAGGAAATGGCAACCGAGATTCCGTTACCTCCTCAGCCGTTTTGATGCGGTGAAGTACATGGCTTTATGCGGTACTCTACTATGCTGCAAATTTTGAAAAGATAAAGTAAATCATCAACTGTTTTGAAGAGGAAGAATCTGCTCTCATCAGGATCGTCAGTGAAATCATGCAGAAAAAGTTCCTCCACTGTGATCTTGTGTTTATTGCTTCCAATTTTGCAAACTTCCCACAAGCTATCACTTCCCTTGAGAAACGTAGCGAAACATTAGTGAATAACTTGCAGGTTTTCAACGAAGCAACTGACAATATTCGTAAAGTTCCTGGCGATGTAGGTAAAGACAGACAAGGATAATGTGAGAGAGTGATTTCACTTTGGCGTCACGTGAGTGACTACGTGAAGAATCCTTCCAGCACGCATGCGCGACATGAGCTTTCATGCTGTGCAACAACGATGAACGGGAGTACAGGCGCTCCCACTACAAGCTTTAAAAAGACGGACTGTCAGGTAAGTACTTACTCTGAGGTCGTTTTTAGAAAACTTTGTTTTGCTTTGTGCTCTCCAGACTGAGAAAAACTGGAGAAAATGAGCAAGGCACGACAAAGGAAAAAGACCGCCCCTCATTCGGCTCCAACAGAACAGGAGAGTTCCATCCATGGGGGGCGAGATGCGGCACCTGGACTGCACACGCCGCGATCCACAATCAGTGATACCGAGCCGAGCCCAGTACCGCTAGCACAGCCTGACCAACAGCAGTGGACTGGAGGTAAATCAAAACGGAAAACTAACCGGCCGGTAATCACTGATGACTCTGACCAGGAAGACTCTCCACCCGAGAGCAGCAGAGGCAGCCACCTGAACCACATGGAAAGGCTCATGGAACAAATTCTCCAGCGAGACTTGCTTCGGGAGCTGGAGCAGTCTAGCCAAGGGAGTTCAGGCACTCCCCCAGTGCATTACAATGCACTGCCCACCGCTTCCCCCTCAGCCGAGGGCAGCGTTGGTGACCAAGTCTGGGCTGGTCAGGAACGGGTCACTGGCCGAAGATGTCGGGAGTATGCCCGGGGTACAGGACCAAGAAGAGTTGCTGGGTGTGGTGAATCGCTACATGGCTACACCACAAGCAGGGTGGCCGTTGCAGCCATAATTGGCTGCCAGCATTGACTACCTATCCTTCAAACCCCTACAAGAACAGGTAGTCAGTGAGGCACTAGAACTATATTCACCTCAGGAGAACTGCATTTCGCTCAACGTACCGGCCGTCAACAGCCAAATCTGGAGGTACGTTGGGCAGAGCATCCGAAACCAGGAGCTGAAATTGCCGTGTATCCTCAAGCTCCTGATGTTAGCTATTACATCCTATGCTCGTTCCGTGGATGGGGTGGACATGACCTGTGTGCTGTGCTATGTAACACCCAATACGAAATAAACAACCTCCGTAAAGAGATAATAAGACCTGCCCTCAACCCCAAATTTGCAGGAATGTGCAAAACACCGGCCTCAGAGCCACAGATCCTGCTGTTTGGCAAAGACTTGTCAAAACAAGTAAAAAGGACTTCCGGCGGCGCCATGCTGGACTAGTCGCAACTTTTAGCTCCGCAGCTGTAAAATCGCGATTTTTCATGTTAAAATCGGGTCTGGAGGTCGGGACCAATTCAAAAAACTTACCGGAGCCCCGGGACGTCGCGCTGATGACATCATCAGTAAGTGCGGTGATTTAAACGGAGGAAAAAGGCTTTTAAATGAAAAAAACATCTTCAGCTCAAGAGCCCTCAGAGAACAATCTCAAAACAACTGCTGAAAACCCAGAAAACTGAAGAACAGACCTCTGAAGTGGATTCTGGAATGGCTACAAGGGCCAAGACTGAGATGGCTACTAAGGAGAAAAATGAAATGGAGGAGATAAAGAACTCGGTAAGAGAACTGTGAAAGGATATTGAGGCTGGAAACTCAAAAATGATGGAAAATATTAATGTTAAATTGATGGAAAATATGTCGAACATCAATGCTGGTAATCAAAAAGTTATTGACTGCATTGGCATTGTACAAAAACGAATTGAGGATGTGCAAGAAGAGCTAACGGGGAGAATTAATAAAGGGGAAGAAGAGTCTACGAAGAAGTTTGAGGCTGTGTATGTACAGTATTTGTTTCTTCACAAGTAACTGCAATGAAAGACATGGAAACAGTTGTTGAACAAATGGCTGAAGATATGCAGGGAATGAAGCTAGAACTAGACAGCCTCAAGAGTCAACTGGCGAAAGTCTCAGATAAATGTCTTGATCTCGATGCTCGCTCAAGACGCCAACATTTACGAATACTGGGAGTAACAGAAGGGGCAGAGGGAAACAACACCCGTGAGTTCACTGCCAACTTAATCAAACATGTACTCAATTTACCTGTGGAACCGGAAATTGAAGTGGCACATTGGATACCCAGATTTAAGCCAAGATCACAAGCAGATCCAGCCCACCCATGACAGGCCATAGTCAAACTTCAGGACATTTCAGCACTTGAAGAGCTGATGAAAAAATCAAATACGGAGTGAAGATGACGTTTGGAAATGACTCTATCAAACTCCTACGGGATTATCCCTATGAGATCGTGCAAACGAGAAGAAAGTTCTCACAGACAATACAGATTCTCCATGGAGTTAAAGATGTCAGATGTGGCATTTTTTATCCGGCCAGGATGCGCATTATTTTCAAGGGAAAAGAGAAAACTTTCACTAATTCGGATGCTTCTTATAAATATGCCCGAGAGATTGTGGCAGAAACAGAAGATTAATCAAGGCAGCGGGACGACATGGACAAATTCTTTCTTTGTATTGTATTGTATTGTATTCAATTTATTGTCATTGTCTCAATTTGAGACAACGAAATGAATTTTCCTTACAGGCAGTATCATTAAAAAAAATCACAAAGAAATAATAAAAATAAATAATAAATAAATAATAAAGCATATTAAAAATAAAATTGAAATTGAATTAAAATTTTTTAAAAAAGCACAAATACAGAATTCCACGACACAACATAATATAAATGGCACCCAGGTGAGGACGGCACCATAGTCCAGCCAGCCTCCCCTCCGTGTTCATCCGTGGACGGGGCCTTCCAAGCACCCGTAGTCGCCGCCCCGGGTGGCCCGATGTTCAGGCCCTCACGCCGGGCTGGTAGAACGCCGACGCCGAACCCCGACGGTGAGCAGCCTCCTCCTCAGCGGCCCGGACCTCCTGATCAGCCGCCTCCCGCTGCCGGAGTCTGCAGCTCCCGAGTCCGCAGGTCGAGCCGGGCAGAGTCACAGGACCCCGCGTTGATTAGTCAGCGCCGCCCGCGTTGGGAGCTCTGCAAACCGCAGCTCCTTGATGTTGGTGCAGCAGGTCCTGCACTCCGGGCTCCAAACGGCGACCCCCCGTAAGGCATCACCAGCCCCACGATGTTCCAGCGCTGTCCCGCCTCTGCTGGAGCTCCGGTCGATCCCGGCAGGAAAGGCCGCGCCAATCCAGGTAGGTAGGCCGCTGTGTGGGGGGGGGGGGGGGGGGGACGCGACTCGAATAATAGTCGCGTCCTCACCAGGAAGCGGCTGAAGTACGGTATCCCCCGCACCGTGCCCTCTTCCCCCACATAAAAACACCAAAAAAACACAAAAAAACACACTTTTACATAACTAAATAAACAAAAAAACAAAAAGATACCGGGCTGTAGGTGGAGGCTGCAGGCACCAGTGCCACCGGAAGTACAATACTTTTCCTTTTATTACTTCACAGAGAACACCTGAAGATAAGGAAAGAAACACCATTCTCTAAAGTTTAAAATAGCAGAGCATTTCCACGTGCGCTGCTCTAGACACCTTATCTCCTTTGGATGCTTTGGAATTCAACTCAAGGACATTCTTTGTTCAATATGAAGGAAAGACTGATAAGCAAGGCAGAGACGAACAGCAGAGCCAAATGTGGAAATCATCCCAAGGACAAATGGGGGTTTAAGATCTTAAAATAGCTTTACAAAATATAGAGAATTAACAATAATTATCAATACTAATATAGAAATATAAATGGAAACTAACCTGAACTATATTAAGGGAAAAATGTAATAATGTGTTAAAAAGACTGACTAGCTCGTATATAGAGCGAGACAGTTAAGCAGGGTTAAAGAAATAATAAATAACAAACTTTAGAATTAACATAGATAATACTGAAAGTTTAAGTGCTATGTAGTTTGTGCGTGGAAGGGAGGAGACTTGAGCACCTGGCATAATTCCAGGAGCCTGATTCTGGTTAACCCTTTCAACTAACAACTTACTATTATCAAAGGTATAACTAATTATAAATAATAATATATATATATATATATATATATATATATATATATATATATATATATATATATATATATATATATATATATATATATATATATATGAAATATGATAGTGATTTTGTAAATGACTGATTTTGTAATGGTACCGCCCTCCTAGGTTTAGAGTAATAAAGGGAGCGGAGCTAATTGTACAACATCAACTTCGGAAGTCGAATAGATGTCGAATCCCACGGACGCGTGGGACACACACTACAGTGTTGAATACTTCAGACACAGTAATTTTTTTTTTAATCACAATATGTCACAACTATGTGTTTTTTTCAAGGACAATCACAAAAGGGATCTACCAAAGAAGTTAGTAATATAAACACCCCCCAAATATCCAGAGTCCTGAGGTATGGATGCACCGTAATAAATAAGAGTATTAAAATCAGAGAAAATGCAAGATGACAAACAAAAGAAAATGGGAGGAATCACACTGTGTAGCTGGAATATAAGGGGTATTAATTAACCAATTAAAAAGGGCAAAATACTAGCTCAGTTGAAATCGTATAACACGGACATTACTTTTCTACAAGAAACGCATCTTAAACATCAAAATCAGACGAGATTTAGGGTGAATTGGATAGGTCAAACATTTCACTCCTCACATACTTCGAAATCCAGAGGCACCGCAATTATTATTCGCAAAGAAATAACATTCAAATCAAAGAACATTATATCAGATAAGGAAGGGAGATATCTGATAGTTACAGGAGAGATCCATGCTACGCCAATCACTTTGGTAAATATATATGCTCCCAATTTTGATAATCCTCAATTTTTCAATAAAATCCTGAATACAATCGCAGAATTTAACTACCAAAATGTTATAATTGGAGGAGACTTCAACTGTGTTTTAGATCCGTACTTAGATAAATCGATGCAAAAACAAAGCGGTAATATGAAATCTAAAACTAGTGAACTCTTAAATACATATATAAAAAATACAAATATAGCAGACGTTTGGAGGATCGCGAATCCGACTGGAAGGGAATATTCGTTTTATTCAATGGTACACAAAACATACTCACGTATAGACTATTTCCTAGTGGATACAAAACTAAACTGCCCAGCAGGTGGACTGGATTTTAATGGAGAGAGAGGAATGCTCTCCGTGTAAAACAGGAGCGACTCTCCTCTCACCAATGAATCTGAATAACAAAAATTACAATAAAAATCCAATGATACATAGCACAATAAGAACTTGGAAACAAATAAAACAGAATCTAAAATAAAGAAATCTATCTATTTTAATGCCAATAGTCAATAAACCGTCATTTAGACCTTCAATTATAGGTAAATCATTTACACAATGGGAAAGAATGGGAATCAAAATGCTCAGAGACTTGTATAAATTAGGAAAATTATTATCATTTCAACAATTATAACTGAAATTTAATTTGAAAAATAATCAATATTTTAAATATCTTCAAATCCGTGACTATCTGAAAAATACACAAAATACTATCATAACATGCCCCCAGACTTATTGGATGAAGCCATGAAGACAAGGGCTGAATCAGCAAATCTAATATCATACTTATATAACATTATTTTAAATATAGAAATACCTACAACCGTTGGTATTAGAAGAGACTGGGAACAAAAACTAGCTATAACAATTTCAAAAGAGAGCTGGGATAAACACTTACAATATGTGCATAAATGCTCGATCAACGTACGACATACTTTAATTCAATTCAAAACATTACATAGACTATATTATTCCAAAACTAAAATAAATAAACTTTTCACCAATGTCTCACCCACTTGAGATAAATGTCAGTCACAAGAAGCTACCATAGCGCACTATTTTGTTTTTTGTATAAAAATCCAAAAATTCTGGAACAAAATATTTGAAATCTTCACAAAATTAATTAAAATAAAACTTGTACCAAAAGCAGAATGGATCATTTTTGGAATATCGGAAGGTAACCCCGAACTAAACGTGTTTTAAAAGAACTTACTTAATTATGGACTAATAATGGGAAAAAGCTTATACTCAAATTCTGGAAAAACGCTCCAATACCAACAATAAAAATGTGGATTTCAAACATGTTCGAAACATTACACCTGGAAGAGATGAGACTCCTTCTAGCAGGCAAAGCAGACCACTTCCAAAAGACATGGTCTGCATTTATGGAACTATTACAAGCATAAGGTGCAATAGTAATTTTTAAAATAAATTGTACGGTACCAGGATCTGGTAACGGGGGGTAAAAAAAACACGGTTGGTATATCCTTTTTTGTGGAGTTTTGTGTTATATTAGAGCGATTGTGTCTCCTTTTTTTCTTTTATTTCTAGGGTCTATTTCCTTTCTTTACTTCCATCTCTAACTTCTTCCCTAAGGGGCTTTCTTTTCCCAACACTTTCCTGCACCTTCACGACTCTTGCTCACTTTCCTTACTTCTTTTATTTCTACCTTTTTTAAAGCTCGAAAAACGAAGTGGTACAACAAATATAATAAGAGATATGTGATGTGTATTACTGTAATTTACTGTACTTCTAATAAAAATAAATAAAAAAATTTAAAAAATGAACATCCACCACACAAAAAAAAAATAATATACCGTTGGCTGAATTTAAATAAACATCGTCAAAAGAAACAAAAAAAACAAGTAAAAGACCTCGAGGAAGAGCCCAAAGCATTCGGCCACATGAGGGGAGGCCCCGGAACGAGCAGACTCACACAACCCAGACGGCAGTACCCAATGCATCCACCAGTCGACGTCAAACCCATGGGACTGGTGAAAGCTCGGGGTCCGCATACCATCCCCAAAATCCTTTTTAGGCCAGGGCCCAGAGCGGACCCCATGGAAAATGTGCCACCCCCAACCAGCAGTACATCCAGCAACACAACGTCGGATGAAGAAACCGAAGAAAGGCACACACCCATAATTATGGAGTTTGGTGGGTCTGGTTCCTACCAACATATGAAAAGTGGGGGAACTGTACTAACAGGGGGAAGATTACACCTGTTCATGGAAGCCTGGAGGTCTATCACAAATGATAGTTATATACTTTAAAGTATTTGTGGATATAAATAGAATTCATCCAAGAAAACATGCCACCAGTTCAGCATGCACCCCAAAGGGTCTTTACCCTCTCAGACAAAGAAAACTAGAGGGTCAAGCAGAACTGGTGAGGTTACTCACAAAAGGTATCATTGAGAAATCCAAACATGAACCTTTGGAATTTGTCTCAAATATATTTACCAAAAACAAAAAAGATGGCGGATGTCGCATCATCATTAACTTAACCTCACTAAATACCTTTGTTAAGTATATACATTTCAAAATGAAAACATTTGTAACTGCCAAACAACTGATTTCCAAAGGATATTTTATGGCAAGCATCGATTTAAAAGATGCCTACTGTTCAGTACCCATTCAACAGGTTCATAGCAGATACCTGAAATGTACCTGGATGGGGCAAAAAGGCAGTTTAAAGCATTGCCTAATAGTTTAACATCAGCCCCAAGACTATTTACCAAGGCATTAAAACCAGCCTTGGCAACATTAAGAAAACAGAGACATATTGTCATGGCATATCTTGATGATATTTTAATAGTAGGCAAAACCATGGAATTGGCTAAATCAGCTGTATTAGCTACCAAATAATTGTTTGAAACCCTGGGATTTGTCTTACATCCAGATAAATCTAAGGATGCCATCCACAACTATGGACTATGTGGGATTCACAATTAACTCAGTCCACATGTCTGTAACGTTGCCAAAGGATAAAGCAGCAGAATTGGTACAGACGTGTAACAATTTAATGGTTAGCGATCAACCAACCGCCCGACAAGTGGCAAGAGTAATTGGCAAAATAGTAGCAGCATTTCCAGCTACACAATTTGGACCTCTGCACTATCAAAAACTACAAAGGGCAAAAGTGCAGGCATTAAAACGACATGCAGGTCACTTTGACCGAACCATGAAATTACCCATTGAAGCAATATCAGAGTTACAATGGTGGATAGAGAACATTTGGCATAGTTCCAGACCTATCATCATCAATAACCCAACGGTAACTATACAAACAGATGCCAGTGCTCAATTGAATTGAATACCTTTATTGTCATTCAGACCTTACGGTCTGAACAAAATTTCGTGCCTGCAGTCATACATACAATCATACAATAATAAACAACAATAAACACAAATTAACATCCACCACAGTATATCCTCCAAGCACTGTGGTGGAGGCAAATATCTTAGGGTTACTGTCTCTTCCCTCCTCAAGGCTGGGGAGCAACTAATACCATATCCAGCACAGGTGGTAGATGGACTAACCTAGAAGTATCTTTACTACAGACACTGGGCATGAATTATTTGGAAATGTTGGGTGCGTTTTATGGTTTAAAAGCATATTCTATGAATATGCACCACTTACATGTTTGTTTACAGATTGATAATATCACGGTGGTGGCCTATATTAACCATATGGGCGGAATAAAATCGATAGCATGTGACGATTTGGTCAACACAATCTGGCAATGGTGTGTCGATAGACATATTTGGCTATCAGCAACTTACCTACCAGGTAAGCTAAATACAGTGGCAGACACCATGTCACGCAAATTCAATTATAAAACCGAATTGATGTTATATCCCAAAGCATTTGCTAAAATTACAAAGCAATATGGCACACCAGATATCGATCTCTTTGCATCCAGACTAAATCACCAGGTACCAATGTATGTCGCTTGGGAATCAGACCCTGAGGCAGCAGCGACAGATGGATTCGCGTTTGACTGTATATTTATTTTATGCCTTTCCCCCCTTCTGCGTCATCAGTTGGGTACTATGCAAAATACAGATTGACTCTGCTTCAGGCATTTTGATAGTACCAGACTGGTCTACACAGCCATGGTTCCCAGTGGTCCTCGACATGGTCATCGAAACCCCAATTACCTTTCCCAGTAGCCCAGACCTATTGCCTCACCCGGTATCAGGCATAAGCCACCCATGCCATGATAAAATCAAACTATTGCAGATTATGAAAAGACCACTGCTGGGCCTGGGATTGTCTGACAGGACCATCAACACGATGACAGCGTCCCACCATATGTCCACAAGAAAACTCGAATACAGGAACTACATACTCATCTACAACCATAACCAATGTACTGGAGTTTCTGGCAGGCCTTCACCACAATGAAGGACTGAGCTACAGCGCCATCAATACTGCCAGAAGTGCTCTGTCAGCCTACTTAATACAGGCACCAGGACAACAGGCCATAGGGTCTCACCCGCTGGTGATGAAACTCATGAGAGGTATATTCAACTCCAATCCCCCTAGACCTAGGTAACCCAAATCTGGGATGTCAGTGTGGTCCTGACATACCTATGGGGATGGTCACCAGCCAGGTCTCTCACCCTGGAACAGCTAACCCTGAAGATGGTCATGCTGATGTTATTAGTCTCAGCACAGAGAATCCAGTCTCTCCACTTACTGCGACTGGACAACATGGTTATAACACCAGTCTCATTCACCATTCAGGAGCTGGTAAAGCAGAGCAGGCCAGGAACATCATGCCTCGTTATGGATTTCCGGACATACCCACCTGAACCACGGTTATGTGTCATGACCCACTTACTAAATTACATCAACATAACAAGTGATTCCCCGAGGGAGAGAAAAAGCCTTATGGGTCAGCCACAAGAAACCTCATGGTCGGCTGATGAGCCAAACTATCTCAAGATGGCTCAAGCAGGTACTGGGAGCTGCTGGAGTAAATACTAACATATATACATCTCACTCCACCAGGGCAGCATCCACATCGGTGGCTAAGAGGATGGACATGCCAATGGACCACATCCTGGCTACAGCGGGGTGGTCCATGGAGAAAACATTCCAAACGTTCTATAATAAGCCGCTGCCAGAACTTCTATCTTTTGCAGAAAGAGTTTTAGAATCTGCAAATATATAAATTAAGCCCGGGGGAGCATTTCTATTTTTTGTTATTGTTTAATAAATACCATTATTGTTTTACAAACAGATTCATGGTTGATTACGATAACATACTTCCTCCCTCGAATGACTTCGGCAGCAAGTGAAGTATGAACCGTTACACGGTTTGAAATCACAGAGGTTTAAAATATTCACGTAGTCACTCACATGACTCTGAAGTAAAATAGTAAGATTAAACGAGAACTTACCAGTTCGAAGTTTGATCTGTATTTTATGAGGAGTTACGATGAGGGATTACGTGCCCTCCGCTCCAACCCTCAATTATAGAGATCAGCTGGTATTTTAATTCTCCTTTTCTTTATTATGTTTATTTCAATTATTGTGTTTCCTGTGATTCCACACCACTGCTTTGAAGTATGTCGCGCATGCGTGCTGGACGGGTTCTTCATGTAATCCCTCATCATAACTCCTCAGAAAATACAGATCAAACTTCGAACTGGTAAATTCTTGTTTAATCTTACTATTTTAGCTAACAAAGATCTTGAAGAAATAGAAAACATAGCTAAACTTCTCAAAGGTAGTTGTAATGCACAAGATATCGACATGAAAATAGAGCCCGTAGCTTGTTTCAGGGGTGCACCAGTGAACTCAGCTGAGGTAGAAAGAAGTTTTTCACAGCTGAAGCATATTCTGTCTGACGGACGGCATAGTTTAACACCAGATCATTTGAAAGAAATACTAGTAATTATGTGCAAACAGGCAACTTTGGTCATTTGATGTAGTATACCTTTATATTATCATTTTTAATCATACTTTGGTGGTGGAAATAATTGTGTTTTTTATACCTTTTTTGTCAATAAACCTTTTTCGTGCCTTTTTTGTAATTTTATTTTGCCTTTTTTGCCTGCCTATTTCAGAGTTTATAGTGCTTAAACATCCTGGTTCTAATTATTACCATTCAAATCAAGAATATCCCGAAGCAGCAATTGATTATGTTCAGAATTATTCCATTTAAAGTTTGTAAAGAACTAATCCTAATTGAACCTAACCTGTGCTAAAATCTATGATTTGACTAGACCAAGTGCAGACCCGTTGGATCTGTTCCCCCAACGTGCGGTTGCAGGGGGGGAGGCGGCATGCTGCATCACACACACTAACTATCCCCCCCCCCATCCGCAATCACGCTAATTACCCCACTTGATATGATATTAATATTATTAATTTGCTCCTTTTACCCCCCATAAACACCCTATCTACTGACGCATAGCCCCCAACTTGCAGTCACACCTGGGGGGGGGGGGGGGGGGGGGGGGGTGTAGAGGGTGAGGACAGGGAGAGAGGGGGAAGAGACAGAGACAGAGAGAGAGGGGCAAGGGGGAGAGGGGGTTGGAGAGGAGGAGACGAGGGAGGGTGGGTGAGGGGGGAAAGGTGGGGGAGGAGAGAGAGGGTGAGAGTGAGGGGAGAGAGAAGGGGTGCTGAGAGGGGGATGAGGGGAGAGGTGGGGAGCAGGGAGGGGGAGGTAGGGGAGGGTGGAGGGAAGATGGTAGGGGGTGTGGAGGGGAGGGGGTTTAGGGGAAGGAGGGAGGGTGGGGGAAGGGATGGAGGGGAGGAGGGGAGAGAGAGAGAGAGGGGGAGAGGGGGGGAGGGGGAGGAGATGGGGGGAGGAAAGGGGGGGAGGAGAATGGGAGAGGGGAGGGGGAGAGGAGAATGGGAGAGGAGAGGGGGAGAGGAGAGGGGGGGAGAGGAGAGGGGGGAGAGGAGAAGGGGGAGAGGAGAGGTAGGAGAGGAGAGGGGTGGGAGAGGAGAGGGGGGGGGATAGGAGGGGGAGGAGAGGAGGGGGGGGGGAGGGGGGAGAGGAGAGGGGGGGAGGAGAGAGGGTGGGGGGGGGGAGAGGAAAGAGGGGGAAAACATAAAAAACATTTTAGAACCAAAAAAGACACATTCTGCAAGCATTGTAGAACCAAAATTGACACTTTTTGCAAACATTTTAGAACCAATTGACACATTCTGCAAGCGTTTTAGAACCACTAAGGACATATTTGAGTAGAAATGTGTTCAGTGTTATTCACAGCTCATAGAAACGTGACCCTCTGCCTTCCTCCATCTTGAAGAGATTGTGAGGCACACCACTTCCTGGTTGTATAGTCCCTCCCCCCTGCCGCCAGCAGGTGCAGCTGAGAGAATGGGAAATTTTGTAAAAACATTAATATGTCTGTAATTTTTCATCGACGGGAAAAATCCTCGGCCCACATATGGCGGAAGGGGGCTCTGAGCAAGGTGGCCAAAAATGACGGCTGTAGGTTGCGGCGTTCTCTCGGAAATCGCAGCACAGATAGCCAAAACCGGTCAAGAACAGACTTTTAGTAATGTAGATATTCTATATTAATGCTTTGATTATTCACATGAGCTAATTGTTATTTTCACTTAAGCCACTAACATTCCTGTCATCGGTTTCCATTTTCATCAATTTAGGTGAATCAATGATGTTCTATTTTAAAATCAGGAACAGAAGATGTGAACTGGTTGAGTTTAATATGAAAACTACATTGTAGATCATAAATCCATGATATACGGTAAAAACTCAACTTCTTGGACATTGGATGGCATGTTGCCACCTATTTATGAATCATGCAATGCCAGTTCAATAAAAGGTGATATGAATTTAAAGCATTCACCTCTTAACACCCACAATCCAAGTGTAATAGCAAAGACTATTGGACACTATTTGCTCTATTTTAAACATATATTCATGCTGTCCACAGGCTACTCAGGAGAGTAATTATTTCACAATATCCATGTGGCCGGCTTCGGCATAACCTACTGTAGACCTGGCTGAGCTGGCCCAGGTTGCATTTGGAATATGTTTAAATGGAGTACTTTCTTGATCCTTCCTCAGAAATACAGGACCTCCAAAATTCTAAGACATACAACCCTCCTCCTGAATCCTCACAGCCATCGATCTGTTGACCTACCTGACTGCCACCAGCTATCAACCTCTTCCCATCCCCAAGCTTGGATTGCATACCCAGCCATTTAGTGCACCCACTGTCTACCAAACTTATTCACCAGTTAACAACCTTGCTCTCTGATTACTACTCCAAACCTCCCAAATGCCAATCCAACTTTCTTGACCTCAGTTCCTAAGTCACATCAATCTCTAGGGAGTGAAATACACCATTACTTTCTGCTCATAGGTGAGCTCCAGTGCTAATTCTTATCTTCAATGAAACCTAGCAAATCTCTAGTATCTCTGCCCAAGACGTCCTACACCAGCTTTCATATTAGTTGAAGATAAACACAAAATTTGGGAGTAACTCAGTGGGACAGGGAGCATCTCTTTATTATTTGTATGGCTGTATGGCGACCACACATTTCACTGTACCAATTGGTACATGTGACAAATAAATGTATCTTGAATCTTGAATCTTGATAGAAGAAATGGGTGGAATTTCCAGTCTAGACCCTTATTCAGACTGAATCAAGGGAGGGGGAAATACAGAGATAAGGAAATGTAAGGCATAAAAACATGACAAAGGTGATGGAGATCAAGGGATATGTAGAATAGAAAATAGTTAGCTAGAAGAAGGTAACAACAAAGCAAACAGAGATAAAATGTAAACAAGGACAGTCAGACTAGGGCAGAGACCTGGGAAGGGGAGAGGGATGGAAAGAATGAGATGGCACTTCTCTACTTGAAGTTAGAGAAATCAATATTCATACCACTGTGGTGTAAGCTGCCCAAGCAAAATATAAAGTGTTGTTTCCTCAATTTGTGTTTCTCCAACATTAGTTAATTTCCTTTGCACAGAATGGTTGTTGAATATGAAAAAGCAGTCCAGTAAAGAAAGATACGTTTGGCCTTTTGCACCATTACATTTTCCAGCCATAGGCAAGAATACAAGACTATTTCCAGCTCATCGTGAGAGAATTACCTCAAGCCCTTGTACAGGTAATTTCTCGCCAAACCAATGTACCAATATACTTAGGGGATTTTGAAAATCCAAAAATCATTTTGAAAGTGGTGAATTTTAAAAATCCAACAACTTTAGATGCTAGATTAATGAAATAAGAAAAAAAAACAGAAAATGCTGGAAATGCTCATCAGGCCAGACAGCATCTGTGGAGAGAATAATGAGTTAATGTTTCATATTGAGGACCCTCCCTCAGTTCTGACCTGCTGAGTATTCCCAACTGTTTTCATTCTTTGTCCGATATATGGGTTACTCCAGTCCTTCACCACCATGAGTAACCTCCAGGTGCCCTGTGAAGTACCACAGCAAACAATGCGATTTGCATCACATGCAATGTTGGTTGTTCCAGAAGACCTGCCTTGCCATTGATGCCCATTTTCTGGGAATTTGTTTACACATTTTTTTCCCCCACTGAATATCCCCTAAAGATATAAGGGACTTAGAACTTGAATGCAAACAAGCAGAATTTCATTTTCTTCATTGGAGACTGTTTTCGATGTTAGTGCATGATTTTAGCATTCTTTTTTGCAGTAATTATGCTGTGGGGCTTCAGGTTCAGGTATGAGCCAGCAGGACTAAGTTCTATTGCTGACTCGAGCATTCAACTGCTTGTTAAATTTTTAATGCTTGCAATAAATAGATGGTTTGGTTGGCACTTTGCGAACATTAATATGTTGGAAAAGCTTACTTTGCATCAGTTGAAGTTACACTGTAGGCAATGCTGAGCCAAAACAGTCAGACACAACTTCCTTTGGGGAAAATGTGTCTGTTTCTAATCAGCAATTTGTTTCCTTTTCTAATACCACAGGTTTTGCAGCAGGATACAAAAAACACACAACGGTCATAAAATCTGTAGTATATCTGAGCCGTAAGGTTATGGATTAATACTTGAGCTGCAGGCATTCAACCTCATTAAGATTTTTCATTTTAGTGTTTCTAATCCTTATCATTTTAAATAGAGAGTAAAATAAAATTTAAATAAGGAGTGAATACCATATAATTCATGCAAGGTGGTCCTTCTAAACTGGGTGACCCTGAATTTGACCATAAATCCTGCATTCCAAAGCAATTACATGTAATTGTGCTCATAGTCACTAAAAAAGTGTTCTGCGAGGAGAAGTAATGGGGCCAAAGCTGGGCAGTCAACAGCAACAACCTTCCAGAGCAGCTTACCATCCTGAATATTATCAAATTGAGGTTTTACATCAAATTAAATGATGACTCCAAGAATTCCTTTGTTGTTATTTAATGGATATTGCCAATGAAAGATAGACACAAGGTGCTGGAGTAGCTCAGTGGGCAGACAGCATCTCTGCAGAAAAAGGATAGGTGATGTTTTGAGTCAAGACCCCTTGTGCGTGGGAGTCAGGAGCAGGGTTAGTGTGTGAGCACAGTTAATTGCAGAGTCAAGCTGGAGATTGCAAGAGGTGTATGAGCTGGAGATCACGAGGGATTAGAGCATAAATTTGGGGTAGGTCAAGCGGGGGCTAGATGAATTGTGGGGGCTGCAAGCGGAGCTGGGAATGTGCCCAAGGACAGGGGCAGAGGATTTTTGGACCTCAAAGGAGAGCCACTGTGATGGGTATTTTATTTGTAGATGGCTTACAGGAGGTGGCTTCCAAATGCTAGATTGACTTAGGCAATCTGGTTTAAAAAACAATAAAGTAAACCTCTTGCAAATGATTAGAATTCTCATGGAATTTGATGTAAATCAACAATTAAAAATTCCTCCGTATGGTAGGCTACTCTAGAAGATTAGATCACGAGATCGATGGAAAGCTAGATAACTAGAATTGGCTTCATGATAGGAAGGAGAGGGTGGCGGTGGAGGATTGTTTTTCAGACGGGAGGAATGTGATTAGTGGTGTGCCTCAGTGGTCAGTGCTGGACCCATTGCTGTTTGTCATCTATATCAACAATTTGGATTAAAATGTACAAGATAGATATAGATATAGATATAGATAGATATAGATATAGATAGATATAGATAGATATAGATATGCCATTTATTGTCACTATACATGTACAGTGAAACTGAAAGCTGCTCGTACTCAGTGCATACATACAATTTAGCACAAAAAACAAGAAACAGAAAAAAAACAAAAAAACAGAAGGGAGATGGGGGGGGGGACATATATACATATATCATATATACATATATACAGATGGAAGTCCGTGTTGGGCGGTGTAGTCAGTGCATGTGTGAATTTGAATTTATGGTAGATATAATTCTCGGAAAGCAGCTATTCCTGAATCTGTTTGTCCTGGATTTGATGCACCTATAGCGCCTTCCAGAGGGCAGCAGGTCGAACAGTCCAAACGCAGGATGGGAGCTGTCTTTGATGATCTTCTTTGCCCTGCTAAGGCAGCGGGAGGTGTAGATGTCCATCAGGGAGGGGAGAGGGCAGCCAATGATCCTCTGCGCTGTCCTGGTTACCCTCTGAAGCCTCTCCCTGTCTGCCATGGTGCAGCTGCCATACCATGCTGTAATGCAGTATGTCAGCAGGCTCTCGATGGACGAGCGGTAGAAGGTCAGCAGCAGGTTAGAGTCCAGGTTGTGCTTCCTGAGGACCCTCAGGAAGTGCAGCCGCTGCTGAGCCTTCTTGATGACCGCTGTCGTGTTGTCCGTCCAGGAGATGTCAGCAGCGATATGGACACCGAGAAACCGGAAGGTGTTGACTCTCTCCACACATTCGCCGTTGATGTGTAGGGGGGTAAGTCGGTGCTGTGCCTCCTGAAGTCGACAATGAGCTCTTTTGTTTTCCTGGTGTTCAGAGCCAGATTGTTTTCTGAGCACCAGATTGTCAACTTCAGGACTTCCTCTCTGTAGGCTGCCTCGTCTCCCTTCGAAATAAGTCCGACCACAGTAGTGTCGTCAGCAAATTTGACGATGCGGTTGTTGTTGTGGGCCGGACTACAGTCGTAGGTGTAGAGACAGTATAAGAGGGGGCTTAGCACACAGCCCTGTGGGGAACCGGTACTCAACCTGCGAGTGGAGGAGAGGTGGGGGCCGAGTCTCACAGTCTGGGGCCGGTTGGTGAGGAAATCCTTTATCCAGGCACATGTGACAGTGGGGAGGCCGAGAGTGACCAGTTTACCCAGGCACAAGGCACGATTAGTAAATTTTCAGATTACATTAAAATATGTGGTGTGGTATACAGTGAAGATGTTTATCACAAATTACAGTGGGAACTTGACCAGCAGGGCAAGTGGGCTGAGGAATGGCTAATGAAGTTTAATTCAGATAAGGGCGATGTGTTGCATTTTGGGGAGCCTAACTTCCTTCATAGTGAATGGTAGGGTCCTGGGGAAGGTTACAAAGCAGAGTATAATTCCCTAAAATTGTCATCATAGTTAGAAAGAGTAATAAAGACAGCTTTTGGCATATTGGTCTCCATCAGTCGGGAAACGCAGTATGGAAGTTAATCTATCATTTAACAGTTATAAAAGATGTTGGTGGGGCTGTACTCATGGTGTTGTGTTCAATTTTCTTCACGCTGCCATAGGAAATATACCGTTGAACTGTAAAGTGCTGAGAAGAGGATGTTGCCAGGACTCGAGAGACTGAGCTGCAAGGAAAGGTCGAGCAGGCTGAGAGTGTATTCCTTGGAGTGCAGAAGTCTGAGGGGTGAGACAACATGCAGAGACACAAAATGCAAGAGTAACTCAACAGGGCAGGCAGCATCTCTGGAGACGCAAATAAATTCCTCCTCATCTTCATTCTAAACGTTAGTCCTTTCATTCTATGTCATGAGGTCATAAAGTCATAAGTGATAGGAGTAGAATTAGGCCATTCGGCTCATCAAGTCTACTCCGTCATTCAATCATGGCTGATCTATCTCTTCCTCCTAACCCCATTCTCCTGCCTTCTCCCCATAATGTCTGGCACCTGTCTGTGGCCTCCAGTCCTATACTCTCCCACTACTGAAACATCCACTCTATTTAGGCCTTTCATTATTCAGTAGGTTTCAATGAGAAACCTAATTTCATGTCATGGCACTTCATGCTTCATTTCATGCACCACATGGCGTGATTTCATGTGCAAATTTGCTTTCGTGCATTGAAGCAGACTTGATATGATGCGTTGAAGTCTGCTTTGTCAAAAGTGAAGGGGACCAGCATGAACTATTCTGCTGCTCTGGAGCACAAGTGCCCATCACCTGCAGGTGTAACTACAAATTCACTTACTGTCTCCACCCACCTCTGGTCTCTGGCCAAGTCACATGTCAATGCCATTGCCCCATTGTCCTCCTACTTCCTCCTTCCTCACCAGATCTGAGACATTTTCATGTCTGTTCGCCCCCTCCAACAGGCAGCATAGTAGTGTAGCTTGTAGAACTGCTGCCTCACAGTGCCAGAGACCTGGGATCAACCCTGAACTTGGTTCATGTCTACTTGGAGTTTGCACATTCTCCCTGTGACCTCATGGTTCCCTCCCACATCCCCAAAAAGTGCGGGTTTGTAGGTTAAATTTCCGGTAAAAATTGCCCCTAGTGTGGTGGGTTGGATGAGAAAGTGACATAACATACTGTAGAACTAGGGTGAACTGGCGATCAATCAACAGTGGGGAATCAGTTAGCCGAAGGATCTGTTTCCATGCTGTATCTCAATAATCCCATGTAGTTCCAATTACTGATACTCATTCAACTCCTCCCTACGTTCCCCAATGCCTCCAGATCAGATGCTCCCCCACCTTCACTCACCCCCCACCCTACCTCCCATTTCAATCCTCTACCTACAAACAACGCATCCACACCCCATTTGACTTTCCACATGACCTCCATTCTGCTACAAATGGAAAAATAATGAAATACCTATATCTTTGTTTATCCATGTAAGATGATGTTTTATCACACACATTGTGGGCCCAGCACATAATAAAACTTTGTTGCCAGAGACTTCAGCTAAAACTTAAATGCCACTGCCTGCACCTTTTCTAGTGTGGAAGAATTTTGGGGCTATTGTGTTACACATATTAACGTAGCAAATGGTTATCATTTCAACAGCTATAGGACTATACTTCTATGATGCCCACCAAGGCAATGATATTTTACAGACAATAATGTTACAATTAATAACTAACATATTTTCACAAACACAAAATTAAAAACCAGCTTCATAATGCCCAAGGATTGCGTATGAATCTTTAAAGTGCTAATAAAAATGGACAAACAGAGTGGGTTGTGCAATTTTTCAGCTTTATTATATAGCCTTGAACTTTTCCTCCCCTCTCCCTCCCAGCAGCAGTATATCTGTCATTTAAATTAATCATGATATTCTCAAAATATTTCTAAAATCCTGAATGATCGACATCAGATGCCTGCTGACATTGTATAAAGAGAAGTTTTTATATGAATGCAGTGAGTTGGGAGAACCTAGTGTGCTCTCTCTTTTATAAGATTTTTTTACAGTTTAAAAATATATGTTCTATTGCTTTTGCCAAGCAGTGCCTTTTTCACTGTGTTAGGTTAGCCAAGGTTGCTTGCAATGTTTTCATTATAAATTGCCGATAGCCTTTAACCATTTTTGCATAAACTTTAGGCCTCTTTTTTAATACTCTTCAGGGCTCAGGAAGGTTTCCCCTTAGACTGCCTCCATTTTACTATGCATTAAAAGAAATGTGGACATGATGTATTATTTAGTCTTTGTTAAAAATAAATCTTATGTTAACATTCTTCTTAATATCTCCCATAATAACAATCATTGACTCCTTAATCCCATTCCTATTTATTTCACTTTTTCAAGATAATGATTTAATACTCTGGAGCCCTTTTACTGTCCAGGATATTCTCCTATTTATACGGAAGTTATTAATTCTAATTGGAATATCTCTATTTATACAGAATATGTTGGTTCTGCCTTTCCTTGTGAACATTTAAAGGATGTTATCACTCAGAACATGAGCTATCAACAGCTCATCCACCGCCACCACTTTACACTTTTTCTAATAATTTCACCCCTATTCTTGCTAACTTCTTACTGTCAAATTACTAAAGCTGACTCCTTTTAATTAGCACAAAATGTGCCTGCTGTTCTGCATTCTTTAGAGTGCCTGTCTTTTTGTCCTATTCAACACAGTTCTCCCACCTTAGTGTAATTTGAACAGGAACGCAGTGAAAACAGGTGTAAATGCCACTCATGCCAGATTTGCAAGGTTTTGTGACATTTCAGCAATGCACACGGCAGAATCCCAGTCCAATTATGCTGCCAAGCCTCTTCAACTTGTTTCTACATTTATTTCACAATGTCAACGACCTCTTGTCTTTCTTAAGTCATGGAGTCACAGAGTCATACAGCACAGGAAAATGCAACCATGATGACCCATCTACGCTAGACTTATATGCCTGCATTTGGTCCAGATCCCGCTGAATCATCCCTATCCATGTACCTGTCTAAGTGTCTTTTAAATGTTGTTACCATACCAACCTCAACTATTTCCTCTGGTACCTCATTCGATATACGCACCACTCTTGAAGGGAAAAGGTTGCCCCTCAGGTTCCTATTAAATATTTCCCCTTGCACCTTGAACCCATGATTCTTGATTTCCCTATCCTAGGTAAAAGACGGTACATTCACACTATCAATTCCCCTCATAATGCTCCACTATGAAATCACCCCTAAACCTCCTCCGATCGAAGGAAAGAAGTCCTAGCTTGTCCAATCTCTCCCTATTGCTCAGCCCCTTGAGTCCAGGCAACATCAGTGTAAATCCTCTCTTCACACGTTCCAGCCGAACACCATCCTTCCTATAACATGGTGACCAAAGCTCATTCCTCACCAACACAGTTAGGCCATACCCTCTATCCACCAGTCTGTCTTTTCGATAGGACGTACCCTGTATAACATTGAATTTTCAGTTCCCTGCTTCGATCCTCTTGCAACCATTATTATTATTATCTAAATGGTGGCCGATTGGGAAAGGGGGAGATGCAGCGAGACCTGGGTGTCATGGTACACCAGTCATTGAAGGTAGGCATGCAGGTGCAACAGGCAGTAAAGAAAGCGAATGGTATGTTAGCTTTCATTGCAAAAGGATTTGAGTATAGGAGCAGAGAGGTTCTACTGCAGTTGTACAGGGTCTTGGTGAGACCACACCTGGAGTATTGCGTACAGTTTTGGTCTCCAAATCTGAGGAAGGACATTATTGCCATAGAGGGAGTGCAGAGACGGTTCACCAGACTGATTCCTGGGATGTCAGGACTGTCTTATGAAGAAAGACTGGATAGGCTTGGTTTATACTCTCTAGAATTTAGAAGATTGAGAGGGGATCTTATAGAAACTTACAAAATTCTTAAGGGGTTGGACAGGCTAGATGCAGGGAGATTGTTCCCGATGTTAGGGAAGTCCAGGACAAGGGGTCACAGCTTAAGGATAAAGGGGAAATCCTTTAAAACCGAGATGAGAAGAACTTTTTTCACACAGAGAGTGGTGAATCTCTGGAACTCTCTGCCACAGAGGGTAGTTGAGGCCAGTTCATTGGCTATATTTAAGAGGGAGTTAGATGTGGCCCTTGTGGCTAAGGGGATCAGGGGGTATGGAGAGAAGGCAGGT